>NC_044581.1:7820357-8427142 GCF_901933205.1 Camarhynchus parvulus | reverse complement strand
CTTGCTGCCTGGCACAGCTCCAGACAGGAGTCTGTGCTGCTGCTGCTGCTGCAAGCCTGGCCACCACCCTTAGGACAGGGGAAGACTTTCCTTTCCCAGGGGTTGATCCTGACTCTGGAGGAGCAGGTGGGAACAGAGCAGGTGAGATCAGGCAGTGTGCCCCAGGGGATGTATGATTTTACACAGGATGAGGAGAGATTTTAGGGCAGGCAGAGCTGAACTGCAAACCATGACAGCTCAGAGCCCTGGGGCAGGGGCCCCGGGGGTTGGAGCATCGCTCTGGGACACACGGAACAGCCTGGGGATGTGGGACACCCCTGCTCACAAAAAGGAACCGTGGGAGCTTCTGGCGTGTTATCGGAGGGGGGTGGTTTACTGCCTTTAAACCCACACAGAATGAGCATACACGCCTCATCACGTGCTCAGGTAGAGGTGGGTGCCAAACTGCACCATTCTCGTGGTGGGATGGGAGCAGGGGATGGAAGGCCAGACATCCCCACCCCTTCTGGTCTCAAATATAAACCCTGAGCCAGGAGGTCCAGGAGAAGGATCTGTCCTGCACCAGGGTCTGACTCCAGTGTGGGGAGCAGCCACTTCTGCTCAGCTTGGCTGGCCACATCCACACCAGTGCTGGGAATAAACCAGCTGGATTTAGACACACTTTAAATTCATCTCCTGCTCCATGCCAGTCATTGGAAATGATACATTTGTTGTGAAATGAAGCCAAGAGAGTAGTATTGAGAGCTTTTTTTTAAACACGCCTTAAATAACAAGAACATTTATTTTATAGGCGATAAAATTCTTACACATTTCGGTCAAATAATGAGGATAATGTTTCTGGCTTCAGGAAAACACTCCTAACATCAGCTAAGGGGAAATGCACATTTCAATTTATAATTTCAAGTTACAAATTTGCATGCAAATGTATATTTAGAAATTTGAAAGAGCTAAATCATACATTTTTGGCAGGCTTTTACTTGCAAAAGAAATTTCCAGCATGGATATAGCTTTGTACTAAATTCCATTATGTTGCTTAGAAGAAAAATATAAAAGATATGGAAAAGCAAAAGAGCTCTGCAAAATGCAGCCGGGTGTTTTTCCTGAGACTTGTCCTAATCCTGCAGCTGCACCAGTCAGACCTGGGAGTGTTCCCTGCCAGAAAAGGGGTCTCAAGTTGACATTTGTGGATTTACTGTGCATGTTGCATTTGCCCCTTGATTTGAGGGCAATTTAATTTTACTTTCAGGCAGTTTAGGGGATAGAGGGGTGCTGGTGACTGTAGAGATGTTGGGGACCATGGGGAGATAGGTTCATCTCCTCTCCCTGGCCAGTGAGAGATGGGGTTTTGTGTGAATGCCACAGTGAAGAGCCCTGAAATACTTTGGGTTTTGTAATATTCCCTTCTAAGCAATATTGGGAGAATTTTCCTAATGTTTGACCTAAAAGACCCCAAAAACATTTTTCCTTGTCAGAGCTTTATTTATTTTCCCTGTGGAAAGCATTGGCAGCATGATCCAAACCCACAAAGCCTAAAGTCTCAATTTTCAGCCAAAAGCCACCTTAACCAGTAATGACACATATTCCTACCCCACCACTGGGAGGAAAACTTTCCTCCAAGCAGTGGCTCTCTTTAAAATAACTTCAAAGCCTTTAAAATTACTTCCCTCCTTGTTTAAGTACATAATTGTTTCTACTTGCAGCAATCTCCTCTGAGATGTTCATGGCTGGTTTATTGAATAACTTCTGTGCATGAGGAGAATCATCCATTATTTGTGGAGAGCTGCTCCATTCACCATCATGGTTTTGCTGATGTTTATGGCTTGACATCAGCACCCATCACCCACATGAGTGGGGAGGGCACTGGCAGGAGTCTCCCCACACTCACAAATGCCATTTGTTTTAAAAAATGGAGGATTTGGGTTGTAAAAGGAGGGCTGTGGGTCTGGGAATCCATTGCAGTGGGGTTCAAGCCCTCTCTGTCCCTGGCCACGCCATGGACATTCTGGCACTGTCCTCCTGCCTGGATTCTTCCTTGCTCTGGGGATGGAGAGAGTTTTTGTGCCTCAGGGCACACCATGTGAAGGATCCCCCCAAAAGGAAAAAATAACCAGGAATTAGAAGTGTTGCTAGGGAACTGAACGTGATTGCTCAACTCCTTTTTTCCCTGAAGAAGTCCAAAAGAAATCCCTGAATTTCACATCATGTGCAAAGAGGGGCTTGGCTGGTGGCTCACAAGGCTCTGTGCTGGCTCGTTGGGGATGTTGGGATTTGGCAGAGCCAGCACCACATGAATGGAGGAAAGATGGAGAAGATGATCAGGATGGGAAGGGTGAGAGGGTAGCAGTGGAGGATGGGAAGGACAATGACAGAGAGTGGAGAAGGAGAAGATGGAGAATGGGAAAGATGGTGATGAGTGATGGAAAAGGCAGTGATGAAGAGAGAGCAAAGTTGAGTGGGAAACAACCAAGGGCTGAGGTTGGGGCCTCTCCCTTGACCCAGAAGGAATTTGGGTAAGCTTTAACACAGGCTCACACCAGCAGACATTATTCATGAGGCTCCTGCATTCCCGTGTCATTAGGCCTGAAAAAGGCATAAAATATAAATGATGGTAACGAGAATCAAAGGGCTGAGACCTCTCCTGGCTGCCAGGGAGGGATGTGCTGCATTTCCCTGACTGTGACTGCTCACTTTTCACCCAAATGTCCTGGGATTGCTGCCAGGGCCAGGAGCACCCTGTGCCCCCAGTGCAGCCCCCCTGGCCCCAGGCTTTGCTGGACTGCCCAGCACAGATTCCCCATCCACTGCAGGTTTCTGTTCCTCACACCCTTCCTCATGGAGCCCAAACACAAATCCTGGAGTGTGGCACGTGTGATTCCAGAGCCCTGAAATGACTCTTAACCCACATTGTCTTCTAGCTCAGGACACAACTGCCTTCTGTTGCTAAACATAACTCTGAATTTTCCTATTTTTTTTTCTGAAAATATTTCAAATATTTTTCAGAGCAAAGATCCAGAGATGCTATTTTCATCTCCCCAGGGGGCTGAGGAGCTAGCTCGTTTTCCACCCACCAAAACAGCCATGATATTACATGGATATTTCATTTTTTACAGGTTGCTTCCCACCAGGATCCACAAGCAGCCAGGGACAGGAAGCTCCCTGGTGCTGCCCTGTGCCTGGGCTAACACATTTCAGACCTTACAAAGCAGCTGGTGCACTGTTTTTTCCTTCTTCCCTGCAAAGGATCTGATTTTCTAAAACTTCCTATTTCTTTAGCACTGCCAGTTGCTGAGCTGATGGGCTCATCTTTCCCAGGGACACTGAAGGGAGTGTAAAACACAGAGCCAGGATAACAGGATTGTTGCTGGCGCTGCAAAATGCCACCTGGATCCCTCTGCGTGCAAAGTCAGACGAGGATTACAGTATTTCCCAGATTAAGCCATTTTAAAGAATTCAACAGCACAGGGGATGCTGGCAACAGCCCCTGCTGAGATCCAGCTCCCCATCACTCAGCACTGCCAGCAAAGGCAGAAATTTTGGGTGCTCTGCATAAATGCAAAGACATTTATTCATGATCCCCGTGGGGTTAATGATCTCAGAGAAGGCATGGAAAGCTTCAGCTCCAGGAAAAGGAGGAAGGCAGAGAAAGAGGATGGGTATGAGAGCAGGAAGCTGATGTGGTTGATTTTGGGAGGAGAGCCCTGATGAAGCAGAGCACTGCTCCTCCCCCCCACCCCTGCACTGTCAGGGATGGGAAGGATGCTCTTTGCTGCCAAACCAGAGTGACAGCGCACAGAGCCCAGCTCCCAGGCTCCCAGACACTGCATTAAGCATGAGCAGACATTTCCCACCAGTTGCTGCTCATCCTTCAGTTCTAACAATTTAGGGGACAAATTACATGCCTTCAGACTGGAGGGCTTCAATGGGTTTTCAAACAAAAAATCCCTTTACCCTGGGACGTCTCAAGCACAGTCAGGGGCTGCACACAGTTTCTGTCTTTCACATTTCTCTGGCATGCAGGGCTCAGCTCATTTGTCCACAGTAAAAGCCATTTTGTTGGAGAGGTGCCTTATCACAGCTGAGCCCCATCGGGTGGATGCTCAGAGGGGAATCTGACATCTGGCTAAGGCCCAAGGACTCTAAAGAAGATTTTATTCTAAAACTCTACATAATCCTGTGATAACATAACCTGAACTTGTTCTCTGAGTCACCCTTTTGCTACCAAATCAACCCAAACTTCAGTAATGACCTTTAAGCCCCCTCGACCAGCTCAGTGCTGGGAAAACAAGGGAATGTTTGTACATACCCAGAGCTGCAATTTAATCCTGCCTGCCTGGGGGAAAAGTGCAAAGTACTGGTTTTTCTCGGGAAAATATAAACCAGTTCCTTCTTCCTTTGGCATTCCTTTTCTAAATTAGAAATTGGACAAACTCAGCATCTGGGGAGGACAGTGCTGGGGAGGATCCTGTGTCCAGGTGCCAGACCTGATACAGTGGCATCTCTCAGGCCTTTTCACCCACTTTCAAACCAGTGTGGTCCTCCTCAGAACCAGACCTGAGCTTCCCCACATCTCAGGTCCCAAAATTCGTGGTATTGTCTGTGACGATGCCTTTGGCATGAGCAGGGTGGAGGACCCAGATTCCTCTGAGCTATGCCAACTCTTCCTCTCCTTCTCCTGTTACAGCCATTTTGATGATGTTTCCAGCCCTTCTTCGGTCCCAGTGCCCATCAGACCCTGCCTCCCTCCCTGTGCCAGGCACCTGCCCATGCCAGCGCTGGCTTAGCCCTGCCAGGGGATTAGGATTACACACATTGTCAGAAAAAACATGCCTGGGAAGAAAGCACTTAGTGTTGTATTTTTTTTTCCTAAGTAGGTAAATATCCCTGTTGAGTGAAATATGAATATCCATCTTCAGGCTCAGGATGGGATTTGGTGCTGTAAATCTCTCTTCGGGCCAGCTCTCTCTGTGAGGTTTAACCTGGGGTGACCCAGGCTGGAGCACAACATCCCCATCCCAGGTGGGCAGGAGGCAGATGGACAGATGGACACAGCACCCCACCCATCCATTCTGTCCATCCCAAAAAGCAGAAGGACTGAAGGGAAAGGAAGAGTGCTCTGTGAAACCCAAGTGCTCAGCATCACCACATAGCAGGGCAGTAGCCATGCCAGGGACTGTCTGGGCTGTTGAAGGGAAATTCGTGGAAACTGGGGAGAGATGGCTCATGGAGACCTTAAAGCAGCTCCCAGGACCTGAAGGGGCTCCAAGAGAGCTGGAAAGGGGCTGGACTGGCAGGACATGGACTGATAGGACAAGGGGGAACAGCTTCAAAATGACAGAGGGCAAGCATGGGGTATTAGATGGGATATTAGGATGAAATTCTTCCTTGTGAGGGTGATGAGGCCCTGGCACAGTTTGCCCAGAAAAGCTGTGGATGCCCCATCCCTGTGAGCGTTCACCCTGGGCTGGGTGGGGCTTTGAGCAACCTGGTCCAGAAGGAAGGTCTGGAAGGTATCCCTGCCCAAGGCAGGGGGTGGAACAAAATGTCCTTTAGGGTCACTTCCAACCCAACCCATTCCACTCTTCTGTGACTCCATGAAAGAATTCCTGTCAGGATGACTGGAAGGTCAGTAGCCAGTCCAAGTGTTATTCATAGGACATTTAAATGTGCTCATTTTTCAGCATCCCAATGGGAAAAACCAACAAAGCAGTTATGTAGAATAAATAATACAATAAAACAATAATAATGGTGAATATACTGACATAGCAAAGAGCAGGGAACAGCAAGGCCTCAGCAGGAGACCCCAGCACATCAGCCCAACTGGTTTTGTGGGTCCAACTATAACCCAGCATCAGGCACCAGTCTTCCCTGGAGCCAGCAAAAAGCAATAACCACCCAAATCCCAGCAGAGGTGTTGGAAGGGAGGTACATTCTCATGTCATAAAAATAGTCTGCAAATAATTGCTTTTCTTCATTTGCTGACATTTAATGATAGGAAGTGAGAACAAAAATTCATTTCAGGGTGAGACAATGTGACACTGGGTTCTCAGTTTTTCCACTCAAGTGAAATAAAAAATCCCTGTAGGTGGAGCAAAACAATTCATTCCACACTCAGGACATTCTGTTTGGTTTTAATATTTAATTAAGGCAAGGTAATTTTGTGACCAAAGGTCAGTTCAAAGCCAACATTTGCAGTGCTTCACTTGGAAAATGGTGAAACAAAAGGCTTTGACACTTTAAAAAGTCTTGTTGCTGATTTTGCTGCCACTCTGTGCTAAAGCATCAGTGTGAGAATGTCCCACACCAGGACTGCCTCTTCCTGCTCTCCTGAATGGCAGGAGAGGCCAAGGCAGCTCCCACAGGAGGTGCCAGCATTGCCTGGATCCAGCTCTCATGCAGAAGCAGGTTTACACCATATTAAACCCCCAAAATGCAGCTTTGATCTCCAAAGCCCAGTTGCTGGCATCTGAGCCCTTTAGCAACATCCATGGGGAGAGTTAACTCCAAACCACAGAGGGGAAATAATTGCAACCCTTATTTTCAATGTAGTCCCCAAAATATCTTCCTCAGTGACTTCTGTATTTTAATTTGACAGGCTGATCATGTGAAGAACATCTCCACTCACACCATGCTGGCTATTCCCTGCCTCTGCCTCTTGCCCTGCTTGCTGGAATCAGAGGTGCCCCTTCCCAGTTCAGAGCAGAGCACGATGCTTTAAGACACTTTTTTTGAACCTATTCTTATTTGAACCCAAGGCTTTTCCCCTCAGCAGGTTTTTGTTCTGAACTGAGCTCTCAAACAGAGTGTGCTGCTGGGGGACCAAGTCAGACCACAATGATGGCAGAGGGCAGAGTGTGAGGGCAATGTCCCTGGCTGGCTCTGAGCCTTGTGGGATGCTCCAGTGCTCCATGCAGCACCCAGCCCTTCAGTGGTGTCCAGCTGCCTGTGCTGTGTCTGTCCTCCCACTGCCTGACACAGTCTCCTTTCCATCATATATCCAGTTGCCTAAAGTACCCACTCACCGGAAAAATGACATTTTAGAGGTAATTAATATCCAGGGAATATATATCTCTGCTTCCTATGCTTGTACATTTGTAATCTGAGTCTCTCCACTCACTCTTCTCCCTCCTCTGCAATGCCCTCTGGGGAGAGCTGAGCTGGGGGCTGTAGGGGTCCCTTCCCCCTGCAAGCCCAGCCCTGTGGCTTAGATCCCAAGGACCCTCCTGGGTCCAAAGGACTGACCTCAAAATCAGCTGAAGACCATGGGCAGCATCCTGGGGAGAGCTGCCTTTCACCTCCCTCTGGCTCAGTTTTCCCTGGGGATCTGTGCCCTTGCTTTAAACCTGAAAGGCATTGCAAGGGCTGGGCCAGGATTGGCTGAGAAACCCCAAAATGGTCGGGAGATTGTGTTTCCATTTAATGAGCCACAGTTCTGCTTTACCTCCAAAGGCAAAGCATGGTTCTGCTGTCCTCCACAAGCAGTGCCAGGGCACCACGTGCCACTCACACTCCCTTGAACCAGGTGCCTCTCCCACCACCAATTCCATTACTCCTGCTCCAAGCAGGGTGATGTTCTGGGCAGAGGGCTCATCCAACATCACCAGTGCCACGTGCTGTGCACAGCCTAGAATGATTTTCCATCCTGAACTCAAAGAAAACCACCAGGAGGTGGAACAGGCAGAGCCAGCACTATCTGCAATCACCTATATCCGTGCCACATCCCTCAATTCCCTCTCCTATCCAGCTGTCAGACACCCAAGATTGTGTTTGCATGGAAACTACAGCCTAGGGACAATGGTGTTCTGGGAGTCAGGCCAGCAAAGGCTGAGGTGGTCAAAACCCAAAATCCTCCCAGTATCCCCAGGGGGAGGGCAGGAGGAACACAGAAATTCTACTGCTCATCTCCATTGAGTATGAGAGCTGCATTGTGGCCAATTTTCACAAAACAAGTAAGGCCTGTTCCAACAAAGCCAACAATGGGCAGCAAGGGCACTCAGCTGGTACAGGGGGAAATGGTGTGGAGGTGCTTCTGCAGGAGGAAGCAGGGTGTGAAGATGAGCTCTGTTCTGCAGCTGAATGCACTGCCCAGCTGGGTCCAGTTATTGGTCCCAGCACAGGATGAGGAGATCCCAGGAAAGGCAGCACTGCTGAGCAAAGCACCTGGAGCCGGACACGGCTTCTGCATCTCACACTCCCTGGCCAGCCCAGTGGTACATGACACTGCTGCTCCATCACTCACCTGGTGAAGTGCTGCCTCTGCACCCACAGGTAATTTAAAACCAGCACAGCCCCTCTGCTCCTCATTACAACCTTGAAGAGCATCCTCAGCTGGCGCCCTCCTTCCTTGCTATCGCTGGCAGGTGTTGGAGCTGGTACCACTCCCTGCAGGGAGGTTTTCCACTGGGAATCAGCAATCCTGGGTGTTAGGAGGATCAAGTTCCAGGAAACAGAGCAAGGGGGATGTACAGCCTGTGGGGTCAGGAGAAGCCGGGGTTTGGAAGGAAGGGTGGGGAAGCAGAAAGGTCTCTGCTCTGCAGGTCACAATACCTGGGTCCTCCTCCTTGGGGTTTACTTTCTGGCTCTAGGATGTGATGCACCTATTGCTGTGCGACTGTGTGCTGCTCTCTGGCCATCCAGGACAGCCACAGGCTCAGCTCAGCTGATTCGCAGTGCCTCAAAGTCAGATTTTGACTCCCAAGCCCTATGGTCCCTTGTAAAGTGTGCAGCCAGAAGGGAGCCCCAGGCAACAAAAGGTACATCAGGCACCCTAGCACACCTCTGCATTTGGATGAGATGATTCACACTGCTTTCCTCCTGGGATGATAAAATAAGCCCAGAGTGACTCATCCCAGCTGTGGCCCCAGCTTTCAGCCGTGGGCATGGAGGGGCAGGGCCCCTTTGGACCAAATCCTGCTCCCCTCTCTCCTGCACCAATCCAAGCCACCCTCTGTGAGAGCTGCTCGGCCACAACACCTCGCAGCAGAAATGAGGCAGGAGAATTCCCCTGTGCCCTGCTTGGGGCACAGCAGTGCATGAGCTGCTACATCTCTTGGACCACTCCCTCATGGGCAGCTCAAAGTCATAGGGCTTGGGAGAATGCATCTCCAAGAGGTGGATGCCGCACTGCACTGGGGCTGATGGAAACATCCAGGACATGGTTTTTGCTGCCTGCTGCAGACAAGATGAATCTGGCAGTGTCTGACCTGGAGATGCTGCTCTCCATTGGCCATGCAGGGAAAACTGCAATGCAATTTAATGAAATATTAAAACCTAAGCAGAGATGGATCCTTCGCAACCTTAGAGGATGGAAAAACAGAGGCACCATAAAAACCCCATGAAGCAGCCTTGTTTCTCCATCTTGACACCCTAGAGAGGGTGTCTCAGCCCCATTCCAATCTTAGCCAGGGCCTGAGCACCCCAGGGATGTGTCAGGGTTTCCGTCCCCTTCTCAAAGCATGCCCTCACTGCTCTGCTGGGGCCCCATGGGACACCCCTGCAATTTCCCAGCACGCCCCAGCTGAAGAACCCTTTGTAATCCTTTCCCTCCAGGGCAGCAGAGCAAAGGCAGCACAGCACCCAGAGCATCCCCAGGAGCACGTGGAGCTCATCCTAAAGCAGGTTCACATGTCCCCTCTGCCCTACAACCCCCACCATGGCACCGGAGTGGGGAGCAGAGGTCACCCTGCAGTCCACTGTGCATCATTGGTGCTGCTCTGTGGCAGCACATCGTGTGCTGTGTTTCCATGGAAACCTGCATAGCGCACATGCCAGCGTGGCTGGGCAGCTCCCAACCCTGGGAGATGCTGCTGTCAATCTCTGTGGGTGTCTTTGCCTCCCTCCCTGGCTCTGGCATCGTTCCTTGTGGTATTTCCTGCCCAGTGGTGGGAGTGAGGAGCAGTGGGGCAGGGAGAAACCCCTCTGCTCGGTACTGCAGAGGATGGTGGGGGCACACGGCTCGTGCCCTCAGCATGCCTTGCTCTCTGCAGGCTCTGGTTGCAGGTGGCACATGAAAATGTCCAGCTCCTGGCCTGGGGTGATGCAGGAGATGCATTCCTGGCAGAGGAATGAGATGCACACACAAGGATTTCCCTTATTGTAGCTTGCTGCCCCTGGGACTCAAATTTCTGGCAAATAATCACAGCCCTGCTATTCTTGCCCCACCCTTCTCTTCCCTATTGACATCTGAGGCACAGCTCCCTGCTGCTTGTCCCAGGCTGCTCCTTACGGCATCAGTGCACAGTCTCCACTGTGTGAGGAGGGATGTGCAGAGCTCCCAGCAGCTCAGCCTGTGCTGGCTCCCCTCCTTCGGGCTCTGCAGAAGGGATTGGATTCCTACGTGGAGTCAGGCTGCTGGAGGAGCAAAGGTGTGTTCCCATGGTGCCAGGCTTGTGGCAGTGTGCAGAGCTCTTTTTATTACTGTCCAATTTCTTTGCTCCAGGATCTGGAAGCCCTGGAGGTTCCCAGTGCTATTAAAACCTTTATGAAACAGAAATTCTCACAATTATGCAGTTTGTCAAAATAATCTTCCCCATATTTCAAGACACACTGCTCTGGCCACTCTCTTTCACATCTCCTCCACTATTCACAAATACCTCTGCAAATGCAGCATCTGTCCCCTTCCCTAGGCTACAACACCTGTCAGACAAAAACTACCACTGAAAAGGGAATTCTTGCCCTTGGCCCTTGCTAGCAGTGATGCAAACCCCACTCACAGCTGTCAGCACATGCTGATCCAGTTCCCACCAAGGGAGCAACAAGACAAGCACTCTGCTGGTAAATACAGCCCCCCAAAGGGAGGATAACCACAGCCCACAGCCAACAGCCACCAGAGCTGCAGTGATCCTTGGCAGTGATCTGTGGCAGAGTTAGCATCTGTATCAATGTTGATAAGGACTTTTAAACCCTCTTGTGAATCACAGAACCACTGAATGGTTTGGGTTGGAAGGAACCTTAAAGCTCATCTCGTTCCAGTCCCCCTTGCCATGGGCAGGAGCCACTTCCCCTGGGCCAGGCTGCCCAAAGCCCCATCCAGCCTGGCCTTGCACACTTCCAGGGATGGGGCAGCCACAGCTTCTCTGCTACATATCCTCTGGGTATGCCCTGGGTAAGAGCTATGCATAGGGAAAACATCTGAATTCAAGAAAGGGCATGAAAAAGAAGGCCAGAATGCTTGCCAAAAGGAAATTTAGCTTCCAGTTAGATTCAACCATGGAGCTGATTTCAGAAAAGTATCACTTTTAGATCATGTTGAACACATTTACACCTGATACAAGGCAGATAATTTTTATTTGGTTTGTCAGTTTCTTGACTGGTGAAAGAATTTGGAGAATTTTTGTGTGTCAGGACCTCTAGCCCTGACACACAACATTTCATACCCTAGGTGTTCCCACATCACATCCTGACAGACAGCATCACCTGGAACCTGTAGAGGTCAGCAGGGCTTGCCTCACTTGGGCACAGCAGCCCCACAAACCCCAGCACCCCGCTGGTTAAGCAGGTGCTTATCCCTCGGCATGTGGCCAATACTATCGACTGGAATAAAACCTGGACAAGTCCCCTTCTTAAGCACACAGCCAAGTGCTAGTTTCCTCCAACAGGATCTTGAAAATACTCTGTTTACAAAGGCAAAAGTTGACTTTAAATTTTTTAAGGCAGCCTTGAACTTTACAAGCTCCTGCAACCCGGCCCTTCCGCGTTGCTTCACTGCTGCCTTTGCTTTCTGGTTGCATATGGTGCAGCAATGATGCCACGTCCTTGTCCCCACAAACACTGAACCTTGTATTTATCGCCCGAAAATTGCTCTGCAATGCAAATAACTCCATTTCCGGATGGATGGAGCGCATTTCCAATGCACAGGGCAGAGGATTAGGAACAGCCTTCAACGTTCGCAACAGCTCTGCGCCAAGTGGGAATAAAAGTTTCCTACCAAATTAGAAACACGGCTCCCATTCCTGCCTGCAGATTTGTGGTCTGTGAATACAGCTAAAATGAATTAAAAAAAAAAAAAAAAGGCAACTTGGCAAGCACTCACTCCCTTTGAATGAATTTGCTTTGACCAACCGCACGAGGTTTCCACATTTGTAGCCTCGCCAAAATAATGCTCCGTGCATGGTCAGGGAGGCCAAGTCCCTGGGGGCAGCAGGGGAGCCCCTGGGGAGCAGGAAGGATGCAGCCCCTGCAGAAAAGGTGGATACTGGGATTTGCTGCTGTGTACAAACTGCCTGGCCGTGCTCAGCTGGCCGTGGCAGTGGGGACCACACTGCACACCGGTGCTCTCTGGCGTTCCCTGCCTCTCCCTCGTGAGTCCATTCATGTCAGCTCTTCTGGTTTATACATGGATGGCTGACTTCATTTCTGAAGCAGGGGGATGCTAATCTATAATCAATGCTCTGGAAACCCAATGCTCTGGGATCTTATCTTAATGCACTGATTGCAATATACTCCTGAGTGATTCCTCTATTTGAACAGCGCTAGTCAAAACACTTCACATCTTGAATTTCATTGGGTGGATATCACTAATGAACTTACTTCTGCATTTTGCATAGCTCAAAAATTGTCATCTGAAGGGTGAAGGGAATCAGAATGTGTTCCCTGCAACCTGCAGAGAGAGAGGAAAGGGAAGAGCTCTGCCAAATAAATGATTAATTACCCAGACTTCTCCCAGCCTAGGTGCTTGTGTTAACATCTGAAGTCATCTCCACATGTGACTTCTCCAATTGCTGGGTGAGAGCAGTTGGTAATATCCTGCTAGAGCGAGCAATGTCTTGGGGCTGGCAATGTCCAGGCAAGTTGTCCCTTCTTGCTAGGGACACCTTAGTGCCACTGGTTTTGAGGGAATCAGCACATGCCCTTAACCTTAAGTAAAAATCCCCCCTTCCATGAAATACCCTGAAAGCCAGAAACCCCAATCTCATGCCAAGTTAAAGAGACAGCAAAGAGAAACAAATAAGCATTATGTCTCTCTGCAGGGTAAATATCTATTTTATTGACACCAGCAAAATGCCAAAGTCTACTGATGGGCTACATGTGTTGTTGAAAGAGTAATTATCCCATTGAGTTTCCAGCTCTTGATGACGCAGAGGATAAACAGAAGTTTCCTGTTTGGAGCTTCATAAACACCCTGAGCAGATAAACACTCATAACCAAGTGGTTTGGGATGGGGAGGGGATGGGCAGCAATCCTCTTTTATGAGAAATGAGATTGGAAAATGGTAATCTCCTAAAAGGGCATGGCTGGTGGGCTGATAAACAGAGCTCCTGGTTATTACGGTGATGAGCTCCATAGAAAAAGTGTAATCCCAGCCCAACTGTTCAGGAGATCACTCTTCCCCCCTCTCCCAAATCATCACATTAGGCTGATAGGAGAAAATAAATGAGATTTCTTTGTGCCAGGTTGTATAACGCCATTGAACAGAAGCACCCAGCTTTGCACTTTTATCTGGGGACATCAGTGACTTCCTGCCCTGGATCAGGGAGAAGAGACTCAATCTCCCTGCATGCAGCTCATGTCCTCTGGTCCCTGCTTTCCCTAGAGACTCCTCCACCAAGCAGCAGTGACCACAGCTCTCTCTTTTTCTGGGGCCCACTTCCAGCCAGGGGCTGAGGGAGGGCTGGGGCAGCCGCACACTCAGGATTGGGGCACGGCTTCCTTCCTGCCTCCCACCAGCAGCCCTGCCACCAGACCAGCCTCACCCAGAGCACCAACAGCCCTGCTCACTGCACTGTGCAGAGGGAGAGGCATGAGGGGAAGCCCAAAACACAGCTCAAGGGTGAAAATCCACAGGTTGTGGGGTGCTTTTTCCACAGTTCTTTTAGTAGGACTGCAGGGGAAGGCTTTGCATCCTGGTGCATACAGAAACCCTCTCCTCACTGCCAAAACTGCAGGCTGGGGCCAAATTAAAGACAAAGGACAACAAGCCATTTGATGTATTTTTGTTTTGTTTTAAAATGGTGGGGGGTGAGGGGGGGGAAGGCCACGTAAAAGCTGTCAGCAGCATGACAGAGACGGGATAATGACTACCCAGAAAGCCATAGGAGCATCACAGACCCACAGCACCAGCCACATCAAAGAAATCTAAACAGTCCCAAGTTACATCAGCCAAGCAGCAAATCAAAGCAAAGGGACAAGCTCCTGGTTCTGGGAACATACTCACAGATTTTCCTCCAACCCTTTGCAAACAAAGAGCTTGCTGCAGTTTGTTGGGAAGCTCGGAGGGTTTGTGCTAATGCAAGTGGAGTCAGAGGGATGGCAAGCGAAGGGCAAACGCAGGCACTTCAGGGAAGTTAGTTTTTAGGAAATAGTTTTAAACACAGAGAATAACAAACAGACCTCAAGCATTTGTGGCATTTTTTTTTAATGTATTTTGCATGAAATGGAAAACTACAACAACAAGCAGCATATACAGTAACAATAAACAGTGAGAGGATACAACAAAAAGAGGATTATAATTTCAAATCGGTGTGCCCTGCATACGCAGTGCTTCCAGTGCTGGGGAGCAGAGCTGCCCTTATTTCTGCTGTCTGCAAGGCTGGGGATAAAAGATGTCAAACCACAGATAAAACTGAGTGTGCAAGGATAATGATAAGGTAAAAAAGATGAAAAGGAGGTTTCATACAGCTAAACCCATGATTCACATTCACGCATCAGGCTCTAAAAATAATTCTAAAAATCACGTTTCAAAAAAAAAAATTGCTTTTTCTTTTTTCCCTTGTACCCTACCTGAACAACTCTCCACTTTGGAGTTGGCTGTGGGATGGATGTAGGTATTTAGGGTTCTCATTTACATCCAAGCAGCAGGAAGATGGGATGGGTTGAGGTTCCCTGTGCCAGAACTGGCTCGGGCTGAGCTCGGGCTCCTGGCTGGCAGAGCATGATGCAGGGCCGTCATCTGCTCGGGGGGCAATCAAACACTCAGGAAGGTGCAAGGAGTGGGCAGGACTCACTCTGGACTTCAGAAAAGCTTTTGATGCCTCAGCAGATGAAAGCCTTGCTACAGGGGTAGTAAAATAGGATTGGAAAAGAGCAATTCTTGGAAAGATAAAAAAGCTGCAAGCAGGAGTGAGGATATCAAAGGCTGTGGGGATCTCACAGCCTTGTGCATGCCAGCAGAACATCTCTGCCGTGGGTCCTGTGGGCTGCAGGACTGTGCTGGCTCCTTTGGAAATCAGCAGGCACAGAAGCAATGAAGTTGGCAGCATGGGTTTGTAACCATGGGGAAAACTTCAACAGGGCTCCAAGCTCTGAAAAACAGCATCTGAGGGCTTCAGGGATATTGTGCACCACATAAAAAGCTTCAGCATCCTTTTTCCTCCCCTCTCCTGTTTTGCCCGGGAGGATCAGTCCCTGCTCCCACCCCCTCTAGCAGAGTGTGCCAGGGGCATCAGGAGATGTCCCTTGCAGGGAGCCAGGAACACGGAGTGACCCCCACAGAACCCTGGCCCCCAAAGGACTGCAAGCCATTCTTGCTAAGAAGGATCAACAAGTTTCAACCCACCCGTTTGGTGTAACTCAAACATAGTTTGGCTCATTGGGGTAGGGGGGGGGGTGTGTTTAGAAGAAAAAATAGCTTGTTCTCTATACATTGTATCGGTGGAGAAAAGTAAAATTCTACATTTTCTGCCCTTGCCGACCTTTCCCACAAGTTTTGAGCCTGCCACAAGCGCAGCACCAGCAGGAGCTGGGGCAGAGCTCGTGCACGCAGCTGCCCCATGGCCAGCGCCGGGAAGAGCAGCCACAGCTCCCAAAATAAACCTCCCCCATCCCTCCCCTCCCTGAGGCCGGGAAGAGGCCCTGAGGGCTCTGGTTTGCTCTCTCCCATTCCTGCTCTTCCTGCCTTGGGTTCCATCTGAGGACACGGGGGCGATGCTCCGGGCTGGGAGCGCTGTGCCGCGGGGTGAGGCAGCCACAGAGCCCAGCTGCTGCTCCTGCCCCGCTCCTCCAGCAAGCAAAAAAGCTTTTAAAAAGCATCTAACATGAGGAACATTATATTTCAAGGATGCTTCATGAAAAAAAACATAAGGCCTTGAAAGCTTGCTCGGTACATGGGGTTGTGCTGGAGGCTTTCACACAGATGCTGAAATTTTCCTCCTGTTTGCGCGGGGATGTGCTGCTGGGAGGACAGCTGGGCAGCCTGAGGTAGGGCTGGGTGTCTGCACCACCCTGCACACTGGGCTGTTGGATTATTGTTCTGTCATACCTGACATGGGAATCATTCCCTCTTCCACTGTAACATAGCCTGTTGTGGGGAAAACCCCTCAGTTTTAACATATTCTGATTTAGGGGGATTTTGGACTAAGTCATGGCTGCACACAGTGCTGTATAAAAATGAAAGGAAGAAGGTGATTTTGCCTCTTGCAACTGGGATACAAGATGGAAGCAGAATACAGACAGGGACTGCATGGGACCGTATCTCCTAATTTAGAACAAGAAATAGAATTTTTTCTCCTGCTGGGATCTGGCAGACAGCAAGCCAGGCCTCAAATCCCCTCATATTCCCTCTTGTCATGCAGGAGCTCACAGTTTCAGGGACTGAGCAAAGCCCAGAACAAGCAACAGTCCTTCCTTCACAGGGTGCACCAACAACAATACCCAGGGCCTCCTCCCCGAGGGAGCTGGGATGCTTCACTAATTGAGAATTTCAAGGATCTTTGAAATAAGCAGCTGGAAGATGCTCTAGAAATACAGAACTGTTTTATTTTTAGAATGGGCATACAATAAAATCTCTCCCTTTATTTTCTGAAAAGGGGTTTGTTGCAGTCTGGAAGGGCCAGCTGGGCTACCTTAGTGAAACTGCAGTGCAGCTGGAGGAGAGGGAGGAGTAGGTGAGAAAAAACAGAAAAAGAAACCCAAGGTGAGATGAACAAAGGTAGATAATTTTTATTGGGTTTTTTTAGAAAAAAAAACAAACCAAAGGCCATGAGTCAGCCTGGATTAGTGAAGCATTTTTTGCCAGGTGAGTGACAGCAGGAGGAGCTGAACCTCCCTGAGTATCCCTGCACCACACAGCACACACTGGCACTGCTGCAGCAGGGACAGCCACGCTGAGCTATGGCCAAGCATTTTGCCAGCCCTGCCAGAGCACAGGCACTTGCTGTGAGCAGCTGGGTTAGGAGGGTTTAGCTGAAGACAGGTCTTGAAATGACACAGGAAATGTGGTCAGAACAGGCACCTCATGGGGATAAAATGGGCCCCCAAGAGAGGCAGCTCTGTCCTGGATGGAGAGGTTATCCCAAGCCTTGCTCAGACCCAGCCTTCACCCCATCCTCCACAAGACTATGTGATTCCCTGGAAGCTCTGCTACCTCCAAAAGCCTCTAGGAATGAATATTTATCCAAATAATCCACTTCTGCTCCTCATTTCCACTGACCAATTGCATTCTTTCCAGGATATAATTCAGCTCTGGTTTATTCAAACAGTGCTGAAAGGAAGCAACACAAAGAAGAAACATAAATGGGCTGAACAAATGAAGCACAAATGAGATCTGTTTGGCCTTGGGAAAGGTACAATTTCTTTTACAGATGAGACTGAATGACTGTTGGGACACATTTTAATGGGACTAAAATTATTTTCTGTAAATCTGAGGTTGAGCAAAGCTTAGGTGCCCAACAATGAGCTAGACTATGTTCTGCATAAAATCTTTACCAGTTGGACCAAGCCAGATTTCATCCATCATTCATTCAGCACATTTCAAGTAATTTCTGTTTATCTCTCCATTTCCATAAGACACAAAAGCCTTTGAAGAACATTTTCTCCTAAACACCCATTTCTACATAATCAGAGCCTAAAACCAGGGAGTTGTCAAGGTGAGACACTTTGGTCAGGGTGTCCTAGCAGGCTTCTCCCAGATGGTGCCACAACTTAGCTTGTCATTTTAGGATTAATTCAGAAGGTGGTGGTGGATTTTGAGTGCCCAGTGGATCTAAGGATTGCAAGAGGAGAGGCAGGGAGGGAGCATCTCTCCCCTCCTCTGTAGCCTTACATGGAAATGGCTGCTGTGGCAGGATGGGGAAGGGGATGTGCTGAAAATGGGGGTAGCACTTGGGAGCATGATCCTTCATTCTCCAGCCAGGAGATCCCACTCCCAGCGGTGCTGGACCGGCGAGGAAGGAAGCATGGCCAGACAATGAGCTGCAGGAAGTGGCAGCAGCCAAAAGCGCTGATCAGCAAACCAAGGGGCTGAAACCTGAGCTCCCCTGAGTGCTGCCCAGGGCTGAGCTGGGACAGGGTCCTCATGGGAGATGTGCCCTCTGCATCCAGCATGGGAGGGAAAGGTCCTGCACATCACCCCGAGGGACCAGGTCCCACCCTCAGCCACAGTGGGGCATGTTGTCTCCTCAAGGCTGGGTTTTAGCTCTGAGACAGATGGGAAGAAAATGTATTTTTAATACAGCCAGGGCTGAGCAAGTTGGTACAGAGTAGGTGATTTCTTGACTCTAATGTCAGTGTTTTCCTCTGTCCTGGTTTTCCATCCATGCAGCCTTCAGTGGTTCACTGAGCTGCACAAACACCATCTCCCTCCAGGACTTGCCCAAAGTTCCTTTTTCTAAATGTTCATTTAGCTGCCAGAGTGTGCAGGAGAGCCCTGGGCTGGGACTGGGTTCTGGTCCTCTGCCAAACACAGCACACAGGGCACATCCCACCCTGACCCACGTGCTGATGTGGGAACCAGCCATAAACATAAATAAATAATCATTTTCTGCTAAACTATCACTGAATTATTCCTCTTCCCTCTCTTCTTGTGCTTGGTCTCTGCTCAGTTAGTAAGTGATCTGGTACTTGGCCTCATGTAACAAACAGAGGAGCTTCTGCTCTTTATTAATTGTATAAAATGTTATTTCATTGCAACATATTGCCCCTTGTGCTGGGAGCCCTGTGGTGTTCCCAGGCTTCTGGGTGACAACATCCCCTCCTTGAGGGCTGCAGGATGGTCAGAGCACCCCTGGGTGCTGCTGGAGCACCCATTGTAGGGACTGTAGGGGGTTTGGAGTGTGGGATGATGAGAGAAGATGGGGACAAAGCCACTTCCCATCACTCACCTGCTGCCATTGAGCTGCAGTGCATGAGCACTCACCCTCTGGCTTGCTGGGATAGGAGAAAGGCCAAGCTCCTGTGCTGCCAGCAACACCCTCTTTCCTCTGTAAGCCAGCTTGCAAAAGCCATTTGCTATTTTAATATGACAGCCCATTCTCCCCCCAGAGCATCTTTTCTACTCCCCTGCCCCAAAAGGCAGAGGCTGGGTCAGAATGAACTCTGCCTTTGGGGAGCTTCCCCTCCCAGCCCTGCACTGCAGAGCTCTGCTCATCCAGGGCTGCAGCTTCTGGGGCAGAGCCCATCCTGCCAAGCCCATGCCAGTGCCCACCGCTGGGCTCCTGGATTGTTTAGCTCCAAGAGACAGAAACAGTATTTTTCTATTCTGTGAATTTTCCCAGCAGATTCATGTAACTCATTCCTCTGCTTTCCCAGGCAGGATTTCCAGGAGGAAGGAAGTCTCATTCTCAGTGAGAGAAATCAAGCACCTCCCTGGCAGAGGCACAAAGTGGCTGCTCACATGCTGAAGCATCCATGCCAGCTCCATGCCAGCAGAGCTGCCTCCCCAGCTCCCTCCAGCCACCCACCCTCTGTCTACATTTGGCTTTGGCACAGCAGGCCAGGCCCCCACAGAGACACACCAGCCTTGGTGCCAGCCCAGTGGTGACCATGCCTGGTGGGGACAGAATGAAATTGCTGCCTCCCCAGTGCAGAACTTCCTCACCACCTCCAACATGAAGCCCCAGCTTGCCCCCAGCACTGAGAGGGCTGAAATGCAGCATTAATTACAGTGGTGAGCAATGAGGTCCCAAAGCAGCTTTTAGATCCTTACAATGATCTAAAAGAGCCAGAGACAAGAGAGGCTGGAAGAAGACAACGCTAAGGAGATGTGGATTCAGGAGACCTGCAAGCAAAATACAGCTGCAGCTTAGAGGCTGCAAGAGAAAATGTAGGGCAATGAATTTATAGAGTCAAAGCAACTTGAACATTGATCAAAAGTACAGAGAAAGCAGCAGGGAGATGGGGAAATAATAGAAACTTTAATTCAGGATCCTACCTTCCAGTGCAATAAATATTAATGGAACAAGTTGGAGAAAGGGGAGGCCTCCTTGAGAAAGCAATAGCAAAAACACTAAGATTGATTTCCCATCAAACAATGTTTGACAAAGTAAAACAATTAAGGGCTGAGAAATGAAACCTAATTTTAGGAGGGTGATTGGCAGGATAAATGGATTTCCAAAGAACCAACAACCAAAGCTTTTGAGCTCACTTCAAGCCCACCAATGCTGGTTTGAATGAAAGCTCCCAGCATGACACCAGGCTGTGCCCTTCAAGCACTCTCTCTCCCAAGGGTTTCTCCTGCCATTCCAGAGCCAACAAAACATGTTTTTACCCTCAAGGCTTTGTAGGGTCATAACACTTGGACCCATCTACAGAAGTCACTTACACTCCATAAAATGAGCCACTCCCACGCAGTGACACCATCCCCACCTCCCTTCCCACAGTGCTCACATGGGCCACTGGAAATGAATCCTGCTCACCACCAGTTCCCCTGGCAGAGGAGGAACCTACAGATGCTGCTTCTTAGCTCAGCACATATCATACACATACTCTCTAGAAAATAATTGCCTCCATCATACAAGCCTGAGGACTCGCTCTTCCAGTTACCTTGGGCAGTTTTTGTCCAATTCACACAATATGTACAATTTGGTCCGCAGGCACCACTGAACATGGCACTGGATGTTTCTCCTTCAAAGAAGCTCATTGCCCATCAAAAGTTTCCTCCTGTTGCTTCCCTGTGAGGCTGAGAGGGGAAACTGGGAGGTTTCTGCCTAGATGTGTGGTTGATGATGCATCCTCTGAGGGACTCCAGGGGACTTTTACTGCCACCAGTAACACTGAAGTGGTGAGTTCATGCACTGCCCCAGGCCAACATTTCACTCCAACAAAGACTAGCTATTGCTTGGTGTCTTCAGGTTCCCAAGGTCTGGAGATCACCAGACTTCCACTGCCAGGAGCAGATCTCTCCTCTCTGTAGCCCTGATGGTCCTTCAATGAGCCAGAAAGCAAATCTCCTTCATCACTGCACCGCCCACCCCATCCAAACCTTGCTGAGCAGGCTCTGCTGCACCACGCACCATGAGAGGAGCTCATCAAAGCAGCCTTTTAATTGCTAGAGTAACAACTTGGATGTACAAAAATGCCAGGGAAATTTGCATGACTAATTAAATAATTAAACACAGCCTGACAGCCGAGGAACACAATCACGCATCCGAAAATCAAAACCACCTCTGAAGCATTGGAAGAAAGAAGGGATTCACTGCCCTGCGTGTCCTGTCAACAAGAGCTGCTGATGGGTTGTGTCTTTTTGATTGCAGACCAAGCAGAAGCAGCAGCACCCCCGTTCCCTGATGAAGCCTTTGATCTCTGTCCAAAGAGTTGCTGAATCCTGGGCTTAAGCAAGAGGCTGCAGTGGAAAAGCAGCTCTGAATCTGAACATGCTGCTGATGCTGGGACTGAGTGCTGCAGGCCGCTCTGTGAAGGCTCTGGGTAGGGTCTGCCAGCCCACCCTTCCAGCACTGGAGAGGCTGCAAACCACGATTCTGGTCACCCTTGGAGTGCTGGAAACCCGGGCAGGGAAAGGTCACACTTGTGTCTCAGCCCCCATGCCTCTCAAATTTAACCCCAGCCTTCAGCAAAAGCCAATCCCACTCCCTCCAGCCACAGGTATCAGACCTAAAGGGTTAAACAATGTTGCTTTCCAGCAAGGAGGATACAAACTATCCCTTGCTTTTTCCAGCAAATTTATAAAACCCACTCACAATATGAATGTGGAGATGGTCAGAATTGCATGGGCTAAAGGTGAATTTGAAAAGATTCATTCTCTATTAAAATTCAAGCCTTGATTTTGTAACCTTAGAGAGCAGAGTCTACTGGGCTGTGGCAGGACGCCTGAGTTGACAACACTGTGACCTGACAGAAGCCAGAATCTGACATACTTTAATTCTTCAAGGAAAAATAGCATCAACACAGTTTGAGGAAGGAGGGAGATGAGATGGAAATCCAGCCCTAATGGAAAGGCCTGGGATGTTGCCAATATTTTACATTCTTCGTGACACAGTTTGCTGCTGGCTCCATTGCCTGATGTGATTAGTCCAAGAAAAAATTGGCCACTGCCTTCCCAGCCCAGTGCTGTCCAGATGCTTCTTGCCTCATTCTCTGGCCACAGCCAGAATCCCTGCAGTCACCAGAAGCCCTGCAAGCCCCCAGGGACCCATCCAGGAAGTGCATTATTCCTTTCCCCTGCATTTGGTGATATTATCTGGAAAAGCACTGGCACGATTTCAGTCCAGATCCTATTGACCCAGATACCAAGGGGGGAAAAAGGAGAAAACACTTCTATAGGAAATGAAAAGGTCTAACATGTAGTTTAGTTCCAGAATAGATCTGCTAAATGCTTGCACATCACAGCACAGCCTATCTGGCCACTTAAAGAGCAAAGAAATTCCTCCCCATGCCCAGCTCCTCACAAACCTGGCACCAAGTTCATAGAAACTTTTTTCTGAGTCAGCAGGGTCCAGCAAGTGCAAAACCTCTACACAACTAACCTTGCTTATGTAAAGTGACTAGTGAGAAACCCATAAAAATCTGAGATGTGAAGCAAAATAACTGGATGAGACCATCCCAGGGCTCTGCTGGAGCAGCTGTGCTGTGCACACCAAATGTAGAGCAGCTCCTTACCACTGAAAGCTGAGAATCAAGCCACAGAACCACACTGATTTCTCCCAAACCGTCTTCCCTGGGCTGGCTGAGGAATGGCAAGTGCCAGCACTGAGCTCACTGTGCTGCTCGGGGGGCTGGAGTTTGCATGGCCAGGGTGACCCAAAGCAAGAATAGATCCTCCAAATGGCAGTGCTGCTATAAACAGGGATGCTGTCTTGGCTTGCCTCTTCAGTAGCTGTGCAAATAATTTCTGGGCAGCAGAAGCGTCAAGTAAATAGAGGAGAAGCACACGAGAGGATCTATTTCTCTAATTTACTCAAGTCACTGAGAAGCAGCAGGGCAATTTTTAAAAACTGCTCACCACTTGGGAGGTTAAACTCTGTCAGTTTCTAAAAAATTTATTATTTCTGGCTGTAATTACAAATCTGAGTAAGAGACTATCTAGAAAAGCAGATCCGTTTAGCCACTGTAGCAAAAGTGTACTGGGGACTCAGAGCATATACTGGGGACCCAGAGGAACAGCATTACTGTAGTCTCCATAATTCAGACCTTCCCCAGATATCCAAGCCCACAAGACAAAAAAAATGCAAAAAAAAATCATCCAGAATCTGGCCCAGAGAAACAAGTTTCCTTCATATGCACAGCACTGGCACAAGAAGAATTCTTGTCTGCTGAATACTTGTGAAAAACACTGCTCGTTTTTCATGTCTCTGAGCAATTTCATAAAGCTGGCCTCAGAAGCCCATGTTGCAAAAAGCAGGACCCTTTCAGCCCGGCAGAATTCCCTCACTGCAGGCTCAAGCAATACCCTGCCTTCAGCCCTTATTACATCATTTTGTTGATTTGCAAAGCTGGTAAACACAGACCCATCTTCAGGCTCCTGTGTAGTTTAACCATTTGTTACATCAGTGATGTCGGAGCTGGGATGGGCTGAGGGTACAGGGACGTGTAGAGAGTAGTTCCAGCCACAAAGGTGACAACTGTTATGTTAATAATTAGCATCTGTTGCCATCAGGGCTTGTGAGCAAGATCCAAGCAGGGAGGAAAATGCTGTGCCTGCATCTCCACTGGGTTTGGGGCTGGTCACTGGGACTCTCCAGCTTCCCACCACCTGGAGGGACTAGTGAAGGCTCTTGGAGCCACTGCAAATTGTGAGTTCAGAGCAGGGCCTGCACATCTGGCAACAGGAGCTCCACCATTTTCCTTGCCAAACAAATCCCAGGGAATTTTCTTAGACCTAATCCACAAACCTGTTTTGGAAAACAGAGCAAAAGACCACACCACAATGAAACCTCATGTTTCTTGTACTGGAAAAGCACTTTATTCCCAAAACACAGATCTAAACACAGCCTGCACTGGCTGCTAAAGAAAACCTCCCTCAGTTGATTCACCAGCTGATGTGCACACTGGCTTGTGTGAGAAAAAGCATTTTTCATGCTGTCACACACTTGTGAGGGATTTCCAGCACTGGAAGTTACTCACCCTGCCTAAGAGATGGACTCCAGGAGACAGTTATGCTCCTGCCACTTCAGGGGATGATGTTTTTCCCCACACCTTGAAAAACTCTGTTCTGCCACCACATGACACAGCCCAGAAGCTGAGCTGGGCAGAAGCTTTTCCAGGGGCTCAGGCACACTCTGGACACATCCCCTGCTGCCTAACTAAACAGAGGAGATGTACAGCAGCACCCCTGGCACGGCCCTCTCTGGAGTTTCAACAAGCACCTAATGATTATCTCCCTGAATCTTGGAAAAAACACTCTGGAGTCGCCTTCATTAACTGCAATCTTCTTCCATCCTGGTGGTCTCCTGACCACATCCAGCTGTGAAGGTGCTGCTCCCCTGCAGCCAGCCCTGTCCCCAGCACCTCCTCCCTGTGCCCGCAGAGCAGCACCAGGCAGGAGGTTTGCAGAGAAACCAGGAGTTCCAAAGCGTAATCCCGAACAGATGGCAGCTGTAGCTGTGCAGCCTCAGAAGGGCACTTTTAAAAGTAAATAGCAACAAATGTTTTGGTGTGTAATGCGTTGAAATCTTGATCTCACACAGAGCTTATTTTCTTTTTTTTTTCCTCTCCCAGCAGTGGCAAATGGCTGAGGACAAATGCTGCTGAAAAGAATGGAGAAAAAAAACCACCTCAATCAATTAAATGTTTTAGAAACAATTGTGTTTCAAAATCAACAAGAAGAATTCATGAAAATCAATCCTAATTCAAGAGGGCTGTACTGATTTGTTCATCTTTCCCTTTCCCTGCCTAAGCAACCAAAGCAATAAAAATGATAGCTCCATCTCGGGCAAGGAAGCAATTGAAACTTCAAAAACATTCAACATCAGCTGATGAAGCTTGATGCAGTCTCCATGGCCTGAAAGCTAAACATTCTGCAAGAGAAGCAATGTACCAGGCAGATGAGTGGGAGTTTCAGATAACTCCTACCCCTTCAGCTTGTTTCTCTCAATAAAGCCGAGCAAACCAAGGTAAGATTGTCCTGTCACAGGGGAAAAGCAAAAGTGTTTGTATCAGCAAAGGCACTGCACAGACTGGAGCTGCCTCAGTTGCTCTTTGCCAGTAGGAAACAACAGCTCTGCTCTCACATGGTGCCCACCCAGGGCCACCACCACAGGGACATCAACAGGGAAAATCTCCTGGCAAGCAGAACTTGCAAAGCAGATCCTGATGCACCTTCCTGAAATGCCACAGCCATGGGAACATGGGCAGCATGCCACAGACCTGCAGCTCTTCATCTCGTCATACCAAGTGATCCTAGAAGAAGCACCCCTTGGGAAACCCAAAGAGGAGGCCTTGGGCACCTCCTGTGCCCTGGATCTGGCCCCAGAGCAGTGTCACATGAGAAAGAACATTTTTCAGGCTGTCACACAGGCATGGAGGGAGGCTGGGGGATCACTACCAAGTGTGTTGATATTGCTCCAAATAATGACAGTTTTCCCAGAATCTCCCACTCAAACACAGAGTGGGGAACACATCCCCCTGCCAGGATCTGCTCTGCTCTAAGCTGAAGTCACACAAGCGTAATTCTTGCAGCACCCAGCCTTGTGCAAATAAACCGTGTCCAACCACCCTCAGAGAGCTTCCTGGCAGTGCAGAGAGCAGCAAAGCCAGAGCAGGGCACCCCTACCCACAGGCTCACGTCACCTCACATTGGCACCACCAACAGCAGCCACTGAGTTTTGTCTTGAGACAAGCAAACGCAGACTCAAGTGTAGGTTAAAAGGTATTTGGAAGATAAAACTTCCTCATCAGCAAGGACATGCTCCCAAAGGAGGGTTTCTCTTTAACAGGCACTGACAGTACCCTGTGTCATTGCATGGCAAGATCTGAAATAGTTACTCACAGTGGAGACTGTTTATCTGTGACTCACAGACATCTTCCCAGCTACCCCCATGCTCTCTAAAAGGGAGCAGGAATTTGAGCAAGAAAAAAAAACCTGGGAATAGCAGTGTGGAATGAAATGAGGAAAGGCAGTTAAGAGAGAAGGAGAAAAAATCTGGAGACAAAACATCACAGGAAGAAAAGAGGAAATGTAAAACATGGTCTCGAGAAGGATCTCAGACACCTGATTTTTACAGGTTCAGATTTTCTTCAGATAAGGCTTTTTCACTTATTTCTCTAAAGTAATGAATTTTGTTAGACTTTCATCTGCCCCACACAATCCCAAAAATCATTCAGACATACTTCATCATTCTTCCTATGTGTCTAGTGGAACAAGAGGGAGATTTTAGGAGGGAGACAGTAGGGACCTACATGTCCTGCTATGGTCACAACCCAAGGAACTTAGATACCACTTGATAACTCTCTATATACTTAAGGATTCAGTGCTCTGTTCTTCTCTTCCCTGCATCGTTCCCTGTTACTGCAACTTGAGCAAATGCTTGAGGACTTGGGATGTATTTATCCACAGCACTGTAACAGAAATTGTGAAAAGGATTTTCAGAGAACAGAGCAGCCACTTTCCAGAGGACATCCAGGATTTGGGGTCCTCTCCTCTTTGTGACCCTCCTGGTAGTAATGCACAGCCCAATTTCCTTTTTGTCTTATATTGCACAGGAAAACAAAATGCAGTTTCACCGTGGCTAAACAGAGACCAGGACCCAAGAGTAAGGCATGGGGCTGAACTTCTTACCTGGAAAGAGAAAAACAGGCAGAGATCTGTGCTTTACCAGCCCCTGCCTTGGACCAGCCCGGCAACACAAGCATGTGTTTGTGCTGCTGTTCTATGCTGCCATCACCCAGCAACCAGGGAAGCCACTTGCTCGTCAGAGAAGGCTCAGGATGGTGACCAGGTACCCCAAGAAGCCCTCCTGGGCTCCTCCTGGAATGGTGTGATCAAGGAGTGCACCACTGTGCAGCCTTACCATGATTTGTCATTCCCAAAATCCTCTGGCTTGTCTGGGCACACAGGAATGGAGGGTGAGCCCTGCAACCCACACACCGAGCAGCCCAGCCACACTGCAAGCAGATTTTTCTCTCCTCAAATATATCCATTATATCTCTTCATTTAGCTGGCATTCACTGAGACTGATCTCCTGTAGACTTGGTTAAGAGATTAAAACTGCATTTATTCCCAAGCCAGCCAGCCAGTATGACCCATTTGCTACAATGGATAGAGGAAATAAATGACCTCACTACTTTTTTATGTCAAAACTGCCCAGGATATATCCTCAGTTCCTTGCTGGACTTTGGTTTGATTATTTTGTAATCACATACTAAAGTGGACAGGGCTGATGTGCGTGGGAGGTACATTTCATTGCTTGATAACACTTGTAGTGCTGAGCTGTCAGGGACCCCTCCTGAACCACCCTCCTCCTGCCAGGAGTACAGGTGGCTTTCCAAAATATGCCTCTGATGTTCAGCTCGTGCAGGTCAGGGCTGTCCTGGGACAAAAGAGACCTACAGCTGTCACACCAAACCCTCTATGACCACTGATTATCATCAGGAAGAAAAAATAATTGCTAGGATCCTTTCTTTCTTAGTGAAAACACATTTTAATTCTACCTTGGCATTAGCCTGTTGAAGGCAGTGGACTTGCATACAGCCAGAATTTTCTCTCTTCCAAACAACTTCCAGCTCTGCACACAGGGTAAGTCCTACCGCATTCATCTTCAATACTTAAAAAAACCCTTCTCATTGACCTACTTTGTTCTTCACATCAAGCAAAGAAAAGGAGAGAGGGTAGAAAGAAATGCCATCCTTATGTGTATGCTAATGGGTCATCTACTTTTTTCAAAGGTTTTTAAAAAATCAAAAAGATATTAATAACTTATATTTACATATCTGTTCACCCCAAAAAAGAACACCAAACTATAGGACTTCCTGTGTCTCATGTCACCTCCTGCTGAAAGGTGGAATAGGACAGGTGTTTAAAAATTTAGTGTAATTGTTTTCCAGCAGTAAATGAGGTGAAGAAAAGAATACAATGTTCCATGAATTTGAGAAAGCAAGTGGCAGCCAGCTTAATGCTCATGTGAACTATCAATGCAGGTTGCCAAAGATCCCACCCCAGCACACAAACCTCCTGGAAACAATTGTGTTAGGACATCAGGAAACTCATGTAGCACATTTGAAAAATGCTTCTTCAGCCACAGAATAAGCATTTTCAGCCAATATTTGGAATTTCTGGTCCAGGCAACAATGAAATATATCTCAGACAAGCTGGACTACTACAGAAATTGAATTCCTCATGCTGTGACAATGCATTTTTCAATGTTTTAGTCATTTATGTAGAAGTCTCTTGAGCTGGCCAGATGCTCAGTTTCTGACATCACTGAAATCAAGGGGAGTTTCACTGCTGCCTGGTGAAGCCATGAGAAACAGCCAAGAGCAGCTCCCGGGGCAACACCCTGCTCTTGGCAATTTCATGGTATTTGCTGGCCACAGCCAAACTCAGTAGGAAAGGGTGGCACACCACAGCAGACTGATGAGCTGCCCAGCCCAGCCTTCTCGATTGTCTCCAAGGCCAGTGCAGGCTGCACCAGGAGGGAGAGAGCACTGCAGCCTCTCCTCCTGCACTCATGCTCCTGGCAGTCTGTCACCTGGGGACAACTTTTGCCAGAGGCAGTCATTTTCTGTATTTAAAAACCTTTGATGGATCTTTTCTACAGAACTGTTTTCTTTTGCTTTTTGAACCTGGATCAGGTTTAGCATCGAGACAATATTTTGATATTAAGTGAGTGCACTGATCCTCCAAATACAGAGTTTGCTTCAGGTACTGTTTCATTCTTGCCCGAGATGTCATTTCCCCCAACATGACCTTCTCAGAATACCACTGCCTGTTTTGCATGTGCAGAATTTGTTCTCCCACATCCTCTCCCAGTGAAAGCAAGTCCTTGTCTTAGGGCATTGTGAGGGATGCTCACGAAGGTTAGCTTCAGCCAAGGACAGCCAGACTGTAGGCTCTCTTCAAAATCAGAGGTGAGAGATGATTCCTGTTATTCATCCTCCAGAGAGGAGTGTCTCTTTTCCTGCACTGATTACAGCCTCTGTCAGCTAAAGCCAGCCTTTGTGAATCACATCAGTACTTAGAATCAGGAAGCACTGCATAACATTGAAACAACACTTGCTAGAGCCAATGCTTCTTTTCATATTTTAACAGATATTTCTGATAGAAAACCAATTATAATTCTGTTTAAAAAAGGAGACTTTTTTGCAGAGAAAAAGCACAGGAGTTGTATGTAACTGATGGCATATTTGTACTTGGAGCTAGCTTCTGAGAGCAATGAATCTTATAAGTATACACTGATATTTTCAGGGACTGAATTAGCATTCCTCAATAAGATCACTTGTCAGGACCACTTGTGTGAATGAGAGCTGCAAGGTTTCTGGATAGCATTTGTATAAAAACAGGAATGTTCCTGAAGTGCTGTAAATGGAGCTGCTTTAATTGTCTATCCAAGTCTTGCATGTGATGGCAGTAGCTGAATGAAATGACACTTGCATGCAATCAGTTGCATGCCTGAGCTTGAATGCTTAATGCAGAAGATTAAGCTCAGTTTCACCAAGACCAAGCAATGACTGATTTTCCTACACAGAGTAATCAAGACCTTGCCTCTAACCAGCACTCTTGGATTGTGGCTGGAATAATTTAATTTCTACTAAATCATCACCCTTGATGTTGTGGAAATAGGAATAGTAAAGAGCTGACGGATCCTTGTCATCATCAAGTTCCAAGCCAGGGGCAGCTTCTCTGTCTCATTTTTGGCACCATTTCACCCTTGCCTGAAGGACAATATTGCATAGCTTCAGTTTTGTGTCTTTTCAAGGTTACTGGTGCACCTGCTGAATCACCCATGCTGTTCCATATTTCTTACTGGGGAAAGTGTATAGATGTTGGCTTCTTCCCCCCTTTCAGTTCTGTTCCATTAGGTTCTCCCATCACCATCAAAGGATGAATATCTGAACTTCCACACAGGCAGAAATTGGATCAGAAGAAGGGGGAGAAGATAGCCCATCATTATGTAAACCTGTCCCAAACAATGAAAATAACCATGAGGGAATCTGTACTGATTTCCTCCCAATGATCAGCAGCAAAAGAGTTAATAATTTCTCCTCTGATTTTTTTTGTAAGCCTACAAGTCTTTTAATTACTATGTGTCCATGAACCATTAAAAAATGGAAAACATTGACACTGCAAAGACTCCTTAGAGCTGGGAGTTGAAAGTCATTGCAGAAAAGAGAGAGAAGCTCACACCACATTAAGGGTTATTGACAAGTTCTTTCTCACTTTGAGAAACCATAACTTGGGAGCCTTTGCAAACTTAGGTAATGTTTCGGGCCAAAATAAATGTCTTTTCACAATAAGTAGTAGAAACCTTTACTTTATATTTAAAAAACACTTTATTGTGAAGAAACTGATGTGGATGCTCAGGAAATCATTGGTTTGAAGCACAGTACTGAGCAGTGCTTTCATTCAGCTGCTGTCTTCTGGGACTGGTAGACAGACCAGCCCCAGGACCTCCTCCAGCCCTGGAACATGCAGTTCTCCTCAACTTCCCCTGCAGATCTTCTCTCTGGCATTCGTCACTTTCCTCAGAATACACCCCGTTCTTCTCTCTGTGGCATGACAGACCTGAACAGAAAACTTTCTAGTTCCAAGTACTTTGAAGACAAGCTGTTGTATCTCTCTGCCATGAAATGTGTTAACCCCATAAGCCCTAGCCCAAAAACTTCACCCAATTTCAAGACAGAAGCTGTCAGTGACTCCCAGGTACTGTAGTTACCATTGTCCACCCAGACAGGCATGAAAAACTATCAACAAAAGTAGGTTTTTCTGCATTTCTCTACACTTCATCAGGCTGTCCAACTTACTTTTTGACACCAATTATATTGTAGGTCATATTCTTATCAACAGGTTACTTTTTTTTTTACTCTTGGTGTCTCACTCTTGTCTTATAGCCAATTTTCTGCACAATAAATCCACCTTAGACCATCTCTTCCCTTAATACTCATCTCTACTTCTCCAAATCGCTAGTCAAATTCTAAGGTGCTTCCTCATTTGATTTGCTGGAGTAGAACATATTTGTGGGGTATGGAGTTAGTAAGAGTGAAGTAAGGATATTTGCAATTTAACCTAGTATCTGTGCATTTCATTAATCCTTCCTCCATCAACCACTTAACCTTTATGGGTGTTCTTATTGCCTCTCATTGTATTGATTTCTGTCCATTTCTCCAATTTAGTGAGATCATGCAGTATTTTAAACCTGTCTTCCACTGCATAACTAGGTTTAGCTGGGGGGTAATTGACATCAATTTAAAGAATGAAAAATTAAGCTGAATATCTGGGCAAAACTTCCTAATGGTGAGATCTGCTAGAATGCATCGCTATCTCTCCGTGGGATTGGTGGCCATTCCATTAGCATGTACATTAAAACCACACTGAAGGAATATAAGATTATAGATTGGACAGAACAACCCTGAAGTAGGAGGGGAAAGATGAGCTGCAAAGCTTTGCAGCTTTCCTCCTATGATCACATCATTCTGGGCTTGCCCCACTCCCTCCTCATACCACCCACCAGTTCTCTGAGGATGTGCTGATCCCACAATATCAACTAATTATGGGGATGGAATCAATGTGGCACTCCCTCCAATACTACTGCAACCTCTGTTGTGGTGGTGGGAGTGTCGTGGTAGCTCTGAGACTTTCTCAAGGCCCATGGAAGAGTTTTCTCACCCCTCTTTGCTACCTCCTGGCAAGCTGTGGGAACAAACGTTTCAGTAAGATCTGTTGCGATAAGAAAAGAAACCATGGTTTTACACTAGGAGAGGGTAGATTTTAATTAGATATAAGGAAGAAATGTTTGATTTTGAGGGGGGTGAAACACTGCAGGTTCCCAGAGAGGTGATGAATGCTCCATTCCTGGAAACATTCAAGGCAAGACTGGGGAGGGCTCTGAGCAACACGGCCCAGTTGAAGTTGTCCCTGTTCCCTGCGGAGAGGTTGGACTACATGGCTCTGAAAGGTCCCTTCCACCCCAAACAGTTCTGTGAGTCTAGGAAGAAGGCCAGAGCACTCTACAAACCCTTGAGCTGGGTAGCAGAGTCCAGGATGGTGATGTATGCTGGAAGGTTCATCTCTCCCCAGTCTGGAAGCAGCCAGGATAAGGCAACACAGGTGAGATCATAAAGGTGTCATCTACCCCACAATATCTGACTTTGGCACAGTCTTTTTCAATGGCACCCATTAGTTCTGTTACCATCCTTCACTTCTTAAAGAAATTACTATCTGATTAACTTTCCTAGCACAATGTTTGAAAACTGATTGCAGAAAGAAGCTGAGTTTTGCTGAGGCACAGATCAGATACAGGAGAATGAAGACTTCTCCTTAAAATACACTGCTGACTCTTAGGTTTGGGAGAGAGCAGTCTGAGCAGAAACAAGTGAGTTCTTTATGCACCTTGATGAAATAGTTTTATTGCAGGAATAGCCAGAAAGAAAGTTCTTCCTCTCCACCTTTAATGGAGAGGTTCTCTCATTTACAAGGGGGAAAAAAAAGAAGCCTATTTTCATCTGAAGTTGTTACTACCAGCAACCAGTCCTCTTTTATTAAAAGAGGACTTTTGTCAGCTCCTGAAAAAGGGAAACATCTTTTTCAGCAACAAAACCCAATATATTTATCTCAAAAGCCAAGTAGGCTGGAATGCATTTTGTTTGGTGGAGGAGGCAACCTTTTTTCTTTCATGTTCTTGAAATTCATCTGCCATGAATAAGCAGATTTTTAAAAAAAATTAAATTTCCCTCTAAGAAAATTTTGAAAGAAACGTTTCCACCGGCTCTGTTCAGTTAGCAGCAGGAGAAAAATGGCTCAGAAATGGCTCAATTTCACAGCTGCTCCCCTGAATTTTTCTGAGAGCTGAGAGAGCAAGGAGAAGACTTGCCAATTTCTGATTTTCTCTTAAGAAAGAAATTAGCAGATTATGGTGTAGCAATGGGGATGTTCATGGGACAAAGGGCTGACTGCAGACTCCACACTGGTCAAGAAGAAGAGAAATAATTTTCTCCATGGCAGGAGACTCAGGCTACAAATTTGTCAGATAACGAGTAGCCAGAGGCTGATACAAAAGACTAATTCTCTTAGTAAAACCCTTGGAGAGTTTCCCAATATGAGTCCAAGGCTGGTAAGCTGCTGGAGGAGATGGGAAGAAAATGCAGCCATCTCATGAGGACACTGCCTCTGGATTTCTTCATTGTGTTTTTTCCATACGGCACTTTTTGTAATTCCCTCTGGCTAGAACCATTGAAATGAAACTTATTGATTGAAATTCTGATCCTATTGATTTTACACATGAGATTTGTGCGAATATGAAAGAGCAGGAACTGCTCTGTAACCGCACCCATCTCCATTTATTCCCTGCTGAACACATGCTGTAGGCTTGCTTGTCCATCTCAGTCCCCTGAGCTTCCAGAAATAAATTACCCAAAATTCAAATACACTGCACTTATTAGCTCACAAACATGTAGTAAATATTACTGGTCTTTGAATCCACTGAGTTAACTTTTGCTTTCTTTTGTCTGCTTTTCTTTCATACCCCCTCTTTACCTCGTTAACCACATGTCCTGTTTTTCCCTTTTGTTTCAGAGGTCAGGAAGGAAAATGGGAAGAACATCTTCTGTGAGGAAGAAGGAATGGGAAAGAGCACTGGGAGGAGATGATGGCTGCCTGGAAGGAAAGTGCCTGTGACTTCATGCTTAAAATACTCTAAGTGCTATTAGAAATGATATTTCTACCCCTAAGGAAATGGTCCTGGATATGGGATCTGGTGAACTCAGGAGAGCAGGTACGACAATCACAGAGGAGGCAGTGAGCAGAGGTCCCAAGTGGAAAACCTACACAGTGTAAGCACCTGGTCACCCATATCCAACAGCACGAACAGCAGCCCCCCTGCCTTCCCCAAGGCCTGTGGGGCAGCCCTCCATTTCCTTCCCACAGCACAGGGATTTCCTGTCAGGCCTCCTGTAGCTGGGTGCTTTTTGGCAGAGAGGTGGAGTGGCTTTTAGAGGCAAAATCAGCAGCCTCAGCATTCACATCTACTTCCAAACAACCAAACCTCCCTTTGCAGATTTCTTGTTTACTGAAATGGTGGGTGTCCTTTCCATGGATCAGGTAGCAATCCTTGATTATCCTCATTTTAGTTTGATGCATTTTACCTTGCTGTGCTCAATACTTCCTTCCTCTCTAGATCTTTTTATAGCAGATTGTCACATATCAATCAATGTTATGGATTAAAGTTGAGTATATTGTGACTTGTCTGGGCCTGTAGGAAAGCATTTTAAACAAAGTTCAATTTATTTTATTTTCCTTGTTGACACTTGTTTTCTTCTCTCTTTTCCAACCTTGTGAAATGGCAAAACCTGCCAGGAAAATTATGGGACTTTAATTCACTAGAATTCTTAAATCACTGTTAGATGTCATGGAATGGTTATGAAAAGAAGGCAGGTCATCTGGTGAGATCTGTGACCACACTGCAGCACAAAAAACCCAAACCATCTGTTAATTACACTGAGGAAAACATAATCCAACATGGTGCTGAAACCTGATGCTTTGCACGGAGCATGTAAACGATTCATGTTGCAAGTGTTGATCAAAGTGCCTGAACTGTGAGGAGCTCCCAAAGGGCTCCTGGCAGGTCAGGTCACAACCACGGCATTGTGGGGTGGGGGCAGGAGCTGTGGGGGAACCTCAGGGCACGGGGGGAGCCAGGGTTGCCACAGTGCCCGGGGCAGTGCCAGGGGAGCCCAGTGCCCACGGACACACACACTGCTGTCACATCCTCTGCTCTGCACTGCACCATTCCTACAGAATCGTGGGATGGCCCGAGATGGAAGCGACCCACAAGGATCATCGAGTCCAACTCCTAGCCCTGAACAGGAGATCCCCAAGAGTCACACCATGTGCCTGAGAGCCTTGACAAAATGCTTCTTGAAATCTGCCAGGTTTGGAGCTGTGATCACTGCCTTGGGGAGTTCCAGTGCTCAAGCACGCTCTCGGTGAAGAACCTTTTCCTAATATCCAACCTAATTCCCCCGGGGCACGACTCCAGCCGTTCCCTCGGGTCCTGTCACAGCAAGAAGAGATCGGTGCTGCCCCTGCGCTGCCCCTCCCGAGGAAGCTGCAGCCCACCATGATTTCTGCCCTCAGTCTCTTCTCCAGGCGGAACAAGCCAAATGCCCTCAGCCGCTCCTCGTACGCTTCCCCTTTAGACCCTCCACCAAGGCAGTCTCCAGCTCTGAGTCACCGGGAACGGGGGACAGCAGCCCAAGGCACGGCCTCTACCGTCCGGGGACAGGCGAGGGGCCGGGCACCGGGGCCGCGCCCCCCGCCCGTGAGGAGCAGGCGGCCCCGCCGCGGGCAGCGGGCGCGGGCCCGGGTGGGGCGGCCCCGAGCATGCGCGAGCCGCGCGCGTCACGGGCGAGGCCGGCGGGAGCGCGCAGCCAGGCGCGCCCCCGCGCTCCCTCCTCCCTCCCTCCCTCCCGCCCGCCCGCCGCCGCTCCCGCGCCTCCATTCGGCTCCGCCGCCGCCCGCCGAGGAGGGGACAGCGACAGTCGGGAGCACGGGAGAGGGACGCACCCTCCCCCGCCGCCAACCCGTTTCCTCCTCCTTCTCCTCCACCTCCTCCCCCGCCTCCGCCTCCGCCTCCCGGCCGGGAAGAGCTCGCCGTGCCCGCTGCAGCCCCGCTGGATGCACTGAGCGCTCGGGCGCGGGGAGAGAGGGGCAGGAGGGAGCCGGGAGCCCCGCCGCGGAGGCGCTGCGCTACCCGGAGCCTCACAGCCATTTGCTTTAATTCTTTTATTGCCCCCCGGCCGCCTCCTCCTCTCTGCCCGCGGGAGCCAGCCGAGGCGGCGGGGGCTGCATCCCCTCCTCCTTTTTTTTTTTTTTTTTTTTAATTTTCATCGCCGCCATGGGATGTACCCTGAGTGCTGAGGAAAGAGCCGCCCTGGAGCGGAGCAAGGCCATCGAGAAGAACCTGAAGGAGGACGGGATCAGCGCGGCCAAAGACGTGAAACTACTCCTGCTCGGTGAGAACCCGCCGGTCTCCCCCCCATCGCCCCCCTCCTCCTCCTCCTCTTCCCCCGTGCTTATCGCACCTCATCTCTCTTCCAACAGGAGCCGGAGAGTCGGGAAAAAGCACCATCGTGAAGCAAATGAAGTAAGTCCCGAGGGGGGAGCGAGCGAGCGGCGGTGCGGGGCGGGAGAGCGGGGCGGGGGCTCGCGGAGGTGAGCGAGGGCCGCGGGCGCCATGTTTACCTGAGGGGACCGCGCAGGCACAGCGCGGCGGGGCCGCCGCCGCTCCCGGCGCTGTCCAGGGCCCGCTGGTGCTGAAGCGGCGCCCCGCGGCCTCGCCCCCGGCGGCCGTGCAGGGAGGCCGGCAGCCCACCTTCCTCCTCGGCGCAGATGTCCCCCTGAAGCGAACCGCTGTCACTTAAGCTTAATGTCGGGGTGTTATCTACTGGCTCTGCGGATTTAAACCAAGGCTCCCTATCGCTGAAAGCCCCTTTTATTGAGCTTGTACCTTCTTCTCTTAATTAATGAACGACGAGCTTGGCCATTCATCTCATTCAAACCTCTCCTGCTCTGGGATCCGAGTCTCCCTATGGTACTAGGCGCTGCTCCTCGCTGGGGCTTCCCACACCCTTTTTCTGTGTTTAATTATATGTAACGGTGTAATAAACAGCAGTGAAGAGCCCCACCGCAAGGTCTCTTCCAAGCATCCCCGTGGCTCGTGTAAATGCACCCCGTAGGAAAGCAGGTGCAGGGAAGGCTAATAGAGGTGGAGGTACACCCGAGGTGCGACTATTCTCCCCCCACCCATTTTTAAAAAAAAATTAAAATACAATGAAATATCCCGTCCTCCCACCGCTACAAACATGACGGGCTGGTTGGAGGCGGGCGCCATCACGGAACGAGCCTGGGCGCTGGTTCAGGGTCTGGATTTCAGCTGGGAGCGGTTGCCGCTTTGCGATGCTGGTGGTTGCAGAGGAAACCGTGCCTGGGAGGGGCCCCCTCGGGACCGGGGTTGCTTAGCGAGGAGCAGAGGCTCAGAGATGGGTGTGGATGGGACGCGGGGACCCGGGGCTGCGCGGGCCGACGGGCGGCTCCCGGCGCGGCGTTCAGGCGGTTCGCGCTGGACAGCGCCCGGCGGGGGCTCGAACCGGCGGCGGCGGGGCCCCTCTGGCACCGCGCTCGGCTGCCTCCGGAGGGGCCGGGAGAAGCCTAAGGGGCTGCGGAATAAGCAGAGGGGCCCGTGCCCGTCGTAAGCTGCAGCCCTGAGCTCCCGTAGCCGCCCCGGGTGTGCGTGAGTGTACGTGTGTGAATGTGGGTGTGAGTGTGTGCCTGTGTATGAGTGTGTGTGTGTGAGTGTGAGTGTGTGTGAATGTGGGTGTGAGTGTGTGCCTGTGTGTGTATGAGTGTGTGTAAGTGTGGGTGTGAATGTGGGTGTGAGTGTGTGCCTCTGTGTGTGTGTGAATGTGGGAGTGAGTGTGTGCTTGTGTGTGTGTGAGAGTGTGAGTGTGTGTGTGTGAATGTGAGTGTGAGTGTGTGCCTGTGTGTGTGTGAATGTGGGTGTGAGTGTGTGCCTGTGTGTGTATGAGTGTGGGTGAGAGTGTGTGTATGGGTGTGTGTATGTGTGTGTGTGTGTGTGAGTGTGTGTGAGAGTGTGTGTGTGTGTGTGTGTGTGAATGTGGGTGTGCATGTGCGCGTGCATGTGCGTGCATCACGGGGGCAGATCTGGGCCTTCAGCCCAGCTTCCCTCCAGGCAGGGTGGCTTAGCAGGTGACCCGGATATTTCTGTATCAGCTCCGTGGCCGCTGTGCCCACCCCTCGGGGGTTCAATGAAACCATCATCCCCGCCTGAGGCAGTGCTTTTCCCAAGGCGCTGCGGGGCTGGGAGGTCTCATTGTGAGGAGACTCGCCTCTAGTGCACAGTGGTGTCCGTGGCTTTTCCCACTGATGTTTGTGTACCCTACTTCTGTAGAGGCTCTGATTATCCCCTTTCACTGTTTGAAAGAGGGCTTTTCTCCCTTTCACCCCCACAGCTGATTTGGGTCTGGGGTGGGGTAGGTTTGATTTGCTCTTGTTTGTGTGCAGAAGGTGGATCAGGAGACATGTCGCTGCAGATGAGCACCAATAAATTATTTAATCTCTAGGAATTGCTTCTGCAGAAGCATGCTGGAATGGCGGGCAATGGGTTTTGGTTGAAGGGAGAGGCTGTAGGAACTACAACAGCGGAGTGCACATGTAGAGCCCATAGGCAGGAGGGCTGGCAGTGACCACACTGGCTATACAATAAGCATACAATCACTCTTGTTTTCCAAAGGCAGAGCTCTTGTTTTTTGAAGCAAATCACATAAAGATAATAATCTGTTTGCTGGACTAGATTGGTATATTGAGGACTGAAATATACCTATTTTATGTGTGAGTGTGTATATATATATGTATATATATACATAAATTTCATTAAAACTACGCTAAGTAAGGCATGCCAGGCTTGCAGCTTTGTACCTAATATGAAAACATCAAGGAAGCTGCTATGGTGGATGGGCTTATAGTGCTGGAAACTGGGAGGCATCTGTGAGTGTGGAAACTCCAGTGAAGTGTGCGGAGGCTGGGGTGGGGACAGCGGTGTTGCTATGAGCACGGCAGCAGCATCTGGAGAGAGCCGCGCAGCCGCGGGCGCGGGGAGAGCGATGTGCAGGCAGCAACACGGGAAACCAACACTGCTGAAAATTAATTTAAATATAATCTAGGCATTAGCATTTCACCTGGTCAAGCTCCATTAGACAGCCTTGCTGAGAACCTAATGAATTCTTAATAAAGATTAAATCGCATGTTCATTAGATTTTGATGAAAGAGTGCTATTTTTTTTTTAATACTGTATTATTGGTGTGCTTCTAGATAATAAATCTCATCCTCATGAATGGCTAAAGCAGCTTCACACTTGGATATTGCCTTGAAAACAAGCACAGGAATCTAGAGACAGATTGGAGAATGCTAAGACAAAGGAACAGAGAGCAGACATTGTTACATAGGACTAGAACATGCCCAGTTAATCCTCAAAATGTTAGGTAGCAGGAGAAAAAGTAGAAATTACAGTAATTTGAGAGTGTAACCAAGATGTAGATAAGGATTTGTAAATGTAATTCAGGATTTTTTTGTTAAATATTTGGAGGTACCTTTTAGCTGGTGAGTGGAGGGTTATCGATCAAAACAAGAGGTACTGGTGAATGACAGAGAGGTGGAACGAGTCTGGAATGTACATCTCAAACAGTGGCAACACAGGCTAGGAATGACACTCTTCTTAGAACCCGTGGTTGTTTTGACATCCTTCAGCCTTGCACTTTGACTACTCCACCTTGGCTGATTAATTTTGCTGTATTTTTTCACAACCAGTTCTGTAGTCCAGATACTTTTACCCATGCCTCAAAATGAAGGGTTGGAGCCAAGCTAGTCAGACGAACAGTTCTGAAAGGCATGGTTGTGCCATGCAAGCCAATGAGACTCCAGAGTGTGCCACAGCATTCAGAATCAGGCTGTGTCCAGATTCTGTTTTCACTCAGCTTAATCTAAAAACCATCTGTAACCAAGCAAAGCTCGGACTTTCCTTTAAAACCCAAGCTAGAAGGTGAGAGTTACTGGACAAGAGAAATTCATCTTCCACTCACACCACCCTATCTCAGTAAATTCACAAGGTAGGACTGCAATGGATGTTAACATATTTTAGATCTTATGTATTCAAATAAATGTCAAGCACATGCAGAATTTGGAACTTATCATCTTCTTTTTTTGAATACCTGGATTGTAGCATGAAATAGAGACTGTTGTTATTCTAGGATATTTTTGTGGGGACTTAAAACTCTGGTGAATATGCTTGTTCATCAAAAGCCCTAGCAGAGCAGGACACCAAGCATATCTCCATCTCTTACTGCTTAGCAGGACACTTAAATCTGTGACATGATCCAGTGGTGAGCAAGGCTGGACTGCTCGGGTGGGGACACCATCCGCTGCCATCAGCACCAGGCTTCCAGGGAATCCAGTGTTTAATGGTGCTTACGCAGAGAGGCTGAGTTAGCTGGCATGGCTTCAAAAACAAGGTCCTGCCACCTACTCAGCAGCCACTGTTCTGGTTGGTGAGCCAGGGCAATATTTCACCTTCCCAAATGAGGGTTTAGCAATAGGTGTGGCACTCCAGAGGAGACACGGCTTCACCTGCCCACAGGAAAAATCTCAGGGCTTGGGTTTTGGATTTTGCTTTTGAAGAAGCAGCAGCTTCTGTCCCCTGCTGAGCTGGGCACAGAGAGCTGGGTCCTGCTCCCTTTCACAAGATGCCAGAGCTTTCCAGCCCTGCTTGTCCTCCAGAGCAGCTACGTGCCTCTTCACCAGAAGTGCTGGCAGTAACTCAGTTGATAGGCTTCTCTGCTGTGCCAGTCATTTTCACAAAATGTTTTTTATGTTAAGTATGAGAAGAATGGAAATATACAATCAGGAGAAAAATACACTAGTGTACAGTGTTTATCTTGAAATATCTACTATCTTCTCCCCAACAGCCATCAGTCCCAACAGCCGGCTGATATATTGTTCTGACCTTTTTCAAAAAGCCCCTCAAAACAGCCCCAGGTTCTACTTGCTCTCTATGTAACCAAATTACTTATAATCTAATGAACTTCTTCAGTGAGAAGCAGCCCCCGCCCACTGGTTTTACAGCAATTTGATGCCAAATGCCGTTGAAATGAAATGATGTGCTGTGAACACCCACTTCAGTGCTCTTTGCTGCATGTCTGTGTCTCAAATCCATAGTGATTTCACACTTGCAGCCCCTTCCCTCAGGAATACTTCACCCCACAGGGGCTAACAGCGCAGAATTGCTTCGCCTCTGCAGCATCTTCCCAGGGACAGGGCTGCAAACTGTGCCTTCATGGTCTGTCCCACTCCCCAGCACAGCTCTTCTGCCCTCTGGCACTGGGTGCAGAGCCCCACTCAGCTCTGCTTCCATCTGGGAGCTGTTTGATCATTGTGGGAGCTGGCAGCCCAGAGGCACAAACCTCACTGGAGCACCAGGTCAGACCGAGCCATCCTCATCCTTACTTGTCTCCTGCTGTTTTCCAGGATTTCTGTGATTTAAAGCCCAAAGTAGAGCAGTGACACGCTGCACCTGGGCAGTATTTGAGCTGGGTTTCAATACGGAGGGGAAAGAGCTGCAGCCCAAGCAGGGGAAAGGGCTGCAGCCTTCCCAATGAAGTTGTATCATTCTCCCAAGACCTGCCCCAGTGCTCTCTGCCGTGGGTGTGGATTTGGCTCCGTGCATGTGGCACACAGACCCAGCAGGGCTGTTTTGGCAGTGGAGCCTGCAGTGAAAGCAGTAGCAAACTGCCTGCTGGGGCAGCTCTGGGATGTTGGGATGGCAGCTGGGCGCTGTGTTACCCACCCTGAGCAAGGCAGGGTCTCCTGCCAGGGTGTCAGAGATCATCTCAGTGACGGCTGCTGTAGGAGGGGGCTCTACCCTCACGACAACTTTTTTCCCCACCTTCACAGATGCTTTCTTGCATCTCTGGATGCTGTGGGTGTCATGTTCCACAATTTGCAGCGGCAAAGCACAGGGAGATTGCTCCTGAAACAGGCAAGAATGAGAGCTGAGAATAGAGAGTAAGGCTGTTCATTGTGGCTTGTAGTTGCAAAGACTAATCATGTTTTCAGCATTTATTTCCTTCCTCTTGGATTTTTAATTGTGCCAAACCAGTAACAACCATAGTTCCTTCTTTTATATTTGAAGTTCTTGTTATTAGACTGAGAGAGATTTCAGAGAAAAGCAGTAACAATATTAGGAGGCAAGATGGAATACATTTTGGGTTCATGTTTTTTCTTTTTCCTTGACAGTTCTTAATTTGTTTCTTGTTTTAGGGACTCATAAAAGTAAAAATATCTTTCAGTGACAACAGTGAACTGCATAGCTTCTCCTCTTCCAACCCAGTTTTAAAACCTCAAAAGAAATTTGCCTGTCATATTCTGACATGACACATCTAGTCCTGTTGGAAATGTTTTAGCAATCTAATGAGATGAAAGCAGTTGTTTTAATGAGCTCGAAGAAAGAGACGAATCTGCTGCACAAATGTAACCAGGGATCTGTTTTGTTTTATGGCTTGGCTAACCCAGAGGTTGTAAGAAACATTAGATTGACAAATGAATTAGGTAACAAATTAAAGAAGGTTATGGTTTTCCTCTTCAGTCTGTCCTTTCCCATTTGTCTGACATACAACTTCATACCTGATGTGAGTTCTCCAGGGTGCTTACCTGTGGAATATGGGGGAGATAATCAAAATGGGTGAAGAATGAAAAAGACACAAATAATGGAGGTCAAGGCACTGTGTTGGCTCTTCCATTTGGTCTGGTCAAGAGAAAGAATGAAAAGAAGTGCTTCACTGATGGCCAAGGCAGAAGCAGGTTGCTGGAGAGTAAGAGCAGTCAGGAATGTCTCACACTCTCATAATTACCTAGTTTTCTTCAGTCCCCTTTCAGAGTTACAGCCTGTGTCTGCAAGTATCGAGCTCCCTTGGTTTCTCCTGGATCTGCAGGATACAAAATCACAAAGGAGTGTTGAAGCTGGTGGATATGCAGCCAGAAAGCACAATGCAAGTGCAGGTCCAAGAGCTCAGTTTTGCAAACTCCTGCTCAGATAGTGAAGAAGCCAAAAAGCTTTTCTGATGAGGCAGCAGTACACAGTGCACAGACAGACCCATCCTCTACACTCTGAAGTCCATGGTTACACCCTGACTGCAGCTGAGTGTGAAAGATGGGATTTGGTCCTTTATTTATTACATTGGTTTAAAGAGGAGCTCCAGCAGGTAAGAATTGCCAAAACCTTAAATTCAAGTGGCCAGGGTGTTATAGAGTCTAGTCCCTTTTCCTGGTGCTATTGCAAATCTCCTGATATTTGGGAGTTGTGTAGAGCCTGAAATTATTTCTCTGGAGCTGGGCTCAGATGATGACTGGATCAGCTCTGATTTCAGGTGGACTTTGCTTAGATGTGTACTTTGTTTTTGAAAGAAAACTTGCAGCTCTCCTCACTTCAGAGAAAAGTTAAAAAATAAATTACCTTATTCTAGCCTGAGTACTCAAGAATTGAGTATTCCCAAAATGAAGGTGAGGAAATCAAACACATCTCAATGGCTTGGTTACTTTTGAAGCCTGATACCTTTTAGCATCGGCAATATTGAAACCAGCAACCTCGCTTATTTCAAATCAATTTGAATGCTACTGACCCCAAATCCTCTCTTGGAGCTCTCTGGACTTTGGGCCAAGTTCTTCCTACACTGAAGATGATATCTGTTCAATCCGTAGGTTTTATGAAATGTGATGAATTTCAAATGTTTCTGTGACACTTGGTGGGATCCTGGATGTTGCTAAGTTTCATTCACAAAACCAAAACCAGGAAACAAAAGGATCTGAAAGGCATTGGCACATTAAATCTACAGCTGTTTTTCTTGCCTTAATTTTTTTTTCTCTTACTCTTAGAGGGAAATACTAATGATTTGTGCCATGCATTTTCTAATGCTGAAGAAATGCTCTGCCTTATGTAAAAATCCCCCTAAACCATTAATTGAATCATTCTCATTTTATTTTTAAGACCATTCAGGAAAATGACAGATGTAAGGGAGGTTGGAGGATTAGAGTCCTGATTTATAAGATGCTCTTAGGAATCTGCCTAAAATCAGAAAAGCCAAAAGGCTGGAAAATGTTACTGAGTAACACGAAGCAAAGGAACTGATGGTTTTCTAGTGCTGTAAAAAAAAAAGAGAAAAAAGTGTTTTAATCCAAAACTCAATAATTGTGCACTTACTGTGATATTAGAATAAAACTCTTGATGGAGGCATTTCTTAACTTACCAATAAAAATGCTTACTCTCCCCAGCTTTCACGTTAATTGAGAAAGAACTGAGGAGTGCCCTCAAATGGGAGCCCAGGAAACTTTGTAGTAAGCTGACATCACTCTTTTTTTCTAATTGCTAATCAATAAAGTTTTTGACATTGAAAGGGAATGACTGGCAGAGCTGAAATTACTCTGTTTTTCTTTATTCTTGGGCATGTCCTACTTTGCTTGGTCACCAAAAATTATTTCAGTTCATCAGCAAACCTTTTATCTGAGTATAAAATCTGTAAGCCTAAAACAAAGGAGCTGGAATACACCAGCTTGAGAGAGAGACAAGAGAGATGGGTAACACAGGGTCCTCCTGCAATATAAAGAGTTTGGGCCATGGTTGTTAATAACCCTCTTCTCCTCATCAGGCCCATCTGTGGGGTCTTGTGTCCTCAAAAGCCAAAGACAATTTATCATATCTTCTATTTGTCTTTCAGCAGAAATTCTGCTGGTTCATGTTGCAGGAGCTGCTTATGGCAGAAGGTTGGGAGATGCTGAACCTAGTAAGTGCTTTGAGATGTCATCTCTGACAAAGCCCATAGCTCTTGACTGACTGTTTAGGATTGAGGTGTTCCAGCAAAATTGGGAGCAGGTTTCAGCAGGATCCAATGCAGGTAGGAAATATAGGGTTTTATAACAAGGAAAGGGATTTTCTTCTCTTTGGCCTGTGTCAGGCTACGTAGTGTAGGAATAGGAAGATCCATGTTTCCACTGGGAGGCCATGAAAAATGTCTTCAGTTGAGTGGTTCAGCAGCCTTTCACTTGGACAAGAGAAAATATCCTCTTTAGAGAATTCATGACCCCAGTCTTACACCTTGGCAGCGAGGCTGACAATGGACATTTTGTCTCTGTGCACATCCCTCCGCTGAAACGTAAGCCCCCAAGTGCTTCAAACAGTCTGGAAGGCAGAGCAGTGACTCATGCTTTGAGATTCCAGCAACTTCAGACTTGTATTAAATTCTCTTGTCTACAAGAGCATAATCAACAGCAACTTGTACACACCATAACAGTCTGGTACTTGGAGTATTTCTGCATCAGCTGGAAATCATTACAGAAGGGAATAAGATGAGAATGGGCCTCTATTGAGGAAAATATCACTTAAATGATAAAAATGTGTACTACCTTCTAGCAGAATTGGGTGGTTTATCCTCACACTCTTAGAGCTCATTGGAGTTAGTAGCTCCAGTTTTAAGGCATAAGGTAAAAGTGCGCAGGAAAGGCTAAGTGCACAAAATGGACCTTAAGCAGAATTATCTAGGTAAAAAATGAGAAGTTTTATAGGTGGATTTCTATAGCTGTAGTGTGTGCCATCTCACAGTGATATAGAGATGATTCCCCACTGCCATTACAGTGCTCCTTTTCATTACAGCTGGACCTTGCTATAATCCAGCTCCTGCCTTTAAAGCGAAGGAGGGAGAATATCTCATTTTGATGTCTCGCAATGAAATAGTCCATGTATACATTTCTGGAGGAACTTTGTGTGGAACTGGTGCAGACCAGGTCTGGGGCTCTCCAAAATTCATGGTGAGATCTTAAAATTACTTCCAGGGTACCACAATCCATGGATCTGCATGCCCTGTAGCAATAGCTAAGGCTATGTGAATTTGTCCTCCTCTCCTGTGCTTCTAAATGGTTGGCATGGCAGGGCATGTGCTCCTCCACAGTGTGAAGGTTTCTGCTCAGCTTCATCCACAGGAGAGAAATACCATCCTCATAATGAGTTTTAAATGTATCACAATCAGCTTGGCTTCTTAAGTAGTGCAGAACGGAGTATTTGATTCAGTGCATTTTGGGAATCTGTTTTTATTTACTCACAGCCTCTTTACATCTATAAGCAGTGTGAAAGGGTGTTACAGCAGGGGTGGTTACAGGGTGGTTTAGCTTGTTGCAAATAAACCAGCTCTTTCCACTGGCCAAAGAGAGCTCTTACTACAGTGCTCTTGAGAGAATAAGAAATTGGTCACGCATTGCCAGGCTGGTGCATTGATGCCCAGGTGATAGATGCTCCTTCCCAGGGTTAGGTGGGGACCCCATCTCACCTCCTGTAAGTTCTAAAATGGGCAGATTTGTATCATTGGAATGTCTGTATCACCACAGACACTGCAGAGCCTTTATCATCACATTTTGTCAGTAACACCAGCACAAATCACCGGGATGAAAGAAAATTGTCATGATGAACATACACCTCAGAAAGTCATCACAGTGTTCATTAATCACCAGTCACTCTTTGGTGATTAATTATTTAGCCAAATTGGAAAAAATTTTCCACATGAATGAGGAGATGTTTACTTAATAAAGCAGAAAGCTCCTAGAAGCATGCCCTTGTTTTCCTCAATTTAGCAGTATGATAAATTTATATCCTCCTGCCTTTACAGCTCAGGAAAAAAAGCCACCGTGCTGTATCAACTTGTTGCTCTTGGTTTCTGTCCAGCCAGTTCTTCAACAAGAAACCTGATGCTGCTCAGTGTGTGCATTTAAGATGTTTAAAGGGTAGATACATGAGCTGATGGTCATGGTTTGTTATCTGCATCTCTCTGCATGCCCTGAGCCCTTGTGAAACACTGGTAAGGAGGAACAGGAGAGTGCAGTGCCAAATCCCAGCTCCAGGGTTGGCATTTCTCCAGCACTGACTGATGGCATCAGGGTCACATTAGAAAAAAGGAAGGGCCCCCAATACCTTCATCCTGGCACAGCCTTGTGCCTAATAAGAATTCCCCTGGAAGCATGCTGCTGGGACCAGCCAGATCTTATCTCTGCAGTGAGGTGGGATGTGCAGGACAGAGGAAAGCCAGTGTTGGCACTGGGGAATCCAGATGCTGATAGCAAATCAAAATCTTGGTATCTTCTGTGGTGATAGTCATGCCTGTTCAATGTCTTTCAGCATAGCTAATTATTAAAAGCATTCAACAACAACAAACGTGAAGAGGAAAGAAATACTAAGAGAGCCCATAAATGGTAAAAAATTAGTGATTTTAGTAATTAGTGATTAGTAATTTTACTATCATTCAGTAAATAATTAAGAATCTAACCTTTATTTTTTCTATGTAAGTTTTAATTTATCTACTATTTCTGTTTACCGATACTTTTAAGAAATCTCTTTATTTTAAATTTATATTTAGCTGAACAAATTATAGAGGTTTTCCTACATGACAGAGCATGAAAATTGAATTATTACACTGGTACTTTTAGTTCTGATCAGTGAGATCAAATAGCACTAATTTCCCCATCTGTGATCAAACAAGTAGGTGAGGCCTTCTGACATAAACAGATATATCGTATACAGGATTAAATTTAAATTCTGATTTTATTCACTACTCCTTCATGGTCTTTAAAATAGGTTTTTGGAGTTTCCAGGAAAAAATTGGGAAAAAGTTGTTACAAATTGTCCAGAACAATGATATAAGCCCAGCCAAAGTGGTGTATTTAAATTCTAAAGTAACTGGATAAATATACTGAGATTTTTGAAATAACCAAGATCATAACATTTTTAGTGGCTCCCTCACTAACTTGGGCACACACTGGTGCAGCACAGAGCCTGTCTGAAGCTCTCAGACACATCCTGCTCAGTCTGTTCTCCAGGAGAATCCTCCTCGTTCAGCAGAACGATTGTCTGGATCCTCCTGAAGATTCACTCCATGCTTAACTCTCTGCTGTTGGTTTTCAGCAGCTGTGTGAGGACTGTGCAGCTCAGCACTGCTGCACTGAGGCCACAGGACTTACAGGCCTTCCAAATTAGAGCTGCCACTGATCTGTATGTGGTTAAGTTTAGGAGGTAGCTCACGTTTCATTCATTTTCAGACCTAAACCCCAGAACAACTGAGTTTTCTAATGCTGTGCACATCAGCATCAATGGGCTTGAACAGAACTGAGTTAACACCTGAGCATTGCTGAAGACCATCATCTCTGCTTGTGCTGATTGCCACCCAGTTTTAGTGCCACTCTGTGTATCTAACCGTTGTCCAAATATTATTCTGTTTCTTACTCCTTTTGGAAAATAAAAGATCAGGGGGAAAAGTGGTTCTTGTGTTGTGGGCTTTTTCATGCCACATGCATTTCTCTTTTGCCACAGGAGCTCTCAGGTACCAGCTTTCAAATTTATTTCAGTTACAGTTCTTTGCCATGTTACTTGTATAAGGAGAAGGAAAAACCACTGGTTTTAGGAAGAGCAGTTTAATTGTAGCATTTTATATGTGTTTAATGACTTCAAGAAATTAGATTGTGTGAAATCATCTGGAACTAAATCTTCCTTTCCCTCCCCCTTACTTGGTGCTCACAAAGCAGCATCTGAAATGTCACGTTCAGTTTTGGATCTCCTAAATCAAGGGGTGAATCACTGATAAATTGGGCCCTCCAAGGTATTTGGGCTGGGGCACAGGTCGAGTAAAGGGGGGCTGAGGGAGCTGAAGAAGAGAAATCTGAGGAAGACCTTGCTGCTCCTTTCCACCACCTAGAGAGCAGGAGAGAAGGTGAAGCCAGACTCTTCTTAGAGATACACAGTGAAAGATGAGAGGCAACATAGAAGCATTTCAGGGAAATATATATAAGGAAAGAATGTTTCATGGGGAGGTTGATGCAAAGGTGGAACTGGACCCAGGAAAGGGGAGAATCATCATCCCTGAAGATTTTCAAAACTCAACAGGACAAGGACCTGTGCGACCTGGCCTATGTGAGATGGTAGCTCTGCTCTGGACAGGGACCTCTACCCCAAGTTATTCAATGATTCTGTGATGAGAAAATCCAAATTAGTCTCCTTACTCAGTGTTCCTAATGGCCATGTTGACTGAAGATCTGCCTCTCTAATTGGAAACCAGAGGGACGGTGTTGCACAGCACTAGCAGAATTTTCCCTGCGAGTGCATAAAGAGCCAGGCTTAGCTGGGACTGTTTGGTTATCATTCCCAATTCCCCTTCACATCACTTTGGTTTGTTTCTTTGCTTCTGAGTGTTGTCTTCTTGGATTTATTCCATACAGCATTTTACTGCCAGCCTTCTGAAATCCTAAGCTGGGGTTTGACTAACATCTCGTTTTGTTGGTGGCGTCTGTCCCTACCAGCTGTGGTGGCATGGTGGTACTTGTGTGGTGATATATGGCAGTGCAGTGAACCAGACTGTGGCACTGATATGAGTTAATGTAACTCAAAACAATATCCCAAAATCTCAGAAAGAAATGTCTGTCAAATGCTCCCTTAAGGCAGCAATGTACTGAAGGTTGAGATGTGGGTTTGTATTGAAGGATTCAGTCTCTCCTGGCTAGTTCTGTGTGCTAGGGCTTAATTTTTGAGGGTAAATCAGTCACATTCAAGATTGAAAAGCAGTTTCTAAGTTCTTCTGTACCTTTAGGCATTTAAATGATGTTTTTTCCCAAACCAGCCTTATTTTCTCTGTGAGTTCTTGTAAAAGAAATGCAAATCTCTCCCTGGCTTGAAATGTCTGTGTTGTTTAAATAAATTTCCTGTGATGCATAACGTAGTGAAAAGGAAAGTGTAGCCATTTGTTGCTGTTTCACTGTATTTAGACCATCTTTCATGCTTCTAGAGGTCAAATCCATTTAGTCTGGTTATGCTATTTCAATCACATTTACATTTTTAATGCAAAGCTCAGGTTTGCTTCACACTAGAATGATCGCTCTGGTTTTGTAACAAGCTTTAGTCGTCCTGGGCTTTGGAGACCTCTCTCTTCTATTTTCCCTCAGTCTTAGACACAGTCTTTGTCATTTATAAGGTAACTTTCCCTCTTGAGGTGCCAAGATGTTACAGAATCCTGATTACAGGAGTGCTGAACAACATTTTCAAGTTCCATGTTACTGGGAGCAAATTTTGAAGCCTGCATTAAAAGCCTGTCATTGATGTGGTTACCCTAACCTTGATATTCAAGGTGGTTTGCATAGGTCACTTTCTTTTAAAGGGTGATAGAGAATTGCATCCTCACCCATCTCCCATTGAGACAGTGAGCTATCCCAGTGCTCCTCTGGCCTCACAAGGGCTCACCAGTTCACAGCTTCATTAGGACACCTTTTGTGCTCTTACTGTAAATAAACCAGGCTAGAAAGTCTTCCTTGTGAAAGATATTTGTCACATTCATAGCTTCTCAAAAGCTCCAGAAGGAGCCTGCCCTATCCCTTCCCTCTGTAACTTTTGTTTTTCCTCTTTTCCTTACAAGAAGGTTTCCCACTTAAACACCTTTTTCCCCAAAAGAAGATGCTTTATGTTAAGGAACTTAGGAAAAACCAAGAAAGCACACCAGGCTGTTTAGTGTTCTTTGAAGCCCCACTTGCTTCTGAATTTGAACAATTCACTGCTCCCATTGCCTTTTGCAGTAGCTACCTGCTGGCTTCAACTGTGTTCCTGCATTATCCCCCAAGGAAATAGAAAATAATAACAAATACTTGTTTTGTTTACTTGTTACATCACTTACAAACATCTCTCTGCAGGAGAGAAATGGCCAGCCTGGCAGAGGTTTAACACCACCAGGCAAGACAAGAACTTAGTGCAGATAGTGAAAAAGAGGCAGAAAGTGACAGAGCTTGATCTTTTGAAGCAAGAGTCAAACAAGCAATCATGATCAAGTTCAGGCTCTGGATAACAAAATGAGGTTGTTTGCTAAGCAGTCATCCAGAAGAATGACAGCAGCTTGACACAACAATGCACAGACTGGACGCCGACATCTTTATGTGAACCTTGCTCAAAGCAAGTGCCAAGAGTAAGAGGATCAGAGCTGTCAGAGCTGTTAAGAAGGGCAAAAGCTGGCAGCAGAAATGGCAACCCCCCATTCGCAGTGCAGGATGTAACCATAAGAGATTTCCCACAAGAGAGATCCTAGCAAGCTCTCTTTCCATGGTAAGATTCAAAGATTGATTCCTAAATGAGGCTGAAGAAGCAGGACTCAAAACTCTGCAAGCTAAAAGATACAAAGATACAAAGTGCCTTGAGAAAAACTGTTTCAATTCAACTTCAGTTACAAGCAAGCTTTCTTTAATGTCTGATTTATTCTCTCCTATAAGACCTCCTTAATGCATATTATTGCAAGTGGTGGTCCTTACTGTAAGTGGAGAGACACTGAACCATTTGCCCCGAGCTCCAGCAGTATATCTCCAACAGCAGTGTGCTGAGTGTAAAAATAAATGCAAACCCACAGGTACAGAAGCAGATCTTCTATCCAATTGCATACTCACACTTAATTATTAATGACTGAAGTGCTGTAGTTTTTCACTAAGTAGCAAAACATACCCTGAATATCTCTCAGGTTATGTCAGATCGACAGAGCATCAGTGCCAAAGACAATGTCAACTTTTCAGTGATGGATCAAGTACCGTGTACAGGAGCAAGAAAGGTGAATATTCAAATGAGAATCTCAGTTTCCTCTGAGAACGAGCCAGGAATTCCACATTCAAGAACTCATTGATGGAAGTTGCCCTTGTCACAGACAAAACAGTAAACAGCTTCAGAATAATGAATTACAAGCAGAAATTATACCAGTGAGTGATGGAGTAGATCATGGAAAGGTCATTTTGTCCATCTCTGTCCTAATGCAGAATTCTATTAGATTACATATTCCTCAGTGTTCTGCATGGTTTATTCATAAATGACTTAAAACATGAGTATTTAAATTGTTATATGAATTGCGTATCACTCAACTGCAGGTAGTTTTTGCATTAAAGAACTTTCTCCAACGGCTTGATAATTATGTCTGAAATTTTCTCTTGCTTCTCCTAATCACTTCTCCACACAGAACAGCTTTTATCACTTTCAGCTGGAGTAGTAAGTATGACTGGTGAATCTCTGTGAGGAACTGTATCTTTTCTAGCCTTTGTATCAAAGTTTGGATGGAGGAGTTGGTGTGTTTTCCTGTACTGCAGATTTCCAGTGCAAGAGGGACCATCCTCAACCACAGATGGGAATTGTTCCATCCCCACAATGAAAAGAAGTGGTTGGAGGATGCGGTGCCAGTTCAAGGTGGGAGATTTCACAGGTTACATCTGAGATCCCTCCTAGTGAATTTGTGTCTGATAAAGCAGGCTCAAAGCTGAAAGAAAGATTATGCTGATGGCAAACAAATCAGAAGTGGAGAGGCTGTGGCTAGACTGCATTTGGAGTGCTGGCCTGCCAGGAGCTCAGGAAAATTTCTGGGGAATGTGGAGGAGAAATCTTGAAATAACTTTTTAATGCTACTGCAAAGTCCTGTTTGGCTATGCTGACCCGGCAAAACAGAGGCTGTAAACCCAGACACAGCTTTTTGTCCACTGCAGTGACAACTGCATAGCTCTGCAGCCCTCCATGTCTTATCATATGTCTTTGAGAGGGCAGTGGATTTAATAAAGAGACTGGTCTTTCTGAAAAGCAGACTTCAAGCTTCACAGAACAAGCACTGGTGTTATTTGGGCTCTTGGTGCTTTTCTAAAAGTAGAAGATGCCCAAGAACTCATATCTGCAGCTGGTGCTTGCCAGAAATGCTTGTATCATCTATATGGATGAGTGGAGAAAAGGGGGGAGAGAGGGGAGAAAGGCCTTGGAGGGGAAACAACTGAGGAGATACAAATGAAAATTCAATTAAACAGAAGAGAAGGAAAATTCAAAGTAGCATTGACGCCCTGCTCAAGGCTGCTGATGCATCTTGATTTCATCTCTAAACCTAGTGAATGAAGGTGACAGTGAAGAAAATAAATTACCTCCCTGGAAGGAGCTGAATTAGATGACCAGGAAGATGAAAACATTCAAATACAGATATTCTTCTATGATATGTCCAGGGCTTGTAACAAATTCAACCAGAACAATAGATCTTGGCCTTCTAACCATTCCAAAGCTTGTCCAATGTACGAGGTTTTTTGTTTGGTTTTTTGTTTGTTTGTTTGTTTATTGGTTTTGGTTTGGTTTGGGGTTTTTTTTAGATTTTTTTTAAAGTCTCAGTTTATTTGCATACTGGAAGACTTGAAATGGAAAATGAATGTAATCCCCTGTTGCCTTCCATCCTTTGTAGCCATCAGAATGATGCTAATTTGACATATTAAATTCAGAATGGTGGCATTTTGCACTCATTTTACATTTTGTGCTCAGTTATGCTGGTGTGGGATATAGAAAGTCATCTATTGTGGTTATTCTGGTTGCTACTGGTTTCCTGGTTTGTGGGAGAAGTGTCCAAATACTCAGTGTCATAAGCTGTTTTAGCAGAGAAGCTGAATGTTCTTTTCTCTTTTAAGATGAACTGCCATTCCTCCAGAATGTGGTCATCATCAATTTATTTCAGCTTTATTTTGCTCTTTGCCAGCTGTGTGAGGAGCATGTTCAATATAACCAGTCATTCCAATAGCTTAATTTCTCCCCTAAGTATTTTGATTCTTTCGGGTTGTCACCACAATCCCATTTAAATGCCTGCTAATAGCAATTGAAAGCCATTTTAAGCTTGCATGTAGTATCAGAGTTTGAGCTGCATTTTATTCCTGTAAAACAGAAATAATAGTTAGCTATGACAGATACTAGGAAGCTAAACAACAGCCAAGGCTACCACGCTTATGGAAACACACATTGCAAAAAGAAACTCACAGTCCAGAATCCAGTGAAAGGAACATGAATCTTCCCAAGGACTTAAGTGGGATTCTGATCAGGTTCTGAGTGCAAAGTGGGACCAGCAGTGGCCAGATCGAGGTTGGGCACAAAATAACCAGGAACTCTGCCTTTGCAAAGAGGGCTCCTGGGACTTCAGCCTGTGTTTAAGATGATAGTTATTGATCCTTCTGCAGAAAGCAAGGGGCAATGGAAGTGAAAGGGTGCTGGCTGGGTTGGACTAAGCAGTGTTTAACCAAGTAGTCCTCTCCACTACTTGGAAAAGGATGCCAGCTTTCTTGGGAAGGAGGAGTCAGCTGATTCTATCTGTTCAATTACTCGTTCTTAATTATTTTGGCCGATATCATCTATGTGCTAAGTCGATCCCAATGAATGGCATTTGAAACATCCCAATCAAAGTCATTACATTATCACATTCAGGCCAGGCTTTAAGTAAAAGAGATTTGGCTTGTTCTTTACATTGCTTGGCCCCTTGCCCAAATCTACGGCCATTATAACAGAGGATTATCTGCACTGGAGGTTTTCTTCATTTCCATTAGGAGAAAAATTTCATTCAGTGCAGCAAGGGCAGCCTGAGATGGCAGGAGGAGATTGGCTCCATGCTGACGCCTTTGTTATCTGCTGAGCAGAGCCTGACACCCCCTGACACTGCCGGGGCCTTGGTGAGGGGCTGTTATTTATTTCAGTGTGTGGAACACATTGTGTTCTGAAAGGGAGGAGAATCAGCCCTTTATGAACAGAAGTCACTGGGCAGCATAGCCACCAAGCTGCAGGAGCTGGGCTTTGTTGATATAGTTGGTTTTCAGCAAGCGCCTTTGTTGGGCTTATCTTTTCTTTTAGTCTGCATCTCTTTGGTGGTGTTTAAGGTGGATCTAGACTCCCCTGTCTTTCCCAACCTCTCTGCCTTTTCTAACACAAAAACACAGATAGGGACAGACTCAAATTTTTCAAGCTTACAGATCTCCACAAGGCCCCTTCGCTGAGATTCATAACTCCTTTTCTAGAGACACCATCTGTCCTACCATGGGTTGCCTTAGTTCAAGAGGTTCCTCCAGTCAGTTTGCAGACCATGAATGACCCTACTGCATTGATAGGCATTGCTTGCTGGATTTCAAGACTGCACTACATCATTACAAAAAGGGCTGCTGCTTGCTGGTTGACACCAAAGTAGTTTGACCTCTGCATTGCACAACTCCTTGTAGCACCCCCTGTGACATGTTTGCATTGAAGTGGAAGCCAGCTGGTGCAGTGTCCTCATGTCTTCCTAGAGCCTAGACACTGCACACATATGGTGTGTTCCCCACTTTGAGAGACGCCATATGAGCAAAAGACAAACTACTTTTGGAGCAGTGACCAGCCTACACTGAATTCACTTGAGTCAAGAAAACCAGGCATTTGGTTTTGGCATTAAACAGTGAACCAGCAGCAGTGCAGGTATGGAAACCAGGAGGAGTTTTTCTCAGAGATGTCACAGAAGCATTAACCTAGTTTTGCATGACACTTTCATCATGCAATCATCCCACTTGGCTCACGGGGACTGTTCTTCAGGGGCTTGATCTTCCCAGAAAAGTCTTGAAAATATAAACCAAGAAGTGAATAAAGAAACCTAAGTCTCAGACTCTGCTCTGGACCAGTGGCTTGTAGGGCAGTTCCTCCAAGACACAAGCCCATAAGAGAAGAACAACTTTCTTTCTGCCAGAAAAACGGACATCTTGTTCCAGGAGCCATCCAGTGGCCCTCCATGTGCAGCCACCTGCCCTTCCCCGTACTGCCTCACATCCTTGCTGCAAGGCTCCAGTGCAGCTGCTCTGCAGATCAGCCCTCAGGACCAAATGTGCCCTGCAAGCTTGCACCACACTTCAGCGTAGAGTCTGGTATGTACCTTGTTTATGCGCAAGACTAAATTCAGGTTGCTGTCTTGTTAGGGTGGCTGCTGAGGTAGATTCACAGGGCCAGGTGTCGCCAACCAGTTCACCAAGCATTCTGAGGTCTTCAGCTAGGAATAAATTTAAGCATGAAGAGAAGAATGCATAAGCATGGAGATGACTTTTAATTTTTTTTTTAACCTAGAAACATGTTAACAGTAAAGCTGAAGGGGCAGTGGCCATAAGGAACAGCAGTAAAATGCTATTTGTTGCCCAAGATGGAAGTGTGACTTCAAATCCAAAATGAGAGAACTTACAACTGTAGATTTGTATTAAGATAACTGATTCAGACCTTGATGTCTCTGGGAACCTAGTAGATAAATATTTTGTGTCAGAGATAGCCAAACCAATTTAATCTGATATTGAACTTTCCATTTCCAGATGATTTCTTACATTATGAATCTTTTAAGTAAATATATTTGTAGGCACTGCAAAACATGGAGAAACAGCTCTTATCACACCTGGTTTTTCAATGCCTGCACAGAACAAACTGGTAATGTACTGGTCTGCTCCCACCTAGCTGACATGTGGGAGTTCTGGACTTTGGTCAGTCAAGGAACAGGAAGGGAAGTCTGTCCCATAGGGTAGAAGTGCACAGTCCTGCATGCAGGAGTCTGCTGCACACCTGCAGATGCGATCAGGCTGTGCAAGAACATATTCCACTGTCCAGGAAACCCAGGTTGGGGTGCAGCAGCTCAGCAAATTCATGAAGTACCAAGGCACATTTTATCCAATGGTGCTGTTTGATTATTTCTTGGTTTTGCTCTGATCAAATTTGCTTTGTTGCCATTATAGTAAACATGGTACATGTGAAGCTCAGGGCCATGAACCTGTATAAAGGGATAAGATAATGGCTGTAGCTTGAGCCTTTTACTGTCTTTGTAGTTAGAACAGTTATTGGAAGGCACTAATCCCTTTCTGCTGATTACTGACTTTTGAATGAATCCTCATACACTCTCCAGCAGCAAAACTTGTGGGTTTTCAGGCTCACTAAAGCTCAATAGAACCAAGACCTTGTCATTTATTTTCACTGTTACTATTATTTTTCTATTTCAAAGCAGAGTTTTCTGCTGCGAATTTCCTACTGTTTGATCACAAAAGCAAGCAAGGGAAATTGTTATTTTTCATCCTGGAGCTTTTGTCCTTTTTACTTTTCTAATCCACGTGAGGCGACTTTGCTGGTCATTAGCCGAGTCAGTAAAGCGAGCTTTCTTTGTTGGGCAAGAGCAGGGAAACATCAAGTGTCTGGTTCCATGGCAGCAATTTGCTCTTGAAATAAAGCAAGCGTTGATAAGTTGCTACCCTCAGCTATATTTGTCCTAGTAAATAAACATCATCAGGATTTGAGCACAAATACAAGTTGTTTTGCTCTGTTTAACTATTCTGAGATTGTGTTGGGCTAACAGAATTTCCTCTGCATCAGATGGGCTTGTTCCATTGCACGGTCGTTTCGCTGATGATGTGTTTCTGCACACCTAGCCAAGGATGGATTTTTTAATGCATTGATCAGCAGAGCAAATATGCCTGGAATGCATCCCATTAATGTAAAGCAAGCAGTACATGCTTTTGATGGGTTTGCTTTTTAGAGGCCAAGGTTTCTAGCAGGGGAATGATTTGCCTTTGCAGTGTCTGGGAATGGTGGATTTGCTTAGAGGATGCTGTGGTGTGCCAGCACTGGTCACACAGGGGACATCACACCCTCAGTGCCCGCACTGCCAAGCCAGCTGAAGGGCAGCAATTGATATGTGCTGGCTTACACAGGCCACAAAAAGCCCTTAGGATTTGTCATTGGGAGAAAGATTCAATTTTCCAGGATACTGATAAAAATGGTCATTAACCCTTTGGCAATGGCCTGTTCGGCTTCAAAGTGAAATTGCTCACTTGAACCTCACAAAATCAGGATTGTGCTTCTTCCCTGACAGGCAGCAGGACCCAAAATAAAACAAAGCAGCAGCAGGAGACCAAGTGAAACACAACACTGACATTTGTTCCACTTGGAGCAGTGGAGCCACCGCTAATTTGGGCTGGAAGATTGGAGCACGTGGCAAGAGATGGTTTGATGGTTTCAGTAAATAAACATATTGGGCCAGTCTGTAGCTGCAGGTGCCACACATTCTACGGTGAGGTGAATCACAGCAGAAATAGGCTAATTCCACCCCTTTGCCATCACAAAATTTCCCATAGTCTTTTCTAGAAAATTCAAAGGGATTACACAGATTCCAGACCCAATCCTAACATTTCATGGGGCTTTCAGCTGCTTTGACATGCTGCAGGATTTGCAGTGTCCATCACTTTCCCCACCCACTTAAACAGATATCCATACTCCAGTTGGCTGCCCCACCTGCTGTGCACCTGAGACCCAGAGAAAATGCTTTTCTCCACACTTCTGATTAGCAGTAATTAGATTAGGGAAGTTCACAGTAATGGAGGAAGGCTCTCCTCCATGGAAAACCACCCAGTGGAAGTTAGTAAGGGATCAGGACAGCTCTATTACAGTGATTTGCCAGAGCACAAGCAAGCTGTAACCTGAGCAAGATCCCATCACACCAGGAACTCTACATCCAGCACAGAGAGGTGGTGCCTGCTGCAGAGAGGTGTGCTCTCACTGATTCTCCCTGCTCCTTTTAAACCTCTCAATCAATCAAATCATGCCTTGTGCATTGGAAATGGTGAGTTCAAGCTTCAGTGAGTTCTGTCCCAAAAGCAAGCATCAGTTTGGTTCCTCAGGGTTGCCTGTCCCCAAGAGATGGAACAGGGAGGGTTTTTCTCCTCCACCACACCTTGTATAATTACTCTAGGAGCTCAGTTCCTTTGAGGTCTCCACCAGATTTGCTAAAATTGACCAAGAAACTGAAACATTACTGAAAGAGGAGCAGGAGGATCATGCAGGAGCACGTGGGTGGCCATGCAGCAGGTGATGCCTGGAGAAAGAGCAGACTGAGAAACGCTTTGGGAGAGCTCTCACCCAGGTTTCCTAAACCACTGGGCAGATATTAAACCTAATTATTCTTAGGTAAGCAGAGATACTAAAGCCACTCTGAAATCATTCTTCACTGAAGCATTTTTTACAAGGAAAACTAATTCCGGGCTTATTAACAAGTTTCAATAAATAGAATCACACTGATGAACAGACACTGCTAATTGCCTGCTGTAAGAGAAGCTGGGGAAGCAGAAAACAGGAGCTGAAGCTCTTGCACACCCACACACACTCTTGCACACCCGCAAACACTCTTGCACACCTGCGCACACTCTTGCACACCCGCTCACACTCGTGCACACCCTCCCCCTCTGTCTCCCTGAAAAACAACAGAAAAGCTCCTACCCCTCTTCTGGCAGGGATCAATTATGTGCTGCTTTTAGCAGTTTCAGTATATTATTCTCCAATTTAGGCCAAATTGATAAGTGAAGCTGAAGATGGTTAAGATGCATGTCAGAAGGAAATTGGTCAGAAAATGGCTGTCGGGTGGGCGTGCGCAGCACGGTGCAGTGTAACTCACAACGCTTTGGCACTCAGTGGGAAAGCAAAATTGGTCTAAGTGAGAATAACTTACACAGATTTGGGGCGGGGGTGGATGTAGAAGTACAAACTCTGAAAACGGCCTTTTCTGAGAGGAGAAAAAAAGGAGAGGCCGGGGAGGGATCTGTTTGTGGTGAGAAGTGGGTACCAGCCGCCAGGAACAAAGGGCCCTGTTTGCAGGATGTGCCCTGAGGAAAATGCAGATTTCTTCCAGTCTCCCAGAGCTTCCTCTTTCTCCTCGTGTCCTGGGAGCCACCCACCCTGCCAGCCCTGCACCCAAGCAGAGTGCACAAGGATTCTTGGGGTTTGTTGATTTAAACAAAGCCACCAGCAATGCTGGAGGTGACTGGCAGCCCCCAGCCCATGCAATTTGGGTTTGTAGTTTCCTAAGAAAGGAAGGGCTCTGTTCAGCGCTGATTGCTTTTGGGTAAAGAAAAAAGAATTGCTGTAGTGACAGAAAAACACAGAGCTTAGATTTTGTGTAGATTACTTACTAGGTCAGAGCCGGAACATGCTTTGATTTGTATTCCTGATGATTGTACACGGGCACTAATTGGCCAAAGAAGCAAGGGATCTTTGTAGCTTAATGAGGAAAATACTGTGTAATGTGATGATTATTTTCTAATAAAAAAGCCGAGGAACAGAATGGGAAAGAAAACCTGTGTGTGAATACAGACTGTAATTTTAATTAATATTTACTTGTGCTAATCAGTTTCTCTGTTCTGCAACCAGCTGTTAGCCCTAAATGTGGCCTAATGTTATATAAATACTATAGAAATTAATATTTAATATTATTTTATGCTTAATATTATAGACATGTTTCCTTTAATATGCTAAGCATTTTGCCTATGCATACTTTTTACTCACATGTATGAGCTCATTTAAGCCAACAGGACTGGCAATACTAGATGAATAAATGAAAATAACACCCATCCAGAGCATTTTTCTTAGTGAATCTCAGAGCACTTCACTGGTGAAACTGTAGCATTTGAAAGAACAGGTTGGTGCTTCTCTGAGTTGGAAGGACTGTTTGTCATGGCCACTTATGTTCCCAGGAAGTATTCTTTGCTACCTTTGAGTCTTGGTGGAAATGATTCTGAATCACTGAGCTTCCTGAATCACAGCACACTGCATAGTGCTGTGACACTGTGTGGGCCTGAGAGCCTCCTAGCTGGTTACCTGCTGGATTTTGAGGAAAAAAAAATCCCAATCCCTCTTTGAAGCATAATCCAAGGAAATATTATTTGAAATAAAGAAGAAATAGGGTTGGTCATCTTTAAAACACAAAGAATTATTCATTTCAGTTTGACAGCCAGCATTTTGGAGCAATCAGTGAACATAACTGGACTTCTAGTGTAGTAAATAATTTTGGATAGTTATCAATTTTATCTCGGTGATTTGTTTCTTAAAAAAAAAGCTAATATTAAGCTTCTGTGGCTCTACTCTCATAATTTCAGTTTACTATGCTCAAAAGTCACTGCAGGGTTCCCACTCCTTCTTGCAAGCCTTATGATACCTCCGGAATTTTCCTTAAAAACCCTTGGAGGCACATGAATTTGAGAAACCTCAATTCTAGAGCTTTTTTTTTAAATAAAATCTCATCCTCCGTAGCAGCACAGAAGTTGACAGTGGACCCAAAAACCTTGAAAGAATTATGTGTGTTCATTATACTTTAATATAAGAGATTTGAGAAATGCAATTCTTATATGCTTTAGAGCAGCAATTTCATATGAGGCATCTCTTTAAACACCTGAAAATCTGCAAAACATCTCATAATCAAGATTTTTTTTCTGACTTGTGTACATACCATAGCCAGTGACCATGGTGGTCTGGTTGTTATGTGTCATCCTGCCCTGAGAGTATTTAGCCTGGCACTGCCATGTGTCCTAGGGAGAAAGGTTCTGGTAATCCTGCTCAAGGCAAGAGATCTCTCTTTCTGACTCTTTGCCCTCCTGGTGTGGAAGTTGCAAAATTAATTTTTGACCCTAAAAATGAGCGGTCCATAGTCTGCACCCCCTCCAGGAACAGAGCTGCTGCATAAACACACACCATTTGCAGGCAGATGTTTTTCGAAATTGCTCTTTCAGAGTATGACTTCTTCCATGTAGCCCTTAAATTGTTAAAGTGGGAGTCATGCCTGCCAAAGAAACCCCGTTTTAAAAATGAAAGGAGGGGAAGGGAGAAGCTTCATCCCCTTTGCTGGCATTTCAAAGAGGGCATTCCCTCTGAGAGGCAGAGCCAGGGCTGGGGCTGCCTCACTGACAGAACGGGGCCAAGGGCCCCCTGCGTTCTGTGCAACAAGGAGGCATTTTGTGTACAGAGCTGCAGAAGTGTTAATTATCCGGATTGGGCAAGAGCAGGAGCTGTTTATTGAGCCTTGCTGCTTTCCTGCCCGAGCAGGCTCTGGATCCCCAGTGGAACCATTCATCAGCTCTTTGACAATGACAGTGTGCTGCAGGGCTTTCAGAGCACAACAAGGATTTCCTCACAGCCCCGAGCCACCGGAGCTGGCTCCCGTTACAGCGCGGATCTGACAAAGGCAAGAGGAAAGAGAGTCACTTGCTAACACGGATTTCTCTTTCTGTACTGTACTCCTTTCTCTCTCCTCCTCATAGCACTTCACACAAGATAGAGAAGTGGTGTTGTTTGCATTTTACAGAGGGGAAACTGAGGCTCAGAAGAGGAAAGCAACTTGTACAAGCTTTTTCAGGCAGTTATGGTCAGAACAAGGAGCAGGAGCACTAGCCAAGTGCTAATTCCTTGGCAGAGCCGTGCATTCATCCAGCTGTACTGAAAGCCACTGTATTTCCATGCACTTGCACTGTGAGGTACAGGCACTAAGGGAAATACAGGGGGTAATGCAAATTTTTACACCCCTGTGTCATCATCTGTCAAGCTTCTACTTTCCTCTTCCTTCACTGTGTCATTTACTTTAGGGACAGGCTGCACATGCCAGTACAGTGTACTTTGGGCACCATGCATATTCATACCAACCAGGCTCCAGTTTCACTTTGCACAGGCTTTTCTCCAAGCAATTTTTGCTGCTGTTGTTGCAAAACATTTTAATTAATCAGGAATTTTAATTAATTGTACCCTGCTGAAAATGCCAAGACAAAAGCACAAATACACGGAGACAGTTGCTCAGGTCAGAGCAGCCCATCTTTGGTTAGCTGTGTTTTCTCTGAGATCATGCAGTGTGATTACAGACACAGGCACAGGGAAAACTCTGGATTCTGAATGGCATTTTAAAGTCTTAGAGAAATAGGGTGGTGTTTTTATCAAGGCAGGAAGCCTGTGTTGAAGCTCTGATGGTGACACTGAGCTGGCATACTGCTTTGGGAAAGCTGCATCCCAAAAGGATTACAATGGCCTTTTTTCTAGTCCTCCAACTGCTTCAAACAAATCATTTCACTGAAGCACTTCAAATGTTCTGTGTTTTCATAAAGCTGAAAATCAGGTCGTTTCTAGACTGATGTCGTGTGCAGTGAATGAATTAGCACAGCTGCTTATTTCCACCTTTGCTGAGCCCCTTCCTGGGGACATGTACACCTTGGAATGTTACTGCTGACAGAGACCCCCTTGTTCAATATGCTTAGAAAAGAAAATAATTGCATTCTGGTCTTGTTATTTGTCATTTTGCTACAATGCCCAGTGAATTGTAGCACATTTTGTACTGAGGTAATTGGAGTTTATTTGTCCAGTGATACACGGGCCTGGACCAGCACTCAGTACACAAACAGATTCACCTTTCTGAGCCTAAATGTCATTTGCAACCCTCTTAAAATGGTTTCATGCCTTGGTACACAGTCTAGACAACTCCCAGCACACCATTAATAATAGATCCCAAAAATCTTCCAAAGCTTTATTTATTTAAACAACTAAATATTTAGAATTTGTTCGTATCATTGGCATATTTACCTTCCTTCCCCTGCAGTAAAAGGTCTCCAAAGGATTTCCACCTTGTAAACCTGCACTGAGCAGGATTTTCAGCATGTTGTGTGTTTAAGGCCCACAAGTGAAGCAAACAGGATTTCACCCTTGGTCACTGCAACCTTAACTCTTTCTGGAGAACCACTGGGATGGGTTGCATTTTTCATCATAGAAGTGCCTCTTTAGAAAGCTAATGACAAAGCCACGAGGTGAAAAACCCTGAAAATGTGTCTTTGCTCACAAAACCATTTAATTCCCCCGTTTTCTTCTAAATGCTCTCATGGGTCTCATGCGAACTAATGCAGAGCATGGAGATCTGGGTTCTGCTCATGTCTTTCCCACAGACTCTCTGCTGCTTTCACCATTTCCCCTCAGCACGTGGTGTGTCCTGCTGGAGAGCAAGTCCATGTGCACAGAGAGCTGTGCCCTCTGGAATGTGGCAGCCTTTCCAGGCTGGTCTCAGGCCTAGGGATAAGCTATTTGTCAGCTTAGCAATAAGCAGATGTGAGATTCCAGTGACTCACTGTAGAGCAGAGGGGACAGGTGAGAGGGGAGGAACCCCATCTCAGGGCTTTCTTCCTCTACAATAATTTTGTTTTCTCCTGAGCTCTGTGTTTACTCATGGGCACAGTTGGCCAGGGCAGCTGCATCCCTGGTTACATCTGAGAGCTTTGAGACGAGCTTCAACAGGAGCAGGACCATAACCATTTTCTTGCACTGAGATTATTCCTTCTCTGCTGTTACTGATGTAAATCCAGAGAGCTCCAGGGATCTCAGCAGTGCTGCTTTGGAGGGGGAAAGCAAGGATGGCCACGTGCTATAGCCTGGGGCTGATGGCTTACTCAAATTGATGAGCTCCTTGTGAAGATAGCTCTAAGTGACTCAGCTTTCAATCTGCTTAGACCAACTTCACGGACTAAGGTGGAAATTGAGCCTGAGTAAAGTTACTTCTCATCCCCCGGGTTATGCCTGGAAAGGTACACTTGGCTTGTGCACATTTCATTGTCATAAGTGGTACCTCAGTGTCCAACCCCCCTGGTTCAGAACTGCTCAGTTAATAATTTCTAGCATCTGAAGGCAAAGCTGGGCACCTCAGGGTTTTACTGTGCTGAGAGATTATTCTGTGTCTGCAGACCACAGTTACTGCCTGGCATGCTTAGCTTAGCCCTTCTTCTCAGGTGAGAGGTTCTACACCACGGGGGGAGAGGCATCTTTGTCTGTGAGTTACAGGGGCGCAGGCAGCAGCTGAGGCTGAGCTCACTCAGCCTTCTCGTCCACCCTGTGCCATGGATCCAGGCAGACAGGGAACCGATTGTGTGTCAGCAGTGGGATCCCTGGGAAAAGGTGTCTAACTGCAGGATTAGTCCGAGAGAAATTGCTGTGCTAAGCACTGAATATCTCTCGGCTCTGCAGATCTTTAACTTGGTGGTGGAGACGTCGGAGTGAGGCTGGAGCTGGTATTGTGATGAGCAGAAAATGAGCAGGCAATTTGCCCAGGGCAATGGGCACAGGGAACAGCCCCTACCAGGTTCCTGCTTCCCTTTCCAAGCAGGTACTTTAAATGACAATCGTGTTTAACGTGCTGTGAGACAACAGAACACTTACCTTCCATAGGGAGCACCAAGGGGAAATGTAAAGGATTTCCTTTGAAAAAGGAAGACACGAGGAGCTCAGTCCTGAAGAGCTGAGGAGAGGAAAGGAGACAACATGTTCTTGTTACAGGATCTGTTAGAGGTGCAGAGAGGAGGGAGACAAGAGGCTGGTTTGGGGTAGTGCAGACTGCAGATGTTCGTGCACTGGCTGTGGGAGATAAGGAGAAGCATAAGCAGCAAACCAATTTCCCTGTGATCACCTCTTCTACCTGGCAGCCAAGCAAGCTGGGTTAGCAGACTGCAAGGCTGGTGCTCAAGGTGCCCCCCAGCCCTATACTTCTGGGGTGCCTGAGGCACAGAGCTCTTTTTTCTAAGGGAAGTGTTTTACATGTCCTGGGAATCCATGCTCTATGAACACAGTTCTTGTGCTATGCAAGAAAAAGATGGTAATTTTATTTTCCTATGGTCACTTTTCCTCTTCCCCTATGGAATCTCCACTCATTGTCTCTTATTTTATTTTCATGGTTTCTTGTAAACAATTGTTTTTGTTATTTTTCCCTCTACTTGTTTTTTTTTTTCTCCTCTAAAACCATTTTTCTAGACATTTTGGGGCTTCTAATATGTTTCCTTCTGAAAAGATTTTTTCCCCCCTTTCTTCCCCCATCCTGTTTTCTTTAGCCCCAGGTTTTTGCAACTCTTACAGCTTTGTTATCCTCTCCCAGCCTTCCCAGGAGGGGGCTGGAGCATACATCCCACTTGCTTTCCAAATGTTGACAAGAGTGTTTTGGAGGATGAGTGACTGACAGACAAACACCAGCTCCAAATACTCTGAATGCTCTGTTACTAATAGCTTTATTCTTGTCAACACCGTAAGCAAAATAACCCTTGAAAGGGATAGGCCATATTTTTAGCCAGCCTTAAACTCAGCTTCTAAAAAATAACTTTATGCTCAGCTGTCTGTCTCACTCCTTGGCTCCGTGTTCCCCAATCAGATATTTAGAGGATGGCTTTTCATGTTGGGGATGCATAATTAGACTGTTGGAAGCTTCAGGCACCTGGCAGTGCCACAGAAGTGGGGCTCTGAGGCTGACCCACAGCTTGTAGCTGAGTAGGAAGTAGCAGGCAGGAGATGCTTATCTGGGACTTTGCTGTATATTTGGTCCTATGGCTTGGACCTGCACAAAGGGACCAAACAGGTGAAGTTCGAACCCAATCAAAACTAATTGCTAACAAAGTATCAGGTTTCTACTTCACTTGCAGTCACCACCAAATTTAAAGCTTGACTATCTCAGTATATCTTGAAGGAGTTAGCATTTAAAACAGCTTAGGGAAGATAAATAAGGATGTTTCTGTGCTGGCCTTGGATATGCCTGACCTTGCCTTCCTTCTCTCCTATTGGTTTTAGGACAAGCCAGATTAAGGAGTGATCTCTTTCAAACAGTCTTCAGTTTGTTAAGCTTGTAAACAACAGCAAAGGTGGAAACCATTGCAAGATGGATAAAGCTTAGAAATGCTGGCCAGGATTCCCTTGTGACATGCTGTAAGGAATGTGTGCTAGTTAACAGGGCTAATTTGTTTTGCGGGAGCTCCTTTCCTGATGTTCCGTGCATTTCCTTTTCCAGGCAGGTGCCTGAGGTCCCCTGTTGCTTGCCAAGGCCACCACAGCCTTCAAACCACAGACCTGTGAGAGACATTATTGGAAGAAAGGAGGGGAACCTACCCCTGGGAGAAAGGACAGGGACTTGGTCTCTGTATTCTGAGCTGGCTGTGAAAGCTCAGCATTGCTCCCCCAGCCAGGCACCTCACACTACCTGCCCTTGGATCAGCTGAGCTCCAAGCAGTGCTTTGACACCCAGCCAAGCTGAGAGCAGTTCAGCTTGGCTCTGGCCTGTCTTCGTGCAGCACTTGGTGTCAACACATCCCTTGCTGAAGCGGGGCAGGATCAGAGGCAGCGCGCTCAGCAAGGGTTTTGTTCTCACTACTCTTTTAGGCTGGAAAGAAGCCAGGGATCATCTGGGTAGGAGAGGCTGGTTGGTTGCTGATCAGTTCAGGATTTTTTTCCCCTGCTCTCTCATAAGGGATACAAACCAAAGAGACTTTTGCAGTGGCAGCATTAGAGGCTGCTGTGTTTGAAGTGCTCTCATTCATTTGTAAGGGATGACTTGTTTATGGCAAAACAGCTCAGAAGCAATCATTTGGATAGAAATGGAAAGGTACACCTTTTTCTTTTATGGATTATCCTCAAAACTCTGCGTACAGGGGGGAGAAAGCAAGACCACTAATTTAGAAAAACAAAGAGGGATTACAGAACTGAGTGTTTCTGTACCTGAACTTGATAGTGAGAGATGCCATCAAAAATTATCAAGCAGCCTATAAACAGCACCTTGTAAGACATAGTGTTGAGCATAGACTGAGTGTACAGTGGGTTTGTAAGTGCCCACACTGTTTTTATGTGCTTTCAAACAGCGCTATTCAGTGTTCCCATTCATGTTTGGTGTGGTAGTATAAGAAGAGTACAATTCAGAATAAGATATAGCTCAGAAATACTGGGGAAGAATTGCAAGCACTTCTGTGGGCAGTAGGAGAATCAGTGATGCTGAAACAGCACAGGAAAATCAATGAGGTAAAACTCAGAAACAAATATAAAGGTGCTGCATTTAAGAGGAAGAAACTACATTGTCCCAGACTGCAACTGTGCTTCACCCAAGTTTAGCCAAGTTCTTATGTGGGTATGGTCTGTACCAAGCAGGAGCCATGTGAAAATAGACTCAATGCTTCAGAGCCAAGAGCCCAAATCTAGGTGAATATAGCAAAGGAAACCCACCCTCACTGATTATGGGAACTGTACCATTCCCTCTCTGTGAAATACCCTTTATCCACAGCTCTGCACAGGCATGGAGCAGAGCAGACACCCTTTCCCAAGCATACTCTGCTTTAAGATGCCACAGCTGCACATCCACTCAGGAGGAAAATGGCAAACCACGTCCACTGCTTATAGACAGACTGCTGGGAAGGCTTTTCTCTACAAACCAAGAGGCATCTTTTCTGCTAGCAGGGCTTTTGCTGTTCTTTTGGCAGTTTCAGCTGGATTTGGAAAATCCAGCCCAGCTGCAGACTTTAAGACATTGTTTTAGGACAAGACCTGTCAGGAGGAATGAGGCATTTTGATGGCGAGTCACTTAGGCGGTGACTGTCACATGTGCACAGGAGAGGCTATGTTTGCCTTTGTGCCTGCTGTCCTTTCTGTATCTGAAAAAAGCAGGAGCCAGTGCAGCATTTTCCTTTGGCCATTCAGCATTGAGTGTACCAATAAGAGCACAGTCACATAGTCAGAGTTTAGGGGAAGGGACTGTGTCCTCTTCACAAGGGACATGGCCCTAGCACACTGGGGATGGTGCTGCTGCTGATATAATGAACAGAATGTGATTGTCCTTAGCACTTTTCCCCAGTTCCCTTTGCTCTTGGCATAAAGCTTTGGTGCCCCTGCTACCTCTGTACGGCATGGAAATGTAAATGTAAGAGGCAGGTCAGAATTCATATGCAAAACTTCTTCTAGTTTAAGAGGAAAGGTCAGAACAAGTTTCTTCAACCTTCAAGAGTGATGGGGTGAGGGACAGTCAGGCTGTCTCTCGTTTATTTGTATTTCAGCCCTAGCCCATGGTAGTCACTGTGTCTAGTTGGAATCCAGCCCTGCAGAATTAAGACACCTTTGGTCCCACAAATCAAGGAGAGGTTGAAGAAAAGCACTTGGAGGACAGGGTGAGAGCTTTCAGGCTTCACAGGTTAGATAGGTTCATGATGTGATGTAATTGATGGCATTGCAGGGAGTGCCTTGGGAAGCCCCATCACTCTTAAATTTTGCAGTGAACAAACCCCACACATGGCCACAAAAATACACATTCTCCTGTTTCATGGGACACCCATCCTGTTTGTAGCACATGCCTGAGACAGGACATGTTGCCCTGACCAATTAAGAAAAGGAAGTTATGTTGGAGGATGGTAGGGCAAATTTCTGTGCTAAAACTTAACTGACATCCATGCTGCAGACCCCCAGCCAAATTCTTGGCTAAAGAACTGCCAGGTTGAGCAAACCTATAGAACCAGGTTTGTATGCAGGTGTGAATGAACATGAGACCTCAGAAGCCAAATGGTGAAAGTTCACCCAGTCAAAGACTTTGGCCATGGAGTTTCTTCAGTGGATTCTCACTCACCACAGGTTTTTTTAATTTCTGTGACCACTCTCAGGTTTTGTGCCTATTTTCTGTATATCTTGCATCTGTTCCCTCGCCGTGTTTTTTTCTGGAGCATTTTTTAAGCTTGCTGAAAATCCAACAGCCCTCAAGTTCATGTTGAACTTCTGAACCTACCCTGTTAAAGTGGGTGCTTAATCAGGGAGGACAAGTCAAGCCAGCTCTAATTCTGATGATAGCAATTGTGCTTTTGGAAAATAATTGACAAACATTCTGCATTTAGACAAAGCTTGTCTAAGGGAGAGAGGACGTTTGTATTCTGCAACCCTGGTCTGCAGAGAGCCTGTGTTCAAGTAGGACATTTTAATAACATCCTTCATAGACAAGTGTTTTGCTTGGAACCCTTTTTTCCTCCCTCCACTCAGACAATTGTCAGAGAAAGGACTCACAGGGAACAAAATGGAATTACATCTATTCAGAAAATTAGAACAGCCTGCATTTCTTTCTTTCTGTGCTGAATTCATTACTAGGGGGCTATAATCTGCATTTTTTTGCCTGAAGCACGCTCCCACTCTTACCTCTTCACAGCAATGGTGCTATTCTCACAGACAAACAGGTCCTCCCTGAATGGATGATAGCTTTCAGCCAAAGGCAGGCTGATGACAAAGGAAAAACAAACAAATGCATTCCCAGGGCCTGATCCAACCTTCGGAAAGAAACTAGAGACGCTCACAGATTTCAGCAGAGTTTCTATACAGCACTTAACAGCCTCTTTGCTGATGACTAATTGCACAGGGCCCAGGAAATTAGTGTAGCGAGGACTCAGCGTTGAGTGCGTTGTGTCTTTCCATCACCTGGCAGGCAGCTCAGGGTCCGAGCCCCTGGTCCCCCACAGCTGCTCTGCCAGCCGGGTTCAGGGGGCTCGGACACGCTGCTTTCTGTGGGACATGATTCCCTCTGCTGCCACAGGTTTGCAAGGTTTCATGAAGCTCTGAGCCCCTGGGTGGACAAACTGATAAAAGGGAGGATCCAAATTGCCAAAGACAGCTCCTGAAGGGAGTGAGGTAACAAGAGGTGAAATGAGCCGAAATTGACATTAATATTCACGCTTCGAGAAAAGGAGAGTGAGTAAAATAAGGAAATGAGGGGCACCTGAAAGAAAAATAAGCCAGAAATACGTATGTTGAGTTAGGAAGACACTAGAGAGGGGACAAGAGAGATCTGAATTGAATGATCAGGAAATTGAATGTTGGTTTTGAGGTGGAAAATAGTCCTCTGAGATGACTCTGTTCCCCCAGCCTTGGTGGGGGGCCTGTCTGCCTTCTGCTCCGCTCCGCTGGAGCTGTGTCACTCTGTGCTGTTGGTACATCCTTCCATCCCGGCTGTTTAGCCAGCCAGGTTCCTTTTATTTCTCCCACTCAATTCTTGTGTGCTGCTGCAGCTAGGGACCAGTGCTTTCACTAGCAATAGGCTCACTATTGCTTTGAATTAGGAGGACTTTTATCAGCCCACTGTTCCTGTAATTTACCGTGGTTTAGAGTGATAATGAGGATTTGGGTATGTAAAGAAACCCTAAAGTACACATGGAAATCAACACAAGGGAGTGCTACTCTGAGCCTTGGGCATTAGTGACTGTGAATGGGTGAGTGAGTGCTTAGCACAGGAAACCAAAACAGGAGAGACAAAAGCCACACATAATCTTCCTGGGCTGGGAAATGCTGTTTATCTTATTTGTTTAAATGACTGGAGAACAGAAGGCTTTTCTTTCCTTTTGTTGCTCGGTAGCTGTGTTGCAGTTTAGCCTTAGCTGTGCACGGCTGCTTGCGAGGCTTTGGCAAGGAAACCTTCCTGGGCTGTCCTGTGTGGGACTGGGAGGTGGTCCCGGAGTCCTGAACCGTGGGCATGAGTCCATCGCCCCACCACAGAAACCAAAAGAATCGAAAGACTCATTTCAGCCCTATTATGTCTGCGGAACCACAACTGAAAAACAAGGGGAGGGGAAGTTCTTTAAGATTAATGTTATTTTTGGGTAAAAAGTCCGAAATGCTTTCTTGTCAGGGATGGTTTGTAGCAGCAAATGTAATCTGTGGTCACAAATACTCCTGCCAGTGGATATGCACCCTTTGAGTGGACAGTGGCATAATTGCATGTGCAAGTGGGGTTGGAAGCACACTGGTTTGCCACCAGATTCTACAGCAGTGCAAATCGTTTGTAACATTCTTGGTACTCAATTAGTGCCCCCCTCTATAATTTCAGAAGCCTCATTCTAAGCCAGGGGGAGGAAACACATCAGGCCTGTTATTTTTGCTGGCAACACTGGTACTAAAAATAACTGTGTGAATGACATTGTGGAAACTGTCTTTGAGTTTGTCAATACATACATTTTGACTGGACAGCAGGAATTATTTCTAAGGGATTAAATGTGTTATGCTATGGATTATTATTCCTAGAGAATAGGTGAAAGCCTCATTGCCCAGGATCCTCTAAAGGAAGGATTTAGGAATGAAGAGGAGAGAACAATCTTGCATCATGCCCGATATTCTGAAGGATTTGGGGGTCCCTGAGAGGTATCAGTGAAGAACAGCAATAGAAGTTTCACTTCCATCGGCTGGATGAAGGAGCCTCAAGGCCAGTCTGTTTCCTAGGATTTTCTCAGGGGACCTTTGACCGGGTCTTGGGCTCTTATTTGGGCATTAGTTGGAATAAATGTGATTTCCAGCTCTCCAGTTCCCAAGCAGAGACGCCTGTGACAATCCTTCCCAAAGTGGGGATGGGCTTGTCCCCCCTCCCCCGCCTGCCTTCCCCAGCCGTGCCAGGGCAGCAGCATTCAGCGTGAGTTATTCCATTTAACACTGTCAATTGATTGGTTAATGAGCCACTTGTTTGCCAAAGGTTACTCAGCACTATTGCCTCTGCTCACTGATTAGGTGCTGCTTTTTATCATGCATTTCTCCATATTCTGTAGATGGTTAATTATATGGGTATTAGTAAGCCACAATCACCCTGTTTAAAGGGGGCATTGTCAGGGCTATTAGATACTAAATCAGCCCTTCCTTACCTATGTTTCCTAAGTTTAGATCACTGCTGTGTTTGTTTTCTTCCTGCCCACATCCCCCAAAGGGCAGAGGTGCTCCCAGCTCATCTCCCCAGAGCAACAGTAGTAAAGCTGGGAGCAGTTCCTTTTCATGGGACTAAGGGTGAGAGGAGGAAAGCCCAGCCAGAGAGGGAAGGGAAGATCTGTGCTGTTTGGAAAACTTGAAAGCTTTGAGAAGTAAATGAGTCGTCCAAGCTTTCCTAGATGGGTTTTGGAAAAACAGAAGCGTACACCATCAAAATGGCTCATCATCCAAATAGCAGCAGTGCATCCACTACGTGGGTGGGAAGAGAGAGTCAAAGAAGTCTATGCTCATTAAACCTCAGCCTCTCTGAATCTAATCAAACCTCTCCAGAAGGCAGTAATCTTTTACACTGGAGACAGTAAAATAATACTAGAGATAAGCTTAAACTCTGATGATCAGATGTGGAATAAATTTATTACAGTGCAGATTTACCATATCTAGCTGGATGCTTTATAAGACGGTTCAAACAGTCACTTTGAACTGCCTGGCATGTTCTCAGGTACTCTTGGGAGAGACTTACAGGCAAATTTGCAAATTAAATCAATAAGGAATTTTTCAATTGAAGATGAGGACATGGGGGATGACAAAGACTGATGAAAGCAGTAGGAGGAATATCCTCATGTTCTGAGGTGTTTGCAGCAGCGATCGCTTCCCAGCGTAATGGGCAAACACATTTTTACATCTGTTTAAATGTGGCTCTGCTCTCAGTTATGGTGTCTCCTGGAAAGCCAGGGGTGCCTGAAGCAGAATGAGTCTGTACCCCAGGGGCAGCTGCTTGCACCGTGGCATCTGCTGCCTCTGCGGGGTCTGGGGGCCAGCAGGCAGTGCCAGCAGGAGGGGCCGGGCTCCGATGGCTGGGTGGGCTCTGATGGCTGGTTGGGCTCTGATGGCTGGGTGGGCTCCCATGGCTGGGTGGGCTCCGATGGCTGGCTGGGCTCCCATGGCTGGCTGGGCTCCCATGGCTGGCTGGGCTCCGATGGCTGTTTGGGCTCCGATGGCTGTTTGGGCTCCGATGGCTGGTCAGGCTCTGGTGGCTGGTCAGGCTCTGATGGGTGGTTGGGCTCTGATGGGTGGTTGGGCTCTGATGGCTGGTTGGGCTCCCATGGCTGGCTGGGCTCCCATGGCTTGGTGGGCTCCGATGGCTGTTTGGGCTCCGATGGCTGTTTGGGCTCCGATGGCTGTTTGGGCTCTGGTGGCTGGTCAGGCTCCCATGGCTGGCTGGGGTCCCATGGCTGGTTGGGCTCCCATGGCTGGTTGGGCTCCGATGGCTGGGTGGGCTCCAATGGCTGGCTGCTGTCCCTAGAGGGCTGGCTGCTGTCCCCAGAGGATCACTTGCCGGCAGTCTCTGCCTTGGTTCTTGGTAGTGCCGGGCTCCTGGGGCTCCCATTAACAAAGAATGGGCCTGGGAAGGAGAGCTTAAGTGCTGGCCTGGCTCTAAGCCAGGCTTTCAGATGGAAGAGTCTGGCCAGGGTACCCCAGATATTTGATTCTTGATCGCTCCTTTCTCTGCTGGCAGGAGCTGCTGTGCCAAGAGCTGACATGAAACTCTAGGAAAGTGCAGGGATCCGTGCCTTACCCAGAGAGGGTGTGAGAGGTGTGCCTGGGGCACAAGGGAACCCTACAGATCCCATCAGGGTGGCTGAGTCACCCAGGGATGCAGGGGAGCTGGTGTGCTTTGTGCCAGTGGCCAGCCCTTGCTCTGCTGATTTTATAGGAATTCTCCTGGTTAGAGCTCTGTCCTTCTCTCCTGCTGCCACCGGGAGGTCACAGGACAGCACTTGGATCTGGTTACAAAGTGCCAGCTCACTCTGCAGAGCAAGGACAAATAATTATTTGTGGTCTTTTGGCAGTGGGTGCATTCATTGTGCCATATGTCTGTATTCTTCCTCTACTGGCAGCACCCACCTCCCAGTTCCACCCTGTGCCCCAGAGCCTCACATGACAGCTCTGACTGGCTGTCCCAGCTCAGAGAGACAGGAAATAGAGGGACACAGAGGGACACCAGAGCAGGTGTCCTCTGTGCCGGGAAATGCCATGAGACACTGAGGATGCCCAAGGTCTTCAAATCCTCTTTCAAACAGCATTGTGTTGGAATAGGTTGGTTGAAAAGCTTGGAAAAACACTGGAAAAATCTGTTCCTTCATCTTTCTCACAGCAGTTTTAGATGGGAGACTCAGAGCTGAGGTGGGGCCTTCCCCCTTTGCTACAGGTAAGGTATGTCTGGGGGCATGTGCTGAGTTAGACCAGCCCAGGCCTTGTTCCCTCTCTGGTATTTTCTCAACATCAGCTGCATCTGAGAACCACTGAAGGGTTATTTGCAGCCTTGTGGCAGGTGTCAGGGAAAAGCTGTAAAAGCTGTGCATTTGTCTTCCTTTCAGATAACCTGTTCTCTGAGTGCAAGTGTAGAAGTTATGATTCAAATATATCCAAATGCATGTAATTAACCACAAGTGCAACACATCTCCTTCCTGCTGTGAAATCTTATTAGCAGTGTGGGCAGAATCCTAAAATACTGTATCTGCCAGGTTTCAGTTCAAAGTCTTCAGCTTGGAAAGCCTCAGTGAGCAGACCCGAGCAGGCAGGCTGGGAGAACTCAGAGCCATGACCTGGCATTACTGAGCACAGGGGCCCTAAGCAAGCTCTCACCACCTCTGTTTGGGGAGGCACCTACCCCTGCTCCATCAGAGCCACGCTTCAGCTGCAGGCAGACTTCCATGGGGCTCCAGTAAACACAGACAGCAGAAACTGTGCAGCCCCATTGCAAGAAATAGCAGGGTTAGACAGGCAAGGTTGGGGTTTCCGCTGCCCGCAGGAGTGACAGAGGCCAAACTGCTGCTCCTCCATCCACAACTTGTATCTCATCTACAGCAGACATCTTCCTTTTGACTGCAAAAATTTCCGTTGATGGAGGATCCATTGCAGTCTTCAGGGATTTTTCCCAGCAGCCAGATACTCTCCCTCGGCCTGTGCTCTGTGGGGTGTGGTGTGGTGCTTGATTACATCCTCTAACAGAAAGGCAGCACATTGCAGAGCTGGGAACACCATGACTCAAAAATCTCTGAGCTGAGATTAGTGGAGGCTAATGTCAGCTTGGCAGCACACCCAGGGGCTTGTGGCAAGCACAGTGCTCAGAGATGGAGCCCCTGAGCTGTAATCGTGCCAGAGAAGATGGACAGGATACAAGGAATAGCATAATCGCTCTTTCCAGAATTGATTCCTTCTCAGCTTAACATGTTGAAACATCAAAAGTACTGAAAAACCCCCATCTGCCACCAGACCTAATCAAACACATCAATTATTGCTTCAGAAAGACAGTTGCTGCTAGATTTGATATCCCAAAAAAGCAAAGCTGCTTTAAAGCATCTTTTTATTTTAGCTGAGTGTTTTCATGACAGCACACAATTCCTAATGAGCACTAATACAACTAGGACACACAGAAAAATATGTCAACTGTGCAAAGATCAGGTCTAGACACGGAAGAGGAACTCTGAATCCCAGTGGATTTCAGTGGAAGGAGGGGCTTTGGAAGCCAGGTTTGTTGCATTAAGGCAAGGAACCAGGTGCATTCTACCAAAGCCTTGCTTTGATACACTGAGAGAGTCATGCACTCATTCTTGATGTCTGGCTAAAATACACAAGGTTTGTCTCCTTATTGTGGGTTTTGATGGTGGTAGTGGATTGTGAGGATGAAGTGCATGGGGCAGTGAAGAGACTGTGCATGCCTCTTGTTTCCTCTGTTGTCCACAGAATATTTGGAGAGCAACATCTGAAAAGGTTTTGAAAGGCAAAGTCACCTTGCAGCTATCAAAACACTTCAGATGAGGCAGATGGGAAACCAAAAATATTATTTAGGTTTGGGCAGTAAAACTGACATTGAACCCATTTGCTTCGTTTTTCAGGCTTTGATGATAGTTAATGACAGCTTACAGAAGTTGTAAGTGATCTAAAAAAGCCATAAAAAGCTGCTTTGTGTCCTTGTTCAGGGGATGAATTTAACAAAACCATTACGGGGCTTTAAAACACTATTTTGACTTTCTAGAACCAGCTGTGGGATGATCCAGCTGCAGTTGGATCCCCCTTGCATCTAAGAGAACATTTAAGAGGATTAATCCAAATAATTTTAATTCAACAAAATGACCTTATGTAACATTACCGAGGAATTAATGAGAATTCTCTCATGTGGGTCATCACCAGCCCAGTGGATTTTTTTTCCCTGAGGGATCTCATTGGTCTCAGGCAGAGCGTGGACAAAGTAGATTGAGTATGTAGCACATTGCATGGGATGAGACAATAAGTCACTCGGAGCAGGAACACTTTTTCCTTCACTGAATTATTATTTGGGAATGCACAACAAAGAATGCAGCTGTCAGCCTCCTCTGGTGCTATTTGAAACCCTTTTGGCTCCAAGGCTTTTTCCACAGAAAAATGCAATCTCATCTAATGCAAATGCTGCTGCAGGAATCCGTGTAGTCCAGCTGTCTTTTTTTAATCAAAAAAAGTCCTGATCTAATTGTTTTTGACTGTGTTTCTTTGCTGTTCTTACTGAGCCGAGCAGGATGCATATTAAAACTAATTAGGTCCATGTAGGGTATTCAATATTTGATCTTAATATTAAAGGCCCCAGGAGAGGGTACATTATCAAAGTTAACTGACTGCAAATTTCAGTAAAACCAAACTATGCCAGTGGCCTGGCATTGCATAAAACCCAAGTCTGTGCTGCTCCCAGCTTTGTGCAGGACATGGGGGTCAGGGACAGCCTCTGCCTGCACCCTGCTCCCACCCTTTGCTTCCCATCTGGGCAGATCTGCCTCTCAGGAGCAGGAGAAACTCATTTGGAGCAGGAAAAAGAGGGTCTGTGCATGCTTCTGTACTAGCTAGTGTGCTGGGTTTTTCTTCCCCTGGCCACACCCCTACAGTGCCATCCCCTATCTGTGCTGTAGGGGAAGGGTCTGAGGTTTGGGCTGGGGACTGAGCCAGGCACTGAATCCCTGCAGTTCCATGCTGGGAGTCAGGTCCTGTGCCTGTGTACATCCGTGTTCCTCCCCCAGCTAGCCCATAGCCTGGCCCTCACCAGAACCAGCAGCTCCCAGGAAAGGAGAAGCTCATTTATGTTCATTAACACTTGGGAGCAGGATGGTCCATCTGGGGACCAGTGGCCAGAAATCTCTGCAGGAAAAAACTTGTTCAATTGCCTCAGGTGGGTTGAAGCACTGGTATGGTTGACTGTGCACAATCAGTCTTGGTGTGGGAAATGCTTATTGTCACGGGTAAGCCATGGGACAAGAGGAAATGGCCTCAGGTTGAACCTGGAGAGGTTTAGATTGGCAGTTCAGAGGAATTGAAGGGGTTGTCAAGCACTGGAACAGGCTGCCCAGGGAAGTGGCAGTCGCCATCCCTGGATGCATTTAAAAGATGTGTAGATGTAGATGTGACACTTGGGGACCTGGTTTATTGGTGGAGTTGGCAATGCTAGGGTAAGAGTTGGATTGGATGATCTTTGAGGTGTTTTCCAACCTAAACAATTCTATGATTTTCCTGACTTTGTAGTGTTAAATTCCAAAGGATGACTACCTCCCTATTGTGCTGGGTGGAGTATTAGCACAGTAGCTGGCTTTGCTCTGCCTGCAGAGCCTTGCCTTCTTTTGAAGTATCAGGACTGGTGTCTTTCATTCATCAACACTAATTAATTACTTTCAGGATGCAGTAGACTGTTTACGCTCTTGAAATTGTTTTATGCACACACTTGAAAACAAAGTATTTCACTCCACTGCTTCCCGTTGAAAATGTAAATGCTGAAACAATCCTCACACTGCAGAGATGGGAAGGTCATTGGTGCATCCCAAATGTGGGGTGCCAAAGCCAGCCCAACACCCCAGTCCAGTGAAGGACATATAGCAGGAACCTCAGCATGCAGTCCAGGAAATCATCTCTCATCTCAGCTACAGCATTCAGCTGAAGCAGGGATCACCACTCGAGACAGCCCAAAGACAAAATTAGGCATTGATGTGGAACTCAATTGAAAAATAATAATAATAATTAAAAGAAAACTAAGAGCTACTTCCAAACAGCCACAGGGCTGCAGGGACACAGCACCATGTTGGGAATGCTGTAAGTGTTTCTAGTTTAGAGCTATATTATACTGGAAATAAAGAGTATTCTGTAAATATTTTATGCACCTGAAAACAATCTGAAATCAAAGGTTTTGGGGAAGATACAGTATCTGACTCTTGTATGTCTGGAAGCTAATCATTTTTGGCTCAATAGCCACTTGTCTACAGACAAAAATAAGATGGTAGCAATGTTGATTCTGAACAGACACAAGAGAGTTTCTTATAACATCATCTTCAAACTTTTTGGCCAGCAGTTAAGGTGCAGCAGCGCATGGCTGGCTCTAAAGAGACTCCATGAAGGCATCAGAGGGACTTACAGGCATTAGGCACAAACTGAAGTGCCTTAGAGGAGCAAGAATGCTTCTGCCTTGTACAGGTCTGTGAAACTTCTGCAATTGATTTGGGTAAGCTTGGCCATTTCCAGGGCTGTAGATTTTGGCAGCATTTCAATCGCCTGATGGATTTGCTTATTTTTTAACATGAACCATCTGGTTAGTTAGAATAATATCTTTGCATGCAAGAAATACTTTGGTGGTAAGAATTCAGTTTTGAGTGACCCAAAGGTATTTCCTCCAGAAAGGAGATTTTCCCCAGCTGGGTGTCTATCACAGGGCTTCATCAGTATTTCTTGGACCAGTGTTAAAAGTACAGGTTGAAAAAATTATGCTTTTTAAAATGAGCTCCATTTGCAGTTTTTAGATGACCCTGGCTAAGGAAGTTGTTTTTATTTTTTTAAAAAAGGGCATGTAGGCAAACAGTCATCTTAATTTTCATCTCAGAGAATTTCTTGTGGGAATAGGATGTACAACATGTCATCCTAGCGCAGCTGGGGGGAAGAAGAATGAGAGTTTAGAGAGATTTGCACCCTGTCACGGAGGTCTGAACTGTGCCTTTGCAGTCTTTGAACACAAGGTCATGGGCATCTGCGTTGATTTAGTTTAACATAATCCAGGAGTTTTTAATCGCATTTCAGGCTATTAAATGAGTGAGAAGAGAATCACTGGAATTTAGCTTCATAACTCCCCTGTAAACAAAGTTTTTAACCTCATATCAAGATAAAAATAAATTTAAAGTAGCTGATTAGCAGGAGATTTTCCATCAGAATTTGATCATCCTCCTCTCTACATATTAAAGTCAGATTTTGTGCTGTTTTTCCCCATTTGCAAACAAAGATTGCAGAGTTTTCTTCAGAATTAGATTTTTTCTTTTGACTCAAGCTCTGCCCAGCCCCACCAGAATGACGTGCCTGATTCTGGGTAGGAGACAGGAAAGATTATTTTTGAAAGAAAAAAGGGGGAAGAAGGGAGGGAATAAAAATCAGAAAAGTTTGCTGAGCAAAAATAGATTTTGTGATGTGTGTTGGTTCTAAGATTCCCCATCTAAAATCCACATTGGGTCAGTCTATACCATAAACGTGAATGTACTGATGGGACTCAACAGCCTGAGCAAAAATGTGTCTGTGGACAAATTCTCTGTTGTCCCTGTAATGCCACCTCCCTTCTGCCATGGCCCTCCCTTTTACAGAGCATTTTACACCCACCAGCATCATCTCACACTCTTTGCATTGTCCCACAGTGTTTTGTGGACTTGGAAGAGACCTCAGGTTTCCTGAGGTGGAAGGAGATGCTGCTGAGGATTCAGAGCCACCCAGGCTGGAGGGAACCTGCGGGTGCCACCCAGGGTGGTGCCACTGCCAGCCCCAACCAGCTCAGTGCCCCAGAGCCCTGAGAGATGGAACTCCTTGCCAAGGCACAGGACTCTGTAGGAAAGCCATGCAATGACCTTTAAATTCTTTAATTTGTCCAGGCGAAGGTGAGGAGCAGGTCTGCTTTTACAGGAACGGGACTGTTCATCTGTAAGGTATTTGCTTGCGATACACTTTGAGTGTAATAATCTCCTGGTGATTTCTTGCCTGGTTTTATTCAAACAAATCACTGTAATTGTAGGGATGTGCATTGATATGGGAAAACTTCATTCAGCTGGAAACATCTTGCTGATTGAAAGTAAATCATCTTAGGTAAAACAGAAACAGTATGGGTTTTATTTTCTCTGGTAGGCAGTTGGAAGTTTATAAGTATGTCTTTCACAGTGATGCAGACAGTTTGAAGCCACACAAAGGTCCCTGAATTTTGCAGGAAATATTTCAGAGGCATTGGCTTGAGGTTTTGGAGTGATGACAAAAGGGCAGGAGATGAGACAGGGCTGTGTCAGTTGGGGCATGAGAACCTGCATGTGAAGCTCTGAAAAGGATGAAGGCTGCTGAGCACTGGAAGCAAGAGGGGGTATCCACAAATCTCCACTGCTGAGCATGCCACTCCTCCTTCTGGCACAGAAAGGACAAGTTTAGGAAGGCTAAATGCCTTCAGGTCAGCCATGTTGAAGGAAATTCTTAGTGCATACTTATAGGCGCCATCTCAGGAATACAAACACTTCTCCTTGAGAGCTCTTGCAGGGCAGGTGAGGCACCAGAAGACAGGAAAAAATGTAAACATGGTGCCTCTCTCTAAATATAGAGGGAGAAAAGAGGAGTAAGAATTATAGACCAGTCAACTTCTAGAAGCTTTCAAGAGAATTGAACTATCAATCATGTAATTTGCAACCACCTAGAAGATAAAAAGGGAGATGAGTGACATACAGCAAGGATTATACAAAATTAGGCATGTTAAACTAGTCTCATTTGATTTCTCAGCAGAAGTAGGAGAGCAATAATTGGTACCATATCTAGATTTTAGGAAGGGTTTGTCAGAGTTCCACTGGATTTTTAAAAAGTGACCTGGAAAAATAGTGCAGATAAATCCCTTACAGGTCTTACACAAAAATGGGTGAGTAGCACAACTCATTCCCAAAGTATACAGTTATCAGTGGGTTATGGGCAGAGCAGAGGACTCTGTCAGCCAGGAATCCACTGGGGTCTGTGTCAATTTCTTTCTAAATTTTCATCAGTGAAGAATGGGTGGAAATACATCATTACTTACCCCTGGCAGTGATATGGAGCTGGTAGAGGTGCTTCAGCACATCCGAGGATAAACTTTACAGCTTCAGATGATCTTGGCAGACTGGAGATGTGAGGGCTGGGTCTACTCTGGGGCACTGTGCCTCAAAAACGAAGAGGAGGACCTGCTTGAGAAGGTGTAGGGAAGTGTCAGTGTGTTGAGTAAAGCTGGCTCAGGTTAGAAGGGCTCGAAGGAAAGCACCAGAATAGCTTGGCTGGAACTGAGGGATGGGAATGACAATGACTGTGGCCTCTGCTCCAGGAAGTTTTCAGGATGATGGACAAGTATTTCCCTCAGGAGTGACCTGGGCAAAGTGGCTCCTTGGTGGAATCAGCCCCCAGCTGAGCTGCAGCCCCAGTGCACTGGTGGGCTTTGTTCAGGGCACTGTCCCGCAGCACAGGGGCCGTGCTGTCAGCAGGGACAGGCACAGAATCATCTCTGGCTTTGCCCTCTTGGTGCAGTGGTTGTGGAGTGAAAGGCTAAAGGCACCTAAGTGCTTTGTTGAACAGAAGCCAAAGCAAGCTGCCACACAGAATGCACCCCCTGTTTCCAAGTATTTCATTTATTTTGTAATTAAGCAATAATTGCCGAGGCACTGGGCACTTCTTCAGGATTAATGACTTGCTGGGGGATGGCAGAAGATCTGATCTGCAGTGCAACCATTTTCTCCAGCAAATACCTGCTTGTTACTGCCATTCTGAAATGAGTACAACAACAAAACCTGCCAGCATATGGGTTTTGCTGTTAGCAGCTGAGGAATGGGGAGCAGACATTAATGGGTACCTTAGGCAATCAGGTTGCTTCAGTTGTCTCTCACCATTCCATTCAGAGCACAGTGTTTTATTAGTCACTTGGTGAATGAAATGGCTTTTTAATTGCTCAGAATCACTTTTTTAAATTACAGCACTTTATCCCCCCTCTAAAGCCCCTGGGAATCCTCTTAAATCCCTTTTCTTCCTTTTCCCTGGAGAGAACCAGTTTTAGTGTGGCAAAGAGGAACCTGCCTGCAGCAGCTTCCTTTGTAATTCGGACACTGGGAAAAATATATGCCATTTAGAAAACAGAGGATTCACATTTTTGGTGCTGAAAACCCTCTGCTCCCATAATTTGCAGGAGTAGCTTACCCTGCCTAAACCTGTAAAGGTTTTACAGTCTTGGCATGCTGGTCACTTCTGTTAGTTCCTACACCTGTATGGTTTTAATGGTCAAGCTCAGTACAGCACACAGACCCCACTGCTTCTTGTGTCCTGTGGCAGCAGGAGCTACCTCAAGCCATGTCCTATAGCAAGATACCTCCCAGGAGTAGTGTTGGAGCTTTAAATGTCCTCTAGACAGTAAAGCACAACAGCAGGTGAGAAGAAAGGTGTATCCCAAACAGGTGAGTGGCAGCATGAGCATTTCCAAAGCACTGTGGAAAAAGCTGCTACAGGATTGGAGCCATCACATCACCAAGACAAGCAAATGGAGAAACACTTGTGAAAAGCATAAAGGACAATAAACCAGTTCACAGTGTCCTAGCAGGCTTTGGAAGAGGAGTCAGGGGGGATTTGCTCACTCAAATATTAGGTAATGTGCTCACTGCATGGTTGATTAATCCATAGGTACTTCCCACAGCAGAACTTCCATACTGGCATCCACAGTGCTGCTTGCAGTCTCCATGGCTGCCTTCTAGAAAGATTTCACACAGGATCAGGGTGTTTTTTCTCTGCCCCCTTTAAAAGTGCCAGTTTCACTTCTGTGTTTGAGTGACGGCAGCATTGCTGCCCAGCCACAATGTGTTCACTGAGGGATCCCAGAGCCACTCTCCATCCCTTAATTCTGCCCCCTCAGCACAGGGATCCCTGTTACTCAATAGGGAACTTACTGGCTTGGAGTATTTAGAAGTGAAAATGTCAGTAATCAGCTTCATGGCACAAAGCTAAAAAGGGTTTAAACTCTGAAAAAGACCAGAAACCGAAGCTCACCTCTTTCCCCATGCAGCTGTTCAGCCCTCTTTTTGCCTTCTGAATTCCTGAGTTGATGCCTGTCAGTAAAAGCCAGACACAAATCCTGCCCAAGCGGTGGGATCGCTCTCATCTCCTCCATCCTGACCAACAGCTGGACCAAACAAATTTCAGCAGCATCCTCTTGAGGCCATTACACTGCCCCTTGTGCCTGTTCTCACCCTTTCTTTCTCTCTCCTTGTGTTTCCTTCTCTTTGTTGCTCAAAAACCAGCATTTAATCTTGCTTGCCCCAAAACACAGCCACAAGCCAACCATCCAGAAAAAATGAATTATTCCTGGTGATGTTTTTATGAACCGCCTGCCTGCCTCCCATGGGACCCCTGCTCTGCTGTGCCTTGTGCTGTCATGCTCAGAGCTGGGAGGAAGAGCTGCTGTATACTTTCTCTTGAATTCAAACAGAATTGATGCAGATCCTTTTGCCTTGTGCCCCCCATAACTCTTTGTGTTGACTGCTCCTTTTGGCAAAGAACACATTTCCCAGAAGTTCAGCAACTTGTCTGACTAACAGTAAATGATCCATGAGAACCAGTGCTGATACATGGCTCTGCTGCCCCACCTCCTTCCCATCACTCAGATGCTATTGTTCCAAAACTTCACCACGACCACTGGATTCACAGGAAATAAAGGCTACAGAGTACAAGATCTGCTGTTGCCCATAACTCCATTAAAATCAAAACAAGCTATTGAAATTTTTTGGGCAAATTGTCAAGTCTGGATTTACTAAGTCAGAAAGGTTTTCATCCATCTTTGCTCTCCTCAGTTTAGGTGAGGGGAACCAGCAGCCCCTGTGCTGTTTCCAGCACACCAGCACCATTTGCCTTTGCTGGAGGGTACCCAAGCAGAGGGCTCTGCCCAGTTCCTCTGATCAGTAGCTTAAAAATATCCTGATCACCAGGACTCAAATCAATTTATTTGAATTATTGTCTGTCTGAGGCTGTCTTTGCTTGTAGTCATGTTTTCCAGGACTCAGGTGTTGTTGAGCAGCTCCTCCCAGGAGCTCCGTGTTCAGTGTTGAGTAAGCAAAGGTTGAGGTGGGGACAGCAGAGAGTCAGTCACTTGTGTTAGAAAACCTTTCTGTGAGCTTCACATCAGGGGAAGGAGATCTCTGTTTTGGTCAGCATGTTTCTAGCAGCCTTGTTCTTGGTGTAGTCATCTGTTAATAACTCTGGGCTGGCATCCAGCCCCATTCTCCATCCCAGCACTGGATCTATTGCAAGCTCACGGTGTGAGCTACTGCTCCCGCTCTCCCAGGGGATGCCAGCACTTGTCGGGACCTTTGATGTTGTGTATTTGATTTAGGAAAAAAAAATCCTGCTGCAGAAAGCGTGCTAGGTTTTATCAGAGACCAGATCTGTTACTGAAGGACCCTCTGTTGTCCAGTGACATCTGAGGATGAGCAAACAAGGATTTCATTTTAGCTAAGCAGATCATCCTCTCTTCTGACATCTAAGACATAACTTATGTCTTCACTGGGAAGAATTATTGTCAAACACAATTAGTTCTGCAAATCCTAGTTGTTTTTGGAGACACATCCAGACTTGGTTCTGGAGTTACTTAGAGGTGAATAAATTACAGGGGTCAGTCTCCTGACCTAAGCAAGGGACTGCAATAACTTGCTCCATCAAATAGTTCCTTTGCATAGTTTAATAGAGACCAATGCACAGAGCATCCAGAACACAGAGCTGGTAGGACTCTGGGTCACATTCCCATCTTGTTTGGGGAAGGGATAACATAGCATGCCTTGAAAGCAAAACAAATCTCAGCAATTATTCTAAAGGAGAGAGAAGGAGGGAGGAGAAAGTGTGGAGGGTAAGTATTTTAAGTGCTTCATAACTAAGACACTTCCCCCCTCCATGCCTGAGTCCTTGTGTGTACCGGGGTATTTCAACTCTGGTTCCTTTTGTAAGATACCCCAGAAGTTACTACTACTAAAAGGACTAGACAAGAACTAGAGGGTTTCTATCACTTGTTCCAGTGGTTAAGATCTGATCTGATGGTCATTTGTCCACATTGAACATATTTCCATAGACCTTGACTGGGAAGGTATTGTAGGAGCTGGAAGCCTCCCCACTGTGACTACTGAGCATGTGAACACGAGGTGCTCCAGGCTTCAGTGTTTGCAGTTCATTTGGGAAGGACGTACCATATGCACCAACTGCGCACAAAACCTTCTTGATAGAGAGCAAAAGGGATGCTAATTCCAGCACTGGCTCAGACACACTACTGGTGAACAACCAGAAAGGTTTAAAAAGAAATGCTGACTAAATTAAGTGAATCAAGCCAGCAGATGTGCTCTTCAGAAAAGCACAGCTGTCTTTTAAATGTCTCTCCCACTGAAATTATGTTCTCAAGAGTTTTTTGTCCTTTGCATTCTCCTCAGGATCATCCATGAGGATGGCTTCTCTGGAGAAGACGTGAAGCAGTACAAGCCAGTGGTCTACAGCAACACTATCCAGTCCCTGGCAGCGATTGTCCGTGCCATGGACACCCTGGGCATTGAGTACGGCGACAAGGAGCGACGGGTGAGTTCAGTCACCACTGCCTGGGTGCAGACGCTCCAGACCATGAACAGGAGGCACTTGCACAGTCTCAGTGCCTTGGAGGGCTAAGGAGGGAGGGGAGATTTACTCACTGCTGTATGCCTCCTGCACATGCATTTTGTACAACAGAGAGACAATTGCATGGGATGTGCCATTTGTACACTTAGGCTGGGAAGTGTAGCCTTGGGGACCACTGTGTCACAAAAGGCACAATCTCTCATGCCCTGGCTCTAGTCAGGCCAGGGAAGAAAAATAATCTGTTGTCTAGGGACAGCCTAGACAGATCTACTGGTAGATTTGAGAAAACAGTGAGAACATGTGTCCTGTCTCCTGTGCATGTGCTGGACACACAGGCTGCATGGACTGATGAATCAGGGAGAAGTCTTGCTGCCATTCAAAGCCCTCCCACCAGCCTGCTAATGTAGGAAAGCTTTTAGGATTAACTTCACTGGGCTTGACTTGCTTCTACTCACACATCCCCCATTTAAGTGTACCCAAACAGCAATTTCGGTTGCAAACAAGGGGATGTATTACTTCAGCAAGGTTGGTATGGACAGGCTCTTAGGCAGCAGCATTGGCATCTGTCTTATCAGAACAGCTATGTGATCCTTGGCAGCCTTCTTGTACCACACACCTAGGCCAGCCTGTCTTTTACAGTTGCTAGTCTGTGATTACTTTCACCAGCTCCCTATTTTTAAACAATGGCTCCTCTGTGAGGTGCCCCTGCCAGCCTCTGCCTTGCATTTCTGGCTCAGGCCAAGCCCACACAGAGGAACTCAGAACCCTAGAGTGGAGTCAAAACCACCCTTTTTGCATGCTGCAATCCCAGAGAAGGTAAAACTACTTGATTTCACTGGAAATAAAATAATTTCAAATTAAAGAACTGGTAAAGGCAATGTCCTGTATGCCAGTGAGTTTGTCATGACTATTTTTGGGTAGCTATCAAATGACAGATGTACAACATACTCCAAACTCCTTATCTGAGTGTTGATAATAAAAGCATTCCCTAGAAGGGATGCCAAAATCCTGATGTGGTGTTACTGTATGAGAAGGTACCTTATTTCTCCCAATCACAAAGAGGTACTTTGATTTCTTTGCATCTAGGGATTTTCCCAAAGGAACTCTAAATCCTGGAGACATTTCCATCCCCAACGTGGAGATGATGCCATAATGGAGTTCTTGTGAGCTTGCCGAGAACTAATGCTGATGGCTTTCAAACTGAATGCATTAATCTGTTGATTACTCAGTGACTCAGCTCCCAGCAAGGCAACGTATCTCACACAGCTAAAACCTATGCTAGGAAAACAGAAACAACTCATTCTCCATGTCTGATAAATAGTCTGTGGCTGACAGCTTTAAAATGTATTTTTTTTTAAACACCTAAAGTCCTAATTTGAGGAGGGAAAGCTTGTCAGTGCTTTAGTGCCAGGCCTGGCACAGTACAGGGGGTGGAGGAGGAGAGCTGTTATCAGGACTGCCAGGAACGAGAGGTGGAGTTCTGAGCTGAACAAAATGTTGTGTCCGTTCATATTCCCGTGGAGAAGATGCCAAATGTTCCTAGGGTTGTACAATAACTCAGGCTGCAGAGGAGCTCAGGAGGTGTCGAGCCCAACCCCTGCTCAGGTAAAGTCTAAGGTCAAACCAGGTTGCTCAGGGCTCTACCCAGTTGGGTCTGAAATCATTCAAGGATGGAGACTTCACACCCTCTTTGGGCACCCTGCTCCACTGCTCTTTCAGTCCTCATGATGAAAAGTTTCTCCTTATGTTGAGTGTGAACCACTGTTGTTTCAATTTATGCTTTATGTCAGTAAAGACCTTGTATGATGCTTTTGCAAAGTAAAAAGTAGTTTGATTGATTTCTCCCCAGCCTTGTTTTCCCTAAGATGTAGTTCTGGAGGAATTACTCCTGTCTTCCAATGCTGTCATGCTGACTGTGTGAGACAAGCCTGCCACAAACCACTATAAACCAAATCACTGTCTGGGAGGGTGGTCCAGTGTATCTGTTCCCTTCATAGATGGCAGAAATATTTCTTCATCCAGCAGCAGACAAAGGAAAAGCAAACCAAGAGGAAAAGGGAAACTAAGGGAAGGAAACCAAGCCACTTGCTCCTTTCTCTTAGGCACAGAAAGTTGCTGGTATTAGTATGAAATAGTATTTATTTTAATCTTACAAAGAAGCACATGGCTTCTGCTGCCCTGCTTTTGTTATTAATGCACAGCTGCTAAAAAGAGAGGCCATTAAACAGGCGATTTGTTGAGTATTATGCTGTGTGGTTCATCCCTTTTCAGGCAAAGCTTTTCTATTTTAAAAGTCACTCCTCAGCCAAGGGTTTCCAATGCAAATCTTTTAGTGGGGGATTTTCCCCTACTCATCACTTAAGCCCCCAAAAGAAGGGAGCTCAGGAAGAGGAGCCAAGGCTGTGGCTGCTCCAGCCTGATTCAGCAGCAGGGAAGGAGGGAACTTGGGCCTAGGACAGGTTTTCCCCAGAGACCACGTGGCTATTACTGCTTCCCCCATCCCTCTTTCTGAGAGATCATCTTCACCCATATCCCTTCCAAATGGTACCTTGACCATGATCAAAGCAAAAAAAAACCCTCCCCTACTTAATAAATGCATGTTATTGACAGAAAATAACCAAATCCTCTCACTGTTCTCATTTTTCTCTTGCCCATTATTGTACCTCCAGTTTAGTCTAATAGAAGTGAAAAGACTGGGGGAAGACTAAACCCCCTTGCTTTTGGCGGTCAAAGCAAGATCAGTGCTGGAAATAGGACCTAAAAAGACAAAATAAATCACAGAAAGCATATGCTCTAGGTCTTGCTGACCTCTCTGCTGATAAGGATTTGTCCCCGGGTCGAGAACAAAACAGCCTAAGTATCAGATTTCCCTTTTATATGTGCTCCTTGTCCAGGGCAGTGGGTTTTCTTGCAGCTTTGCCCAGCTCACGAAAGTTTCATGGCCTGTGGGCAGCACCCAGGTCCTTGTTGTGTGACCTTCAGCAGGGGAGGCAGGAGCACATCCTGCCAGCTCACAGCACATTATCCCTGTGCACAGCATGGCAGGCCAGGCTGAAACTCCAGAAAAGCTGTGCAAGTGCAAAGGAACAAATCCTTCACCTGTTACAAAAAGGCAGGCAGAAAAGGAGCATCAGTGAGGAGACAGGAGCCAGCTGCAGGAGAAGGGGCATCTGTGGGTGTTGCTCATCTCCAGGGCCATCACTGCCCTGGGTCTGGATCCCTGACAAGACAAGGGGTTACGCACAGGAAGAGAGGCTGAGGCTTAGTCTTGCCTGCCTACTCAGGACTCTCCAGCTGCTCTGTAGGGCACTACTCAGTCCTTACCTTGATAATCAGATTAACAGGCAGGAAAGAGTCAGGCTGTAACATGTAGCCTGTGGATTAAATGGTCCTCTAAAGTGCAAATGTATTAATAAAACAAGCTCCTCACTGATTCCATTTCAGTGTACTCAGGCAGAGGAAATGGGAAATGGAGGTTTGAAACCAGGAATCTAGAAGTCAGTCCAAGTGTTTGGAAAGGATCAAGCAGGAAGGGCAGGGTAAGGATGGGTTTTCATATCTCTGTCTGAAAATCTGGTTCTGAAGTCCGGCTGCAGAAACCCCAGCCAGAAGAAGCATAAGGTCTCTTCCTCTGTGGGTTAATGCTGACCCCAGAACCCACTTGGAAATGCAGACTTGCAATCCCACTTTGGTGAAATGGCAGAGCTGCAGCCAGGCTGGGGGGCCTGGGGGGTGTCTTCAGGTTGGATCGGTCCCAGGCTGCAATGGGCATCCTGCCCTGTGCAGGCTGGTATGAAAGAGCGTGCTCATATTTTCATAAATCAGACAAAAACAGACTGAAATTGTTCAGAAAGTACTCAACAGAGAATGCAAATATCATTTGCATGGCTCAGATCCAAGTGTTTGAGGTGAGAGGTCATAGGTTTAGCACTTGGGGTCCAGAGGTGGCAGGCAGTGATCTTCACATTTTCCCCAGTGTGAGTCTGGACATGTCTCTGCTTCAGCTATGAACAGGAAAACTAAAAAGCTGCTGAAATGTTAAAATATTTCTATGGGGATTTGTTTTTTCTTTCAGACTTTGTAGCAAAATGTGTCTGTGGTGACCTTCTGCTATGTATGGTCTGCAACTCCTGAACTGTAAGCCACACAAAGATGTGCTGGGACATTTTAAAATACTGGCCAGTAGCCTTGACAAAACCCTTCTGTAGTGTAATGAACAGCCCACCCGGGGCGGCTGGCAAAGAGGTCCGTGTCAAATCTGCTTCTGAACAGAGAGGTGCTTGTAGAAACCTGGTGCCTCCAGCTCCTTCCCCTCTGCACATGCCAAAAGGGGGATTTAGGAGCTGCCCTCTTCCTCTTGTTCTTGCTTGGTAGTGGCAGGAGCAAAGTCACAGCCACTGTCACCTGCTGCCTTCGCTGGAGGGGAGCAGTGTGGGCGAGGATCTCTCTGTCATAAGATCTGCTCTGCATATCTGGCTTTTTGTACTTGTCAGCTCAAGATATTGCGCTACTTCATTTGAGTCAGGTATCTGTTTAGACCAGCTGGCACCTACTGTGTGTCCCCAACCCAAGATTTCTCAGAAATGCAAAAAGGCTGCTAATAACTTCAGGGAGGGCAGGTGAGGTTAATCAGGCACTGCTGTGCTGGTAGGAAGCTTCCTTTAGCTAACTGGGTGATGATCATGGGGATGGACACAGGATTCCTGGGCTTGTGCTGCTTGACTGAGGATGCAGCCAGTCCTTGCTGGTCTGCTGTTGTAAGTGATGGGAACTTAGGGCTGCTTTGTAGAAGAGCAGGGTGGAGTGGAAGAAAAGGGAAAACAGAATAAAGAGGTGGCACTAGACATGCCATTTTTACCTGGTGTCAGCATTTGTCCAGATATCCAGCTGCAGACAGTGTCTTCTTAGTCACATAGTCACATAGCTGTGACATAGTCACAGCTCACATATAATCATATTTGCTGTACTGTGTCAGACCCAGTACAAATATCCAAGTAAGAGTCCAGGACAAATATTTCAGCCTGCCCTTCATAAAGGTCTGTCACTGTTCCATTAAGGCTGCAGCCATCTTTCTCACACACCTCCCTCTTGGTCCTTCTACAAGGCACATTTCAGTAGCCATTATTTGTGTTTCTGAGGGGTGGGGAGCAAATAAAGGGCAGGGCATTTCTTGAGAGGTGGGAAACATGAAACAGAGAGGAAAGCACTTGTTATTGTCACAGCCTGCCTTGTTGCCAGGGAGATGCTTGGCTCATTCAAGAAACGCTTGTGGTTGCCAGCCAAGATGGCCAATGTATTTGGAATCTTTGCTGCAAAATGAGGGTGTGGGAGAAAGAGGGAGACAGCAAAGAACAAGGGAAAGCCCAGAGTGAGCTCTGCCTGCGTGGTCACAGGGCATGACCCATATGCCTCATGGTACCATCTCTGGAGTCTCTCTAAACAAAGCAGCAGTTTCTACATTCTTAATATATTTTCCTCCTTTGAAAACCCCTTGAGCCCCTGAAAATACAAGATCTTTTCTAATAAATGACAGCACTAAATTAACAGCAGAGCACAAAGGCAGTTTATGATAGCACTTTGTGCCAGCTGAAGGAGTTTGGAACAGTCTACTTCCATGCCTTTGCTCTGCTGCTTAGGGAGAGTCAAACTCTGTCATAACCAGAAGGGATCCCAGCCAAGTCAGCTGAGACCTGTGGCTGGACCTGGGAGACCTTGCTTTGCAGCAGCAGCAGCAGTACAGCCTGGCTCTGTGCTCCTGCAGAGCTGAAGTCATGATCATCAAGTCTATAACATACAGTGATCTTCACATGGCAAAAAAGATCCCCTAGAACCAGTGTCTGCTTTGCTGTACTCATGCTGCTAATAAAGACAGGTATTAGAAATGAGAAAAAGCTGCTGGAGTCATGGCTGCAAACACATCATGGCCAGAAAATGTAGTAGTAATGGTAGAAACAGCTGGATGCTCTAGGCAAGCGCCTGAACCACATGGCCAGTGTGCACCAGAGGCTGTACCAGCAACCCTTCTTTCAGCAGAAGACTGTTAATCACTCACAAGGCTCTAAAAAGCCAAACTTCCCCAGGGTGGCCCAATGTACCAGTTTTAGTTTAAATTCCTAAAGAATGAAAGAGACCTCTTGAAATGGATCCAGAGGAAGCAGGAGGTGGGCGGCAGTCGCACAGCGCGTTGGAAACGTGCGTGGTGTGGAAGGCAGCCCACTGGAAGGTGCCACCTTGCTGAGCAGTGATGTGCCAGCTTGATGGTTTTCACATTGGTCCTGTTTCAGGATGATATCTGCGGTGTTGGCATAGCAACCCTCACTCTAAAGTAAACACTGGATTTGCTTTTTGGGTTCTCCTGGACGTGGATGGTGAATGGGCAGAGGACAGGGGACAGGGTGGAATAGAAGTTCACCTGGTCTTCCAGTCCCTCTGCGCAGTCAGAAATCTGTTTCTAAGAAAACACATTTCTGGGGGAAAAAAGTATTGTGAAGGACTTCAGCGTCATTTCTCAGGGAGCCAGATGAGAACAAGAGATGTGGTCACACCTTAAAATGCCACCAGATCTGTTTCTTTGGTGAGCACTTGGCATCAGCCAGGCACTGTAGGTTGGTGATACTTGCTGTCCATGCTGCCTTCCTAATTCTGAGATGAATCTTATAGCTAAATGTTCTATAAAAGCACTGGCCAGAGCAGATTCCATCAATTAAAACCAGCCATTTAATTTTCTTTTGAAGAAAGGCAGAAGATTAAGAGATGTCTCAGGGGGTCATTGATAAGAGAGAGACCACAGTCACCTCTTTCCAACTCCAAGCTCCAGACTGAGTCTAATCACATCTTTGACCATTTAAAGGCTCTAAAGAAGATGGTGCCAGAGTATTCCCAGAGAAACACAGTGAGAGGACAAGGCAGCAGTCACTGGTGCCAGGAGAGTGAATTAAAGTCAGGGATGAGCTTGGACTCATAGTGCTTTCCCTCTTCTCTCCATGGCATCAGGAGAGATCAGGGCAGTCTGCCTCTGAAGGATCACCCATCCCTTTGGGTATCAGATGAGTGTAGTGATAAGAGAGGTCTGAGGACGTTTGTGTATGGGAGGATCAGTGAAAATAGAAAATACCCAAAGGGCAATTTTTAAATTATGGATATTGCCTTCCTCTTCAGCCAACCACCAGCAGAAAAGCATCTGTGATGAGTTCTCCTGGCATTGTCTGCTCCCTGGGTGGTGGAAGACGCAGCCTCTTCAGGTGCAAATTGATCTCTAGAGATGTTAGTTTTTCATGGTGCTTCTGCTGTCAACTGCCATTTCAGGCTTGATTTCTGAGGAATTAACAACCCTAATCCTCCAAAGCATCCTTGAAAAGGATCTTCACCTCCTCTAAAACTGTCAAACACCCCTGTTCACCTGTGAAAATGCTGACCCCATGCCACAGGGAGATGAGATTTCCCTCCTCCTTGTGTGCAAGCTTTCTCTTTTCACTGAGAGAGGGATGTATTTTTCCTCCATGAGCTTTATGTGCTTGATACTGATTTTTTGGATCATGCAGGGAACATTTTTAGTTTGAAAAGAAGAAACCCCACCCATTCCTGTTCCTTGGAAGAAGGGCTGCGTGCCTTCCCCTGTATTTGTTACACCTGAGATTTGTTATTCAAATTCAGCCACAGTTAGGGCTGTCAGAGCCATGGTGTGACAAGGAAAAGGCACAGAGGGGAGGGTGAAGCAGACATGGGACTGTAACATTTGTGGCAAATTACTGAGAGGTGGAGTGCTGCTTTCCATTCCCACAAGACAGTGATGGAAGACAACTTCTCTGGAAGCCCCTGGAAAGCACCAGAATGGGACAGCACAAAAGACAAACTGTTCAAAAATATTTGGCAGATGGAGCAGAGCCCTGAGAAGGGGCAAACCTTGTTCCTTGAAAAGGGGCTTCCTGGCAGCTCCTGGGTCTAGGGTCATGAGAGAGCTGGCTGCACACCCCATTCACTCCTTCTTGGTGGATGGCCAGGCCAAGGCATATTCCATCTTATGGAAGGGGCTCAGCACAGCCACTCCCCACAGAGCAGGTGGCAGTGGCCTTGCCCTGGGTGCCACCTGGTGTGGGTGAACACAGGCAGATACTGTCTGTCCTTCATGGAGGCACTGAAGTTAAACACTGGCATGGCAGAGGCTTCAAAGATGTGTTTCTGCCTTCATGGGTGATCAGGCACTTGCTGAAGTCCTTCTAGAAAGTCACCACCATGTTTGAGACTGAAGTTCAGGTTGCATCTGGCCACAGCCTTGGATGCTGCCTTCAGGTATGATTGCAAGTCAGCTTTCCAAGCAGCAATTGCAGATAACTACTAACTACTCAGCACATTTCAAATACATGTCAGTTATTAAGTAGATTTATTTCCATCTCTTCTGGGAAATGTTGGGAAGCACTGCTGAGTCACGCTGCTTACTCACCAGTTTTAGGAATGCCATTAAAAATATTTATTTTCCACATGCCTTCTATGATGTTCCTATTATTTGAATGTTTCCAGATGTAAAATGAAAACGTTTGTGTAGGGTATTCCTGGCCTTAAACAGATCTCTGATGTGTATCACAAAAAGGTATAAAACAAGGGATCTATCCCTTGGCTTTGTTGTATGATGCTTTTTCAAGGGTGGTGATGAAGGGTAATCTTTGCTCCAAAATGGCAGGAGCACAGGCAGGCTGGACTTGACACAGCTTGGGATGGAGGAAGGAGAGTGTGAGCAGCTGCTTTGTTGTGCCCAAACACGTGGGAGAGGAGGGACATGGAATATGTTCCTTGCTTACAGCAGATGCTCACAAACTCAGGGCTTTTTTTATTCTGCCATGGTCTGCTCTGGCCAGAGACCCCAAAACAATGCAGCCCCCAAGGGGCACGATGTCAGGTGCCCCTGCAGGAGCACCAGTCCAAGGGCACACTGAACCCGGGTGCTTGGCCACCCCGCACTCTGTGAGAGCAGGTCTCACTGTCAGCTTCAGCAGGGAGGTGTGAGAAGGCCTTGCTGACAGCCCACTCCCTTCACACCCTGGAATGAACCCAGACAAGGCAACACACTGGAGCAGAGGAGCCATTTCATGGCCTGTGGCTGTGAAGTCCCATCCTTCCAAAAGGGGAATTTTGCTGAGCTGGACACAGAGCTCCCAGCTGATTGCTGCCCTTAGGGAAGCTAAAATGTGCCCATGCTGTGCCCAAGCCCCACCCAAAGGGAACCTGTCCCTCCAAAGGGAGCAGCTGCTTCTCGTGGGCTGGATCAGCTGAGAGTGGGATGGCTGCCTTCCCTCACAGAGAGGCTCAGTGGGGTGGTGGCACCTCAAACGTGTCCCTTGCACTGCATCAATCATGGGGATGGCAGAATGTCTGCCACACATGAGGACTTTATTACTCAAATACAGGTTTTACTGAGGCTATTAATCAGTATTGTGTACCTTGGTAATAACTGATTAAAGATACCACAAGGGAACTCATGTAACAGCTGCAATTACTGCTTTGACCTCAGTCTCACTCACTGAATGTGATGTGAGGGTGCCTGGCAGTGCAGCAGGGACCAGCCTCAGCCAGGGCTGCAGGAGCTCAAAGATGCCATTCACCCAGGTCACAATTGCTGTGGCAGGTGACTGGGCAGAAGTTCTTGGTGTTCCATTGAAAGGAAGGAAAGAATCAAGCTCCAAATGAAGGTTAGAAACCACAAATCCTCAAGATCTGCTGTGAAACAGTATCATTTTGCACCTTGGCAATGCTCAGCCTTGTGGTCAAAGTCAGAGAGAAAATGTGGAGGAAAAAAGTGCAGGATATGTGAATTAGCCTGTGTCTGGTTTAGGGTTTTTGATAGACAGTCACTATGGGCCCCAGGACAGCTCATCCTTCCCCAGCAGAGACCCACATCACATCACGTCACCCCGGAATCGCTCCAGGCAGCAGCACATCCCTTCCGAGTGTCAAAACCCACTCAGGAGCCAAAGAAAATCTCACCCACAGGCTTTGAACACATTTCTCCCTTTTTGCTGTGCTACTCGTTTTCCAGGGCTGTAGGAGTTTCTGGTTTGCCACACATTGTATCTGTGTTGACGGTGAGACTGTTGCTAGATAGTTTTCCCTTACTAAGAAATAATTCCCTGAGGTTAGCTATGTATAATTAAGTCCTCATTTGCCTACAGATTGGTTTAAGACTAGATTAACTCCATTGATTAGAGGGGAATTACTCTTGATTTTCACTGAGATCGTGGGAATGGAGACTCAAGTGACACACAGGAGCAATCCTACAGTAAATGCTCAGGGTAGCTGCATGGTTTCACCCACCTTTCCGTGTTTGTCACCCACCTTTCTGTATTTGGAACCTCCCTGGGCAGATGTTTGTTCCTTTATGTGAACTAAGTCAATTTTACATGCTGAATACACCTTACAGATGTTCAGTTGGGTATTCAGGTTGTATGGTCATATATGTAACTCCTTAGTTAGTCTGACAGTAGAACTGGAGCAAGACTGTCCTCCAGAGAAATTGTTCTGGTTCAATGAGGTTTTACCAGTAGGGATGGGAGGGGACTGTACTGCACAGAGGAAAAGAAGCATCCAGCAACAAGAGAGGATACAAACAGAATTACATCTCTAAAATAACCCTTTACATGTTTGGGAAGGAAAAAGGGTCCCATCCTGCTCGCTTCTAACAGCCAGCATCTGCTGTGCTCCAGAGAGAAACCTCAGGAAGGGCACAGCAGGACACAGCCATGCTCACTCCCTTTGGATCACAGCTCAGCCCTGCTCCCACCCTGTCTCTGTCCGTGCCATCAAAGCCAAGCAAAAGGAGGCAGTGGCAGAGAAGTAGAGTTTTCTGAGTCCAGGAAAGTGTTTGGCTTGCCAATTTTACTGTGTTTTTATTTAAAATTGTGAGAGCTTTTAGGGCTGGTAGATGATATTACAGGCAATAAAATATTTTTTTCCTGAGAAGAAAGAGATGCCAGTAGACACCATCCAGTGGGTTTGAGTTAGTTCTGTAAAGTTACAAATTATTTCTTCCAAGTGAGGAGCAGGTCTCACGTCTGTTTCTCCCTTCCACATGTCATCCCATTTGTGGAGTTTTTTTCTTTTCTGCAGGGCAGGTTTGCAACACAGCCTGTCTGGAGGTGCAGTGTGACATTGTAAATGCCAAAGACAGGGGAGTTTTAAGCTAGTTTTTCCTCCCCACCACCTTAGCCAAAGGTCTCACAGCCATTTTTCTTCCACCTTTTATTCTTTCTTATTGCTGTTAGTGGTCCTATAAGCTTTAGAAAGCTTTTCTCTTGCCAAGTTCCTCTGCCATGGGTGTGTTTCTAACTGGTGATATCTGTGTCATCCTCATTTGAGTTCCTTGGTTTTGAATAGGCTTTTGTCAACTCCAGCTGCCCTCAATGCACATTGCAGGCAGCTCCCACCAAAACGGAAGCTTCCACCTTTTGCTAGTGAGTTCAAGTTCTGCATCTCATAGCTGTTGTGGCTTTTGAGTCTTCCCACTCTCACTTCCACTCATGAGATCCTTAACCCAGGAATTGGCACGAGGTTAAATCTGCTGCCTGCAGTTGGGGTGTGCATGCTGCTGTTGCAGCTTTCTTCATTTAATTTGCTCCAGAGACAAAAGTCATACCAGGGCTGAAAAGACCATATTCAGCATTACAGTGGATTGTGAGCCAAGTTCAGGCAGGTCTTGTGACCAGTGAGTAGGCAAAAATCCTTATTTCCTCAACATTCTCTTCAAGAACAGAACCTTGGGGAAGGCTCTAGGATGATTTGTAGCAGCATGTAAGGCTCTGCAGGGCTGAGCTTTTGGATCAGATGATCTTTATGTTGTTGCAGACCAAGTGTTGAGCATCTTCTATTTCCTGTTGGTGATGCAAGCAAAAAATTTACACCTGTGAAACAATCCCAGCCCTGAAGCCCTGCACAGCATACCAGGAGGAGGAAGCCTGTCCTCCAGCATCAGGACTCTGAGCAGTTTCAGCATCAAGGCTCCCCAGGCCATGATGTTTCAGAAACCAAGACACATCAGACCCAAACCACAGCTGTGCTTATTTCAGTCATGTATGCACAGACACTGAATCAGCTTAAAAGCCACTTCTTGGGGTGACACCCCTTTTCTGGCTCTCCTCTTCCCATTCCTGAAAGAGCTGTAGGGTGCAAAGCCTGGCCTGCTCATGCAGTGTCTGGGCTCAGTGTCCCCCAGCTGCCTTTAACCACAACCAGTCCAGCCACCACAAGACACCTCTGACTGTCCTTCCCCAGGCACTGCTGCACAGCACAGCCACGGAGAGAGCCATGCCCACCACATTCCAAATTACCAGAAAGAATGATCAACTGATACATTTGTATAAAGAAGAAAGATGATGAGGAGACAGCTGCTAATGGTAATTCACACAGGCAGCAGCAGCTCTGAGCTGCCCTTTCACCACTAATCATCTGTCCCCTAAAATCCTGGCCAGGCAAGACCCCCTTCTGGGGTCACACTGCTTGCCAGCACACATTTTCAGCTTCCTATCCCCAGGCCAATCCAAGAGCACAAAGGACGGAGTGAACAGGCCATTGCACTGTGTCCCTTTCTCCTTTGCCATCAACTTTGCAAAGAAAGAATGGACAGCAAATAAACAGTAAAGGCTGATGGGAAAGGGAACCCTATCAGTCCACACTGTCATTATCTGACTTGCCTTGAAATCCTCCAAGAGATTGCCAGAAATTAGTTCCAGTGCTCAAGAGTCTTCAGTGACCCTTTAGGAAGAGAAGTGAGCTCAGGCTCCAACTCCCACCACACAGCATCCGCTTTCTGCAAGCTAAATTCCAGATGTAAACAGATGTTTTCCCCAGCCGTCCATGCAAACTCTATTATACATGTCAGGCAGCACCAGCACACCGTGCAATTCTAAGGCCTTTTCCATAAGAAGCTGGAGGGAATTGCCTGGGATTGGAAAGAATGAGTCCAGCAAGACAGAAAAATCAGATTCCACTTCATACTGATTGTGCAGCTCCTAGTTCAGACCACGAGTTACTGATCAGTTTGCTACACTCAAACCACAAAGGAGGTTTAGTAGTGCCAGGGCAGTTTCCAGTTCATCCCTAATCTCCCCCACCAGCACTGAACTGCATTCTTCTCTTGGCTGCTCTGGAGAGGAGGGATGATCTATGGGCTAAAGAGTGGGGCCTCATCAGGTGAGCAGAGGCAATGCTGACTTCACTCTCATCTTCCTTGCTGGACAGACAGCTCCTCTCCTTTGGGGGAGGAGCTGGGGTAAGTATCACTGCTTCCTCTCAAGGCAAGTGGCAGGATTCAGGTGAGCTTTGCTCAAGTATCCTCTGCAAATGGCAGCCAAGCCCAGGGGGTACCCACAGGGAGACACCAACTTCATTTCTGTTTCCTCTCAGTTGGCCTGGAAAGGGAGACTGCTAATGAAATGTGCCCATTAATGCCTGTGATAAAGGTGGTAGCACTGAGAGATTAAATTCTTACAGACCCACAGAGACTTGAGGGTTACCACAGTTCTGGGCTTGAACCAGACATCATGATGTTGTGTGAAACAACTTGCTGAACCGCCAGCATCTTTTGCAGACACAGAAAATTACAGCTGTAAATCCAGGGCAGCTGAAGCAGTGACCAGCACCTAAATCTGAATGGATGTATGCTAGGAGCAGTCAGAAATAAAGGGCTTGATGTGTGGAAGGAAAGGAGATTCAATTTCATGTGCAGGACCACCAGCAAAGATCCTTTGATGGTTGTTTGTAGCTCTTACAGGAAAGAAAGGGGCAGTAGATTCTGGCTGAATGCTAAATAGAATAGCAAGTAGTGGAGTCATAAACGTAGCATCTCTGTAACTGCAAAAGGTTGTTCTAAAGGTCAGATCTGCATGTACTCTCCTAGCTCTGTGAACAGCTATTCCTTTCATCCACAAGTTGAGCTTTTGGCTGGGACAGTCTGAAATAAACAGGGCTAAAGCTGTCCCATCCGTTATCGCTGGGAATGGCTTGCCTCCAAAAGCAGGCTCTGCCTCTGCAGATACAACACACAACATGGCAGGGAGCAACCTGAGAGGGCAGATGGCTCACGTGGACCATCCTCACCACCAAGCCTTCATCCCCGGGCTTCAAAATGCTGCAGTGCCCCTCTGCGGAGAGAAGGCACGGCCACCGTGCTCACTGCCACACACCCTGAGCTCAGACCTGCTGGGCAGCACCCCTGTGAAAGCACAGGCAGGAGCCAGGAGCCTTTTGTTCTGTATACACTGCCCGAGGCTGTTTATCTGGAGTCAGGCTTCTTTTTCCACCCTCTAAGGTGAGATGTCAGGAAAGAATCACTGGCAGGCCTGCCTGCATGTTTTCTCTCTCTCATACCAAGTCAAACCCAAGTGCCCCACAGTCCCGGCTGCACACACATACAGACTGACAGCCACTCTGCACAGAATAGCCAGACAAGGCTAGGGGTAATCCAACCCTGCTTTTCCCATGCTTTTATCAATGTCCTTCTGTTGTGGTAGCAATAAGGCACTTTATTGACAACTAAGAAACAAAACTAAAACCAGACCAGTTTACCAAATGTCAAACAGAGTTGGTGTGTCTCACAGAAATGATGCCAGGACACCAAGGTGTCAGCACAGGGAATCCCTGGGCATTCATTCAGGAAGAGAGGTCCTGTAGCAAACACAGTGCCACAGGGGAAGGGGACAGTTCCTTTGGGACTGCTACCATCTCCAAAGCAGCCATCCTGCCTTCTTCACACATCAGTCCAGGGATGCTGGAGCCAGCCAGCTCTGAGACACCTGTCTCAGCAAAGCCATTTCTATCTTAATGTGTAGATGGAAGAAGGCCGATACCTTTGTAGGCTGTGCTAAACCTCAGCAGCCTACACAGTGAGGTTCTGTTGCCACCACCATATCCAGGTGCTCCAGAGGGGAAGTCCTCAAACAGGTAATAGAGACATGCCCATTATGAACAGAGCCTTAGGTCCAGGAACCCTCTGTATCAACAACCCTCTGTAGCTGCTAGGCTGATACAGGTGCAGTACATTGAGAGATGATTCCTCAGTGAAAGCAGCTCATCTTCAAGCAAAAACTTTAAAAATGTTGTCAACAACCCCTTAGTCTCTACCCAGAAGAGAACATAAGCTGAAATACTTACTTTGGGCATGTGGAACCAGAGAAACTAATCTTTGCTATCCTGGGAATCAACTATCCAGGGATGACCAGGGCTAACCAGAGCCATAAAGTGCTCTGGTTTGTGGTGAAAGAGCAATCCTATAATACTCTTTTGCATTGCAGGTTTCAAGAAGCAACTTTTTGTTGGTCTATCTTGCTGTCCTATTTATAACCAGCTTACACAGAATAAAAAGTGTATAATTCACAATGCTTTCTAATTAGATGTTGTAACTACAATCCTATTTCACGCCACTCTAATTTGTTCCATCACAGTATTTTTGAGTTTTGTATTAACCATATAATGCAGGGCAAACTCTTCAAGGGTTTGAAGCCAGCAATTATGCACCACTTTGATTTGTACATAAAGCTGATGTGAGTCCACATGGCAACATCCCATCACAATGTGTGAAATACCAGGATTAAAAGACACTGTTGAAGCTCTGTCCAAAGCTAGGACTTGCTTAGTCCAAAATATGGCAACTCAGAGCAAGTTTGTCAAGCTAGAGGAGATTTTGCAATCCCAGTCACTTCTGACCTTTCTGAAAGGACTGAATTTTGAAGAGTCCATATTTGGTAGATCTCCAGACCAATCTACATCTAAGTTTGTGGCTGACATTTAAATCTCTAAAAATGGAAATGGGCCTTTGTCACTTGAGCTTCAGGATTATTCATAGTAGAGGGAAAGATCTTGGGAGTAACTGGACTAAAGTAGTTAAGCAAGCATGATGGGATTAGCACAGGGCAGGATTAGACATTCCCCTTTAACATACTGGCACCTGGAACAGCAGAAGAGGTGTGGGCTGATTCTCTATGAGTTGTAAATGACTGTTTGTACCACTGTTCATCCTGTCTGTGCAGATCTGATAACCACTTTGGATCATTAGGAAACAAAGCAGGTAGTGAACAGCAAAGACTTGTTAAATGCACTGGCAAAATCAGCCACAGAAAGTTTTTTCATGCATGTTTTAACCTTAGATCTCTGGTTTGCTTTTGTAAGTGTTTATTTTAAAAAAAACCAACCACTTGGTATTTTCAGATGTTCTCAGCTATCTGTTTAGCTTAAGAGTTCTAACTTCAGAAAAACAACCATTTCTAAAAATGCTCGCTATCTGCCTTTGTCTCCACCTCTTTCTTAGAGACTGAAACCTTTGAAATCCTGCAGATGTGTGTTAATACAGCAAAATTGGTCTTGTCAAGCTTCTAGGTTAAAGAGCAGCAGCTCCAGGTTAGGGCTTTCCTTAGCTGAGCTACTGGAGGAAAACAGCTGGAAGGTGCCAAAGGAGTCTCTCTCCCCTTCCCCCCTCTTCTCCCAGCCCTCCCTGCCCCAGCCACACCAGGCCCAAGCATCCCCATGCACAGGGCCAATCCTCAGCCTGAGCACATCCAGCTCCCTTGGAGTCAATCTGGCCCCAGGGCTTGTTTCGGTATTTTACAACAGAACAAATAGAGCAACATTTCATAACGTTCTAATGAGGCACATTGAGGAATGCCCAGGAGACAGAGACAATATCAGTGTTCCTTGGCACACAGAGAAAATCAAAGGCATTTGTTTGTTATCTGGAATGTCGATCTGTGTTCCTTGCAGTGGTGGGCAGACATTTTTATAGTGTAGGTTCCTGGAAATACTCAGATGTCACTGTCAGTGTGTTCTAAGAGCAGTATTTATTTTCAGATGTACCTATAAAAACTGAGACTGAAGCACGGAAATATTTAGAGCCATTACAGGATTATTAGGTTTTGAGTAGTGGTTTGCACTCTGTATGGCCCCAAAAAACCTAACATTTGTGGACCTGTTCTTCTTTCATTGAATAGGAATTCTATCACTGACTTGAGAAAGCCCTAGTGAGAGAGGAGTTTTTGCTCAAGAAATTGCCCAGGTTAGAGCCACCCAGCAGAGATCAGACTGAAAAGACACCAACTACATCTGGCCAGGGCATTGAGGAACACCATCTCTCCTGTTGGAGTGAACATTTGGGAGCAACTGGTTTGGATCTCTGCTTGGTATGTCAGGATTTAAACCAGTGCCATTAAGAGGCATCACTGCTGCTCATGCCACTGTGTTACACTACAGCCCTGCTCATGGGAATGGGATCTGCCAGTGTCATAGTATGTCCCAGTATCAGCCCTTCCCTGGGAGCTGGCAGGGGCCACATCTGACAGCCAGGACAGCTCTCCAAGCACTATCATCACCCTCCTGCCTGCCTTCTGTGTTGTGACAGTTGCTAAGGTTCCATCTACAATCCTAACAGTGCCTTTAGAGGATCAGAGAATGACAGAATATCAGCTGGAAGGGACCCATAAGGCTCATCACATCCAACATCCTGCTCCTCACAGGACCACCTAAAACTAAATTATATTAATAAGAATATGCTCTTCATTCGGTCAAGCTTGATACTTTTTTTTAAAATTTGGACCCTCATTAAACATTTCCCACTTCTCTAGCCTTGGTAACCAGACACATAACCCAAAGGCAAAATACTGATGGTAGAGGATTGTCTCTCCCTTTTCCACCTTTTCCTCTTTGGAGTCTATCTCAGGCCCATGCTGGGACAGGAACTGGGACAGTACTGGATGCATTTGCTGGGAGGAGCTGACAGCAGGTGACCTCAGCTGTGTCACTTCAGCTTCAGGCTCAGAGGGCTGTTGAGATCTGCCCCTCAGGAAAGCAGCAGAGACAGCCTGGGCTTCATCTCCTCTCCCTCCCTGGCAGAGGGGCATTTGCCACTCTGGGGTAGCTGCTGTTACAGGGGAAATGGGAGCATTTGCTGCCATCTCAGTCTCAAAGAGATGGGCATATGCAGGTTGGCTGATCAGAGAGAAGGAAAATTCAAAGCCCAGGGAGGCGGAGCTGACCTGACCTATGCTTCAGAACGACCAAAACCATCATCTTAAAACCCATGGCCAGCAAATGCTGCTGTTTTATTATGAAGCCTGGCAATTGGAAGGTATTACCCCATTAAAGGAAGTACATCTGCTGCAAAAAAAAAAAAACATTCCTGAGCAAGTCATGCCATTCTGCTAATGCTGACCTTCTCATTTGGATCTGGGAAGCAAGTATGTTTATAATCTCACTGCTGAGAAACTGAATGTTATGCTGTACATTCTACTCACTTTGGAAGCCTGATTAAGCATAAGAGAACAAAAATGTTTCTTCTTTTTAATAACAATTTTTCTGATTGTCATTATTTAAGAAAAAACAGAGATTAAGTAGCCCCCCACCCTTCTCCCCTCCCCCATCAAAGCCTAAACAATCTCACTTAGGTCAGATAGGTTCATTGTGGTTTCTCCAATTAAAAAGCTGTCATCCATCAGGATTGTAATTATCCATCCATCAAGATTTTATCAGCCAAAAAGCTTGTAAAAATGAACACTCTTCTGTTATTTTTGAGGACACGCAGGCTGTTCCACAAGATCAGCTCATGCCCACTATTTCAGAATGCCTCTGCAAGAGATTGAAAAAAAGGAAAAAAATGGTTAAAAAAAGCAATTCAGACATTAACAATGTCATGGCAACAGCAAATTAGAGCCTCAAAAGCAGAGCTCAGCTTGAGAAGGTTTAGGGAGTCACTGCACTGCAGGACTGAATGAAATATTCAGCACATAAAAGAGGTCCCCAAATGTTTTTTGTATTTGGGATAATGACACCAAGCTGACTGCTATTTATGTATACTTTTGCCTCACAATCGATTTTTTTTGCCACAAGAGATTTTAAAATAGTATATTTGTCAGGTAATCGTGGCTCTGTTCTGATTCTTGGGCAACTTTGGCATTTGCAAGTGTAATCCTAAACATCAGCTTTTCCTCAAGCAGAAAGTTACTGTCGTAGGAAAAATTGATAGGAGAAAAATTGAGCATTTGGGGAAAAGTTAACCCAGCAAGAGATTTTGCTTGTTGAGTAAGATGATTTAATGTGAGGTGACAGCCTGACCCGTAACCAATGGTGAGGTATGCAATCTCACTTTCCGTGTTTTCACCTAATGCTCTGCATGTGTGCAAGGAGACAATAAACCTCTTCTGCTATTTCTTTTCCCCCAACACCCTATGGCTTCTTCTCTAGGTTTTTTTTCCCATGAGGTCAATCATGTCAAGCTGTCCAAGTATCCAGTGACCATTCTCACCTCCCATAACCTTTGCTTTCCTGATCTTTACTCCAAGCTTCACTCTAGTGCTTCCTTTCTTGATTATATTAGCTACCCATGTCCAATACCAGTAACAGGATGAGATGGGCGGGGGGGGAACCTGCATTTTAAAAAATGTGCTTTAGTCTTAACTTGGGCTTATGGCAGGCTGGCAGGGCAAGAAAAAGTCCAGCAGAGTATGCTCTGTACACTGAAGAAAACTCAGAAGTGAGACAGTACCCAATATTTATTTGTCTTGGGTTTGTATCTTTCTTTCTGCCTTTTGTCCTCCACATCTCTCAATTTTACCCTCCCTTTTGCCTTTGCTGTACTACTTTGGGAACTTGAAACGAGGTTTGAAGCACCTCAGGGATTTCTGTCCCTGTAAGTGGTCTCTCACAGAATACTCTATTTTGGTGGTTTACAGGATGAGTGCTGATGTTTCCAAACTCATCTGCCTGGTAATAGGTGGGGAAATCTCTGAGTATCTGAGGCTGTTGCAATATTTGCCCATTCAGTTGCCACATCCTGAGAATTCTCCTGCCTTCAAAGATGCTGGATATCTTTTAGCTAAGTCTCTACTTCATATTAGTCCTCTAAACTCTTGCAAGTTACTCCTCCAAACTCTTTCAAGTTGTTTCTCAGAGTGCTGGAGTCTTAAGGTTTTGAACGTGACCTTAAAGTTACATTTCATGTAGTGCTTACACAGGCATCCCGAGTCATAGTGAAGCCTTGTCAAGGCTGACCTAGAACAGAGGCCAGACAGAGTCAAAGAACAAAGCAGGGATTTATTAAAAGGCCTCAATGGATCCATCTTGGGCAGCACAAGAGCCCAGCCAGGGCTACACCCAAGACGAACCCAAAATGGTCACAAAATGCACGACCAGTCATGGAGTCTCTCACTTTTATAAGTCTTGGTCTATTTACATATTGGAGTTAATTGTCCAATTACAACTTTAGGTTATGAAGTCCCATCCTTCTTCTTTTTTCTCTTCTTTTCTCTCTCTCTCTCAGTCTACTGTTGTTTATGCTCTTGGGCCTGAAATTTGGATCAGTTTCCCTTGGTCCCAAGCTAGAAAAGGAATTGTTTTGTCTAGCTACTCTGTGAAGAGAGCTTACCATCCCTTAATATGAAGCTCAGAACTACACACTGAAGCAGTACAGAATCTGAAAAATATAAAAGCTGAAACCTGAAGCATCAGTAGGGGTCAAGGTAGTTTGGAGCTGTGAACTTTCCCAGTGTTTCAGTCCAAGTTCTGCATCCCAGTGACTCAGTACCCACAAGTAACAAGCGTCACACCCTTCATACACAGGCATTGAAAGACAGCAGCCTACTAGACTTTCAAAGTTACAAGCTTTTATGTCTTGCCAGCTGGGAACTCCTGATACCTGAATCCAAATCCACTGTCCTCTATAGCACTGGAAGGGCTGGGAAGCACTTAGGGTTTGCATCAGTCAGTTCCAGAGCTGGGTGGTAGCTTTAATGGTTTGTGCAATTGAGCTTAAGTGAGTGAAGAGGGTTTTCAGACTGTACCATGCCTTGAGTTGGGACACAGCAGGTTGAAATCTGCTGTTCCTGCACACTCCTTGTGGCACTTACCCCTGGCACACTGGGCTGCACCCTGGGGTTGTCTGATGGAGAGGTTTTGTGGCTGGATCTGACCAGTGGGTTGCTGAACAGCCTTAGGGTGGCAATTCAGCTTCACATTTCCAGAGGGTGAGCAGGGAAACAGCACATACACAAATCAGAATCTGAGTAGTATAATTAAGAGTAAAAACAAGATACAAAGAGGTAAAAAATATGTTTAGAAGTCAAAGTCAGAGGAGCTCCCAAGGGTCAAACTTCCAAGTTTTTGGTACAGTTTGCTACTTTCCACTTCTTTGGGAACTTTTAAAAAAAGCAATACAAGGGCTTAGATTTCACGCTTCTTGGGTTTCCCTCTCCTCTGTGGCTGAGCTCCTGACTGCTCTCAGTTGCAGGAACCCTAAAACCAGAAGTTCCTCCTACACTGCTGCAACACCCAAGCAGTTGAGCCAGAGCCCAGAAAAGCCTTTATTGTGAAGGTGATTGAGCTTATTTCTCTCCCAAAGAAAAGTGTCTAAAACTTAGATTCTTAGTCTCAAAGCCATGACTTGGGTCCTTCTGTGCTCAGAGGACACAAAGCTGCCTCCAGACAAACAGGTGGCTGGAGAGGAGCAGTCAGGTTCCAGACAGAATTGACCAGGGGCAGATAACTTGGGTAACCCTTAAAAAATGGGGGCAGTTTTTTCTCTCCAGATTTAGAGGTGACTGTTTTAGAGCACCTATTGCATGCAGTTAGAAGCTAAAAGGGTTAGAAGTGAAGGATGAGAGTGAAGGGAGGGAGAAGACATCATTTGTATCTTGACAACTTTTAACTTGGTTGCCTATCAACAGCTTCATCTTAAAGAGGACTCTGCTGTTGGGAGCTTCAGAGCCCCTCTGCACTCTGCTAATCTCCTGTTATTGCTTGTCAGAAGTCCCTTAAAGCAGAGTATGGATTTTCTAACAGAAGCCCTAAAGTGCTACATTTGAACATGATGTATCCTCTCCAGTGCATAGCACCCTTGACTTATTGTAGACAACAACAGAGAGGTGCTTTCCTTGCATCTGGTCAGACCTTCAGAATCCTGCTCTCCTCAGTCCCTCAGAGCAAGGGCCCCTGCGGTACAGCAGTCTGTCCATTTATGTGGCTCTGCTAACCATCATTAGCAGATGAGAAGTACTGGCTGTGTAATCACCTGACAAAAAATTTCTCCACAAACTGGGCCCAAAGCACTTGCCAGACCATCTTTAGGCTGAGCCTTGCTGTAGCTGTTCCTGGTTGTGATTCAGGGTCTGCTCCCCAGCCCGCCTGACTCTGATGTGTGCTCGCCCACAGACACGATTCCTGGATCCCACACCTCTCTGTCCAACTTGCAGCTACTGGAAACATCTGTCAGTCTCCTAACACTTGTTCATCTGCCTTTCCCACTGCCATTCCCTCAGTGAGCCTGCAGGGCTCTGGGAGGTGGGTTCAGTGCTTTGGCTCTGTGTGAGGTGTGTTTGTGTGGAGCTGCTGAGCCTGGCTGTGTGTGCCCCATGGAAATCAGGAGTGCTCCCCTGTGGATGTGCTGCCCACTGACCTTGGAGGGCTTATCTCTGCCAGGCTCCCCAGGAATGCATGAGGAATGAATGCTGCTTAGGCCAGCACAGCAGTATGTTCCCCTGACATTTTCCTGGAAAAGCATGGCTGCTGTGTGAACTGCATGGGGGAAGAGCTGGCTCTGGGTAAACGCACATCCCTGGTGCTGCCCAGAGTGTGATCACACACACATGACTCTGGAAAGTAATTTCCTTTCCCTCCACCACTTCTTCATCATTGCTTGCAAACCACCTACTTGTCCATAGCTTAACATACCTTTTGAAAATTCCTCTCAGGCTAGATTTTCATCAGCACATTTGAGAAGAAAGGACTGCCAATCTCACAGTCACCCCTTGTGTATCAGAGCTACACAACCACCCACTCTTTTCCTCCCACAATGCCTGGTACCAGCAGTGACCAGGGAACCTGAGCAGCCCAAGAGCTCTCCTCACCCTACAGCATGGCTGTCACCCTTTGAGGGTGCTGTGAGCTATTAAACCACTACAGAGCCCCTTCTCTTTGTCCATCTCTTGAAATGTAGCAGATGGACCACGTTTTCTTCCCAGTAACATGTAGTTAACATCATTGATGTAATGCTGAAGGATGAAGCCAGAGATTGCTTCCTATTCCCACAGCAAAACCACCCAGTCCTACTTTGGGGTTGCTTACCATCAGAGTGACAGCACTTTTGCTGTCCAGCACTTTTGCAACCTGCCTGTTGGATCAGTTAGCACAGAATTCCTGGTCTTTACAGCAGTAGGAGCTATTAATAAGGAATTATCTACAGATTTCTGGGTCTGCCGGTGAATGTGTTCACAACTCTGTAAGCCTTTAACCTTGACACAGTGGTTGGTTCTAGTGTGGAAATGACCACCAAGGCCAGCAGTGGCAAGTGGCCCTTGGCAGCTGGAGGTAGCCAGTCTCTTGGTCTTCTGTTACTGTTCAAGGATAAACTTGCCTTCATCTTGCTGTCTGACATAAACACACTCTGAATGATGGGCAGGAAACTGATATTTTTGGACATTTTAATCATCAAAACAAATCAGAGCCATTTTTTCCTGCACATCCAAGTGATTGAATTTTAAAACAACTCCCCTTCCCCGAGATGGAAGGAGCTGAGCTAATGCCAGCACATGTACTCTATCCAACTTTATTTATTTCCCTGGAAGTAATTTTCTGTCTAAAAATGAAGATTTTTCAAAATCCACCATTTTCAGGGAAGGTGGTTCTGCAGGAATATTTGACAGTGAAAAGCTGAACAGAACAGTTTGAAGATCTTAATTTTTCCTACATAGCAATACCAATGCTTAGCTGATAAATGAAAGTGAGAGGAAAATTAAAATTTAAGGAAAAAGAAAGAGGATATTTTTCCATTGCTGTAGTGCAAACATTTGATACTGCTGAAGTTGAACACTATCTAAACAGGGCATGGGGAGAAACACCTGCCAAAATCTGTTGGCACATTTGTTTTGCAAAAACCAGTGTAAGTTCTTGTCATGGCACTGAGAAGAAACCCCAGCATCCAGCTGGCTCTGATGGACATAGGATTGGCAAAGCCATACAAGACATCTCATGTCAAAAGAAAAAAAGAAAAACAGAATTAAGCCTGAATTATTGTGAACATCATCTCTCCCTCCACACCTAAGTTGATGAGAGCGATGAGTGTTCACCTTCTTTGCAAGTGTTGACTGCAGTTCCTTGAAGGGGCTGGTGGCACCCACGTGGGCAGGGTGAGAACAGCCCCTGCTCCCCTCCTCTGCAGGGGAGTGTCCTGGATGCAGCATGTGCTTGGCACTGCCTGTTCCTCCCAGGAAAGCAGATCCTTCAGCTGGCACCTGAGCCTCTCGGAGCCGTGCTTCCCACCCAGCATCTGTCTCCTGCCCCTGGGATGGGCACGCTCCAGCCTGCATCTCACACATCCCTGCAGCCTGGGCTTGATGGAAGGAGGTACCACACAGAGCCAGCAGGAGGGGGCTCGTGGGCTCTCATCCTCCTCTCCTGTATGTTAATGTGAGCAGAAGCAATCACCAAAGCCACTGAAGGCACAAACTGGGAGAGGAAGCAGGACCCCTCCAGCTTTTTCAGGGTTGGAGATGGTCACCTTGAATTTGGGAGATAGTGAACTAGAGGAGAAGGTGGAACGTCAGTGAAGAGACAAGAAACATGCTTGGGAGAAAATATAGAATAATTAAACAAGGGCTGAAAGCAGGCATTTATTGTACTTCTGGAAATGCTTCCAAGCTTGAAAGCATCTGAAATACAGGAAAAACTGAGTGTTGCTGTCATGGTCCCAGGAGAGAGGGACACAGTTCTTAAAGTATGTGAACTTCAGAGAAATGCAGGCATCTGTTATGGCCTATATTTTATTTTATTTTTAATTGAAAGGATGTTTTGAATTTTTCTTACTAGCTGTTTAATTTATTCTCCAGTCTAGTTAGAAGTCAGCTCCTACTAAGGAATGGACCTTGAGAATAACTCAGTGGGAAAACACTAATGAATCTCTGACATCAGTCCCTCCACTGGAAACATGGGACACAATGCAGCTCACAGGGACTTCAGAACAGGGGAGACAACACCTGGTGGGGCACAAGGCATCTCTGCCATGGCCATGTTACTGCCCACTCTCTGCCCAGGTACCTGGAAGATTCCCTGAGTGTTACTTCCAGGAGAGAAAAGCCTGGCATTTCTCTTCTGCATGAAATGCTGCCTGGTCCAGGGGCCCTCTGGGAGTGTGTGCCTGTGCTGAGACGTCAGTGACAGCTCCGTGAGCACAATTCCTGTGCATGGCTGTCGCACCATCTTTGGTCTCTGAACATCTCTGTGATTTCTGCCGCTTCCTTTGACGATATAAATAATGTGGTCTATTCTTAGCTCCACAGCAGTATATTCAAATCTTTATCTAAATTCTGCAGAATTTTCCATTTCAGATGTTTGGGCTTCCAGAGGCAGACTGCTACTTATCCCATGCATGCCATTATTCTTTGACACATGATCTGAAAATTCAATTATCAGACCAATTACTGATTTCACTGAAATTTACAAGGAAAACATTAAAGTTTGAGTAAAGTGAGAATTCCCACTAGACTGATCAGCAGAGAGACCAAAATTAAATTGTATTTTAATAGCTTCATCCTGTTGCAATGCATGAGGAGTATCTGACTGTGAAAGCCCGTTGCCAGAAAACAAAATTCTGAACCCTGAACTCAGCAGAACTTTCAGCAGAACTCTGAAAGACATCTTTCACTCATCATAAAAACCAGTTCATGCTGTTCAAGTGCCAGAGTGGGGCCAGGCCAGTGGAATCAGAGGTGCCTTTCCAGCCAGCAGCACTGGGAGCGGGCACTTCATATGAGTTATCCATGCAGCTGAACCTAAGTAAAAACAAGATGGGGTCCTAACCTTTGCTGCTAGAAAGGGCTGAACAGCATCACATGGAGGAGCAAAGCAACAAGAAAATAACTACTTCTTATCTGGAGCTGGATCAACAGCAGAATGATATGGCATTGTCATGCCATGGTAACCCAAGAGACTTGGGCTCTCCAGGCATCAGTCTTGGATGCCTTGCACCAGAACCAGGAGAGCAATGGCCATAATGGACATCTCTGAAATGCTACTGGGGGTCCTTGTTTGTGAGGCACATGCTCCCAAAGGACACTTTTGCAGGGTAAAAAGGCTTTTATCCCTTACAGCTACCTGTGAAACACACCCAGCTTGATATGGGCAGATAAACATGTGCCCTCCAAAAGACTGGACTGACATCTTACAATACAACACTTGCAACTTGCAGATGTAAAAAAGCAAATTCATTTTAAAAATTTGTTTGAGGAACAGATGAATCAGTAAAAAGTAAAGGACAGAGATGTAGATATCTACAGTTGCATCATCAATTAAATGACTGAAATCAGCTTAGAAACTCTGAGGTCTGCCAGCTGTTGGTTTACAAACTTAGGAAGGTGCAGTGCCTGAACAAGGTCTCTGTTTGGACCTTGTGCCTTCTCCACGTTCTTGCAGTACCCAGAACTATGTTTCATAACAGGTCTGAAGGTGAGGATTTGGGTGGGTTTGTGTACTGTTGATACAAAACTGTTCAAAGAAAGTAGGGAATTTACTGAAGAGGGTGGAAATGTTTGAATTCAGTAGGAGACATTAACATCAGGGGAACACATGTCCTTCCACAACCATAAAGCTTTTCCCATCTGCACTGTGGCACTTGGTGTCAGGGTACAGGGGCTCTCACTCCCCCGGTTTTCCCCACCTCCATGATATCTCTCCATCTTCCAGCATGACAATGAGTAAGGAAAAGCACAGAAATGCCTTTTAACCTTCAGTCTCCATCAAATCAGAATTTCCTGATGATACATAATGCATAAGCACTTAGTGTGTTCCTTGTGAGGAGGGGTTAATGAGTGAAATGAATTGTGTTGTGCCAGGGCCTAATTCCTTTGGAAAGCTCCTCTCCCCTTCCAGAGCCTCTGGATTTATCTTTCTTAAATAAACACACTTCAAAAATCTTTTGGAGTGTAAATAAGTCAGGGCAGCAGCAAGAAAGCAATTGCCAGTGAATAATTTGTAGAGCTGCTTGCAGCTGGCCCATCCTCCTGGGGCCAGACCTGCTGGTTGGCAATGCCCTGCTTATACCTTGATGATCTTGGTACATAAGCTCCCTCATTTAAAGAGGTTTCCATGATCCCCACTCATTCTTTTCCTCCACCCTCCCTCCCTTTTTGAGCTGTAATCGCCAAGACACCGTTGACTGCAAGCACTTCAAACAATAACCTTCTGAATGATTTAGCAATGCAGCTCCTTCAATAACAGGTTCCTCTTGGATGAAATACATTCATATTTATGTAGGACAGAGGTTTTGGAATGCTATTAAATTTACATGGTGAGCTGGCAGAACAGCTATCTTCATCTGATACAAAGAGTGGGAAAACAGCCTCTTTACAGCAGCAGGGAAATCTTTATGAACACAGAAAATTCCTGCCAGTGGGCAGTACCCCAGCTGGGGCATGAGGACCATTCACATTAAAATGGAAAAGCTTGTGAGGTTATGAGTCCATCAGGCTGGCCTGGAGCAGTGGGATGGGAAGTTTGGCGGGGTGTTACTTGTTTGACAAGGCCCTAATGGTGGAGCAGCTTGTCATAGAAATAAAGAAGAGAAAGAAAACTTGATGGAGTGCAGTGAAAGCAGGTAAGATACCACATCACACAAACTCAGGTTTGGTTCTGGTTGGGCAGTGAAGGTAGTATGGCCAAAGGTGAGGAGACAGTACTCCCATGGAGCAAGCAAAGCTTTTTCCAGGGCACAGACACGTCAGACAGAGAAGGGCACCAGCACCTGACGCTGCAGCTCAGAAGGATGTTCCCTGCAAAACGCTGTTCCTTAGGAGTTTGTTATCCCTAATTCAGCAACATGCAGAGCTCACAGGTGAGTGTTGAAGGCAAGACTCACCACACCCATGACAACAAACAGAAACTGGGTTGACAAATTATTGCCTGCTGTAGACCATGATCCCTTCAGCTAAGCCTCTAGAGAAAGGCCACAGGCTCATGTCTTGGGCCCTCAGCAGGCATTAACTGCAGGTGCAGCCAGACCATGCCTAGCCCAGCCAGAGAGCAGAAGGGGTTTTTCTGAAGCCAAAGAATGAGCAAGAGCACAGGTGACAAGGTGAATGAGCCAGAACACAGGTGAGGTCTGCAGTGTGAATGTCATGGGCTGTGATGGAAGGGAGCGTGGGTCCACAAGTGGCATATGCCAGACTTCACCTCCCATGATGAGGCTGGGAGCAGAGCTGCTGGAAAGCTCCTGTGCCATCTTCACATCACAGCAGGGCAAGGTCATCAATGACCCACAGGTGCTGTGGAAGAGTGATGTACAGGGTAGCCATGAGACAGGGTTCAGCATGAGCAGTCACAGGTCCATCAGGAGTGGCCTTGCTGAGCCCTCTGTGATATGGCACCAGCACCATTGCTGACACTGATCAGCCCCGTGTGTTTTTGCAGTGTCTGGGTTTGGGGAGCACTGTGCTGCTCACCAGCTCAGCCCCATGACACTGTTCCCTGTCTCACCAGTGCTGTGCCAGCAACAGATGGTTTGCAATGGCAGTGGTAAGGCTGCCCCCTCCTCCAGCAGCTCTGGCCAAGCCAGGATCAGTGCACCCAAGGATAGATTGGTCGGGCAGGCTTTCCTGTGAGGAAGGAGAGCATCAGAGGAGGAATGCAGGGCTGCTGAGCATACTGGATGCTTCTACACCTCAGAGCTGTCCTACTTCTCCCTTCAATGTGAGGGACCCCTTGTTGGCAGGAGAGATGTGACCCCGAGCAGCTGAGTGCCCATGACCTTTGAAGGGCCTGTGGCATTTTTTACAAGAGCAGAGAGGCATTTACAGAGACACTGTGGCCAACCTCCAAAGCGTGCAGATTACTTTTTGTCTCCTTAAATATTCTTTGCGGTGTCCATCAGCCCTAGAAATGCCAAAAGCACTGGAGCAGCTCCAGCTGAAACAGATAACTTGGTGTTACTCATTTGGCAAAGCAGCATTTTCACCTCCCATCCTAAACTGTCGTGCGTAGTAAGCAGGCTGTTCAATAATCTCTACGTTTAACCTCAGCAGAGGCTGCCCCCCAGTCATTGTCACAGTGGTGGCTCTGTGGTAAATAAGCAGTTGCAAGGAAGAAGTAGTATGGAAATGTATGATCCCTTTATAAAACTCACTGGGCTGTAGGTGGCAAATAACTTCAGCGATTCCCAAATGGCCTCAAAACATAGCGGCTGCAGAGGGAAATTAGTCATTTTATGCTCTAAATACTTAATGTCAGTGCTAAAAATGAAGAGATGGAAGAATGTTGTGGAGAAGCAGATCGGCCAAAAAAAATCCCATCCTCATCTGGCGTGGAGCAGCAGCAAAACCAGCACAGCAGTGTGGGCTTGGCCCTGCCCAGACAGCTCTGTGAGCATCACTGACCGAGAAGCACTATGGAAAGGAAATCCACACCCTGTTTCAAATATTGATACTGAAAACCAACAGTGTCCTGCCATTTTTACAGAGAAAATCTTTGAGCTGCACAGTTTGAAACAGAGGCCAAAAAGATGACTTCAAAGGTGCTGTCCACTGACAGGCCAAGGGACATGAAAGGCACAGCGTGAGCCTTTTCTCCTTGTGTGGGAAATAAGGAGGGGACAGATAGGAAGCTGGCACTGCAGAACAGAATTTAAGAAAAAATAAAGGACTAACAAGTACAGGCTGTGGTGTGCCTTGAGAGGGATCAATGCAGCGGCTTTCCAACGCAGGCTAACTGAGGCAGCAGTAATGTGGACCAGGAGCAGCAGAGCCCACAGCTCTCACCCCAGGACAGGCAGAACAGGAGCTGTTCAGAGCCCACCAGGCCAGCTGGTGGGTATTGTATGCACAGGCTTTGAGCTGGGAATGGAGCCTGGTACTTGGGCTCTTTTCCTCGTTTGATTAGCTCCTTTTCCTTTGGCAGCTGAAAAGACACTTGGCAGCACCAGGGCTTCACATCTTGTTGAGTTGAATAGGAGGGAGCAGGGTTTTGGCAGGGACAAAAGAACATACCACTGCTCCATCAATGGCCTCATTACTGAGTGCTGTGGCTCACAAGGAGTGGCAAGGAGAGAAGGAGAGCTTGCTTCTGGTAGGCAGACAAGGGTTGAAAATGCATTTCCAGCCTGACCTATTACTCTGAAGATATCAGCTCAAAGGCAGGTTGAAAGCTTGACAGGTTTTATCTGTGGAGGAGATGTAAGCATGTATTGTCTATCCCTGGCTGAGGGTCTGGAAGCCAGCCTCAGTGTGTGTGTCTGTCGAGCCCAAGGCAATGAGCTAAGCCACCTGAAGCAGAAGGGTGGTACAGAAAATGAAGAGGCAGGCAGGTTTTTAGGAGGGGGTTAGAGTGCCCTGACTGCTCAACAGATGCTTATCACCTGATCACATTAGGATCAAGGGTAACAGGTGTATTGTCCTCTGTTCAGCCCTCTTGAAAAACCAAAACATGAGACATTTGCCAGCAAATACTCCAAAAAAGTATAATCCAGCCACCAGCTGGCTGTATTTTAGCTCTTATTCTACAAATTTATTATAGTATAAATCAATACTATTTATTCATTCAGACATAATGACAAGACTGTCCATGCAAATGCCATTAACAACCTGAGCAGATGCATTTTTAAAGACAACTGGGTGAGAATTTTTTACAAACCAATAATAATGTGTCCTGCAAAATCTATTTTCTCTATCATTATGTCCAAGCGATGGGATTTTCAGGAACATTCATTGTTCCCTGTTGCTAACAATTTACACTCAAGCCCAGTGTGAATCAGGTTAGGTCAATACCAACTACCTTGGAAAATCCCAGCTCCTGTATTAATATTTTGAACTGTTTTGACAACCAGTTGTACAGAGAGTACCACACAATTTATATCATGGTTAAGTGGGGGTGAGTGCCTTGAAAATTGTCCAAGAGTATTTGCAAGTGAAAACTCAGCGTGATCTGTAGGAATCATTTCATGTAGAAGTGAAGTTCAGCCATGTAGGGATGAAAGTAACGGCAGTGGAAGGTGATCCAGGAACACAGCAAAGGAGTTTAGGATAGAAAATTAGTAAGTGCACAATACTCTCAGTGGGTACTTGCAAGAAGGATGAAATGGGGACAAGAAGGTAAAATGGCTGTGGTGGTTTTGATACAAACATCCAAGTCCCATGCTCTCCCCATTCTTAAATCAATCATCCCTACAGGTCCATCCTTGAGCCCCAGGAGCTCCCCATTGCCCAGGGTTTTCCCCACTGAATGTCCCCTGGGAAGAGGGGGAACGGAATGACTGGTCAGACTGTGCCTGCTGGCCCTGCACCGCAGGTACCCGACTGCTCTCCAGGAGCCAGGGAGGGTGACACACCAGCACTGCCCATCAGGATCAGTGGTGACAGGCCAGCACTACTTCCCTACAGGCAGGCTTCCCATGGCAGCCCTCCAGCTCTGGGCAGAGCTATAGGGACCAAATTCCAGCCTTGCTTCTCCAGGGCAATTTCAGAGGAATTCCCTGAAGTTAAGCTAAATTTAAAACCATTTCAAGGAGGAGGAGTGAGAAGCAAACCTCATCATCTCAAAACTTGCTCAGACAGAGGCTCTGCTCTGCACACCAAGATGAATAATAAATAGCAGTCATCCATCCATCCATGTGGATGGATTGGCTCTGCCCACAGCAGACGGTGTGAAAAAAAAGTGTGAGGTGAGCATTTCCCATCAGCTCTCCCTCTGGGAACCTCTTGCCCACATGGTATTGATTGAGAGATGGAACAAAGAAAAAACATTAATTAAATAAAATGTTTTAAGATCAGGCAGGACATCAATGGCTGAGTTGTTCATCATCCCAAAGAGTCTCTGAGGAAGGGAGAGGGAGAGCTTGAGCCCAAGGCTGACTCCAGCCCAGGACAGAGAGAAGCACTAGCAAACCCTCAATCCCTCCTGGCCACCCCAGGGAAATGTCCAGGCTCCCTCCTCCCCTCGCTGTGTCAGGAGCCCATTTCAGGCATGGTGGAGCTCTGTTGTGCTGCTGAGGAGCAGAGACCCAGCTTGGAGGAGCTCCTGAGCTCATGTTCCCAGGGCATCTGTGCCACCCCCTGGGACACAGAGGAAAAGCTCTGGCAGCTTAGTTGGCATCATTATGATGCTCATCTTTCAGCACTCCCCTGGGACACAGGGGAGAGGAGAGACAGGAGCAGTGAGTGCATCTGCAGGCCTGGCACGGGGGAGCCTCCCCCTCCCTGTCTGATATCAATGCCATAAATGATCCCGGGGGCATTTGACTGCAGCAGGCACTTACATAAGGGCAGCTTGCACATCAGAGCACCCTGGTGGAGCCCCAGACCTGCCTGCCTGCCCTCATCAAGGGGGGCTGGTGTCAGACAGGGCCATGGCTGTCACGGGTGGGTCATGGGGGGCACAGGGGTCTGTGCTTTCCCCATGCCTGATGCTCCAAGCCTGCTATCCGGGCAGCTAGCTCAAAGAGCTGGAAGAGCAAAGCCATCCTTGCAGCCATAGTGAAAGGACTGACTACAGCTTGGACTGCACACAGATATTAACACACTGCACGGCTCTGGAAACCTTGGAAAATGGGTGAAAACATGTTTCTTTCCTGGAAGAGCTGAAGTGATGCTCTGGTGCTCTGGCACCTCCCGCCTGCCTTGCTGCCCTGGGCTCTGGAGGGAGGAGGCAGCTCTGGCACTGGGAAACTGGGGTGACCAAAATCAATAGTGAGCTGCAGCCCTGGCTGGGGAGCTCCTGGGACCGGGGAAGTCTCTGCCTTGGACAATAGATTATTTTTAACTAGCTCCAATCTTCAAACACTGTAGCTTAAAAAAGGGGGGAAAGAAAAGAATAGCTGATTTGTGCAAGCTCCCCTGCTCCCATTAAGTCTGTGGAAGTGGTGCTCTGCATTTCAATGGGGGCAGGACTGAGCTTCTCATGAGATAAATTGCACCCTGTCCCTTTGCATGCTCTGTGCAGCTACTCCTGGCTTGTTTAGCTTCGCTCTTTCCTGGCCCCCCTACGAACACCCCTCCCTCTCTGAAATGCTCCCCAGCAGATTTTTTTGTTGTTGTTGTCATTTAGCTATTCATTTTCCATAGGCTGCCTTCATTCCCGTGGCCTTTTGCAGCTAGGAGACAAGATGTTGCCTTGGAAACAAAGCCCCTTAGATGTTTGGAGTCTCTGGGATTGCTCTGTCTGCTCCCGAGTACTTTTGGGTTATTTTTATTAACCACACAAAGATGCAGCAGGCTCGTAGCCAAGGCAGAAAGTAGCCCTGGGAGGTGGAGGGAAGGCAAGAGCCTTACTGGCATCATTCGCTCCTCTGGGGATGTTTTTAGCGATGCACCATGGGCTGAATGCCTGCAAGAGAAACGGCATCTCCAGAGAGTGCTGCACAGGCAGGGCTGTTCTGGGGCTGGGATGGCTGCAGGCAGGCAGAGCTGCAGTACTGCTGGGGAGAGGGGCTTGCCAGGAGAGAAAAAGCCAAAGCAGCCAGGAGGGGAAAATAGAGAGGAGTTAGAAATTGCAGAATTTGGATTTATTGGGGCTTCTCACTTTCCAGCTGACTGGCTGTGCCATGGAGGGACCACTGTGCACTCTGCTGCTGAGATGGACATGGTGACTACAGGCCTGGGCTGCTTATTTTAGAACAAATCAGATTTCTGGTCCCATTAGGCAGCTGTGAAAATCTCTGCTCCAAGATTTTACTGTCAGTTCTGCTCTGTGCTGCTGGGCAAGTCCAGGGCAGCACGAACTGACCCTAAACCAGAGCTTTGCTCCCGTTGGATGGCTGGAGAATACTGGTTACTTCTGCCCCAAATCTGTCTGTGGAGAAGTCTGACCCATTCTGCAGAGGGGCTCTGGGAGGCAGGCAGTGACTGTTATCACATCCCATTATCCACTGGCATCACTGCATGACACTGCCAAATCCCAGTCCCTCCATGGAGGACATTTTGGAGCAGGCTTTTTCTCCTTTTTTTGCAAAGACGTAAAAAGAAACAAAACAAAAGCAGATTAAAAGAAGCTCCCTAATCCCCAGATGGTAGTTGAAATATTTCCAATCTAGCCAAAGTATTCCATTAAAAAGTGAATATATACATTTTCCCAAGAAATAGTCTGTACAGTGTTAAGCCCGTGCCTTGCTACTCATGTCAGCACAGTCCTCTGCTCTGTGCAGCCACCAGGGAGGGCTTCCCACTGCAGCAGCTGCAGGACTTGCAGACCCAGAGGGGTGGCACACAAAGAGAGGGAGCACAGAGGGAAAGGAAGGAGTGCAGTGAAAGAGGATGAATGTGAGAGGCAGAGGGTGAGGAGTGGCGGTGCCACTCCCAGAGATGAACACCCGCAGCTCACAGTGACAGAGAGCCTCCACCATGGTGCTGAGAGGGTGCAGCCATGTCCATGCTTGGCTACAGGCACTGGGGCCATCCCCACTGTTCTGTGGGGGTTGAGGTGACCTGTAATGGTAGCAAAGGGTTTTAGGGGGAGATCCACCCTCTATCCTCTATTTGTATAACACAGGCTTACACACAAGGGAGCAATTCCATTGTTTTGTGGCATTTTCCACCATAGCTGAGCTTCACAGATGCCCAGGCTAGTAAGATGCTCTCAGATTTTCTTATCCCTTCTGACACATCCTCACCAGAGCAAAGAAGTCTGCCTCACCCTCACAAGTGTCATAAATGCTGGGTGCTTTTTTCCCATTGTTGCAGATTTTTCTTGTCGTTACTACATGATGCCATGGTTACAGAGATGTAGGACTAATCCAGTGACAGCAGTTTATGAGCTTTTTTTGGTTTTGATATTTTTGATGCTATATTTGTGCCAGAAGAATAAATAATAAATACACACAACAGCATCAAAGATTTCCTCCAGCCTCCCAGCCTATTTCTGCCTACCCTTGTTAAGCTGTTAGAAAGGTAGTTCTCTGCCAGCCACTTATCTTATGAACTATCCTGTCATCTAATGATGCACCTGAGGTCCCATTTATCCATTTTCTCTGAAAAGAGCAGTTAATAAAAATAAAGTTCCTCTTAATATCCCTGAGAACAGCTTCCCCTGGAACAGCAGTGCTCACACTCAACCCAACAGGTTCCTTCCCCTCTGTCTTCTTCCCCTTTCCTTCTTCTTCCTCTCCCACCCTCCCCCTATCAAAGGGTTGGGGAAATTTCTTGATGCTCTTGTAAGGAAAATATAGGACATTTTTTCTCTGCAGCAACCTGAAACAATGCGTAAGCAAATCTGTTAGTGTGTGACTTGCCTCAGCTCCGGTAAGGAGGAACTCGCTGGAGGTTACTCTCTGTAATCCCTGCTGATCAAAGGAAGAACTCCTCCAAGCCTGTTACAAGCACCCAAGTCTTGATTTTGCTGGAAATACAGCAGCACAGGGGAGAGCTAGCTAAAAATCTGTCTTTCATCTGCTCTGAACTCTGTGGCTCCTTTTAAACAGCTACAGAATCCTTGACCAGTCACTGCTCAACCTCAGCCCCATCAGAAGCAGCTTCCACTCACAGCAGAACCTCAGCCAAATGCTCCTCTATCCCCACCTCTACTCCTCCCTGCAGAGAAGGGCTCAGAGTCACCTGGAAATTAAGAGGAAGAGAAGCTAAACAAGGATTGTTGTAGTAAGAAGTCATAGGCAAAATTTTGCTCACCAGTCACTCAGTGAATGGCATCTTGTTCCATTCTATCCCCTTCACAATGTGAATATCATAGAATCCTAGAATGGTTTAGGTTGGAAGGGACCTTGATCATCTTATTCCAACCTCCCTGCCATGGGCAGGGACACCTCCCACTAGATCATGTTGCCTTTAGTCCCAACTAACCTGCCTTGAACACTTTCAGGGACGGGGCATCCACAGCTTCTCTGGGCAATCTGTGCCGGTGCCTCATCGCCCTCACAGGGAAGAATTTCTTCTAATTTCTAATCTAAACCTACCATGTGTCCATGTGAAGTCCTTCCCCCTTGTCTGGGGTCACCCTGCATCTCCATCACTGGTTGTGTTGCAGCCAGAGACCAAAAAGCAAGAAGTTACCACACCAGCTTGGGTATTTGCTTTGGGAACTGCTGCAAACCCCTTCATTGCCAGGAAAACTCAGCAGTGAGCATCTTGTAGGACATTTGGTGAAAGAGCATGGGACCAACCACCAGAAAATTTGAGGTGGTGACAACTGAAATTAGAACAGAAAATAAGTTGAGAATGAAGGAGGCCTGATGAGAAAGTTCCTGTTCTACTTATTAATAGAACTGGACAGAAATGCTTGATGGAATGGCTAAAAATAGTCTGAAATAAACCAAAATAATTTGTAAAATCTAGTCAAAATATACAAATCCAGTTAGAATATATGACTCCAGTCAAAATGTACATGTAGTCATGGACAAGAGGAAATTATGTGAGAATTTTTCAAGAGGATTTTGCATTCCTGAAAGGACAAAGCAATTTGTTTTAATTTTCCCAACTTTCATTCAAACCCAAAATTTTTGTTTGAAATTTGACATACTTCTAAAAAATAATACTGAGCACCTAAATAACTCAAAATATTTTGATAGGACTTAAGGCAAGTGCTTTTGCTGGATGTGAAATTAAATTTTTCAGAGGATTTTGGGTTCGCAGGAGAATCCACGTTTCATCCAAGCTGATTTTTAACACCACCTAATTTTTCAGTTCTGCTGCCAAGTGGAAGAATCAGTATTCTTTGGCTGCTGTGATGACTAATGTCACATCAGCAATGCAAGAAATAATTTTGAGATCCCCCCCACATCAGGCACAAAGCTTGAGTATGCACAGCAAACCTACTGACTGCTCTGTCAGTGGAGGGCAGTACGAAATCCCTACCCAGATATGCCAGTTATGGTTTACAGAAGAAATTATGGGTTATGAGAAGAAAAGAGGCGACAAGGAGATGAAATTTAACAGGGTTGGGGCGAAGGGAGAGATTCTCCCTCTCCCTGTTTTCCTTTAGGTATATATCTTCAACAGAGATCAAGTAAAAAAGGACCATAAAGTGAAACAGGGCTCTTTCAGGTTGAAACACCATCTCTTTCTTCAGGGACAATTGAATGTAACCCACAGGCTTAGTCCCTCATCACAGAGGCACTGGTAAATCTGTGAGATTAATTGTAGAGTGGAGATTAGCACCCACCGTTCAGCATCAAGCTCTGAGCATTAAACTAATTACTAGGTTCCAGCACTGCACAACTTCCCAGCAGGAAGGCACTGCCCTATAAACCATCATACACAAGTGGCATTTAGCCAGAGATGTTAAAAAAATCTTTCTCCCAGGAATGCACCCACCACAGGAGCTGGTTTCCCTTTCTGGTCCAAAGACAAAGGCTGTTTTCCCCCTTTGTGGTGGGAAAGCTTGGAACGAAACTGTCCCCTCTGCCCTGCCACTTTTAACAGCGTCACCCAGAGGGATGTTGGTGTGGAAAATCTTAAGGACATGTCAGGAGTGGAAGATGCACAGGCTAAAGACATCAGGAATTCCCAAACCCAGAGTGAGTTCCCACAGAATCACCACCACTCCCACTCTGTTCAGCCTCAGCCATCCGCGTTGCAATGAATGGAAAATATCCATTTATTTTACAAATGCCAGGAGCCAGTGCAGCTCCCCCACCTGTGTTCCCACTGTGGCATCTCAGGCATTTCCCTGCCCGTTTACTGCAGCACAAATACTCCAGTGCTCTTACATTTTATGGACTTCTACCCAGCAGAGGATATTAGGGAGAGGAGAAGGGCAGTAAGCTGCAAGGATTTTGCTCTCTCATCTTTCCATGTTTCCAGCCTGCTCCTCAGCACTGCGGCAGAGCTGTTCCCTGCAGAGCATGAAGCCATGCGGCTAATGTCCCCCATCTGTGACTCTCTGCCTCATCCCCTCCCTGGTGGGCAGTGCTGTCTGTGCCTGCATGGCCTGAAAGTCCTCAGTGAGGGATGACATTTGGGCTCTCAGGTTCTGTACCCAGACCCTTTGCTCAGTTCTTGTAGGGCAGAGGGCCCATTAAAGCATCCGGTTCTTGGAGCGATGCTGGGGGAGCCTGCAGTGGCTCTTGGACTCTTGGGGATGCCCTCTTCTTGAAATAGAGGGGACTGGGATGAACAGAGTGCTGTTTTCTTTCCTGCCTTTGCAGCTAGTGGGTCAGGACCTATTTTGAGACCATTTAACACATGCTTTCTGGCTTCCCCATTCTTGCTTGGAAAAATCAGGTCAGCTACCCACCGCGTTTGTCTCGCCCAGCTCTGGAGCTACTCTGAGCTCCTAGAGAAGAGGGGAGGACCCTACATTTCCTAGAAAAAAGCAAATTCAGGAAATAACTTGTCCTTGCAGGTTGAGTTCTGTGTTGTTGGGTCGTGGATTTTTCCCCCAGTAGTGAATGAACCACTATTTTCTACAGGATGTGGAGCTATAGGAATTCTTACTGTGGTGGTGGGCAGCTGGCAGCCCAAGAGCTGAGTCTAGTCCATGCATTATCCAGTCTCTGCATTGCCAGACAGTCATCAGTCCAAGCAAACCAGGAATATTATTTTATATGTGTTGAAGAAGGGGAAAAGAGGGTAATACCCACATAAGGCCTGGCAAATTTTATTTGGTCAACTGCAGTATCATCCAGAATGGGAATGAAGGTAGTACTGAACACAGAGCAGTTGGCCTGCTGTAAGAATCATCATGATCTGCAATATCAGTCCTGCTCAATGTCTGCCCAAACAGGAAGCAGCAAACAGAAAAAAACCAGCTATAACAAGGTTTCAGGCTAGAGATCCTAGACCACTTCCCAGACACACAGAACTGTTTGGCCAAGATAGTCAGAGGCGATGGTGCCGTCTTGGCTCCAGAAGGATGTGAAAACCAGGCTGTGCTAACTGCCAGCCGGACAGCACAAGATCACAAGATCTGGATGTCACCGTGGCTGCCTGGTTGTGTTTTCTGTACACAAGTCTGTCTGCCCCCAGACAGACAGCAGCCCTTCAGCATTGTATCCAAGTCAGCCAACCTTTTTGTGAGAGGTTTGCATGAGGGTGGATGGCTGCTGTGACTCCGTGGAAAGCCAGCCATCCCTAACTTAACGTTTTAGGCTTAGCTTTGCTGGGTGATGCAGACTGCAAGACAGCACTACACTGAGCTTTTGGGTAAACCCCATTTCCCAGACCACTGGCGTCTCTGTCCAGAGCTTTTTGCATTTCCACCTCCAACTAACGAGAGTGAAGAGGTGAAGTTTGGGTGCCCACCTCAAGGTAATCTCCAAAGGGATAGATATTAATAAGCCACTGGATAGATTTTTACCTGCTCAGTGCCTTCCAGGATCTCTCAGCAAGCCAAATGCCAAGCCAAGGTGGGAGGCCTCAATTAAATGTTCTGAGGGTAGATGGAAGGGTGCAGGAGGAAAGCTGTCTCTCCCACGATGCACAGCAGCTGCTTAATGCCAGACAGACTTCCACAGATTGAGAGGTCAGCTCTGAAACACAGATGTGTGAGAAAGAGAGGGAGAGTGAGGGGGAGAGTCGTACATGTAGCTATTTATTCAGTGTCTCCAAAAACTTCTATGGACTTGGAGCTGGGCCCTGGATGTCTCTGGAAAAGACATATTCACCAGCTATGCTTTGTTTCCAGGATTTAATCAGACTGAAAATCACTGGCTTTTGCTGCAATGCAACCACTCTTTGGCTGGAAGTGGGGTCCGTATTTCTGAGACAGTCTGTAAGGAGAAGGGGGAGGTTTTCAGTTTATGAGACACGTTCTTCCGTGAAGTTACAGGACATCATTTCTCACTGGAGCAGCAGAGGCACGTACTGCTGTGCCCTGAGATCAGGATCTGGTCCCCCACAAGGCTTCCCTTCCAAGGATGTCCTTTCTGGGTGCTGGATGGTCTCTAGACATCAGTGTGATTATCCCCAGGTTCATGACTCATGACTATTTCCACAAGATTGCTTGCTGATGGCTGGTACTGTGCTGATTTGCCTACCCCCAGCCAAACTGGAGTGCTTATAGTGCTCATCTTTTCCCCCACTGCATGGATTTTCTGATATGTTCTGAGAAACAGCTCCTGGTACAACCAGCCACCAAATGAAATTGCCCCAGGGTTAACCTTTGAGACAGGCTAAGTGCCAAGTATCATTAATCAGAGCAAATAATAGCAAAAAAAATTGATATTTACTGGGATTTAGTTCTCCAAAAGGAAAGGACAGTACAGTGTGGCACACCAGCTCATACCTCTATTGGCTGTAACACAGCACAGCTCTGTAAGGTTTAGCAGATTTGTACCACACAGATTCACACAAGGTTTTGCCTCTCCCTTAAAATTCTCCTTCCATAAAACTATTCCTTTTGGAAAAAAAATTAAAATAGAAAATGTCCTAGTCAGTGTCCAGGCAACTTCAAAGAATCAGAGCTAGGATTTGCCCTGGGGTAGTCAGAGATGAGTACCTGGGTCCTACTCCAGTCTGGCTCTACAGCAGCCAGGGCAGCAGCTTTGCTGGTGTCTTTGTGGGCACCAGTCATGGGTGGTGGTGAGAAACAAGTAATTAGGGGTGGTCTGTATCAGGGTGATGGAAAATAACCTGCTTGCAGAGACAAACACCACTGCCAGTAGTGTCAGATTGCAGGGAGGGGCCCCTCTCCCTTCCAGCCAGGTAACACATTAATTGGGCTGTGTGGCTGTTGCAAGTGAAGTCACAAGTTTGGAATGCTGAGCGCAGGCTGTGAGCTTGGTGACAGTGACATATGGGAGACAATTAAATAACTGCAGTTATATCCAGGTTAGGGAGAGAACAGATCCCCTTTTGAACTGGATTTGTGGTGCACAGGTATGCCCACAACCTGGGGTTAGGAATGACACATGCCCACTGTGTTTACAAGCTTCTTGTTCACATCTGCCTGTGGATTTCAGACCCTGCCCTGGCCTTACAGAGCCCTCTCCATTCCCCAACCAGAATGGAGGTCTGTTCTTTAGTAAAGCCTTATTTGGTCTCTTGGCTTGATGTCTAAAGGCTGGATGTCTAATTTCACTTTACCACAGTCTCTAAGCTCAGCTGAGCTGTCTCCCCAGGCCATGCCCAGCCAGCTTTAATTCTCCTGCTGTAGGTGGATGGAATCAGCATCCAGGAGTGACACAAAGTGTCAAACCCCACTCTCCATAATGAGCTGCCCAAAGGCATTCAGCTCAGGTGTTGAGGTTTCACCTGCTATGGAAGGTGCAAGCCGCTGGGGAGTGGCGGCAGGACGTGTCAGAATGCTGCAGAGACAGGCTGGGATGCTCGTGCTGGGTAAGAACCAGCACAAAGGAGACCAGCCTGACCTCTTGCCCTCCTCCCAGATGTTTTGTTCCAAGACAGAAGACAGAACAGCTGGGAATGGCAGAGGCAGCAGTAGTGGAATGAGCCCTGCACCATTTTGTAGCTCCTTCCAGCAATCCCAGGGACCAAGCTCTGCCTATTTTTAGCTCCCGAGGTAGCTGAAATACCACCGTGGTGTTCATTAACAGCAGCCCTGTCGGGTGGGAACTGCAAGGCAAGGGAATGGGGGGGCTGGTTTGCCTGTTTTGTTTTGCTTTATTTAATTGCTGGCTGCAGTACAGAGGCAGAGCGTGGCAGGAGGCTCAGCTCCTCTCACCTCAGGAAAAGCAGGAGCAGCACACCCAGGGGAGGCAGGCAGGGAAAAGTCAATCAGGCAGTATTTAAAAATCTACCTGCTGGGCCCAGGGGGAGTTGGAGATTTTAATGTCATTCCCAGCTTGAGACACGGCCTGGAGAGTGAGAAAAGAAAGGGGTATCTTCTCTTCTTGGATCCTTAATTGCTCGTTAAATCATCTAACAAATGCCTGAACTCCTGGATGGCCCCATGCTCCTTGACAGAGGGACTTCAGCCTTGGCAGGGGGAAGGGGTATTTTTAAAAGTACTCATTGCACCTGCTTTTTCTGAATCTGTAAAACCAAGAGTTGAGTGGTTCATTCTGCAAAATAAAACTAAGTCTGGAATATTGTTACCACTGTTCAGCAGAAGCAATAAACTTTCCTTTGAGATCTTCCCCTGTTTCAGCCTGCTGACTCTGTCTGCCCTGCAGGCAGGTGTCCACACTGTGAGAGCAGAGCCTCTCCTGTCCCCAAAAGGGACCTCCAGTTACTGCAGAGGAGCATGTACCAAAATAATCCCCTGCCCTACATGCTCAGCCCCACTTCTGGCCCAACAGACTCACAGAAAACTACAGCCAGAAATGTCTGTGCCTGGTCACTCCCATTCTGCCTTGTCATTGCTGTTCATCTCTGTCTTCTGCTCAAAACCCCCCTGTGCTGGGTCTTACTCACAGGGAACTGCCACAAGTCTCAGTAGTTGAAAAGGTGATGCAGCTATTTCCCAGCACAGAAAATATGATGTCTGTGCCATTGCCTCTGATGTTTTGCAAAGAGCAGCCTGCAGTTCAATCCACAAAACTCAGAAGAAGCCCAGACCATGCCCACGACAGCTGGAGAGCTTCAAATGTGCTTTGGCATCGCAGACAGATGGACAGATCTGTGACTTACACCTGTAACCCCCTCCAGCAGTCCAGATAACATACAAAGACATCCTTCTAGACATCCTTCTACCTGACTGGAAGCATGGATGCTTTTCATGCATCACCCATACACAAATACTGGGGCCAAGGCAGACTGCAGCCATTACCAGGTTTTATGTCATTTAGAGTCTGTGAAAAGAGCAGAACTGCTGCTCCAGCAGGGCAGGCAAACCCTACAGATGATTTATGAATATTCACTCAGCTCACAAAGCACTCCAGGGCAGAAAACAAGCTTTTGAAATTAACTGAACTCTTCAAGGTTCTTCGTTTGTCTTGGCTTTGAGGTGTGAGTCACCAATATTTTTTCTCCAAAATGAGCAGAGTCTGTACAGAGGGCTGGGAGGATTCCTGGGCACTAAAATATGAAGTAAAGTGCCCTGTGAGATAGATTTTATGTTCATAAAGCCTTCAAAGCATAGAGTCCACCCCATTAAGTTTTATGGGATACAATACTGAGACATACAGTACTGAGACTTCTTCAGCCCATAAAGGCTGGATGTTCAAGGCACCTGAGGCTCTTTCATTGAGCACTAAAATCTCCAGCAGCTTCAGTCTCCAGTGCTTTCAGTTTGGTGCCCTACAATTTTTCCACAGTTTCGGTGTTCAACAAAGAGGTTACAGAGTTTTCATCCTGACCATGCAGACCCTGCCGTACACTTGTCATTCCCATCCATACAAAAAGGTTATTGTGGTGCTCCTCAATGATGGCACTTCTAATGTTCCCAGCAAAGCATGAGCAGAACCTGCAATCCCTTCTCAAGATTTGTGTTTCTGGTCTGCACTTGCTGGCTTAGATCAAACACCCTGGAAGGCAAAGATTTCCACCTGCATTTGGCCAAGAATGGGTTCAGTCTAGCACACAAGAGACAAGAGAGTAAAACAAGAAATCTTCACAAGTTTGCTGCACACGCACAAGGAACAAGAGCTCCTCTTTTCCAATTAATTATAGCAATAATAACTGGGTTTGTTTCAGCTAGTAGAAATATGAGATTTTCAAAGCAATGAAAGAAAAGCTCTGCAGATTAGTCAGCATCCCAAGGGTTTCAGGAGTCTGTGGGTGCTGTGGGAGTTTACTTCTTGCAGAGCAAGCAGAGGGGGTCATGAATTTGGGTGTCCTTCTTCACAAACAAGTGAGGCATCAGCCACTGTGGACTATTACAGGAAGGCTGAACTCAGCTATTCCAAGTCTGTCTAGACATTCCCATCCTAAATCTGAGACATCTTCCAGACCCAAGTTGTGTCAGAGCACTATCCTCCAGAAAATGTTGCTGTCCCAGTGAATCTCATTTTTTCTCACCGAAAAAGATTCCATCTAAAAATGGCCAGCTGGCCCTACCCTCACTGCCATGCTCTGTAGCCGTGGGAGATTCCTCCCCCTCTGAGTCACAGAGCACCACAGCCAGCCAAGGTGGTCTGCATTAACATGAATTAGCCCTCCTAGCAAGGGCTCATTGCAAAAAACAAGAAATTAGGAAAAGCAGTAAACCAGCATCTGGACAAGATTGTTTCTGGAGTCTTTCTGCTGTTCTTTCTGATACAAAGCCCCCACTTCAGCAAGTTTCCACTTTCAGTTAAAGCAAGGCGTTGCTGCTAACAATTTTAAATATCCTTGTACATGTATGAATTCCTATCTGTTCCCATGAAATTCCACACGTGCAGTGCAGACTGCTTTGTCTGTTGAATAGAAATACTTGTTGATATGAGGTGGATTGCACAAACAATCTTTTTCCTTGTGATTTCCTTCCTCCATCCTCCTTTTGCCCTTTCAGCTGGATCACACAGTGTGGATGCTAAATCCCATCCTGAGAAACATGGCCTCTTTACTCCTGATGGTTTGGTGAACTGTTTCTGAAATCTCTGGCTCCAAGTTCTGCCTGAAGCACCTACGTGAGCTCTTGTTTCTTTCCTCTGCAGGCTGATGCCAAGATGGTCTGCGATGTCGTGAGTCGGATGGAGGACACAGAGCCCTTCTCCCCAGAGCTGCTGTCAGCTATGATGAGGCTCTGGGCAGACTCTGGGATCCAGGAATGCTTCAACCGGTCCCGGGAATACCAGCTTAACGACTCAGCCCAGTAGTGAGTATCCCTTCCATGGCCTTGCATGTTAACAAGCTGCATTTGATTTGTTAAAGTTTTAACTGAAGTGAATGATCTCATAGCAGTGGAGCTAAACGTGTCTCTGCTCAGTTTGGGATGTGTGTTGTGTCACAGGCCACTGCAAAGCACAAAGGATCAGGCAGGACATTCATGTCCCCTCTTGGCCAGTCTGGGGTCAGGTCTGTGGCCTCAAGGCCAGGTTCCCAAACAGCTCCCAAATGTCTCAAGGTAGGTTTTTGCAAACATGGATCTAGTGAGTGTAGGCAGATCAACCTGTGGGCACAGCAGATGGCTCCTTTGTCTGACTGAGAACAGAAGGGTGTGACCACCTGCTTTGTACAGCAGTACAGCTCTTGGGTTTGCTTTTCTTTCCTCTGTTTGCTTTTCTTTCCCACTGTACTTTCTGTAGTTGTACAGTGTACTGATAGGTCAGCTGGATTACAACCAAGGCTAAGGGACATCTTTACTTTTCCAGGGGTATTGAGTTACTCTTGTAATGCAGTCAGTGACTTCTCTACCATTAGGGACCAAATCCAGATGTCATTCAGTGGGAATTGTCTGAATCCATGGCTTTGGCTCATACTGTCATGAGGACAGGACATCCACCCATAAATGGCTGCTGCGGCTCTGAAGAGATGTTCAGTGTCTCCCCAGCTTCAGTTCAGACCTATTTGTAATGATAATTGATCCAATACATTTGCTTCCACCTAGGGCAGGAGACCAAAGGCTTTCATCCCATAATTTCAACCACAGCATCTGTTACAGTCAGGCAAAATGCCCCAGGCCCTGGACTGTGTCTTGGGCAAGAGTCAGCCAAAGGTGGTTAAGTAGAAACATAAGGAGCAGGCAGGCAGAGAGCATTCATCTCCCCAGCTGTACCCTTGGACCTTTTGGTAATCAGGGAAACAGAAGCTTCCCAATGGGGTCAGGCAATGCTATGTCCATGCTTTTGTCTGTCACAATATCCCACATCAACAAGTTCAGCAGCTGTTTCATGCACTTCTGGAGTTGTTATTGTGTTTGGATTGTCTGGCATCTCTGCTTGGGGTGTTCCTGGGTATCAAACACACAGCCCAGGCACTGGTGTGGCTGCTGGTTTTGCTCTGTGTGGTGGGGCTGGTGCTCCCAGCTGCACCAGCTGCTCCCACCCAAGCTGGCAGGGCAGCTGGGGAGAGCAGCTCTTGAGGTGCTGCAGCAGAAGGCAAGTGATGAAACATCATTTGGCATTGATGGAAAACTGGATGGGAAACCTGCAGATGTGTGGTTGGTGACACAGCTTCCCACCCAACCATGATCACACCTCAGAGATGATCCTGGCATTCTGCTGCCTTTTAATCAGTACTAGGTGGATGATGGTTTTAATCTGTATTTCATTGCCTGTAGTAGCAAAATAAGCTTTCTCTTGCCAGCAGCTTTTTCTTTTTCCTTTTTTTCTTTTTTTTTTCCACAAAATAAGGGTATGATGGCATAAACATACCTTTAGAGATATAAATTATCTAAAATGCCAGTCCTAATTGCATTACAACTTTGTGAAAAAACCTTCAATTGTTTTAGCACCAATTACCTTGAGGAAAGTATTTTGATTTTCCTTCCATGCAAGATAGCAGTTGAAAATAATAAGCAGAGCCCTCCCAGTATGACCAGCTGCTGTGCAATTCATCAGCAAGAGCTCTGAAACCACAATCAGTTTCTAGACATCAACTGAAGAGCCTCTGTGCTGTAGCATTCACAGCAATTGCAATCTAGGGGTTGCAGCCCAGCGAAATGAATTCTGGTGTCTCTGACAAAATCTCCTGCATCCAGATGAGGATGGATGACCCTCTGTGCCAGGGCAGTGGTGTGATGCCTCTCTCCTTAGCTGCACTGTGAGTTGTGCTGTGGCTGGACATCTTTTCTCTCTGGGCCAGGTGGGATGGGGAAGCTGGAGATTACAAAGTCCTTCTCATTTACAGCCCTGCAGGTGTTCAGGAGCCTCTGGTGGTTCCACCACTGGGAGCACAGATGTTGTCACAGGCAAGGCACCAAAACATATCCTTCTGCACCTCTAGGCCTTGGTGCCACCACAGGAGATGGTGGTGCAAGTGAGAGCTCAGATGGCACTTATTCATGGCCAGTGAACTCCCAGTGAAAAGAAGCACATATTTTATTTAATTCTTCAATGCTTTGGGGTTGTTTACTTTTGCATGAGTGGAAGATTTGAGACAGTTTTATATTTTTTCCCCACCCTGGGAAAAGTCTTGTCTTTATTGACACTCATACTCAATTTAAAATACTAACAACTACAAAATGTCTTTTCATTAAGGCTGAGAAAAATAAATTCCAGACAAGAAGTGAATTCTAAGTTCCCCAATGTCTGAGAAACAGTGACAGGCAGTAAGCTGCACTAGCATTTCATTTCAGGCTTCTCTTGGTGTTAAGCCTTAGGGGCTGGCATTTTGCTGGCAGGAGGGAGGTTTCCTGCAGGAGCTGGAGATTGTGCTCCACGGCTGCTCAGCACATGTCACAGAGCCTGAAGGCACCAAGTGACCAGGTCGTGTTGTGGCCAGCACAGGTGAGACCTTCAGGAGTGCTCTGGGCACTTCACCCCAGGAACCACCCCCCAAATGCCCTGAATGCTTTCAGAGCCTCCCCCTGCTGCTTGGCAATTTCTAGGGAACCACCACCTGGGCTTCTCTTGAGTCAGTGCTGCTGTTGTCTTTAATTGTTCTTCCAGTGCTTTACCTTGAGCTTTTTTAAGTGGCTGGAACAACAGGCCTTCTGTTGCAGCCCCTGGGAGACCAAGTCACAGGCTAATCAACAGCCTGCAAGGGTCAGCAGCACGGCTCTTACCAGTCTGTCATCAATTTCACTGAAAATAAGTTTAATCTTTTGTGTTAGACTAAAAAAGAAGTGAGTGTTAGCTCCCTTCTGGAGCCGGATGGGCCAGAGCACATTGCTTTCTAGCCTCTGATACATGCAGACAAGTATGGATTTCCTGCAAAGCTTTGTTTCTTTTGGGCTCTAAAGTCAGCCAGTCCTTAGCAAGGATTTCGTAGCTGCTGCAAAGGAGCAGTAGAAAACAGCACTTTTACAAAGGAGGAAGAGGGAAGGTTCTGTAATGGACCCCCTGTGTCTTGGACTGAAAAAAACAAAACCATAAGGAAGGTAAGACAAGGGAAGAGAGTAAGATGTAGCAATTGGTTTCATCCTTTTTTGTTACTGCATTTTTTTGTAGTTCCCTAAGGCAAATTTACGGGTGGGTTGCGTTCCACATTCCTAATATCTTGATTATGTTTTTATTCCTACTTAGTCTCCTCTTCCTTTCTTGTCTCTGTGCCTAGGAGCTAAATCTACCTCTGATCATCAAAGAGTCTGGGCAATGCTGATGTCTTTTTCTTCTCCAGCCGGTTTCTGTCTGTAGAAGCACATCTGTGACCCACATTTTGCTTTCAAAATCAGCAAAACAGAGGTTTCCAGCTGGTTTCCTTAACGCCCGACTTTTGTTCAGATTTTAAAATTGTCTTGTGTTTCCTAGCCTCAAGTTCCTAACTAGGCTGGTCAGTGGAGTGCATCACATAGGGCAAGTCTGGTCTTAAGCACCCAGGGATGGGGACTGGCTTTGAGCAGCCTCCAAACTTCAGGGGGGAAATGGAGCAGACAGAGCATCCACATGAGCACTAATTTTCCCTGTGCATCTCCAAACAGGAACAGGCCCTGCAAGATGTGTAGGCAGAGACAGTTTGCAAGTACACAGACACAAAAAAGCCAGAACCTATCTCAAGTTCTTCTCCTCCTGCTTCCAAGTACTTTGAAAGATCATTTGATAATGCCAGGGCTGTGAAATTACCGTGAAAATGTAAAATATTTTAGGCCTGCATTCAACCCATCCATCTTCACACATATCAGAGGTGTCAGGGCTAGGAAGTTTGTTGCCTTTGGCTCCCTCCATCAGGAGCCAAGGAAGAGAGAGATGCCTCTGAAGAGGGATACAGACCTCACTGCTCAGTGGAGAAAGAGATGCAATTGTGTTTGTTGCTCTAGCACAGCTAACCACGGCACTGACATCTCAAGTCTGTGCCAAATACCAACCCCAAACTGGACAACACTTTGGTTATTTCATCTTCAAGAATTGGTCTGGCAGGGCCTCACAGAAAAATGGCACCAGACTCAGAAGAAAATACTGCAGTGCCTTCCTTCTCACCCCATCTTGTGTGGGACTGTTTTCTGATCTATTTTCTTGCAAAAGAATTGTCTTTTCACGTCGCTATCACCTTCCCTACTGATTCTTACTGCATCCCACGTGCCAACACACACTTTGCATCAAAAAAGCAGTGAAGAAAGTAGAGCCAGATGTTGTTGTGATGTGGTGAATGGCTTCCAGATTGAGCCCTGACAAGGCAGCATTGGAACAGACTGCCCAGAGAGGCTGTAAAATCTCCATCCTTGGAAGTGCCCAACACTGAGCTACCTGAGCTAATTTTCAAACTGAATTTAACTTTGAAGTTTGTCCTGCTTTGAAAAGGGGGATGGGCCAGATGAACTCCAGAGCTCCAACCCGCACTGGCGCTCTTGGGTTTGTTCTTTTTCCCTTCACTCTTTCTCTGATAACACCGGGTTTAAAAGAGAGAAGGGGTCTTGGAGGTTTGCTGCAGTTTCCTGTGTCTAGTCGAGCAGGACCATGCAGCTCTATGATAATGTCCACATCCCACAAGTCCCATGGTCTAAACATTTACTTTGCTGGCTTCACCAGCAAGGCAAACATTTAAACCATGGGACTTGTGGGACTTGGTCATTATGCAGGACTGTCACGACATGATCCATTTTAATGAGCTGCAATTGTTTCTGGCACGCCCAGACTGAAAAAAGAAAAATTATAGGTCATGGTTTTGCATTAATATTCCCATCAGGTGTGTAGATTCCATTTTCCCATCACAGTTTTTGCATTAGAATATGGTTTTCTGCACACCCATCTTACTCGTGCCTGTCACTTGTGCTCCCTTGCATTTAATTGGAGGCAGTAGCAGCATAAATGGAACAATCCAATTAATTGGGATGACTTGCATTGCACTGTTTATTGAACAATGCACCTTTGTGTCTTGAGGCCCAATAAAGCAGAAAGGAAAAATACATCACAAGTGTAGAGGTAGGTACATTTGTCTGAATTTATGGTTTAATTTACCCCAGTAAGTAAATATGCCCACCAGCACTGAATAATCAAGTTCCCCTACAACAAGAAAAACAAAACAGTCCATAAAGGCCAGAGCTGGTTGACTGGAATCACCAACCTTGCTCCATTCCCACAAATGAGATGCAAATCTATTTCCAGGGAGGAGCAGCTCTGCAATGCTGGTGCTGGTGCTGGTGCTGGTGCTGGCTCTGGAGTGGGGCTGTTTCTTGGCAGTGCAAGGTGAGGGAGACACAGGCAATCTGAGCTTCAGCCTGTTATAGCCTTGCAGGGCTTGGGCTTGGGAGAGGTCTTAGGTTTTGTTATTATCCTCATAAATTAAGGAATTGCTGTTATTGTATGGCTTCACCTAGGGCTGAGTGTGAGGTGGAGGAAGAGAACAACTGGAAAGACATTGTTTTGTAAATCAGCTGGATGTTTTCCAGCATCCCCCCCTAAGTCTTCATCCATCTGGAACGCCCAATTTTGCCAAAATTGGGTACAAACTCTCCAGGGGCTGCCTCTGTTGGCTCAAAGCAGAGTGGAGACCACATCAGATTATCTTGACAACATGTGTTAAGTCACCTTCCTATCCCCCCAAATGCTGACAGGAAAGCAGGAGGATTGAGCTTCTTTGGCAGAGAGGTCTGCAGGACTCTGCATAGCACAGCCTCATCCTAAGATATTGGATCTCTTCATAGTGCCCATCCCACTTGGCCCTCTCAGACCCCAGGGCAGAGGCAGAGCTCCCCAGACCCCCCCTCTTTTGGGGAACAGCTCTGAAGAGACACAGGAGGTACAGACTGCCCTGCAAGGAGGAGCAGAGAAGATACATGGGTAGTTCACTCCCTGAGCACAAAGGCATGGCAGTACCTGCCACCTCCCTGCCATTTTTCATTCTGTGTTGCATTGTGAGTGTGTTGTCTTTGGCCTGGGATTAGTAAAATCTTGACACCCCAAGTAAATTGGTATTTAATGAGACACAATTAAATGGGCTCATCAGATCAGGGCCGTCCCCATTTTGGCAAAGCTCACACCAAAAGGGTAGGAGCTGAGGTAGTTCACACTGCCTGGAGGAGGAGACACTGCAAGAGCTTGGAAACGATCTCTCCTCTTTTCACATTTTGCTTGGTGGTGAGGAGCAGCCAGCACCATCTCTAAACACAGCACAGGGCATCCCCCCAAGGAAACCTGCTGAACCACAGTCCTGAACCCCAGATAATCTGTTCTCATCTCCAACTGACAGACCCAACAGGAATTTCTTCCTGCCTTGTGAAGGGCTGTGGGTGACAGATTTGGCGCAGAAAGATTTGACTTTTTTTGGCTGAGTATTTGTGTATTTTTAGGCTGAAATGTCCTTATGAAACCAGCTGGAGCTGGCAGGCTGCCACCAAGGGTTGAGGTTGGGTTTTTTTTGTTCCGTTCAGTTTGTTTTTTCACTGCTGCCCCTATTGCTGGCTGCATCCTCCCTCTCCCACCCTTCCTCAGGCAGCACTCACACCCTGCAGTGAGCCCCTCACTGTGTCTCCCACCTTTCACCCCAAGCTCCTCATCACACCAGGGCATGGCAGTGCTGGGATGCAGCTCCACAGCCAGGGAGTCCAGACTCTCCTGGGAGCTCACAGCCCCTGCTCCTCCTGCCCTGCAAAGCCAAGGAATCCAAGCTTCCCTCTCCCTTTCTGCACCCTCAGGTTTGATGTACAGTGCACCCCCAGCTCCACCATCATACCCTGCCCTGCAAGACAAACAGCATCACTCACACAGGCTGAGGGCAGGAGATGCTGAGGGGTGCACCAGAGAGGCTCTCAGGGTAACCATTGCTCCTAGAAGCTCCTTAGGGAATTGGATGTCTCTAGCGAGGCATTTGTCTCCCGTGTGTGTGCGATTCCTGCTTTCTGCCAGCCAGTCAGCACCCGGCTCTGTGCACCAGGGGCTCTGAGCCCTGTCCCCCAGCAACACGTGTGACCACGTGGGGACATGGGCTGCTCTCAGCCTCCTGACTCTGCAGCGTGTCTGCAGGAAAATCTGTCAGGAGCCCACCATGGCTCCTGACACGGCTGGCGTCAGGGCTGGCACCATCTGTGAGGCTGGGAGGTGAGCCTGGCCCTGGCGCGTGCTTTCCCCATGTGTTTGTACCCCTTTGAAATCCTTAAATGGCAAAGAATGGCAGGAATGCAGGGGTTTCTTTGGAGGCAGGCTCCAGGATGGAGCAAGCTGTCTTCCACACAGGTCTGCAGGCACCAGTGGGGAGATACTGTGCCCTCCCTCCCTGAGTCCTATCCCAGAAGTCATCCCAGTTTTTAAGGAAAGGTTGAAAAAGGACTTTGCTGCAGTCCAGGGAGCAGGTAGCAGCACGTTGGGAACTCTGGGGCAGAGCTGCCTGCACCAGCCATGGGGTGAACACCCCAAGAGGAGCCACTCCAGCCTAGGACAAGCCCTGCTAAGCAGGACAGACCAGCTCTGTGTGCTCAGGATCCAGTTATGTTCCTTTCCCTTCCATTACAGTTTCTGAGTCCTCCATGGATCATCCCATTCTCCATCCTGTGCCCTGCTCAAGGCTCTGACACCACTGTGCCAGAGTGGTGCCATTCATCAGCCCCACGGTGCAGGAGAGCTGCAAAGGCTTTTGAGTGACTGCCAGGGGTATGCAGCTGCTGCCACTCATCCCCCCAGCCCCTCCTGGGGACCAGACAGTGCACACACACTCACCCTTCCCAATACAAGAATGCAGCATCCCCATCCTCAGGCTAGGTGTTTTATCCAAAATCTGACATTAGGGTTAGGAGTTAAATCCAAAACCAATCACAAGCCTAGCTACAACTCCCTGTTTTTCAGAATATATTAAGAGAACCATTGGAAAATTGCTTTTATCTGCTGCTTCCTAAACCCTCTGGCTTGTACTTTAAAGCCTTTTGTCTGTGAACAGGAGAGCTGGAAAACCCTTTTTTGTTTCCTTAAGCAAATAGCCCATCTAATATCCAGCCTTGAGGGGCTTGAGAGAACAAAAATGAAGGGGAAAAAACCAAGGATGTAGCAAACATTGTGCCACGCTGTGAAATCACCAGATCACAGGACTCAGCAATGCTGGGTTTGAAGCAGCAGATCTGTGCCCATGACGGGAGGGTGGCACAGCCTCTGTTGGGAAGGCAGAGCTCCCCAGCCCCCGTGGGGCTGTCGGCCAGCAGGGCTGCAGCTCCTTGTCACGTTCCCGGTGGGGACAATGGCACGGGGCTGTTGATGGGGACAATGGCACCGGGCTGTTGATGGGGACAATGGCACCGGGCTGTTGATGGGGACAATGGCACGGGGCTGTTGATGGGGACAATGGCACCGGGCTGTTGATGGGGACAATGGCACCGGGCTGTTGATGGGGACAATGACAGGGGCTGTCCATGAGCTGCTGACCGAGAGCAGCGCAGCGAGGCAGGAGCTGCTGGGGCTGGGCAGGGACAGCAGGGCTGGGAGAGTCCCAGCACCTGGACACCACGGTCCTGTGCACTGGGATTCGCTCCGTGGAGCTGAGGGCACCGATTCTTTCATAGAATAATTGGTACAATAGCTCTAATTAGCCCTGGAGCAAACAGCACTTTATGTCTTGCTTATCCAGGCCGTGTTTGCGGCTGGGATGCTGAGCGAGCCCCAGCCATGGAGCTGCAGTTTGGCTGGGAAGAGGGGAAATGTGGGGTCCTTTCTCCAGGCTCAGCAGCGTGGGCACACGCTTGGCCATGGCCAGTGCCCTGTGTGTGGTGGGTAAAGGGAGTGTCCTGGGAGAAGCCTGGCACCAGGGGATTTAGGTGCAGGCTGTGCAGGCAGCAGGGGCTGTGCTTTTGCTTGGCATTTCAGTACAGCCCTCTCCAGGGCTGTGTCAGTGCCAGAGGGGGCCTTCCTGCCTCCCCTGTCTCTTGGAAACCTGACAAGGGGTTTGTTTGTACCTGGTTTTCCCCAGAGCACTCTCAGATGAGACTCTTGTTGATTTGGGCAGCAGAACTGGAGGCAGACAAACGTGATGCTGCCATGGCACTGTCATGTGCCACTCTACCATACAAGATGGGCATGAGCCCCATCAGCACAGGGGGCCTAGTACACTGCAGACAGATTTTTGATCTTTTCCTATATTTTTTTCTTTTTGCCTGTGCCACACACTAGCTGGGACTAGCTAGGTTCATATCAGTCCGTTCATCCACACCTTTTACACTATTGCAGTAAAAATAACAGAGACTGTCCATGAACTGTTGTTCCATCTTCCCCATGTATGTTCCTTGCCTTCAGACCACTGACATATCACACACATCCAAACCCAAAACTTCTGTATTCTCAGTCCACCCAGAAAACCCTGTAATCCCCCAGCCTGCCGCTCCCCCTGCCCAGCTCAGGCTCTCAGGGTGCTCCTGCAGGGACTGTCAGGGACAGGCACACACTCACTCTGCTTGGGGGGCACAGGCTCTGGGCAGGGTTTCTCAGCTTGTTCATGACAGAGAACAGCATAGTGAACACCCATGCTTGTGCCAAAATCCTCATGCTTACAACCTTCCCCACCTCCAATGCATTTACTGCATTTGAATGCTTGAGTGCCTGGAGAAGGGACCTCCTCAAAGGTCCCTGGGCACCCTGAGACTCTCTGGAGACTCAATTTATTGGGGAAAAAAGAAGAGAAATTATTCTGAGCCTAGATTTTAGGCAGCACCTACTCCATGCTGCTGGGAGGGGAAGGAGGAGACACAGGGGAGAGGGAAGCCAGGCACAAACTGCACCATGGAGCCACGCTGAGGAAGTGTCAGCTCTGGTTTTGGTGGTTGGTCCAAGTCATTTGCTGGGGATTTACAATGCATTTTGTGTCGTTGTAACCCCTTCCTTGCTGGGCTACACTGTGACCCCAGTGCTGAGCAACAGGTTTGCTGGGAACACCAGGACTGAAAAGAAATTTAGTGCTCTAAAACTGCAAGTCTGGTCCATGAAACACCATGTGAGCAGTCACTGTAGCTCTGAGGCTTTTACAGCACTTTTAGTGATATAGATCAGCATTTCCCAGTCCCTCAGTATTACTGTTGGTATGTGAGGTTTGGCAATAGCATAAGAACCATTTCCAAATCCTCCTTCAGGAAAACACTAGTCAGTACATCCTACTGAGCATCATTAATGTCACTTTAAACATTTGCAGTTAAACAGATCCATGCTCTTGCAGTGCCCAACATGAGAAATACTGCACCAGTGTGCAGAGATGCCAAATATGCTAAGGGCAGGAACAGAAGAAAGAAAGAGACAGAGGTGGCTGATGCTAGTTAGCAGATGCAGAGAGCTGGGAATTGATAATGGAGTCCAGGCAAAAACCTTTGCTCAAATTAAACTAATGTTAAGCAGCAACTTCACATGAAGAAATCCCCAGAGGACCCTCTCATTGAACAAAAATGCATAAACAAAGAAGTGACACAAACACAGAAGTTACAAACAAATTCAGGAAAAAAGGCTGCACATTTCTGCCCCAGAGCTCAACCACCCATACCCTGCCCAGGGACCACACTTGGGGATGGAAGATCTCTTCCCCCCCACATGACAAAGAGCTGAATCTCCTCATCCACAGTCTCAGTCCAGTCCCACCTGCACTCAGGGCTGGCAGTGCAAGGTGCAGGATTAGCACCCTCTCTGAAGTCCCAGCAAAGGGCATCCCAGTGGGACTCCCTGATGTGTCAGGGCTGCCCATGGTGACAGTGGGGAGCAAACAGCTTTGCTGCATGGAAGGTGAGACCTATAGGAATGAATAACTCACATCCACAGGGAAAGCCTGAGGAAAAATGGGACAAAATCCAGTTTCTTGCTTTACACACGCTCCTCCCCTGGCCCATGTTCCCAAAACAGCAGTGCCACATTACACTCCTCTGTGGTTTTGGCTGCAGTCCCCCAGGTGCTCCCTTTGTGCCACAGTGACACATCACGCTGGCTCCCTGCCTGTGCCCACCAGGCCTGGGCACTGGGGCATGCCTGCTGCATGGCCCTGTTCTCTGCAATGCTGCTGCTTCTTTTCCTTACCTATGCCTTAAATCTCATCAGTCCAGTCCTCAGCCCTAGGGGCAAGTGGGTCATGCAGTGAGCATGTGAAGAAGACCCCACAAGAAAAATATTTATGGGGATGAAGAGGCAAGGGACAAGCAACAGTGCAGATATGACCCAGATCCATCCTGCAGCCTTACCTTGTATGGACCTAAGGAGGCATTCCTGGGATTCAGGAGGTTATTTCTATTTTTACTTTGCAGTGGGAGCCAAAAAACCTCTGTATTTTGAGAAGCTTCAAGCATTGATTGGATACGGCTGATCCTTCCATCAGCTGGTGCAGTGCCACCAGATGAATAAATCTTGCATGCATCTGTAATTACTGCTTAGCTTGTGTTTAAGTGCTGTGTCATTGATCTGCAGAACTCATCAAAATCCATAAGGGAATGCATGAAATTATATTGGATGGAGCAGAAAGGTACATGACAACATCCATTTTCTGCCTTGTTTGTTCACCAAAAAAAAAAACCAAAGAAAGCATTTATTTATCTCCATTCAAATTCTTGGGTTAACTTGTGATTTAATCATCAATTGTAACACTGTTACAAATCAGCTGCTCTTTATGTAGGGAATATATTTCTTTCTTGCAGTGGGCCTTAATAAAATACAGTTTCTACTTTTTTTTTCTAATAAAAATGTTTCTACCAGTACCTGCCCCCTAAGTGGGCAAAATCTCTATTAAAAGCATGAAGAATATTGTTTATAACACTCAATATGGAAATCTCTGGTGGTCAGAGCTTCTGACTGCATATTAGGGAACTCAAAGGGACTTCCAAGTGCCACCACAGACTTCCCATCGTGTCCTCAGGCAAATCACCTATCCCCTTGATACTTCAATTCCTCCTAAAGCAAGTGTGATTAATAGTATTTCCCTGCTCCAGTGGGAGGCTGGGAGGACACATCAGTCCTGCGCAGCAAGCGCTGAGGTGCTGCAGCAGCAGGGAGCAGGGGCAATGCTTTGCTCACCAGCCCTCTGCTCAAGGGGCTCTCCTCCCCTCCTGCAGCCAAGGGGAAGCACACCAAAGGCATTTATTGGGAATAAAGCCCACCGTGCCTGGAAGAACTGCTTTTTTCCAGACCTAGCGTTTCTCTGGCCCAGCTCCATCCTCCCACTGGAAGTGAAGTGCTCCTGGATCAGTTCAGACTTCTCCCACGAGCAGGGAGGAACTCCTGCTCCTCCCACCTGGCTTACTGCAGCACCTTGGCCCGTGGCCTGCTCCCAAGAGATGTGGCCACTGACAGGTCCGTGGGCAGGCAGCAGAGGCTGCTTCTGGCAGGGACATGTCCCCAGGGCACAGAGGAAAGCCTGCACAAGCTCAAGTGCAGACAGCTTTTCCCAGCCCCGTGGTGGGACAGGCCTCTGAGGTGGTGTGCTCAGCTCATCTCCCACAAAGCCACAGCAGCTTTGTGGCTGGGCTGTCCCATGCAGAGTATCCCAAATCGGTTTTGTCATGCAGATGTCCCTGATGCATCTTGAGCTGAGCACAGGGATCAGCCAGCTCCTGCAGAGGCCTGGGAGCAACCCAAACCACTGTCTGGAGGACTGCAGGAGCCTAACCCCAGGAGGGGCTGTGTGGTGACAGAAGACTCTCGTGCCAATAGAAGAGGGAGAAAGGGAAGATGGGGGTCCAGAAGGTGACAGCCATTCCCGGTGAGAACAATGGAGCTGTTTTGAGATTCTATAAACAATCTCCTGACAACGATTCGCTTGAACATTTTCTAAAGGGATGAGAAACTCCATGAATTTTCCCTTACGTGTCTCTCCTTCTGGATCCGGCCTGGACTGAAACCAAAATGCTGCAATACCACAAGCAAAGCTGCTCTCGAAGGAGCCTCAGCCTGACAGCTGCTGAGAAGGACCAGAAAGTCCATTTGCGTAGCACAGATTTTACACGCCCGAGAGATCTACCCATGTCTGGCATAACTGAGATATTTTTAGAGTGCAGCCAAGGGTAAAATTTCCAGGTTTTGCTTTTGCTACCTATGAGTCACATCTGCCCATGGCAGAGCACTGGCTAATTTTGGTACCCATGGCTTTTGGCAGGGATGCTTAAATGACATTTGAAAGCAGAAATCCCCACAGCTTGCTAATAGGTCAGGAAAATGGACAGATGAGAAGATCCAGAGATATGATTCCCACTCCATCTCCAGCAATGCATCTTCCTCAGCGGTGTGAGTGGATAAATGGGGCCCCTGATTGAAGTCAGCTCCCGACAGACCTACCCCACTCCTCGTAATTGCACCATCATCCTGCCATGGGCATCCTCCAGCTACCTGATATGAGAACACAGATCTCATTAAGTGATGCTTTCCTTTGCAGCATTAGATCTAAATCCCTCACTGGTGCTATCCCTGCTGCAGACAGACAGCAAGAACTACAAAACACTGCAACTCTATCTAATTCTTTTCTTCCAGCTTAGAAATGGAGATGTTAACGCTGCTTCACCAACAAGTGTGTAAATAGATGTCCCAGGCCTTTGTGCACACCCCAGTGAATATCTCTGGCCAGCGGCTGATCAAAAGGTTAAACTCTGTGGGACTGGTTTCATCTGTGGTCCCAGCTGTCTGCTTTCCAGGGCTGGAGTAATTCTGAGTAATTAGCTCATTTGGCCTTGGGGCCAAATTGAATATCTGCTGTGCAATGCAAGGAGCATTGGGGCAAGCAATCCTTCGTGCCTGCGCTGGTGTGCTCACTGGGGGCTGTGCATGCAGCAAACTGGGTTAGTTGATGTCTCTCCCCTTTTTGGGCTCAGCAGATGCTTGTGAATGCACCAGGGGCCCTGCTGCAGCATGAAGCCTTCATTCTCTGAGCAAGACTCCTTCCCAGAACAAGCCCTTCATTATCCCAAACTCCCTGGGGCTTATTTTTAGCCCCTCCTTTTCTTTCCTTTCTTCTTTTTACAGTATAGAAAACCATCAGCTCCACTGTCAGCCAGCTTATAACAGCAGTCCTGGAGCAAAGAAAAAAAGCTTCAAACCCACTGACTCTGTTGCATAAAGGTTTAGGCACAGATCCTGCTCACTTCCAGGGTTCCAAGTCCCACCATTCTCATCCCTTTTCCAGCTCAGCTACTGTCCTTCAGAGCTGGGTGTCAGAAGGAAGCAGAGCCTTACATAAAGCAGGAGCAAGGCTGGGGCTTTGAGCCTTCCTCTGCTTCAGCCCAAGTTCGATCAGTGCCTGCTGTGCAGAGGACACCCCTGTGCAGGGCCACCAGGACAGAGGAGCTTGCACAGCCCAAGCCACGCTCATCCTGGGCTCACACAGAGCCAGCCTCTGTCAAAATCCTCTGCTTATGAAACCAAGGTGCCTTGTGGTCAGCAGCTAAACAACAATTTAAATCACAGACTTTATATAAAACAGTGGCACTGCCCAGATGAGGACACTGCTAAAAGGCATCACAGCACTGCTGGTGGGCTGTGGTCACCACATCTGCCCTGTGTAGCAGCCCCAGGAGCCTGGTGTGACACTGCCTGCTTCTCCAAATAGCATCAGATTGAGGCACTGTAAAACAGATGGTCACTTGTAAAACAAGGCGGCTATGGCTCCCTCCTTCCTCCATCTCAGAAAGGATTTGGGACATGAGGAAAACCCCTTCCCATGTAACAAAAGGCTCCAAAGGGCTTCTCTGAAGTAATGTCTTGGTAGCAGAGTAAAGATGCTGCACAGTGGATGTTGCAGAGGTCTCAGAGATATCTACAGAGAAACAAGTGGGAGATAGAGAGGGGAGAGAGGACAGCTGTTCCCATTCAAAAATTAACAAAGTTAACTCTGACACGGCAGTTTAAAAACCGGAAAAAGGCAGTTTGTTCACAGACAGGGTAGCTGAGCTTGGAAATTCCTTGCTGCAGATGTGGTTGTTAGAAGCTTAAATTGCTGCAAAAAGTGTCTAAACAAATTTCTGGAAGAAAAATCATTGAGGGGTAATAAATATAAAGATATCACACTTCTTTTTGAGACTCTGTTATCCATATGAACTGCTGGAGGCTGGAAAAGCTGAATACTGCATGCTTGCCCTGTATTCGTACTTTTCTCTCAACATCTGCTCTTGGACACTAGCTAAGCTAGGTGAGACATTGATCTGACCCAGACATGTTGTTTTGCTCTTTTGTAATGGCTCTGATATGTCAAAAATACCTTTTTCATACCCTCTTACATCCCATCCAATTTTCAAGCTTCCATGCAGAAAGAAAAGTCCACATCTCCTTTCCCAGGACCCCAAAATCCTTTCTGGCTAAGTTTCTCGTGCTTGCTTTTCCTCCAAGACCCATCTCACCCCCAGCCAGAGCTCTGTGATGACAAACTCAAACCATAACACAGTGGCCTTTGATTCCAGCAGTAAGGAGCAGAGACATGGCCAGAGCTGACCACCTGTGAGCAAAGCCAGCCAGCACTTGCACCTGGAGCCCCCTCATGTCCTCAAGTACCTTTGTTACACAGCTGCTATTTAGTGACGCTTCTCATCCACATGTGATGCTAAAAATTATTCTGGATCCAGTCATGCCTTGGAAAACTGCAAGTCTAAGTAGGACAGCTAAACGCCAACCTGCTTTTATTCACTCCTCCTGCCTATCATTAGTATTAATATCAACTTGTCAGGTTGATCTTGATGTACAAGCCCTGTACAGCCTTGCTTTGGTGCAGGGCCAAAAACATAAAAAATGCATCACAATGCAGCATCTCTTTTGTCAAGACTTGGCACCTTCCTTTAATAGCAGGGACCGTCCTCCTCACTCCCCAGAGAACAGTAATGAAAACCCAGGGCATCCAGCAAGGTTCTTTCAGGAAAGTAGCCCCAGTAATCCCTGAGCCTGGTGACCATCACTCAGCTGTTAGCAGCCTGCAACAAGCAGGCACCAGAAATGACATCTCATTGGTTGGATTAAGTTAGGGGAAGGAAGTTGGGGAGTTTTCATGCTGGTGCCTCATCTGGCTGGACGTGAGATGAGATTTATCATGTGGAGCAGCAGCAAGATATTAGGGCTTGCCATGTAATTCATGTGATTGCCATGGAGGAAGGACTGGCTGATGGAGCAGCACAGCCAGAAACACTAAACACATTACCCAAAGTCCAGGAGCAAGTTCCCAAGACCTTCCTTTTCTAGGCTGGACTGAGGAAACACCAGACAATGCTCTTGCTCTCAGATGAGTTACTCATGCCCTAAGGTCTTTTACCTGCCTGCCATAACCCACATGGAAACGCCTCAGGAACAGTGTGTGCCACCTTCTGGCTTTTGCTAGGGGCAGAGGAGGGCTCTGCAGTCTCTGCCCTCAGACAGGATTGATTCCTGAAGGGACACGATGCCATTGTTTGGCAACATTTCATGCTTTTCATAACTGATAATTATTTAAGACACCTGTGACATCGCTTCCTTGTGTGCTGGATTGGTGCTGGATTCTGAGAGTGGGCTGTGCTTGATTTTCCCCTTTCCCTCAAATATAACAGCAGATCTGACTGGACATAGTGTCTGCAGAAAAAACACTGTGGTTCCATGACCTCTGGGCACTTGCCCAGCGCCAGCTGCCCTGGGCAGCCAAACCAAACTGCATCACACCTTCAGGCAGCAGTGCCCACATGGTTTTGCTCTCTGGTAGGAGATAACTACAAGAGTTTACTCTCTGTTGTAGAGCCACTACTGACACTCCCTAAATCCAATTTTGTCCTCTGTACCCTTACTCTACAGTCACTGAATATGAAATGGTTTTAATGCTAAATATACATTGAATCATGTGTTCATCATTGAAAGAAAGGAAGATAAGATCAGATACAGGCAGCCTTCCATCCATGAGCAAGGAAGGAGTGTTCAGATAGAGCCATCTTTACATAATCATTTAGATTTAGATGACATGGAGCCTGCTCATGACAACCTTGATTAAAAACTCAGCATTTGCCAGGACACAGTGTTGGAGCTGCCCCTTGAGTGCCTCAGTACACAGAGTCCAAAATAGCCCAGCAGTGACTCAGCTGCATGTGTTGACAAATGGGGATCTGCTTCCTCATCAAATACAACACAAGCCAACAAACCGAGGCTGGGGTATCCCACACACACATGGCCTTTCCTTCACAGAGAAGACATGGCCAGAACTCAGGACAGCCAGGATGGAGGAGCCACTGGGAAGATGCTGCTGTCTCCAGGCTTGCTCCTGGAGTTGGAGCTCCAACTCCCACTCCCTGCACACCTGCCCCAGAGCAGGACCCAGCTGTGGCTGCTGCTGCACCGCAGCTCGTTGAGCACTGAGGATGTGAGCGTGGCATCAGCACCGTGTGAGCACCTTGGGTGTGCACAGGGACAGCTGGATATGCAAGACTGCCAAGGTGTCACCCTCACGGCAAGAAAAACCCAACAGACCTTTAACCATCTTACTGCCATTAAGCTCAGTAGATGTGAATGTCCGTCTGTGTAAGCTTTGCCGCAGGTATCCAGCCTTGACCACAGCCTGCAACCTCAGCTGCACTTCTTCATCCAAGGAAGCAGCCAGTGGAGCTTTTGGCACAGGCAGGACAGTCCTGGGAGAAGGTTCCTGTGGTAGCCAAGAGCCTGAGGAGGGTCCCTGTGCACACACTGCACATAGGCTGCTGCTGAGCCATCCCCATGGGACACCTGGACAAAAGTTCCTTTTCTCCATGCAGTGTCTCTGGCACCAACAGTGCTGCTACCAGGTGCTTTTGGAAACAGCAAATGAAGGGCCAGTACTTCTGTGTATAGCTATTTGCTGTTAACTAGCCTGTATAGAGCTCCTGCCTTTCTTAGCCTCTGTTCAATGATCTCCTCTCCCTGTATTTGTGATTGCCATTTCCTCTGCATTTTGCTTTTAGCAGCATAAAATAGTTGGGCTTCACCTCCCTGAGCATGGTATAGGGAGTGACTCAGAAACCTGCAATCTGCTTCAAAACAAAGCATTTAAAATAAAAGATACAAGCAGTAATGGAACTACTTGGCTCAGGAGCAGAAATGCTAGAGGGTTACTCATGTACTCACAGACCTTCTAACCTTCCTTCAGCTTTTTTTAACCCTTGCAAACCCGGGGCAAGGCAGGCTGCAAGTAAGACCTGATGTGTCGTTTCAGATATGCTTCCACTCCAGTGTACAAACCCTGGAGCTGGGCAATGGAAGAGCTCTGGTGCCAGCACCACTGACGTGGAAGGGAGAGCTAAGCTCTCACTCCAAGGCCTCCAAAGTGCTCTTATTTCTGCTGGTTAAACAGATGCCAGCTTCTGAGGGGATTATGTGTCATAGAGCCTGTTGGCTGTGACAACTAATTATCTCTCACAACAGTTTGGCCTTGAGATTTTCAGCTCAAATGGCGTACCAGCAGTGCTGCCATCCTGCACCATGTGTAGCAATTTGTCCCCACTTGGGTTTCCCTGTTCCCAAAGAGGTGGCACCCCCAAAGTACACCATCCTCCCCCAGCTCAGGCTCACACCAGCAGGTCCTTCCAAGCATGGGCAGGGAGCACCAGCACTCCAGTGAAACCTCAGAGATGCTTCCAGCAGGAACCCAGGAGAACAAGCAGTGGCTAAAATCAGCTCAGCATCCAAACAGCAGCCTGGCTGATCCTCCCATTCCCACAGCTGGGTGTTAGTGTGGCAGCCATGCCATGGCAAACTCCTCCAGCTGAGCTTCATGGGCCGCACACACCAACAGGGTCCAGCTCAGCTGCAGCCAAGTGCAGGGGGAAAAATATCTGCCACAGCCCAAGTCTCTTTCTAGGGTAGAGCAGCCAAAGATTTAAACAGGTTTGGAATGCAGCCTCAAGAGGAAAAGAAAATTCCCCCTCTTACACCTCAGCTTTTTAATATCACCTTGAAGTTCCTGAGGAGAGCCTGAGTCTCTGAATACCAGCACTGCAGAGCTGCCCCAGTCTGCAGGGCCCTGTGAAGAGATGCAGCTGTCTCTTAAATAACAGCAGTTGACACCAGTTGTGAATAGATGAGTGATCGTGGCTTCAGCCGTCACAGCCCAGGATCTGATTTCAGATGAAGCCCCATTCATCCATCCAGTGCCCATCACAGGGTTATTAAAGGAGCATCTGTCACAAAACCACCATGCCTTTAAATGCTTGAAAAAGGGCACAACAAAAATAAGCCTGCTTAGCTTATATACTTTCCTCTGGGTGACGTGATTGTTGGAATTGTTTAGGAAAAATAAAGTATAAATATGATGGGTAGGGAATGTACATGATACGAGCAGGGTGAGGGTTGTGTTTGACCTTAGTGTAGAGTTTGGCTGTCTGTTTGCTGTTCCAGGCTTGTGGGGTAGGCATGAGAGACAGTGGCAGGGAGTTTTGTTGGGTAGCAGAGTGCACAGCCCCAGCTCTCAGGTGTCCTGCTCCAGAGCTCTGGCTCAGTGCACTCCCTCCAGGACACAAATGGAAAGCAATTCCTGGTTTGGATGCAGCAGGAATATAATCTCCAGCAGCAGGTCAGGACCAAGTTCAGGCCAAATGGGATGTGCTATGGCAAGGCCAATGAGGGGAGTTGGTTTGGTTACTCATCAGGACTAAGTCCATGTTCTGTGTTTTAAAAAAATTGCATTTAGCTAAACTGAAAGTCAAGCATAGACTTCATGGCTGTCTTGAGTGAATAGTTCCAGCTCATACCATCTCACACTCACCAGCAAACTCTTACCTGACACAACAGTCTTTTCCTTCTCTGCAACTGTGCAGCTCCTCTTAGTACTTTTTATTCTCTGCCTGTTGCACTGGGCAAAAATGCCATCTTCTGGCACCTGAATAGGTGCCCTCCTGTCCTGCCAGCATCAGGTCACCTCCTGCCCCACTGCCTCTCTGGGTGACATCCAGGCACAGGGATCAAAGGAAAAGATCACTGTTCATGCACAGTCATGCTCTATTATATTCACAATATATTGAAAGAATCTCAGAGCATTAGATTGATGCTCCTAGGGCCAGAGGTAGACATTTATGCCCTGTAATGCACATCAAACCCCTTTTAAGAGAAACTGGAGTGTCTGTGTGCAGGCTTAATGGTGGTGAGAAGGACTGTGCTGTGTGATGCAGGTCTGTGTTTATAATTCATATTAAATGGTAATCCAAATTCCTCTTTTCTTTATAAATTGTTTTTAAAATTGTCTTGAATGTGGATGGAAAACTGGATTGTGGTCATATGTGCAAAGATGTTGGGTTCCTCTACACAAACCTTTCATGCCACAAGACAGGACTTCCTACCCCAAGTTTCAGCCTAGGGAGGCATTGCCTGTGTTCATAGATTTTAAGCCTAAAGCAGAATAAAGTTACATATTTTAAACTGCCCAAGCATTTTAGAAAGCTAAATCTCCTCTCTGTTCCTCCAAAGCCCCAGTTTGTACTCCCAGATTATCACCATTTAAGTGGAGTCCTGGATTCTCTCCAAGAGCTGCATCTCGTGCAGCCCCAGCCCTGTGCTGGGTTTTGAACTGAAGCAGTGACTCACCTGTGCAGATTCATCTCCTTTCATCTGAGCTGATTGAAAGCCAGGCCTGGCATGGCCCTCCTTCCTTCCAGCACAGAGAGGCATGGCCAAAGGGGACTGGACCTGTGTGTTCTGGGAGCAAGACCTGTATGCTACAGCCTCTTATCTGAATAAACCCTGGCAGAAAAAGGTTTTGTGTACAGAATCCAGCACAATGGACTGATTGGGACACTTGTTCCTTGGGGAATAAAAATAGCAAGTTAATATTAAAACTGTGTATTTTCACAGATTGCAGGCAGGACCCACAACACCCCATGCTTAATTTCCTGCTTTCAGTTCTCTATCAGATTTTATGCTTAGCTTACTGAGGTTTGTTTTTCCCCAGAATAGGATATTTTTTTGCTTTAGCTACAATACATTCAGCCATGAAAAATGAGATTGAAAAAGATTAATAGGAAGCTGAAGGATCCATCTGAGATTGACAAAGATTAATGTGTGTCTTATTCTTAGCTGTTTTCTTTTTCTTTTCCCTTCTTCTCTTAGCTACCTAGACAGCTTAGATCGAATTGGAGCTGCAGACTACCAGCCTACGGAGCAGGATATCCTCCGAACCAGGGTCAAAACAACTGGCATCGTAGAAACCCATTTCACATTCAAAAACCTCCACTTCAGGTTAGTCTAAAATACACTAAATTTTCAGAACAACTATTTATCACAGGGCTTTCCCATAGTTCCTAAAGAAGAAGTGGTTAAATTGCTGGTTAATGCATGTTCAGCTCCCACTGCAGAAAACACAGCATTTTGGAGGGCCAACAATATGAAAAGTTTGGCAATCCTGTCTTGAAAGTCACTGCCTGTAAGATAGAAGCTCATGGCAACTTCTTCTAACCCAAGCAACGCCTCTTTGTTGGAATGTATAATACAAGACTGACCCCCAAATCTGATCAAACCTCATAAAATGTAAAAATATTTGGCCAGACCTTTTCTCTTAAGTGGGTCGGTCACATGTAGTTAACACAACACATTGACCCTCATGATGCCATCCAGTAGAGGGAAGAGGGCACAACGACAGAAAGCCACACACAAGCAGTACTTAGAGCATATAAAAGTCAAGAGTGTGTGGTCTCCACCTCTACTGACCCTTTGGGACTCAGCATGCTGCTCAGGCTCTCCCACAGGTCCCCACATCCCTGTCTGTAACTGCTCCTCCTGGCTCTGCTCGGCTGCAGGCTCTGGAGGAGAAGACCAAGCTAGCAGTGGAAGACCCACTGCTCTGTGTTTGGAGCCTCCCAGGACCCAGGTGGTCAGAGAATGCCCAGAATGCTCAAGTTCCCTGGCAGCTAGGCAGGAGTGGGTGGTGATGGTGCTCCCCTGTGCTGCAGGCTCTTCGATGTCGGGGGCCAGCGGTCAGAGCGCAAGAAGTGGATCCACTGCTTTGAGGATGTCACAGCGATCATCTTCTGCGTGGCGCTGAGTGGCTACGACCAGGTGCTCCATGAAGACGAAACCACGGTGAGTCTAAGTGGGTCCTGGAGGCCCCAGCAGCTCTGTGTGGGACACTGCACAGCCAGCAACTCCTCAGAGATCGCCGAATGCTCCCTGGGGTGCTGCAGTAATGTGCTTTTGTCCCCTTGGCTCTGAAATCCTGGGGAGAGCTCTCCTCCTTCACCTTCTTTGGTACCGAGTCTGCATACCCAGGTAATGCTACCTTACATTAGTAAAGGCAAAGGGTTTGCTTCTCCTTTCTAGCCAACCTGTGTTCTCAAAATGCATTACAGGAACCTATAACCAGCAAGAGGATACAGCTGGGTGTATCCCTGTTTAAACAGGGAAGCAGTCAGGCTGTGGTGCAGAGGTGCAGGACAGCAGTGCACGCCTGGGGCTCAGCCCAGGAATATAACCTATTTCTTCAGGCTACAGAAATTCATTTTCCTTAGTGAGAATGGAACTGTTTAAGTCCTCAGGTAATTTGCTCTAGGAGAGATTTTATGACTTCCCACTGTGACATTAGGCTCAAAATACCATCTGGAAATAAAGCTGGTAAGAACCTGTGTGCTCCCTGGTATTAGAGTGAATTAATACAAGTGAATTGAATACACATAAAAGGATGCAGTAAGACTCATTGCTGCATTCTGACCATTCATTCAGTATGATGGAGATGCATGTTTTGGGGACAAATGACAACTGCTGTGGTGGCACCCAGTTACATTTGTCTAATGAAAAGGAATTGGAGGCCATACTCAGACTCAGTAATTATTTCATCGGTGCCCAATCTGCAACAGCAGCATGGAGTGCTTGCTCCTGCCAGCTCTGTCTTTCTGAGGCTTTTTATTCTCCTGCTGGTAAAGATGTCAGGCTTGCAGAAAGCTGTGGATGAGGATGGAATCGAGAGAAATATTGCTGTTAGGTGACATTTGTCTTGTCCCAAAAGACTAGGGGGACTGTGGTTTGTAGCCTCTGAGCCAGGTTTATGAGCTCTAGCAAACTCTTTGATGAAATCACCTGGTTGTTTGAATCATATTGATGCCAGAATTCTGGATGATATTAACACTACCAGTCACAGGACTGGTAACAGCATGAGGCTGTGTCAAGGAGAAGTTTAGACTGGAAATTAGGAAAAGGTTCTTCACCCAGAGTGTGTTCAGGCACTGGAACAGGCTCACTAGGGAAGTGGTCACAGCACCAAGCCTGACAGAGTTCAAGAAGCATTTTGAAAATGCTCTCGGGCACATGGTGTGACTCTTGGGGTTGTTCTGTGCAGAACCAGGACTGGATTGGATGGTCCTTGTGATTCTGTGATCATGACTGTGTCTCCCTCCATACTGACTGAGACACTCTACATCCTGTCATGTCCACTTATTTATAATCCCCAGTTGTCTCCTCCCTCTGACCCTGGCCCTGATATGTTGAAGGATGCTCAGCCCTGTAGGATTTACTGGGAAAGAACCAAAATCTCCTGACATGATTTGAAAAATCCAGCCATTAGCTCAACACTATAGAGCTCTGCAACTGGGCAGCAAAATCAGCCAGGAGACACAGAAGAACACAGAGGGAGAGGGAAGGTCCAGGAGCAGGGAGCAAAGCTGTGATATGAGCAGAGAGCAAGGTGCTCTGTAAGTATAGCTTGGATTGTGACACCCAAATTGTGAAGCCAAAGGCAGCATTTAATACAGGTCACCTTTGGGTGCCCATCTACACAAGTCAGAGCCTGTGATTCAAAGCCAGGGAGCACAAAATGGAATGGCCTGAATGCCAATGCCATTTTTTAAATGTCAGCCTTTACTGTGCTCCTCTGAACTGGAGGTTAGAGCATCTCTCCTGGGGAGAGCCCTGCCAGTGATTGTCCCTCACCCAGCACCACCCCAGAGCCAGCTCAGCCTGCCCCCTGAAGTGCCACGCTGCAGAAACTGGGAATTATGCATCTCCAACTTTCCCTTTGCAGCAGGAGAGCAGCCTGGTGCAGCTCTGGCACAGCACTGACATTTGCTTGCTATTTCAGTCCCTGTTCACAGCACATTTTGGGGGATGCTGAGCAACAGGAGGGCAGAGGCAGCTGCTGCTCATTTACACATTCGGCGTAAATGGCGAAAGCATTCGGCATCGCCGGCAGGACACCCCTGCCTAACCCACATAAACAGCCCTGAGCAAGGCCAGTGCACAGGGAAAAACAGTGGTGTTGGATCTTGCCTGCCCTATTGTATCCCCATCACAAATGGCAGGTGGAAAATGTAGCACCCACCCCTCCCAGGTGATCCGAAGGGGAAGCAAACACTTCCCCCGAGCGTTTGCCCCCTCCTTGGCAATGTGGTGCCTCCCCAAAAGCCCAGCAGTAAAGCAGCATCTCCTCCTCAGTCAGCTGGTTTGCTGTCTGCATCCGTCACATCTGCCGGCTTGCATGACGTCAATCAGCTTCTATTGCTTCTCACTTGGAACACACAAAGAGGAGGCAGCTGAGAAAGTGAGCTGGATGCTGCTCCTCCAGCTTCATTTTTTAGGGACACTTACTACACTGGCAGCTGTGTTGAGCCACTGAAGGTTTGGGGGCTGTACAGATGTCTCCATGAGTATGAAAGGACTTGGAGAGAGCTTTCATTGCTGGCATGAAGCCATGAGAGAGAAAGAACCTGACTGCATATCAGGGTCCAAAAAACTCCTTCCAAATCTGGGTGCATGTAGAGAATGGCTTTTCCTCTTGCACTCAGCACCCTGTTGTCAACGAGCACAAGATTTCACAGGTGCTTTTTGCACTTCTGTAAGTCAAACCACACTTCAGGTGGGGAAAACTGCATTTCAGATGCAGTCAGCATCACGTGGACCAGGGACAGGCTCACCTTGGTAAGCTCCAGGTGGGACAAGTGTAGGGTCAGCTTGTGTCACTAAAAAAAGCTCACAAACAGGTTTATTGTGAATCCTTTCCAAAGAGCTGGTTAAACAAGGCTGGGTGAAGCACTCTCTGACCTGTCCCTGCCTTTAAAATTCAAACCCAGCTCTATGCTTGTAAAGTTGTTTTGTGGGTTATTGTGCTCTTTGTTTTAAAAGACTGAGCACCCACCCTCCAGCAGCAGCTAAAACAAGATCATTGCATTTGAAGCTGTCTCTGCTTCTTAAGGGCAGGCAGTCTTTTATAAGGGATGTATTTTCTCTCTAATTCTCTGTCACAAAGAGCCACTCAGCAGGAGTCAAGGAAAGCAAGTACTCCCCTATGTCCAGATCAGAAAGACATAAAGAAAATAAAGAAAACTTTCTGCATCTGTGTTTTTTAGGCCCATACACCCGTAAAGATCACACTTTTCACAGAAACTCCCAGTACTGCTGAATCCAACTTCTCCCGTTGCTTCCAACACCTTATGCTGCTGTTGGCAAATCTAAACTGTGTCCCTGTGTGCCCAGCCCCCAGGGGAGAGGAACAAGGCATGAGAGAGATCCAAGCAATGCCTTCATCAGTCTCACTGCTGCCAGCCATAGCCCAAGCCTAAGCTCATGTGGCAAAACAGTACCCAGCCCATCCAACACACAAGGCACTGCCCTCAAGGTATTACAGCTGCCTGTGCCTTTACCAAGCCCTTCACAAGGACCTGCCAGGCTCTCTGCCATATTTGTACACAGTGGGAGCATCCTGCTTTAACTGGCAGAACACCTCCCTGGATTATGTCTTTGCACAACAAGGCTGTTTCGTTTCATTTGTGACTGATCTTTTTGTTTCATAAACTGAAGTTACAGAAGGAAAAGCCTCAGCTTTGTAATCTGGGAAGAGAGAGGGACAGTCATATCACTCAGTAAAACTAGAGAAGATGATTCACAAAGGTAGATTTCCATTGTTCTTTCTAAATAGAATTCCTAATGGCATTTTTTTAAAACAGCAATGGAATGGGACCTGCCATGGGAACTGAGACTATCCTCTGTTTTTTTACCTTACAAATTCAAAGGAGTCATGGCAAGAGAGGGAGATGTTGATGCTGCACATTGCTGCCTCTGGAGCTAAGATATTTAGGTCAACCATATCTAGGCAAGACATGCAAGTGTTGTTTGTGTCCCTGTTGGTGAGGATGGGATGGGTGGGAGGCTCTGTGCTGGTAACCCTTGGTGCATTAGTGTTGGCCTCTTGGTTTGTATCACACTGCATGACCTGGTTACTGTGCTCTCTCTGCTGTCATTGGACAAGGAAAATGGAATTGCAGCGCTCAGAAATTGCCTTAGGAGTGACAAAGCAAGGCAAAGTGGCTTGGACATCTTAGGAAATATAAGCAGGAGAGGGAATATGGAGTTGCCGTGCTTAGGATAACCATCAGTGTCCTTACAGTTCATGTGACAGCTAGCACTTAATCACCAAGGAAAACAGAAAATATTGAATCAAGTGGGTGTTGCAGAAGACACCAGGTCTCCTCTCATGCTCTGGTAAAAAAAAATATGGTTTTTATAAGTGTGTTTATGCCTGGGCAGAGTCTTGACTGTCATGCTGAGTGAAAAGCTGTTTGCTCTTCACATCAGTGATGGCTGGGCCATGACATCTGATCTCAGCTATGAGCAACTCTGTCTCTTGTCCTGTGCAGGAGAAGTTAACTGGACTTTCAATATGCATGGGTGAGTGGTTACTCCTGTGCAACATGGTTCTTGGAGCTACTTTTCTTGTTGGGGTACGAAATATTTGCCAGTGTAAGGATTTAAAATACCAATTTTGAAATAGGAAGTGACATTAAGAAATCAGTGTCTGAAGAGCTCTTCCCTTAATAAGAGACCCAACATAAAGTGAGAAAAAGCAGCATGATGGGTCCAAAAGCAGGTGAAATAAATTGTGTCACTTCATCTAAAAGTATGAGGAGCGTAATCTTTAGTGCCTCCTAGCAGAATAGGCACATCTGGTCCATCACAGCAGAAAGGGGCCCCAGCCAAGTTCTAAGGGACTAAAGTGATCTTCCACTGTGGATTTACTGGGAGGAGGGGGATGATATGGGAGATTTAACTTCTTATTCCTCCTTCAGCAGCAGTCTGTCCTTTTACATATGGTACCCAGACACTGCTTCCTCATCCTTGCCTCTGCACCTGGGTCTGCCTGAGCTGTTGCAGGGCTCCTACAAACATCTATTGAACTAGTAACAGTTGGGGAGGGAAAGGAAAGGGAAATAGTGAGGATTCCTGATGCTGGCCAGCACCAGGACAGCTTGTGTCCATGCATGGGCTCCCAGAAGCCCTCCTGGAATGCAACATGGCATCCCATACGGCATTCAGGTATGGCAACAGAAGCATCCATGCCTGCTCACCAGAATATTGCTCTGCACCTTTGCCACACACAAAAAGCAATTTATGGCTTTTGAATAACATCATCTTCTGGCTTTGGAATAATGTCATCTTCTCTTTAGTGGTGGGGAAGAAAAGGTGGATTTTAAGACTAAAACATTTCCCACATAAATAAGGATGAGTGGGCAGAGTAGTGCATTATGTTTACTTGTCTGACTGGCAAAGCTGGAGGAAAAATCAACATGTAGAGATCAGAAAGCCAGGTCAGACAGCCTTAGGAAGCTTTGGACCTTGTTTCTGGAATCTGAAAGGAATAGAGGTCATTCAGTGTAACCCTCATGTTGTAGTGGGATGTATTGGTTTGTGCTGTGTGTATATGATTCTGTGATTCTATATTCTGGTTACCACTGAACACTAATAGTCACTATTTGTTGGGAAAACAGTCTCATCTCCTAATGTGCACTAATGCAAACTGATCAAACTGGACCAGAGAAGTAGGAGGACTTCTGTAGGATCCTTACCTAGTCGTACAACTGTAGAAAAGTTGGTTTCACCTAACCATGAAGCCAGCTCAGAAGTCCTCAGCTTCTGTTTCTTAGACAAACCCGATGTCACCCGTGGAGCTCCCCATGCCATGAAGAGCAGTTCCAGCCTTCTGCTCTCCACCAGGGCTGTGCAGTGTGGTGGCCATGGCACGAGGCTGCCCAGGTGGCTGATGGCTGCTGTGGGTTTAGCCCACAAGCAGCATTCCCATGTTTCTCCACACTTTAATTTAAATCAGCAAGAATTATAAAAATGTCATTTAAAATGTTCTGTGAGGGACCCTGCTTAAAAAGATGGTTAATTGTACTCAGTTTTTGTTCCTCTGACCACGTTCCACTTCATTCTCTCCTCCCAAAGGCTTTGGGTCTCCAAGGATCTCCTGCACAAAACCTTTGTACACCAGGTTTCTACATGGTTACAATTTTGGCACTACAAGTAGCAAAGGGGAGCATTGCTCCAGGGACTCCCACAGCAGCCAGTACCAAATGGGTTAGCAAAAACCAGCCCACAGGCACAGGATGATCCAGATAAGCGACGTGTTGCAACTGAGACCCAATGAGCAAATGCATTTTTACGTTTGTGTGTGATTGCGTCGTCCCTGTGTGTCGATACAAATGGTGGGGAAATGTGCGGTCATTCAAGACAGGGCACAGCAAATCCCATGTGTCCTGTTTCACTCTGGGCTGAATCAGATGTTTCTTTCATCTATTGAGCTTCTTCTATCTATATAAAACATTCAGTAGACGCTAAAACATATCAATGAAAAGATATGTGTTAATCAGTGAAGTGCTGGGCTCAACTTTATGCCAGCACAGGTGTGAAATGGAGTGGGAGAGGGGTGAACGCCCCCAGCTGACTCATGTACCACTCCACATTCCCAAATCCAGGGCTGGGGGGAACAGGACATGCTGCACCCACCCCAAAAACCCTCCCGTGCAGCCCTGTTCTCTCCAGTGTTCCTGTGGTGATGGCTGTAACTGGTTTCTTACACGCACTGGCGGGTTTGGGGAGTGCAGTCCCAAGGAGATCCCGCTGGAAAAGCCGAGGAGCCGGTCTGGTCTGTACCATGCTTTGCCTTTGACAACCCCTGACTCTTGGGTGTGCTTCATCCTCACCGCGCCTGCTCTCTGCGCTCCCCGGCTCCCGGCTGAGAGACGGCCACGCGACCGGCGTGCGCGCTCCGGCGTCGGCCTCGGCGCCAAACGTCGCCAGCCTCGGCACCTCCACAGCTTTTCCTCGGCCGTCTGACCTTATCTAGCCAAACAAAGGCCAAAAAATGAGCATTTGAGAGACCAACCAAATTTGGCAGGTATGAAGCTTCTCTTGAACCAAGAAAAAAAAAAAAAGAAAAACCAAATTGGGAGTTGAAAGCAGCGGGGAACATGACACTTGGTTGACTTTGCCGTGAGCTCTTTCCACCACCATAAACCCATGTGGCAGACTTTGCAACTCTCTAACTGGTCTGGTTTTTCCATTCCTCTTATCGCTCTCCTTTTCCGTGTCCTTTTTTTGCATGACCTATAACCAAAAAGCTGACTTCTCGTTGTGCGTACATTTGGATGTATGGCTCTTCTGCTAATCTTCTTCTTGAAGCATGAGCTAACACCAGTGGTAGCTGCCTGACTTCTAGTCTGGTTGTTCTTAGATGTTCTTTGTTATGTTTTTCCTTTTTATACTATTTTCTCTTCCTTTTTCACTTTTTTCTTCTCTACAAGACACTTTCTGTTGAGCTGTCTTCCAAAAGAACTAAAACAAAAAAGTTTTAAAATTAAAAGCGCAACAACAGAAAACACTAAACAAAATAACAAAACCAGTCAAAGGTCACGGCAAGGTCATTTCCAAAATTATGTCACCTTGATGTCTGCTTCCAACTCTAGATTAATTCAAGGATCTACCAGTCCTTGGTTAATGTAACCAGTTGTGTGCCGCGCACATTCAAGAAAGTGGAAAAAACATTTTAGAAAAATTACTGAAAACATTTTAGAAAATCTGCATGAGCTACACCAACACATAAATCTGATCAAAGGGCAAAAATAATTCTCCATCCATGCATGGTGCATGATGATTTCTATGAGCTGGGATCCTGTAAATTAATGTTATGCAAAATCAAAACAGCTCTGTATTGTTAAATGCCCTTAAGTTACTAATTGTATGTCAAATGTAATAGGGACTGCATCTGTGTATGTATATGTTCAGCTGTATGTATACATAAATTTATTATGTATATTGTAGATTTTCTTTTTTGTTGCTTTCCTCCTTAATTTAGTTGTTTTAGATTTCCCTACATGTTGAACATCCCTGGGTCGCTGGCTTTGGCCTGATGTGATTTTTCCTTTCTATTGCAGAACCGCATGCACGAGTCTCTGAAGCTTTTTGACAGCATCTGCAACAACAAGTGGTTCACAGATACATCTATCATCCTGTTTCTAAACAAGAAGGACATATTTGAGGAAAAAATTAAGAAATCTCCACTGAGTATCTGCTTTCCTGAGTACACAGGTAATGAGAAATGTGGCTGTACAGGAGTGCTTAGCAAAGGGCCCACAGAGCTCTCCCCAGCCAGGCTGATGCTGTAGTGTATCACAGGCAACAAGGCTAAAGATGCAGAGCTAGAGAGAAAGAACCCCTCTGCAGTTCCTGGACACTTTCTCCACTTCCAGGCACTGTGGGCTGTAGAATCATCATGATCCTGGAAACATTCATGTCCAGGCTGGATGGGGCTCTCAATCAACATTACCTGGTTGAAGATGTTCCTGCTCACTGCAGAGGGCTTAGATTAGATGACCTTTAAAGATCCCTTCCAACCCAAACCATTCTATGATGCCATGATCAGCCCTCCAGTATGCAGACAGGAGGTCTCACAGCTTGGCTGCTTCAGCTCAAGCAGCACATTTTCATCACAGCAGTTGAAGAGTCCCCAGTTTTGCTCTCAGGTTTGTCGACATCAAGCATCTGGACAAGAAAACACTTCCAGTTAAATGAAGGTAGAAAACAAAGTGTTTCATATTTGATCTTCCCACACCTCATAACCCATAGTACAGGCAGAGGAGAGCCACAGTGAGCTGTGCCCTGAGCTTGGCTGGGGAGAAGGAGGCCTTGGTGATCCGTGGGGCTGAGAGCAGGAGCTCTGGGATGGGCAGTGTGCGAGAACCCCCTGCCCCTGCTGCCTGCCTGGCATCTGACCCACTAATGATGGGAATACATCACCCATGCAAAGGCTGCAGCTGCACCCTGCTGCTTCCCTCTGCATCTCCCAGCTTCCACAAACCCTCATTACCATTCTGAGATGGCACAAAAATAAACTTTCATCGTCATGAATTATTTAAACTCACCGGAGACATCCAGATGAATCAAGCCGACAGACAGAGAAGCCAATCTCTTTGTCAGGAAACACAGTTGTGAACCAGGAGCACCAGGAGTGTCACAGTTCTGGGCAGGCCAACAAATTATTAACCAGAGCTTCTTATCTCTGAGCACTTGATTTTTCACTGTGAATAGACAAAAGTGATCCCTCATTGCTGCTTTGGGCTGAATGGTCTGTGGCCATGGAGCTGAACAACTCCAGCTGAATTCAGAACATCTGCAGGCTTCCTCTCCAGGGAAGATTTTGGTGTTTGTCACACCAGCACATTTCAGCCATCTAGTCATCTGCTTGGTCCAGACAGAACCAACAGATTCCCAACATATTTGTCTGAAAAGATCTAATCATGGAAATTTCAGTCTTTACAGCTGAGCTCACAATAATGCCTAGCCCAAATTTTCCTGGTTGCAAATTAGATTGCTGCTTTTGATGGCTTGTAGAGCAGCTCATCACCATCTTCTTTATAGCAGTACTTGTCTATCCTGGATGGTTTCTGTCATGCCTCTTCCCTTCCCTTTTCTCAGTGAAGCAAACCTTCACCTCTCACTCCTTCCTGATCACATTTTGTGCCCCTGGTTTTGTAGATCTTCACTGCTGCCTCCCAGAAACCTCAGTCTGAAATAACATTCTCACAGAACCCCTGATGTCAGAGAGACAGAACAAGAAGGAATGTGATTTTTTTTATTCCTTCCCAAGCTATCCCAGCCCAAGAGGGAAGTTCATGGGGGAAGCAGACATTCATACACATGGAGCCAAGCTCTTGGCTGATTAAACAGAGGAAAACAAAGCTTCTCTCTGGAGCATTTCAGCCACAAGTGAACCAAACCAAACTTCCCCAAGTCTCAGGGCACCCCAGAGGTGCCCTAATTTCTTCATGATGCTTTTCTGGAAGCTGGGATTTCTCACAATACCAGAGACCCTCAATAGATCTCCTGTCTCTCTTGTGCCATCAGAGAGGGCAGGAAGTCTGACTGCTGAAAGTCCTTTTACTGATCCAACAGGGATCTGAGGTGAGGAGTTATCTCACCCAGGTGTTCAGCAATGCTGTTGCAAGTTAGCTGTGCTGCTAACATTCAGCCCAGGCTCTAGATCCAAGCACACATTCAGTCTGCTCGTCCCTGTTTTGCTGGCCACAGCCCACAGGATGAAACTCTCGTGGCCTCATGAAAAAGCAACATTATTAGAATGTTGCCCTGGAGTTTAAAAGAATTATTTTATAAAAGCCTATAAACTGAACAAGCAGACTTTCAACATCACAAGTAGGTTCCACAAAATGCTTTTAATGAAATGAAATTTCTGATGTCCATTAGTTCTGCTGACAGGGAATTATTAGAAGACTGCATCCACAAATTTGCCTGCTGTTTTCTGGAGCACTATTTCCATCCCCTTAATTCACTCATGCTTTTAACTAATCCACAATACTTAGTAAAGCAGCAGCAGAATCCACAGCTTGATTTAAACCAAGCTAGCATTAGTGATTCCCTGCTCTCCTAGACAGAATCAAGCATCTAAATCCTCATGTGTTTGAACAACCAACTTCCTGTTCATAAAATAACCTCCTGCTTGTGCTCAGCAAGTGGAACTGATTCTTTACACAGCTCTCCATGCAAGAATCTGCTCCCAGAAAAAACTTTGCTTCTCTTACTTCACATTTATTCTCAAGTTCCACAATCTTCATGAATTTGTGTCTTCCCCTAGCAGTGCATGTGTGTGCAAGTGGGATTTCCCAGAGCAGCTGCCTTCCACCACAGCACATCTCCAGCCCCAGTAAGCTTCTCTCTAGCAAATAACAGCATTTCCCATCAGTAAAGCATCATGGAGAGAAAGGCACTCAAAAGCAGTAGCACTTTTACTGTTGTGGAGCCTTTTGGGGTCAGGCAGTGCCTGGCAGTGCCAACCAGAGCCTTCATCAGCCTTAAGGAGGTGCCCAAAAAGAGCTGGGTCAGAGCTGGCCAGAGGAGAAAGGATCTACTCATTTGCATGACTTCTTCTAAGCTTTTTTTAACACAAAATTTGAGGGTTAATGAGGTTCGGTACAGATATCTCTATATATGAACACAAGAAACTCCTCACAGTGTGATTTTAGTCATGGCTGTAGCAGACAGTACTGCAATCCTAATTCCCTTTTAAAAAGGGACATTGCATATCAGTCTTTTTGTTGGGATTTGGGGTTTTTTTTGAGAAAAGCCCATTTTGCCCTGTAACAGAGGCTGGATCTTTTCATGTCCCTCTCTCTTAATCATTTAGGGAAAGGAGGGCACAGCTACCAATACTGCCCTCAATTCATGTTAACTCTTCCATCAAAAACTGAAGCTTTAATAAAAAAAAATCTAAAAAAGGAAAAAACTAAGCCTTTTCCCTAGGTCAAGCACTTACTGCATTTCTTCTATTTTTTGTCACCACGATGTGGAATTTCTTCCATCAGCCTGTTTAACACTCAGCTCCCTCATCTATTTCATCTCTATAAACAGCAACTCAGAATAAAAATACAGCTGAGCTGACAGTCAGGGAGCATCTCCTGCCTGGCAGCAATCCTGGCTGGTAGCAGTGCCCATCCCCGAGATGGAGAGAGGGCACCTGGGCTGCAGCAGCTCCCACATCCCACAAGGGCTGTTTGCAGGCACCCTGCAGGTTCCAGGTGACGCGGTTGCTTTAACCCTCTGTTTCTCCTTTCCCCTGGCTCTCTGCAGGCCCCAACGCTTTCACGGAGGCGGTGGCGTACATCCAGACCCAGTACGAGAGCAAGAACAAGTCGGCCAACAAGGAGATCTACACTCACATCACCTGCGCCACCGACACCAACAACATCCAGTTCGTGTTCGACGCGGTCACGGACGTCATCATCGCCAACAACCTGCGGGGGTGTGGACTCTACTGAAGGCCCTCCTCCTCCTCCTCCTCCTCCTCCTCCTCCTCCTCCTCCTCTCCTGGCACCGCCCGGAGCATCCTCCGCTCCCGCGGACAGGTCCTCCCTTTCCTTGGTTTTTCCTCCTCAGAAGATGACAAGGAAGAAATGCATAATTCCCTCCTCCTGTCCCAGAAAACTCTGCAGCAGCAAGTTCTGCTTTCCCCAGACCCATTTTATTTTATTTTGGTTCATTTTTTGGTTCATTCCCTTGCTGCCCCATTCTACTCCTCCGTTCCAATTCACAGTGTTGTGCAGGGAGCTAACGCATTTCCCACGAAGTGCATTTCAACTGCCAAAAGACAAAAATACTTCAGTTTTAAAGAGAGAAAAAAATCAAAGCCTTAAAATACTGGTCAGGAACAGTGTAGTTTGGAACCAAAACTTTTCTTTTGCCTTGAAAATTAAGGGATATTGTTCATTCTCCTGGTTATTTGCCTTTTTTTAAAAACACTAGTCCATTGGGAAGTGCTAAATACAACCTGATCATTTTGAGGTTACCTTACAGCTCCAGTTCTGACCCCAAAGCTGGAGGGTTTGGTGTTAAATGCAGCTACCATAGCTTGGATTTGTACATTCTCCTTTTTTCCAGACAGCTATTTGAACAAGTAAAACAGCCATATCGAGTTCTGCTGGTGTCGAGTAACAGGGACACAGTAACAAATCTACTAAGCCTTGTCTAAAAGCATTCATTACTGGTAGCAGTTTTACCTCAAGTTTTTCAAAATTAATGATAAAATTGATCTAGTGGTTGCTGTAACCCATTTCTGAGGCACTTCCATGGAGGCCATGGAGGCACTGGGCTGGGACCCCTGGAGTGTAGGCAGTGAAGATGCCCCAGGAATGGTGTCCTGATGGAGACTCCACACTCAGTGGCATCCTGACAAGGAATCCAGCCTGGGGACCTTTCCCACAGCACCTCTCAGCCTTAGTGATTCAGCAGAGGTGGTGCTCCTGCAAACACACAGCATCACTTTCCAAACTTCAGCCTTGAAATGCTGGGGAGCACAAAAAATATTTAGCCCTGGCTTCTTGTAGGCAGAGTCTGAACATCAAGTGCCTGAGATAGGAAAGATGCTTTGGGAAGGCTCCCTGTGCTTGAGCAGCAGCAAAGTGTGCAAGAACCTCATGGCCCTTCACTGCCCCTTGGGCATCTGAACCCCTTGAGAAGCACAACCTGGTGCTCTGAGCCTCCTTGGCTGAGCACAAGCCAGTGGCTTTCCTGTGTCACCTCCTGCCTGAGCATCCCAGAGACAGCTCCAGGGTTGGTGTCTCCAGTCAGGGCATCTCTACCAGGATTGAGATGGATGGTTAACACTGGCAAAGGAGAGCAAGTGATGGAGTAGGAAGGAAAAGTGCAAGGAAAGGAAGAAGGAAGGGCATGGGAGAGTGAGAAGGATGAGGGTAGCACCCAGCACAGCAAAACTGGGGGCTCAAAGAGGACAAATGCAGGTGGGCTGAGGTTTGTGTGGCCACCACCAAGAACTCTGGGTGCTGCTGAGTCAAAGGCAGAAGGGAATGTGTGGGAATCCCACAGAAGTGGGGTGTCACCTCTGGGGACGTGGAGGGACTCTTAGAAGTCCACCCCAAAAGCTTGTTAGTTGGGTGAGACAACCACCTCTGAGGTCCCACTCAGGGCCCACCTCACCTTGGGGCAGGTGGGCAGTGTTGATCCATCCCTGCCTCTTCTCTGCCTCCCTTAGAAGTCCATTATCATGAAAACATGAATCTTTGCAGGCTGGCCAGAAGTTCAACTGTCTTCTCTTGGGAGCCTGAGCTAGGAGTGGCTTTCAGGTCTCAGGAGGTCTCTTCAGGGCTGTGGTTGAGAGGAACAATATCTCTTCTCACTGTGCCTATTTAGGTGAGATGGTGTGAGAGCAACCCCGAGCAGCACAGCCCGGAGGGGAGGGGCCAGGTGGGCATCAGTGTGCAGGAGGCAGTGACAGGAACATATGGTGGCACAGCAGGGAGAGGACAGGGGGAGAGGCTTAGGGAACGTTTTAGGAGACAAGCTGCAGAAGGGAGATGAGGCAGATTGAGGATTGAGACAGCAGGAAGGATGGGAAGAGAAGGGCACCTGGGAGCCAGAGGAGAGTCCCCATCAGGGGCTGTGCTCTGCCAGGGCAGTATTTGTGGGACATTTGTGACAAATCCCCAGCCAGGATGTGAGCAAGCAGGGAAGGCCTGCAGAGGAAAACAAGGTGTCTGTCACCCATCCAACCAGCTACAGCCCAGCATGGCTGGTAACTGCCAGTAACCCCTAGAGAGCATTAAGTGATGCATTTATTATTGTGCAGCAAGGACCTGCTGCTGCTCTGCTGGGCACTAACAGCAATAACACAACTCCCTGCCTCCCCTGCTCTGGCACAAGCCAGCACCCACCTTTCTCTTCACCATCTCAGCCTTAAAATGCCTCCAATGACATCAGCTCCTGAAAAGAGCTGGCCAAAACCAGGAGCTCCTCTCTGCTCCTCTCATGCCACAGCCCACCCACACATCTGTCTGAGCCCCAGCAGTAACATCCAGCATCCACGTGGGTGTTGTGTCAAATCAGGGCAGAAAAACCACTTACTGGTTACATTTGATACCTAAACTGTGTAACCACTGGGCCCAGAGTGATGATGGCTGGTGCTGGCAGGGATGCAGGTCTTTTATTAAGCTCTATAAGAGTTTGATCAGAAGCACTGGAGTTTTGGAGATGTTCTGTTCCCACCCCTTGCTGTGACTGATGTTTTATCCAAGCAAATAAGTAACAGAAGCTGTTCCCAGGGAAGGCAGCACCACAGCAAGACTTTGTGAGCTCCCAGCATAAAGCACACAGGAATATTTTGGTAAAAACAATTTAAACTAACTCCAAACTCTGCCAAATGCAGTCAAGTGGCCAGTGCTGGCTCAGTGCACTTTTACTGCTCCCCAGGCTGGATTCAGGTAACCCATTCCCAGCTTTGGGAGGTCCAAGCCCCCTCTGCTGCTCCAGCAGGTCCCTGGCACATTGATGACCATCAACAGCTGGTGCCCCATGGGGAGAAAAGGGAGAAAAAGCAGAGGAAATGTTGCCACAAAGAGCCTCTTCTTTCATTTTCTTTGGCATATTGTGTGTCTAAAGCTTCATCTCAGCTGCTGCTGCTGACATTCCCTCCCTCACACGAGTGTCATGAGGATTCACTGACAAATGCTGGAAGCAGCCTTTGGAAGATGAAATGCTTCCAGTGTTAAACACTACTATTTCTCCTGCTTGATGGCCGCGTATAGATCTGTGTCTGCAGAGCGCCTGCCAAATCATTACTCATTGCTGCCTTCTGCATCCTCTGAAGCCCTTCCTGACAGATGTGGCTTCTGCAGGCAATCTTCTGCCCCTTGCTTTTCCTAAACACAAGCAATTCTTGCAGCAGTTGCCTAAAAAGTACCTTGAAATACATTGCCTGCTTTCAAAAGCCTTTTCTTAACAGCCCCTTGCGCTTTGCAATTGCTGTGCTCTGAATCCAGACCCTTGGAGGTGCAGAGCTGTGTTTGCAGTCTCCACATAGCAGGGATGTTGCAACTGGTACAGCTGCATCAGAAATCCTACCAGGGCATGGAGGATAGATTTTAAAAGCACAAAATGGAAACAGCTATGTATACACCCTGCTGCCCTTGAAAGCTAATGTGGGAATTTGAAAAAAAAAAAAAAAAAAAAGCCTTTTTTGGGATGCAGAAGGTTTTTAATGACTAAGGTCACTGTTCCAGCAGCAGAAGCATCCAAGGGGTGTCAGCATTGAAAGCAGCATTAGCAACTCATGATGAGCTTCAGACAGCAGCAAAAAGAAAGAATGAAGCTCCCTGTCGGCTTGCTCCATAGTCGGTTGTGGAGCCATGAGACCACAAAAATGCAAATAGCTTCTTTATTTAAACAACAATTTCAATGAAATAGAGAAACCCACACAAGAAAAGTCTTGCAGCACTGCTGGGCCGAGCTGCAGAGCTCCTTGGGAGGATGCAGTAGCCGGGCTGGCTGGGAGAAGGAGCAATAACCATGCCCAGGGAAAGCACACACTGAAATGCAGCGCCAGGCTGCCAAAGGCAGTTGTTAATCGCCGCCGGCTGCTGAGCCCCCGCTCCCTGCCCTCCCTGCATGGCCACAGCCCCACTGCCTGCCCACAAACACTTCCAACAACATCTCTCCCAGGAGTTTGTACCGGAATTAGCTTCCTGCCTTCAGCCAGCTTTCCTGGATGGCCGGCCAGCCTGTCCCTCCATGGAGGGGACAGAGCCTCAGGAGGAGCCTGCCGTGCCGCCTCTATCAATGTGATTTTGTTTCACAGGACACTGAAGGTATTAATGAGGGCGGTCTTTAATGTACATTGAAACATTTCTGGTGGGTTTAATCTAACATGGCATGAGCCCAGTGCTTGCCTGCAAGGGAACAGACCTTGTTCTCAGTCCAGGAGTGCAGTCTCCAGGAGGTCAGGATGTGACATAGAAGATGTCCTTTTGCCAGAAATCCCCATTTGCCCAGCCTCACTGCGCAGCTCAACAAGGCAGACATTGCCCCTGGGGGATTTGCAGTCAGTGCTGGGAAGGGGACCAACCCTGCACTGTTAGTTTGTTTGACATGTCCCAAGCCTTTTGTGGTCACAAAGTCTCCTGGAGCCAGGGAGAGTTGCTGAGTTCCTGGAAGAAGGCTGACCATCTGTCAAGTCAATTAGAGAAGCTTAGTTCCAGTGTGCTTGGGTGTTTTCATGGTTTGTCTTCAGGCTTACCACCAAAAACTCCACAACCATTTCCAAGGAGGCTAAAACACTCAGTGATCTGACACTGGACATGTCAAGGTCAGTAGAAGTGGTGTTACTGAGCATCACCCTGAGCACCCAGACCCATCACTCACTTGCATCCCCAGTGCACACACGAGAAAGCAGAGACATGGTCCAAGTGGCACAAAATTGCAGACCAGAGTCTTGCCTGCACCTCCCTGCAGGAGAGAGCAGGCAAACAGACCCCAAGGCTCTGAGACTGGAGGGTACTGTGTCATTTCTGAGCTCCAGTACTGACACAGGGTAATTGATGCTGACAGATATAGGTACATGACCTATATAGTTATATTGGGAATGTGGCTATGGGAAGGGACTTTGCACAGGACCACTCATTCCCCTACAAGCAGCCTGTGAGATCTTCATTTGTGTGCAAACACAAGCAAGGGCAGCCCTTAAACACTGATGCCTTAGTGAGAGGAGGACCAAAGCCTCCAGCTGGCACCCTGCAGGCAGAGGGAAAGGGAGCTGGATTCAGGAAACAGCCCCATCTCCCCAGGAGGGCAGCTCTGTTCATGGACACTGGGTGCAGTAGGCACATGGAGGAGAGACCAGGAGAGGAGGTAGAGGGGCTGGGAGCTGGCTGGATGCTCACTGCCCCAGGCCCTCTTCCACCCAGTGTCTTGGAAATTAGGACCCAGTCCTGACTGTAGTGCAGGCAATCAGCTCCAGAGCTAAAGCTGCTGCTCCAGGTGGGGAGAAGAGATCATGGCAGGCAAAACACATTTTCAGCAGTGCCTGAGTCTCACCAGCTTTTCCAGTGCTGGACCAACCTGGTGGTGCTGGGCAAGCAGATAGGATTGTTTAAGCACCAGCCATGGCCCTGTTAATTAGCCCAGTCCCTAATTTGTGCTCCTCAGCCCTGTTCCCCCACCTCCTTTTTCCCACTTCAGCTCGACAAGGGAAGAGTGACCATCACCCTGCTGCCTCTGGGCTCCTGCTCCCCAGCACATTCCCAGAGGATCACTGGAGGCCGTCACCATTTTCCTTTTGCTGGTTCCCGCTGAATCATTTCTCCTGCATGTTTGATGGCCCAAACTGTATTAACTGTAATTTTGTATGAAGAGTGACTGTCCATTGGTTTAATAGAGCATTAGTTATTGTAATAATTTATTGGCTGTTGGTAATGTATTTATTAGTTACAAAATGTTAATAAAGTGCCAGCTCTTTTCTAGTGTGAGAGTGGTTTTATTGTGTCTCCCTTGAGCGCGTCCAGCTTCTCAAACTTGTAATTTAACCTTATGGCTGCTCCACAAACACTTGCACAGCACACAGCACTACTGTCTACCAGAGCCTCATCCACCTGGAAATAAGGAATTCCAAAAAGATATAACCAAAGGATACTTCATTTTATGTAAGTATTTGGCAGGATTTTTTTTCCTTTGCTCACCAGAGGCAGCAGCAGGGCAGAGCATCCATGCTGCCCCACCCTTTCCTCCACCACATCAGTTACAAATCCTTCACAAGTCACAAGCTTTGCTTTTCCACTGTCTCTTTGTGTGAGCACAAAATCAGAAGACCCACTGCTGGTTCAATTCAGTAAATGGTGTCTTCTCCTCCTTGCAGTAGCACAAAACGTGGAGCATCCCTCCCTCCCTTTTAAACAATGCTTGAGCCAGTTTGTTCTTTTATGTTTAAACTAAAGATCTTCCATTATTTGGGGCATAATATAGAAGTAATGAACTTGAAGAAATCAAGAGAAAATCTATAAACCTCAGCAAAGGAAAATGAACCATTGCTCCTATTGACTGCACCAAATTCCAATGATGTGGCTTCAGCTGGACCCATCCTCAGACACGAATTCCCACATGGCTCATCCTATGAATCAGACAGAACTACAGGTCAGCTTTGAGAAAAGCAAATGGCTGAGAGGGAAAGGATTTTGCTTTGTGTATTGATATTGGGGATTTTTAGAACTTTCTCCAGGACAGCATCCTGCTCAGATTCTGCCTGGGTGTTCAGAACCCTGAAGTCATCAGGGTTATTTTGCCTGAATGGGAATTCTCATTTCCCTGGGCAGAAGCTTTATTTCAGCTGCTCTTCTACCAACACCATCACTTCTTTATTTAAATAAATACATGTATAGGACAACAATGGGGATGAACAAGGAAAAGCCCATCCTGATACTCCCCATGAAAATCTCAAGACCCAGCAATTTTGCAACAAACACAAGTCAAGAAGAACCACATCCTTTGGTGGCAGTTTCTGTTTTCCCTATGAATAGAGCCTTTTTTTAATTTCAAGATAAGGATCAAATTGAAGTCCCAAGGCTTTGGAAAGCGCCTGCCTGGCATCCCCAGCTACTCTTTGTCAAGGAACCGACAGTGCAATCTCGAAGCCTTTCAAGATGAAATCAGACAGCTGCTAAATTTTGCATGCAAAAGCTACCGTTGAAGTGGAGCTAATAAAATGACTCACTAATAAAACATTCATGGAAAACTCCAAAATGTGTAATTGGGTCATCATTTCATTAGCAAACACACGTGTTCTCGCGGATTTTGGTGAGTCCAGAGCCCCCTTTGCTGTGCCTCCAAAAAGGGGGCTGTGGGGGGATGTTGTGGGGGGGTGTTTGCTGCAGAAGGGTTCCCCACCCACTGCAGAGCCTTTCCAGGAGATTTCCACAAGGCTTTTGTGAGCAGCTGTGTCCCCATGTGAGCTTGAGGCAGTCGAGCCAGAACTGGGGGGCTCAGCCCCCAGCAGGGGTCACAGGGAGGGGCAGCAGCTCCAGAATTCAGGAAGCCCTGGGTTTGCACCAGGAGCTTTGCACGTTCGAGTAGAAAGGAGCTGGGTACAAACAATGAAAGGGGCACAGGGGCTTCCTGAAACGTCCCCCAAAGCTGTCAGTGGACTGGCAGGGAATGGCTTTCTGGTGATTCTAAGAGCAAGTTAATGATGGAGAAAATGCCTGGGAGCTCTTGGAGGGCCAGATCTGTCCTATCCAGTGGCCCCTTCACACTAACAGTGAGTGCACGCACCTGCATGGGAACACCCTGCTCTGTGGGGCCCTGTGGCACCCAGTGGGGCACAGGACAACCTCATCTTGCCTCCTCCTGTTCTGCTGTCTGCTCTCCACTTCTTAAGAAACTTTGGTAGCATAGGGGAAAGATTACTGTTTATGGGTTTTGTCCAAATATAAATGGAAAAAAAATAAAAGGAAAAAAAACAAAACCAAAACTACAGCTTTTAGAAATTTACCCTTATGCTCCTACCAAAGCTTTCCCAAGCCTAAAGTCTCCCTGAAGCAGCCTGCAAGCCCAGAACTCTCAGGAGAGCTGGGAAGTGGGCTGGGAGAGGCACCTGTACTGGTTACCACCATGCCGGTTACCTCCTTGGGCCACCCAGCCACCACGGGTATTTTCAAAGCTGAGCTGAAGATTTTTCCAGGGACAGGACCTGCCCCAGCCTCTGGGCAATGCCTTGGCACTGGTCTCACTACAATGACACCACTCAGGGCCAAGTACCCTTCCAGGCAGGCCCATAGGGCCACTGTGGGATGGCCAAAGCCCCTCCTATCCCTCTCTCCATGCCAAGTGTGCCCAAGCTGCTGGCTGATGCTGTCTGTCCATCCTTTATTTTGGCTCTCCAAAGGATGCTTCAGGGGCACCCAGTCCCTGAAGAGAGACAGGGCCCCTTCCCTACTCCTTTGATGAGGCAGGGGAGGAGCAAATGACTTTTTTCTCCGCTTTGAGGTTTCAAGTGTCTGCCCTGCTAGAGAGGCCCCACAGGGCTGTGGGGGAGGATCAGCTGCAGCCCCACACCTGTCCTGGCCTCCAGCCCAAGAGGACCACAATACCCCATTTCCTCCACCTTTGTAACCAGCTCACATTTGCCACTGTCTTATTATTGAGATTATTTTTTGCTTTCTAACCATTTCAATTCACAAAAATGTTCTCCTCTCCTCTAACTCTGTCTTTGCCTTCCTCTCTCCCTTCTCTCCCTCTGTGCTCCCCTTTGCAGAACCGCATGCACGAATCTCTCATGCTCTTCGACTCCATCTGTAACAACAAATTCTTCATCGATACCTCCATCATTCTCTTTCTCAACAAGAAAGACCTATTTGCTGAGAAGATCAAGAAGTCACCTCTGACCATCTGCTTCCCTGAGTACACAGGTAGGTCCCGGGGCTGACACAGCACAGCTGCTGTGACACCCACCCTGCGCCACCGGGGCTGGGGGGACAGAGGGGACAGGGTGCCTTTGGGGGTGCAAAAGCACTGCAAGAGCACCTTCAGGAGCTGTGGTGCAGCTCCAGCACCTCACTCATGGGCTGGGGCTGCGTCCTGGTTTGGGCAGTTCTTGTGGCAAAGGTGCCCAAGCAGCTGGTGGGACAGAGAGGGGGTCAAGACAAATGGAGAGGAGATGAAACGTGCCTGAGCACAGGGAGCTGTGGAAAGAAGATTTGGCAGGAGCTGACTGGCCAGCACTGGAGCCATCCTGTTTGCTGGTGGTTCCTGGGAAGCTCCTGTGAGAGGAGGAGCTAAGACTCGTGGTCCTCCAGGCTGCATCCTCCCAGGAGTGCCTTCAAGCTGGGTGTGGCTGGGGGAGGAAAGAGCCCCTTTACAGCAGGAATCTGTGGAACCTCAAGAGAATCATCCATTTTGTACTGAAACCAACATGGCCTGGGGAAAAGGATAAATAACCAAGAAGATGGGCAAGAGTAGATCCTTTGGAATTCTCTAAGGGAAAGAAAAAAGCCAGTTTAAATTCAGGCTCGAACATCCCCTGCAGATACTGAGATGTCTCTGAACTATTCCACCCAGAGCACATCCATCCTGGATGCCAAGCCCTGGGGACAAGGAAGTCCCCCAGCAAGATGGCACCCATTCCCCTACAGCATAAGTACACCAGCATTTGCACCAGAGGCATTCAGGCTTCTCCATCCCGAAGGCACCAGTACTTTCCTCACAAAAGAACAATCCAGACTGTTCCACGTGCAGCTGTATGGCACAGCCAGGCCACTCCATGGAGGGGGACAGCCCAGTGGCACCGGCTCAGCCCCCCTCTCCTTCGGCCACCCATTGCATCAGGAACGAGGGGAACTAGCGAGCTGGGAAAGGAAAACAAATCTCCAGATAATAGCAGCTCTTGCAAAGGCGATTTCAGGGGCGTAACTCAGCTTTGTGGCTTCCCGCGAGGGGCCAGCGCAGCCTCTCCCGCTGCCCTAAGCAGCTTAAGGCAATAATGCACATTTTTCGGCTCAAACATCTGGCGCCTCTCCAGCCCACCTTCCCAAAGCAAAAACTGGGAGTTTTCCCAGCCACAACACGTGTGTCCCCACACGGCTCCTGGGCCACCAGCACCACTCCAGTGCCGGGGTGAGCCCCCAGCCAGCCCAGGTGGGGCACACAGGGGCTCAGCCCCACCAAGGGGGTACAGCCGGTGTTCATGGGTGATGTTGGGGTGGCCACCAGCTCTGCCTGGCCAAGGGGCCACCAGGCCATTCCCCCCCGGGCCAGGAGCACTGTGGGGGTGCCCCATGGGGACATCCCTCAGGCCCGGCCCGGCTAGGCACAGCTGAAGGACCCTGCCCTGCCTGGGGGGACCCTGCCCTGGCCTTCCCGGGGGGAAAAGGGGAGAGAGCGGAGCAGCAACACCCAGGGAAGGAGGAGCCCTCAACAGAGCTTGGGTGTGATGTTTTCAGGGAAAATGGGGCAGAGGCGGGGCAGAAGGGTAATGGGGGTGGGAAGGAGGGAGATGGGAGGAAAACGGACCCTGCTAAGGGGTGAAGGGGAGGGTGGGTGAAAATGAATAATTTTGCCAGTTTCTGTTACAATGAAAGCTCCTCGCGAGCAGCGTGGGGCCGGGTGTGCCGGGAGGGAGGGACGCGGCCCTCAGGCCTGACCCCGCTCTGCCCGCAGGTCCCAACACCTACGAGGATGCGGCCGCCTACATCCAAGCACAATTCGAGAGCAAAAACCGCTCCCCCAACAAGGAGATTTACTGCCACATGACGTGTGCCACAGACACGAACAACATCCAGGTGGTTTTTGACGCCGTCACCGACATCATCATTGCCAACAACCTGCGGGGCTGCGGCTTGTACTGACCCCGCGCGGCGCTCAGCGACTGCTTGGGTGGCGATCCCGCCGCCAGGAGAGAAAAGAAACATAAAAAATAACGGGAAAAAAAACCAACCCCAAAGCAACCACACACAGACACACAGACACACACACGCGCGGGGAAAAAAAAAGAAAAACAAAAAAGAAACGGAAAAAAACAGATTGAAGGAGAGAAAAAAATAGTCATCATAATCATGCGAGTTGGTAAATAAAAAGGCATAAGGAAAAATTATATATATACGTATATATACATATAAAAAATCCACACCCACGTTTTTTAGTTTGTTTTTTTGAATCGCCTTGTCCCACCAGGCTCGTCCCTCAGGCCCGCAGTGTCCCAGCCTGGGGCACCCCCGGGCCGCAGGGCTCTGCCCGGCCCCGCCATCCCACAGCTCCCCGTACCAGGCAGGGAAAGGGGAAAGGGCAGCGCCCGGGGCCCCTCCGGTTCTCCTCCCAGCACTTATTTGACCATGGGCTGCTATTTTTTAATTATGATTATTATGATTCATTATTGTGGGTTGGCTTTTTAAAATTATTGTTATTTTCATTATTTTTTCCCAGCATGGGCAAGGCCGGGCTGCCCCTGCCTGTCCCCGGCCCCGCTGCCACCTTCAGAAACAAAAAGATTTTTTTTTTTTTTTTTTTTTTTTTTTTTTTAAGAAGGAGGGAAAAAATTGGAAACTGCCCCCAGCCATATGTCACAGCTGAAAAAGGAAACAACAAGCAGATCTTCTCCCATTTCCCACCCTGACTGTTCGGGGGGAAGGCTGCAGTGGGGCATCCCCCTCCTGCTTCCTTCCCAAGGTTTCAGGGGGGGTTAGGTTGGATTTTTTGAATTCCCACCCCAATTCAGGCCAAAGCCCTCACCAGCTGGAGCCAGCGGGTTTTCCCCATTTTTTCCCTCCTGGTTTAACAGCTCCTTGCTCCCGGTCACTGCTCACTCTCCAGGTCCGTATCCAAAAAAGCACAGCTCGGCCCCCCCAGCCACGGTCCCCCTCATCCCTCCTTCAGGGCCGACCAGGGACGTCAGGGAGGGCTATACAAATATATATATATTTTGGTTTATTTTATTTTTTGTTTAGAGTATTTTTTTGGTTCTGTTTTGTTATTATTTTTAACTCTTTCCAGTGAATGCTTTTTTGTGCTGCTTTTCTCTCCCCCTCTCCTGCCCCAGTCCTCTCTCCCTTTTAGTGAATGGTGTTTTCTCTCTCATGTGGGGATGTTTGTGCTGCAAAATAAGAAAAAAGGGGAAAAAAAAAGAAAAAAAAAACTTAAAAAAGCAAACTAAAAAAAAAAGCAAGAATGAAAATAATTTAAAAATTTTAAAAAACACACACAAAACCACAAAAAAATAACTTAAAAAATAATAAAAAAACAAGAAAAATCGAATGTAGTGTTTACATTGAAGCCACTGTTTTCATGACCAATCCCTTGTCATTTCTACTTTGATTAGTAACCAGACGTCTTCACAGTTTCACTTTTACGAGTTACCTTTGCTGAAGAAGAGCAGTCACACCTGTTCAAAAGAAAATGAATAAATAAAGAGGAAACTTAAAAAAAGATATTATATATATATATATATAAAAAGCGCCAGGTCTTTCTAAGCCTTTCTATTACCAATCAGTGAGGTTTCTGTGATATATTACACACTGCCAATCTCTTTCTCTGACTAATGGAAAAATTCATGTGTAGCTCAATAAAGAGAATGTTTGTCTGTACCCCGGGCTCTCCCTCCCGTGCCTCGGCCTCCTTCTTTACCCCACGCCTGCCTGCCTCCTTCCAAAGAGAGGAAGAAAAAATACCAAAAATCAGATTCTGGGGGGATTTGCTGCTGGTAGCAGAGGGAGAAGGGAACTATAGATTGGGTGCAAGTATAGAATTTGTGTAAATGTTAAGAAAGCCAGGTGTGGAAGCTCTCTGTTGCTTCCAAAGGAAAGGTTCCCCCCAAAAGATTTCCCCAGGCAAGAAAAGATTTTTATTTCTTTAGAGAATGCAAAGCTAATCACCAGGGTGAGTCCTTCATTTATGGCAACATCAGAAATCCCACAATATTCAAGTTTTCCCCCCGGACATATAATGGAAGGTTTTCCAAGAAAGTTGAGGTTTTCTTCCTCCTGCTCAGGGAGATTCAGGGTTTGTTTGAATTTTTTGGGGGTTGGGGTTTTTTCCCAGTTTGGGTTTTTCCTGCACTCTCCTTCATCCCAGGTCCCCAGCTCCTCTGCCTGCCAGCACTGGTCACTGTGACCAGAGGTGGGACTCTTGGAGAGCCACCAGCCCCTGGGCACAGTGCTGGCACTGCCTGGCACAGGGATGGCTCCGGGCACACCTGATATCCCCTCCCGTACTATGGGAACACTTCCAAACCCCACGGGACCACCCTGGGATGGAGCCATAGGCAAGGTGATCCAGGCATCCAGGACCCCCTGTGCCACCCTGGCGTGTCCCCTGCCCAGCCCCGGGGAGGGAGGGGTGCTTGGCAGAGAGCAGCAGCAGCAGCAGCTCCTGACCAACACGGCTTTTCCAAGGCTCCTGCTGTTTACAGCCACCAGAAGCGTATGCTGGCACTGGGAAAATCGATCAGGCCTCTCCTCAGATGACCTCCCTCCCCAGAGAGGCAGAGCCAGCCAAGAGGCCAGCACTGGTCCTGTGCTCCTGTGCACAAACCAGCCTTTCACGGCTCAAGTAGGTCACTCTGCAGCTCTGCCGCAGGCAAAGGTGCCATCCAGCGGCTGGCCAGGGTCCACTCCTCAGGGAGCTGCCGGGAAAAGTCAGGAGCGCAACAGAAGCCTGGAAAGAACAGCGTGAGTCTCTGAAACACCATGAGAAAACATGAGAAATCACACTACAGAAATTTACAAACAATTTTCAACACTGATCAAGGTTTTATTTTTGTTTCGTTGGGTTTTTTTTAACAGTAAAAACAAAACAGCTGTGTTCAAAGCAAAACCAAAGATCTCAAAAAAATTTTTTGAGGTTTACTAATAGCATTGCAAGGTAAGGCTTCCCAAAGAGTTTTATTGAAATAAATTATTTTCACCTAAACATCGATGCAATTCCTCTCATTAAATTCACCTTCACCTAAAAACCAACAGTAAAAAAATTACCAACAATTCTAGATAATACTGGGCTCCTTCTAAAGGACGGTGAAACTAGAACTCACTCTTCAAAAGTTTAAAAATTAAGTCACTGCCATGTAAAATTCAACTATGTAAGCTAGCGTCAGCGGCGCCAAGGGGATCTCAAAAGTTCTTAAGAAAATCCAGGTTAGCAGGTTGGGCTGCAGCCAGCAAAGGTCCAGCTGCCCCCGTTCCTCCAGTCTTTCTGAATAAACTCAGGGTGAGGTTGTGGGGTTAAAAATGAAATAAAAAGCAAGATAATGGAGCGATCTCCGCACCATCCGGTCTGTGTGGCGCTGGAGTCCAGGACAGGCAGGTTTTGACTCCCTGGGCTCATGGCAACACTGTAACCTCACCTTAGGTCCCTCTTCTTCACTCCATTCCCCTCGGTCCCTCGCTTGTTCCTGGACATAAAGGCAAAGGAAAAGTGCAGCCCTGGGGATGGACAGAGCCAAACCTCTGCCAGTGCAGAAGAGCCCAGCAACAGTGAAATATTTTATGCGGGAATCGGCGCTTTGCTGCACAATTCATGAATTCAGGTTTTTCTGTGTTGTGTAGCCAGACAACTTCATCCATTTTAAGAACCTCCCAGCGAGGCTCCCCCAGCCCTTCAAGCCGCCCTACGTAACACTTCGGCTGCTGAAGGAACAGGGACTGAGGAGCCTGCTCGTCTAACGCAGGGCTTGCTGCAAGCTTCTAAGCTTCCTTTCCTCGGAGTAACTGGCCCTGATCTCGAGCAGAACGTGCCCGTGCACTCCGTGACCTGCACCCACAGCTACCTCAGAACACACTTCCCCAGCCTCTGCTGTGCCGTCAGCCCCATAGCTCATGCCAGCTGCAGAAGTCATGCCCGTGGTTTAGAAATTGCCTTTTGTTGTGTAGAGGATCAACATCACATAGAAAATATTACAAAAAAGGTTAATTTGTCAGCTGTCCAAACATTATTAGACCACATGCTTTATACAGCAGAGAGGCAGCCAGCTCACTCGGCAGCACAGCCAGCTGAACTCTGAAGAGACACTTTCCTGCTGGTATAGAAAGCGCAGGGTTTTTTGTATGTAATTTATTTATTCAACGTTGCTCACGAGGAGGAGGAGGAGGGGCAGCGAGCGCTAAGAGTTTTGCTGCATCTGAAGTCTCCGTTCGGCAGCGGCAGCGAGGGTCCTGCGGCGCAGGGTGGCAGCGTCGGCCGCCGCTCCCTCGGGCAAAGGCTTCTCTGTGCTCAGCTCCTCATCGGAGGTTTTGTTCAAGTAACGCCTGAGGGAGAAAAGGAAAAGATGAGTGAGCAGAACCCACCTCGTTCTGGCTCTGAAAAACGCATTGCCGCAGTCGGGAGGGCTGGAAGGCAAACTAGGAGGAAAATGCCTCAATAAAAGTGCACACAAGTTATGTGCTCCTAAAAAAGCCCACGTCACCTACAACAGGCTCTGCAGAGTTGGCAGAAGCTCTTAGGTTTTGTGCAAGATCTTTGTGCCTTTGGGAAGGAGTCAGTTCTAAAGGTCAGGGCTGTCCTCAGCTCAGAGCCATTCACAGCAGGTGAGTTACTGAGTCCCTCTGTTCCTGTTACTCCACGCCTCAGCCTCTGGCACTGCCTACCACAACAAGGCACTGCCCGATGGCAGCAGGTAAGCCAGGGACAGAAGGGGCACTAGGGGCTGCACACTCTAAGGCCAGAGGGCAAGGAAGCTGCTGCCACAGTTAATATCCCAGTGAATTCTTACACTTTAATGGCAAAAAAACAGTAGTTTGAAATTCAACAGCTCTTCAAACCAGTAAACCAGAAAGTCAAAAATACTCTGTCTTCCTAAAAGACATTTTTTCAAACATCAAGGAAAAATTAAGTCTAAGAGCAAGTCTGTTTATAGACTTATAAATGGTGTCACACCCCCAGGTATGTATAAGGCATTTCAGTGTGGAAAAGAAAAAGAGCAGCAGTAGCCTGACAACACCAGAGAACCCAGAACTCAGTGGGGTTGTTGTAGACCCTCTCAGCAGTGTCCCTACAATACAAGGAAGGGAAAACACTTGTTAAAAACACTACAAAGTTTTTTCTACATCACTAAAGTGCTTTTCCTTTTCTGCTTAATCAGCAACTGGATGCTAATAAAGTTTACCAACGTAACTGGAATACCAGTAAAAAAGTTGAATTCAACCTGTAACAGCTATTACTGGTTGGGCTAAAAGAAACAGTTCAAGTTGGTCCCTCTCTCTTCAGCAGTGCTGACTGGCTGGTGCTGAGCACCTCTGGTGAGATCTAGTAAGGGTCACCTGTCAGATCTGCACTGCTCTGGGCTCTGTATCTGGAAAAAGTGGTGCCTGACAGGAATTTCAGCTGTAAGAGCACAGGTAGTGAGGGCTGACATCTGTGCCAGGAGCCAAACTAAAGACTGCTAAAGAACTCAGCCCAAGTAACCTGTTCTCAGTACATTCTTAGACTAAAGCCCACTGAAGCTGGAAAAATCAGCCTTTGATTTCAAAGAGCTTTGGATGAACTGCACAGGAAGCTGTGTGCATGTTGGGACACATGATGCTATTTCTGAGTTGGGTTTAGCAGTACAGCATCCTGAGCCTGCTGTGGCAGATGTATTAATTCCTCTCACTGCTTTTCATATCAACCCAGGCTCTCAGTGGTCCAAATCCATTTGAAACCCATTCTGGGGGACTCCACTGAGTGGGAAGAGTGGAGTTTTAGGAAGGAACATACTTTCGAGCTTGTTGCAACAAGTCCTCCTTCCGCTGAACCAGCATTCGCTGCCTCTCATCGGCTGACTTGGAAAAGCGACTTCCTCTGGCCTCAAAATCTTCTGCTTCATTAGGTTCTGCTTCCATCTCGTTGAATTCCACCATTTCTTCCAGTCTGGAGTTCAGTTCAAGTGGCACTCTCTCAGTCTAAGCGAAAAGGAAATAAAGCATACATCTTTGCAAAATTTGGGCTTCTTTGCATCAAAACAAGAAGCTACAAATAATTGTCATTTTCTGAGGCACTGGAAGAAACCAGAGTCTCACCTGCTATACCCAATTCCTTTGGGTTCCTTTGAAAAACACAGCCAAAAAACAGAACAAAGCTATTTCAAGCCATGCTCAAAGATCCTGTATCCTATAACGCTGTATCTTTTATGCCATGTTTGAAAGTAATGTCAAAGACAAACATTAATTACTCATAATTAATGCTCTCTGAAAATGGGACATTTGAAAGTCAGATTCTGCAGCTGACTTGACAAGTGATGCAACAGTAAAGAGTTGAAAAAGCAGAAATCCACATACTAAGGAAAGAATAACAAATGTATTTGCAAAGATAATTTGTGCTCAAGAAGGGAATTTATGAGGCTTCGGTTCGCTGGGTTCTGCAGCACCCAAATCATCCTGGTTTAGACTGCTGGAGCAAGGCTGGCAACTGTCCCAAGCACAGTGTGCCAAGAGAGGAGCTGGCAGCCCCCACATGGCACCTCTCCCCCCTGACAGCCAGCTGATAACACTAACCCGAAAACTGAGCTGCTGGATGATGGTGTGGGTGCACAGCAGAGGGGAAACAGCAATCCTGATCACACCCTGCCACACACCATCAGATCAGCCCCCGATGCAGAGATGCAGAGCCACGGCCAGAGCCAGGAGTGGTGGCATCAAGAAACAAATCACCCCAGGGAAGCGCTGAAGGCTGTAGCCATCATTTGGTATCCCAGAGAACAACTCAAGCCAGTGAGATGCTCCAAGGCAGCACTGGCCAAGGCAGCTCCTACTGCCTGGTTTGGGCCTTTGGCAGAGCTGCCAAGGAGCAGCAATGGCTGATTCCCCGGGACTGCTGCTCCAGCCCCAACAGCCCAGACATGGCAGCATCTCAGTACAACACACAGGCTCAGGCAGCTGAGGTGCAAAACCAGTTGAGTCATGCCAAAGCCCTAGAGACAGGCCAGTAATGCCATTTCCCCGACACAACGCCTTCAGAGAGCAAACACGGAGACAAATGTCACTTCCCATTAGGTAGGTGAGCCAAGCAGGAATCCCAGAGCCCAAGTCAGCACAGTACAGACACTGCAACCACAAACACAAGTGTGGGTGTTCAGCCTCTCTCAGCAAAACCACCAGTGCTGCAATTTACCAAAGCGCACACAAATGCACTGGGGTAACATAAGGGCAACCACTGGACTTCCTCAAAGCACTGCTACCTGCCTGAGGAGGGAGGGACAGCCCCACAGAATGATCCCATGGATTGTACTGGGGACCAAGATGACCTCGGCAGACCCAGTGGAACAAGTACAGAGCAACTCAATTGCTGCTTACAATTCCCACACAGGTGGGCAGGGAAAAAGGAAGCTTTGCTGGAGGAAGCAGTGAGGAGGCCACTCATTGCTGTCAATGTTCAGACAAGATCACTCCTTTGTCCCCCTGGGCCATTTGTATCAGAAGATGTAAGTTGGCTTACCTAAGGTTTGGGGGTTTTTCATAAGGTTACAGAGATTCAAACATCCATACCTAGAGCCAATCCTCTAACTGAGCACAGGAACAGTCACCAAGGAGGTTTTAGAGAAAAACTATCACAACTAATTGCAGTAAAGGTTATGACAAGCCTCAGTAATGCACTGGAACACAGGTGCAGAAGCCTGCGTACTACAGAAACTATTCTTCTTTCAGGCTCCAAGAGAAAAAGTTTCATGAAAGCCACGGGATACCTCAGAAGTGTCTCAAAATTGCCACCAAGTACTTAGGCAAGGGAAGGCATCTAGCACAGGAATGGAGAGGAGGCAGAGCATTATGCACATCACTGGAAGCATCAGCATTCCCATGCACAGCTGGAGGGAAGCACATGCACAGTGTCTCAGTGTCTCACTAAGGGTACAGGCAGGACTGATAGAGGCTGTCAGTATTTAGAGCATTATCTCACAAACATGTAACATGGTTTTATACCACGCTGGTGCTCAGAGATGCCACTCAACTACCATTACATTGTATCAGCACTTATTCCCCAAAACCATAAGGTACAATTGGGGGAAAAACAGTCATTAGCTCTATCTTAAAACCTTTGAACTCTAAGTAGAATGAAGTCATAATATGACATAAGGCACTAGGAAAACCAACACTACTCACGAAGAAGGGTTCTTTTATTTGAGTGTCTTAGCTGCCCTAAGAAGTGTTGTTTCCAACAAGCAGAACTGATGGGTTGTTGTTGATCTCCACTTGCTGTTGGAGATCTACAAAGACTCCCAGTGGGTATGCTGGGATAAAAAAAAAAGGTAGAATGCTTGAAAAACTTACTTTAAAGCTGCAGCCCAAAGGAACTGGAGTTTCCACAGTCTCTCTCAGAGACTGTGTCATAAGGTGTCAATGTCTATCTATCCACAGTTTGGAAATTTAAGTCATATTGAGAGCAGATTATGGCAGCTTCTTATATCCCTTTCCACTTGCATTCAAAAAGCTTCTAAAAACTCCAGTGAACCCTGCTGAAGTAGCTTGTTTGCTGCTTGCCCTTTTCTCACAGACAAGCCTTTGACTGACTACAGGAACAGATTCTTCTGGCAAGCAGAGAGAGACATACCAGGTATTTGGTTGCAAATTAAAATCAAAATCAAGGGGACACAAAAGTGACAGGAGTTTCCTAGAGCCAGAGGCTCCCAAGGCTCCTCTCCACAACAGAAATACTCTCAACAGCAAGGAGTAAAGCAAGACTCCTTGGTAGAACTCTGAGTTCTGTAAGAAGAGTGAGCAGCTTGCCCAAAGGCAGCCTAAGCTAACACTAAATGCACAAAGCATTTCTGAGGCAGGACGAGGACAGCAGCCCCCTCCAGCTTCCACAACACTACCCAGCAGCATGTTTCTCTCTGTGCATGGCAGTCTCAGTCTCCCACCTCAGGTCCTGCCTATGATTCCCCCCTCTGGCACAGTACATATCCATCCAGGAAAACCCTCACAGAGGCCACCAGTTCATTCCCCACAAGTTGCCACCAGCAGCCCAACTAAACTACAGGATATTCACAACTGTTCCACTGTCTCCAGGTCATCTCTGTGCTATCCTACATGATAAAAACGGGTTCTCCATCCAAACCACCATTTGCTCCAGCCAGAACACATCATCTGAGCAGAGCTCAGCAGCACTGCAAAGCAAAAAGGCATCTCTATTAGAGAACATGTGCTGTGATGTATGGACACCACTCCCGGGTTTTTCAGGTTCTGTAAGGAAGGACAGAAATACAGGCAGTGCCAGGCAGGACGGAAGAAAGATGAACAGCAACACAATCACTCACAGTGGGATGTGAAGCCAGAATCAAGCTAAGGATAACTGGTTAGATACCATTTGTACCAACAGAGGTTTCTCTCATTAAAGAGCAAATGCCTCCAAAACCTTCAAAGAAACCCAAAAATGCTTGATCCAGACCAAGATTTTCATTCCTGCAGTTCTGTAGTTGCTACCTCAGGCTCTTACCAAATATCTGTACCATCACTACCACCTCTTCCTCAGCCTCAACTTCAGAATCAGACCAAATCAAAGGATCTTTTGTCTTGCAACCGGCTAACAAGGAAACCGCCACATTGAATTCCAGGTAGTAACAGGTTGGCTATTCAGGTCACTAAAGGCTGCAGAGAAAGTCACATACCTCACAAATTTACTCAGTAAGCAGAAAGAGAGATTTATAAAACAGAAGCCCTCAGGATGTCACTATTACAGTCAGGGAAAACGGAAGTGAAATGAGATCTTACTTTACTCACAGGGTAATTTTCTTTCCCTGCCACACTTTAGCTAGCACATGCTGCTTAGTAAAGGCCTTAGCAAAGAACAGCAAAACCCATTATTGTGCTTTGCATCCAGAAGGGCTGTTATCTCTTGGTCCAGTTCATATCTCACTCCATTCCCACCAAAGCTCCCCATGTCCTAAAGTGCTTCCTCCAAAACACAAAAGAATTCTTATACTCAAAAAGTAAATACTCCTCCTTTTAATGGAAGTGTTTGGAGATGTATAGAATGGGAATGAGAAGAAAAAGGGGAAGAGCAAAGCTACCTGCTCCTCATATTCCACAGACAGGCAAGGGCTGACCAGACATGAAAAGAGACATGATGATCTTCTGTTCTTTGTAGCATTTGAGAGCACTTTCCCTCAAGGAAGAAAAAGAAAAGCACACAGATAATCCTTTACAGGGGCACTATATTCATAACTGATTTATGTGCCTGACTGTGTTAGCTCTGATGTGAAATTCAAGGAAGGGCTGCCACCAACCTGACCTGATTACAGAACCAAAGGCACCTACCAGTCCATGCAGCTTCTAATTGTGCTTTCTGCCCATTTTTATGCCAATTTACCTGTGTGACAGTTCCAGTATCCTCCTGATCAGTACTGTGCCTTTCCACAGGGTTGTTCAATGCAGGTCTAATGCTATCTGCACGCTGAAATGCAAACATCATGGGTTTAATACAGTGTGGGAAAGAGGAACAAAACCTGAGCTCTTTGAACACATTCAAACTCTGCCCTCTGCAATGTCAGGCGTTGTGTTCAATTTAGAAACAGATAAGTTAGCAATAAACAGAATGCTCTGTGTTGAGAGAGAATTGTCTCTGCCTCCCCACACACAGACTCCAGATAACAGTACTATCTGATGTGCACAGAACCAGAATTCAATATTCTTATTAACACTGTCCCCAGACTGCTTTACTGAAATCTGCTGGTACTAATTAAGAACAAGGCATCATTTTGCCGACTTTCTTTGCAAAAAATCTTCCTAAGTGGTACAATTCAATCATCTGTCAGCAGAGAAATCAACTGGAAATGTTCTAAAAGCTCTGCACAAGAGACACTGGGAAGAGCTGCTTTAACTGAGTAAATATTTGTCTCTTGTCTAGCTAGGACATTTTCAATATATTTTTGGTACATGACTGAATACACAGCATTTACAGAGATTTAAACACAGGGAAAAACAAATCCCACTGATTCACCAGTGCTTCAACTCGTTTCATTCCCCTCACTCATTATTAGGAGGCTCAGTGATAAGAAAGAAAGTAATTTTAGGGGCACAGTTTATGACTCACCTGTGTGGGGAAAGGCACCTGGATGCGCCCTTCCAGGATGTTGTCAGTGGTGATCTCCACAGAACGAGTTAGCTGCAGATCCTGCAGAACTAAATGATAAGGAACCTGAGGGAACATCTCCTGAATTTGATGGGCCTGGAGAAAGCAATACAGTCATTATCAGCAGTAAATAGAAGTCAGTTGATAAGTATGTCAACAGAAGGAGATTAAAAATATTACCAGCTCAAAGATGCTGCTTATGATATGCAAACCCACAGAGAGAAAGAAAAGAGAAAGGAAACCCATGCTGGTTGTGACTTACAGGGCAATGGGCTGCCTCCACTGAAGTCAACACCCAAACTGCAGCTCCTAGGGAGACACCACATGGCCCTGAACAGTGCCTGTAGATGCACAAGGGTTTCAAAAACTTCCCAGCCCTCTTCTTATGACAGCCTTTTTAATAAAGGTCTATACAAAACTCATGAGTGACTGAAAGTTAGGTCAACACTGAAGAAAAAAGACTATTTTGCTTTTTGCCATATTGGTTCCAAAATGGTACTGACAAGGACAAGTGGAATAAGTTTTAATAACCTACTCCCTCTAGCCACCCTCCCTACAAAGCAGCTGAATAGGGTCTGAAAACTCAAGTAAATTAAACTGAGTTGTCAGGGAACTGTTATGACTGAATTTCAAGTTAGTTAAATATTATCCAAATTAAATAAGTAAAGGTAAGAGGGAAGACAAATAATATGCTTCCAGAGTCCAAGAACTAGATTTCATTTAATATTTAAATGTCCATTTTCACTAATGCCCAAAGTCATGGGGGGCAAAGGGGAATGAGAATGATAATAAGAAAAGAAAGGTGGAAGAAGTTTTGAGAACAAAGCAAAAACAAAGCACCAACTGACAGAGTTCCAACACAAGCAACTACTGCAAACATAACCACAAGCAACTACTGCAAACATAACCCTCCACTGTACTAACTTGTGACCAAACTGATTTAGCATTTCAGCCTCTGGCTTTCCCCTCAAAATATTTCCCTAGGGTTTTATTCAGTAACACAAAGGAAAATGTCGTTTATTTTCTATTAAAAATGTATAACACTTTAATAATTTGCTAACCTTTAACCAGCTTTCCATTAAAGTAGACATTTTAATATAAGTTGCTACTCTACTTTTGGTAATACACAATCCTAGCAAAATCATTACTCATCCTTAACAAAAGCCTATTTGTGTCACTGTGTCCAGTAAAAGAAAAATTAAACTGACCTCAGATGGAGAGTTCCTGCATATTTAACTAATAAATCATCTGCCAACATCTTTTTGATCCCTCCCTGCCTCAAACACCCTAAAAATAGTGGCCTTACCCTGCTGATGCTTAAACAGAAGTATAGACTATGGGTGGGAAAGACCTAATTTTCAGAAAATTCCATCACTTTCATGAGACACCTCACTGAACATTTATTACCATGGTATAGAAAGAACACAGTATCTTGCTCAACTCAAAGGAAACAGCACTTCTCAAAAAATGAAGTATTTCATGAGGCCACATCCTTTTCTTTTTGTACTGCATTAGACTTTTTATGGATGAATTCAACAATTATGGAATTTCATCCTCTACACTACCATTATCATCGTGAACCAGCAAAAGCTGAGGGTGCTAGAGAGCCCATCTCACACTGATAAGACACTGAAATTGCCATCTTGAAGCTTAGTGCTATTAAAGACTAAAAAACCAAATCAAAACCTATAGAATGGTTTGCTCAGTTACTACTTGACCAACAGCTAAATCCTCTGGTTACAGACTCAAACCTTTTGGTGCTGCAAGTTGTCACAGAAGTACTGAAAAAGAGCTGAAGAAGCTGCGCTGAGCAAGCTGAGAAGAAGTCTACTCATCTACCCAGGAAGTACAAGTCATTTTTCTACCTCATTCACTTACCTCCAGACCTGTTCTTTTATGCTGGCAAATCTGAACCCAAATATAGCCCTCACTTGACTGAAGTAAAGCTTCTCTCAGAAAAACAGCTTTCATCTAGTGTCTAACCACTGTTTTGACTTCCTTCCCCTTTATGTTCTCCATCTCCATGTAACCTTTTCCCCTACACAGCACAAACAGGAAGGCTGAGGTGCAGTCTCACCATAACATTGAGCTGGGAGTTGCTGGCTTGTGCAATTCCAAGGATGTTGGTTGTGTGCATCACTTCCACAGAAAAACTGGGCAGCCAGCTGGCAATTCGAGAGCCTGGGAGTAAGAAATCACCAAGAAAGTCAAGAAAGAGCATGAGAATCTCAGCAGGCCAAGTACCTCTACATGTATTTAACATAAATCTTTATATTCCACAAGGAATGTGCAGGGAGTTCTTCAGTGCAATCTATCCCTAAGGTTTCCCAGACATGGAGATGGCTGGAGTGAATCACTAACTGCCCATACTCTCTTCAAAAACACTGTCACAGTGCTGTAACAATCTGGGGGTTGCAAAAGGATCAAGGAAGTAACACATCTTTGTTTTCTTTTTTTAATGTTCCTATTCAAGTGAAAATTAAAATAATCCAGAGTCAATTCCAGCTCTGGAATCTATGAATAAATCCAGCAATTTTACAAAAACAGGACAGCTTCTAAGAAATCTGAATCCAGGCCCAAAATGGGTCATCACTGAGAAATACTACTTCAAAGGGACACAGAGTAACTGAACAAAGTGACTGCTGCAATTGTGTGCTTCAGCTCAACAGAGTAGGGCACATGGGTGGCTCCCTCCTCCTTCTGTGCTGCCAATTAAATAAACTCAGGCTTTGCTCTATGCCACTTCTCCTTCTATCTCCATGGTAATACTGCAGGTCTCCAAGACAGTGGAGAGCACTGGGGAGGACAACCATCAAAAATGCTGTGTTATTCTAAATATAAATGTCCTTTGGAGACCTAAAGCACCCCACAAGTGGAAGCCATGCAGAAGCTATCAGCCAGTTTCCATGTACCTAGAAATTGTCTGACCCTTCTCTGCCCATGATTCTCCCCCTCCAATCTCCAAAGATTTCAAAACAAGCACAGATGAGGAACAGGTCACTGTGTAAGTTTGCAGTGAGCATTTCAACTGCCTCATGGGAGCTCCACAAGGGCAGAGCCCAAAGTTCAATATTTGCAGTACTGAAATCATCTGAGAAACACCAAGAGTGCCATCAGAATCTGGGAGACTGTCGAAAACAGCACTCACCAATACCAAAATTCTAAGAAAAATCTGGAAGACAAATGACATAAATTGCCTTTTTCAAAACAAGTTGTCTCCATATACAGAACTTATTGTGGCCTGGAATCACATGTGCTTTGAGAGTACTTACAACACACAACTAAAAACCCCAAATATTTTAAACTGTTGTGGCTACATGATTCCTTCTGAGACCAATCTTCTGCACCTAACCAAGCATTGCAAGTGTCTGTAAACTGAGTGGCAAATGGACTTTTGACAACTACACATTAGCTAGGTGATAAGGGAAAGACTGACTTTTAGACTGCACCACAGAGGGCTTTTTTCCCTCCTCTTTGACTGCTGTTGTTTAACCATCACATGGCAGCAAAAAAAGACAGGAATTTCCAATTCTGCTTGTCAACATGGCAAACAATGAATAAATGGCAGTAACTGAAGTTGGTGACCACAACAAATCCAGAAAAGGGGAGCACTTAAAAATCTTTCAAGAAGTCTCCACAGCTCTGGGAAATCTCAAAGCTCTTGCAAAAGAGACATCAGAAACACAGTGGTGTTTGACAAAAACAAGCAGAGCATGGTTAGAGTGAGGTCCCTTCTAGAGAAGGCTGCTCCTGCTCCCCTGGTTCACATGGGCACCAGCAGCAGGTATCAGGTGTGCTCAGCTCACCATCAAAGTGGAAGAAGTGATTGTGCTGGTTCAGGCGGGGTCTGCCTTCTGCTGCTGCCACAGGCACCAGGTTCTCATCCAGATTCTCCCTCTGGTGATCCTCCCTCACGTGGTGGCTGTCAGTGATATTCAGAGACATTCTGCAGGTGGGGCAAGATGTGTCTTGTTCCAGCCAGGACCTCAGGCACGAGCTGACAGAAAAACAGTAATGCTGGGGTGAGCCTGCAGTGTTTTTCCAAAACACCACTGTCACCAGTACATCAGGCAGCTGCAGCATATTCTGTACACAACATCAACACATGGACTGCTCAGAGATACCCTTAATGAGCTTAATTCATCACATGGCCCTCCTGATGACTCTGGCATAGGTTTCTTACTACTTTCAGCTGAAAATACTCAAGTGTTCACCTTTTATAAACATGCATGCAGATTTATCACAAGCTTAAAACACTCTCCAAGCTTGCTGTCCTTTTAGTTCAGAATAAGCAAGTTTTGCCTGGAAGGGAAAAGAAACCAGCTCTTTTCTCTCACCATTCCCAAATGAAAAAGGGAAAACCCAACTGGACACATAGTTAATGTATCCTGACACATTTTCATAGCAGTTCTGCCTGTGATGAGGCAACAGCACCTCCAGTGTTTTCAAATAGCTTTTCAAAATACCAATACCCAAACCACAAAAGTCAGTACCACTCCAGAAACTCTCTACACAGATATTTATTAATACTAACAATTCTGTGCCTCAATCCTTCCTTAATTCTGAAATTTTCTGTCCTGCAGAAAGTGAGGAGTGTTTGAAATGCAGGTTGAAACACTCAAAGCAGTGCATGCTTTTTGATTCAGGTTGATATACCCAGATACAGTATTTATTCAAGTTAAACCTAATTTTCAGTGTGGAAGAACTGAATTTCACAGGGTTGAACACTTCTCACTATTGTAACACATACTTCACATTTTGCAAGGTGGGTTTTTTTCCAAAAGTTCTCAAAACATTTTAGAAAGGTAAAGACATACAAAAAGATCAAATAAACTTGTTCCCAAAATTGTGTATTTGTAAACAAAATGAAGGCATAGATCACAGGTTTGGGTTGACAGAGCAAGGGAAAAGCTCTAATTGCAGGACTACAGTGAAGTCAAGGATACAAGCATTCTGTCCAATTCCTGAAACTTTGCCAAAGTTTGCAAACTTTGCTTTCCATCATCTTGCAATGGAGGGACACACAGTGATGGGTTTCCCCAAAACAACCAAAGCACCACAGTAAAAAACTGCAAACCTTGGTCAGCAGCACAACCAGCATGCTGGCACTGGCAGTGCTGTCCAACATCACCTCCCTGACCACTGGAAAACCACCCTGCCCACAGCAAACTCACACCTCTGCCTGAGCTGTACTGCAAAGGTCACTTGGGAAACACCCAGAGTTTCCCAAGCTGCCACCACACCACTGCTCCTCCACAGCTCAACAGCCAAGATGCTGGAATGGGCACAATCCTGTGTCAGCTGCATCAGCACCAGAGCCCAAAAGTCAGCTGTGGTCACACCCTGGTCACTCACAGCACCCCGAGAGGAGGAGGGCAAACAGCAGGTCCAGCCTGGCAACCTTTCAGAGCAGCAACTCTTGAAATTGCCTGCTTCCTAGAAGGTAAAGGAGATTTTCAACATGCCTAAAAGATTCAGACAACTACTCCCATTAAATTTCCTTAATATTTGGGCACAGGGTTGATCTCAGCCACACAAATCTTCCCTGCCACCTTCTCTTCCACTCCAAATAACTCATGTGGAGAAAAAAATCCCACGTAATTGAGAATGGACACAGTGTTCAGCCTGTTGACAAAATCACCAGGCTTTTATGAGGAGAGAAACCACTCTCAGGTTGTAAATAGAGTTATTAGCTACATCTGGTTTTATATGCAAGCTGTCCACAGTAACATGTTCCCTCCCTAAAAGCACCAAGGAGTGTAACTTGATTCAGAACTGTAATTGCTTCAGAAAAAAAATACAAAAGGATTCTTTTAAATATAGAGAAAATGTCTTTCTGAAGAGAAGACCCTGGGCTTCTCAAGTGCTCAGCAGGTGATTAAATATTCACATGATTCAGTAGCACTGGAAAAGGAGTTTCTGCTATGGAGGCACATTATCTCATTAGAGTCTTCTTGGAACACAGATAAATATTTATGGCAAGGTTTGTCATAAATGACAACAAATTAGCACACAGATTACAACCTCTGGTTTGACAGTTACCAGAAAAGCAAAAAGCTATTTACAGAAAGTAACACCACAGGGACAATTTAACTGACCTGCATATTCATCACATGGCCCTCCAGAAACGCCTGCTTCAATCCCTGTTTCTCATTTCATATTTAAGCACAGGCATGGAAGTGTAAGCACTGCTACAAAAGATCTAAGGAAATCACACCCATCTCAGCACACTATGTCCATATGCATATGCTACTATTCACTACTGAATGAGTGTAAGAAGCAGTGTATAGAGAGGTTCCTTGGCCAAAAGTCTCCCAGTTCTAACTACCAGCTGCTAAGGGACCATTTCTGCTGATTTGGTTAACCTCTTTTACAGCCCTGATGGACTCATTGCCCCTTGAAACCACAGATTCAGACCTGGCCTGCACAGCTGTCCTGGGGGACTCACCACCATGTGAGGATGCACTATATAAAAATACTCCCTGTTTTCTCCTTAAAGCTGATACCTGGAGAGTATTTAAGGATCCAGCTCCAATTTTTCTTCTTCACCTGAAAATGAACACAACCTCCACACAACAAATCTACTGACCTGTGTTTGAGAAACTCAACTCTGGTTACCCACTAGCTGACAAGGTCTTAGTTTGGGGGAAAAGAAGTGCACCAGGTGGAACAACCCAAACATGAAAACGACTGGAGTGAAAAAGCCTGCACACGTACTTGTGGAAGAGGTGGCCACAAGGGAGTTTCCGTGCGGACTGCATGGAGTCCCAGCAAATGGCACAGTCATCGTTGTTCACTGCCAGCTCCTCTGGTGTTGCAACTGCAAACCTACAAAGAAGAAACAGGAAGAGACAGAAGGAATGACTACACAAGCTCAGCATAGCCTCCTCTCTAGAGAATCCAGCAGTGAGAAAACCTTACCCTCCATGCTAACTTTTCATTAAGAGACCTGTACCAACAGATTTGTTATTTTTTTTTTATTTGTTATTCTTCAGGCTGCACTGCAAAGGAATACACACATACACATGCCTCTGATGCCTTTTGCAGGCACTTTTTTGAACATCTCCTCATACATCCTAAGTGCATAAAGCTTTGACTTAGTTCCTTCCAAGAGACAATTATATGATCATTTTGTTGAGATCCTTAAATTATAATCTGTGTAGATTTGGTTTATGTCATTTTTCTAAATGAGTTTTAATAGCTGCACCCATTAAGCTGTCTGTTTGGGATCATAAGCATTTATGGTGACTAATTTTGGCCTCAGATTTTGCCATTCCCGTTTGTCTTTTCTCCCTGTTTTTTTAAGCTATAGTGCCATGTAAGCATTTACTACACAGTATCCAAACACGACAATATAGAAATGAGTGGTGTAAGAACATTTCACAGCACTGATGGTGTGGAATATATCTGAAGAACAGGGACATAAAGGCAACTGCCAATGACAGTTTCAGAGGGAATTTAGAACGTGGTTCTTCCAGCACAATCACAATGACCAAAACACATCAAGTTATTCAGATAAGAAGTCTGTGACACATGCAACTCAAACACCTTTGTGAATAGCTCAAAGGGTTTCAATGGCTGCATCTTACTGGAAAGAAACAATGCATTGTGGATGAACTTTATTATGCAGCTCTTAAGGTAATATCACAGACATTAAACAACTTCTCAAAAAAAACCCTCAGGAATTTCTAGACAAGCCAGCATTCTCCACCTAGGCTACAGCAGTAGGAATCAGAATTAATCAAATGCACAGAGGCTCAAAATTAAAACAGTACAGTGATGTACAGAAAGAGTAAAAAATTTTAAGAGCCATAGGGAATTTAAGAACATAGCTGAATTTTTAAAACACTGGGTCAGAAATGCAGTAGTATTTGGTATAATATTAGGTTTTAGCAGGCCCCCCAATTTCTCCATATGACCTCACTAAAAGGGAATGGACTAAAGTACTGCCAAAGTGCTCCTAGCTCCACTTTAGGTAAAGTCTTAAAGTTGGCTTCAGGTTTAGTAAATACCCTGATAAAGCTAGTAAGGGTTTAATTAATATTTTGATTTCAGTCAGTAGGTGAATGGCATGGCCTAATGAAATTAAGAGCATTGATTTCTATCACAGCCAAAGCCAGTATCTGACAGCTAAAACAGGCAGAGCTCTTCAAAACTTCTGTCACCCAACAAAGGTAGCATGCAAAAAAATACAGAAGAAATACTGGACAGAGGAGTTCATTCTTTTGCCACTTTATACATTACCAGTAATACTGCCATTATACAAGTCAATCCTACATATCTGTTAAACCCAGAAAGAGTCTCCCCACTAACAAATAAAATGGGTAAAAACACACTCCAAGTGTAGAGACTTAAGATCAGGTTTGGAACATTGCATCTGTCCAGCTTACACCATGCCACTGTGTATCAAAGGAACATAAAAGAATCCCAAGTTCTTTCTTAGCATCCTCTCTACTAGATCTACATCAAGACTGCAGAGCAAGTAAGGGGCTGACCTGGCCTCCATGTTTCCAACCACACGCAGGTAGTTCTTGTGCCGCCGAATTCGCCGCTGCACCTCATGGAACAGGTAACGCAGCTGCATGAAAATCACCAGGCTCGCCATGGATAGCCAGATATTGCCAAACAGCTTGGGAAAACCACAGAGCAGTCATTACAAACAAGCACCATGAGAAACAAGAAGCTGCATCAGGTCTTAAGAGAAAAAGAAATCAAGAAACCAGCCCTGAAGAATTTCTCTTTTGTTGGGTCCATTCAGACCAACCACCCATGTTCAAAGGTACTACCACTCATCACCTCTTCACAAAGAAATTTGGTAGCACAGCATTTATAATGGAGAATAAGCTGAATTCAGTCCTGTCCAGCTTAGCATCTCCTGCTGCCAATGAAATAATTCAGCCGTGTATTACTCAATAAGAAAAGCTAATTAAACACCTATTAGACAGATAATTACACACAGTGGTTAATACTCCTTAACAAAGTTATTTGTGATGACTTCAACTACACAGGAGGAAGTAACTTCTCTGTAATATCTGGTTTCTAAAATAAGCAAAGTAAAAAGAAATGTAAAATATGTATACCGAGTGCCCTTTATTTTAAGGCCAGTCTATTTGTTCAGCATTATGTCCAGTATTTCATACCAGCATATGAATATGATGCATCAAGTCCAGGGAAAGCAGGGTTAGCTCCATGACAAAATCTGTGTAGTAGACATAAGTGCCCTTGCCCTCCCACGTTCCTTCATGGTTGAGATCCCAGAGATGAACTACATATCTGCAAGAGTGAGGAAATTAACATTATTTATTTGTTGTTGTTAAATAGCATCTCTATAATTCAAACCATTTTGTCAATATTTCAAAAAACTTCTAGATATGGATTCTTTGTCCTTCCGAGGCCCTGTGCCCACAGTCTGTGCTCACTTAAGGGGGACTTTTTTAATGTTACTGGTTTCAAACAGCGACATTTTAAAAAAGCAAAAAGCAGTCAATGCTTAGCCCACACTAGCACTACAGACACTGCCAGCTGATAGAAAAGATGTAGCATTTGCTAAAAACTACTTCAGGTACTGAAAGTCAATCTTAGGACTATAGTAACTACAGAAGCACATTTTTCAGCACGTGAGGTGTTTCTCAGGTGAGTCACTACAGCTCAGTGTCAGAGCTGAAATGCTGACAGTGACCTGCACAAAGAGGCTCCTGCATTACACACCATGTCCCACATATGCACACACAGGTGTGGTACAGGTAAACATGCACAAGACTTTTTCAAAGCAAACCTTCAAGAGACCAGGGCCTTAAAACAAACCCTGCAGAATGACATTAAGTAGCATCTATCAACCCTCATCCAGCAGCACCCATCCACTTTAATCCATGCCTCAAGCTATACCACCCACTAAAGCTATCCATGCATTTCAACCCCCATCCGTAAAAAGCTCTCCTAAAATGCATTTCCATTTGTAAAAATCATTCTTAAAATGCTTCAACGTGTATTTAATCGTTTGTACTATCCAACATACCTGCCAACTGTTTACTAGGTGGCTTTAAAAGAAGTGTTCCTTTATCTACTTAAACACCAGTACAATCTTTTATTCAAATAAAGGCTTCAGGATAAGACACACACATCACTCACATAAAACGAAAAAATAAGTCAGTTGCAGAACTTGTGCTTAAAAGCACAGACTAAAGCTAACCACCTTTGCTCACCTCATAGAATCCTGCAACAGTTTGGATTTGAAGGGATCTTGAAGATCATCTCTTTCCAAATCCTTTGGCTGCCTCATGCAATTAGGCCATGACCACTTCCAGGATGGGGCATCCACAGCTTCTCTGGGCAGCCACTCACTGTGCCAGTGACTCACCAATCCCACAGGGAAGATTTTTTTCCTAGTATCTAATCTAACCTTGTCCTCTGTCAGTTTGAAGTCATTCCCTCACACCATACCCTTGTCCAAAGTCCCTCTCCAGCTTCTTGGTGCCCCTTTAGTTACTGGATGGGGCTCTAAGGTTTCACCAGAGCCTTTTCTTCTCCAGGCTGAGCAACCCCAGCTCTCTCAGCCTGTCTCCACAGCAGGTGCTCCACTCCTCTAAAAATCTCTGAGGACTCCTCTAGACTCACTCCAGCAGGTCCACATCCTTGTCATGTTGGGAGCCCCAGAGGTGGATGCAGCACTCCAGAGGGAGTCTCAGCAGAACAGAGCAGAGGAGCAGAATCCCCTCCCTGACTGCTGCCCACACTGTGGGGATGCAGACCAGGATGTGGCTGACATTACTGGGCCATGTCAAGCTTCTCATCTACCAACACCCCCAGGTCTCTCCTTAGGGCTGCTCTCAATCTCCAAACATGCATTTGCAATTCAATGAGGTAATTACCTACACCTCTTACATAAACATGCCATATGCACGACCATCCTGAACACACAGCCTGTAAAACTGAACTTACAGAACTTACCTTAAAATCACATGAGCAGTTCTGACTGTCACCAGCAGAGACTGCAAAAGAGGAAGAAAAAACCCATACATATTATCAACATTCTGGCAGGGACAGTGGTGCAGATGCAGGAGCTCAGGGCTAAAACACAAAATTCATTTATTGCACCTTAACAAGTCCTGTGAACCAATGGTCATTATAGATGGCTGTGTGCACAATATACCTGAGACAACCTTGAAGCTTATAAATAAATATGAAAGAAATTGCTCCCAAAGACACCATGCTTTTAAAGCAGCCACTAGTATTGCTGTTGTTGTGTCATTTTTTCCCAACTACAAAGGAGGTATTGCCTTTTTCAATTATTATCACTCAGCAAGTGTTGAGACCACAATCCCACCAACTACCTCTCTTTATCCCACTTCTTAAAAAAAAAAAAAGAACTGGAAGAACTGAATAATAACAGAAATTTGAGGAAGATAATTTCAAATCATTCCCTCCCTTCGCTGAGATGTAAATGCTGCTAAAATAACTTCTCTCTTTAATCATACTTATGTTTCTAGGCTAAGTACAGAGAAAAAAACCTGAGTCTATCAGAAAGTGTAAGATCAGAAGTGTAAAGACAAGTCACCAAAAAGGTTAACTACATTTCCATGGGCTCTCATCATCTAAGAGAAGATGGCCCTGTCACCTCTCTGTAACCCATCAAGCCCACAGTGCTCCATCTCTTATTCTATCCTCACAGTAAAAAACACCAGACATGCTTCCCGCAGAGACTGCCCATACCAGCCTGTAGGTAGCAGGGGCCAAGTGACACCGAGATGCAGGGGATTTACAATGAGCAACTGAAACCACTTCTGTGAAACTGGTCTGGTGGCATGCCTTCAGCATAAGTACTATGAACAGGACAGAAGAACTATCAAAACCACTAACTTCCCAAAGTAGCAATAAGCCAGTTAGTTTGAATAATTTTTTCCGTCTGTAAAAAAGCATTCCTAAAGTGCTTCTATGCATATTTAACCCTTTGCAATACCCAACATATCTTCCAACTGTTTACTAGCTGGCTTTTAAAAAAAACATGCAAAGATATACAGGCTGGACACTGCTTGCTATACTATAATTCTTGAACACCATATATTAAGGCAAAAAAGATTAATGTTTACTCAAAAATACAGGCAAGTCCCTACTCAGCTCTCTCTGGGCATTTGCACATTTCACATCCACCCTCTGCAGCAAAAAAAAAAAAAAAAACACTGACAAGAAACAGAGAACAAGAGGAAGTTACCTAAAACACAAGAAAAACATCTATATTGCTTTATTGAAAACACTGAGCTAAATCAATGTTTGCAGAAGAGAGATTAATAGCTTAATGTAACTTAATGTAATTCATTCACACTAATGAAATACACTTGGCAGGGTCCCTCTCGAGGAGCATCACACAAGCCACCACCAGAAAAACATTTCAGTCTCAAATATTTATTGTTTTTTACTAAGAGCTTGAAGTCTGCTATGAGGTGTCACTGCCAGTACTTGTACAGAAAGAAACCTAAATATTTTATTTCACTCACATAAGTTCTGGGTATTAAAATCAAGGAAATTACTCATGATTGCCCAATCCATACAGGGAATATTTAAAATGTTCAAAAATGCCAAGATATTATACAATCTCCTATGAGAAAAGATTAAACAGATTAGAATTCTTTTGCTTAGAAGGAAAGGCAGTAAAGAAGAGGCAAAACGATGATAAAATCACAAATTCTGTGAAGATTAAACATTATTCCCTGCTCATGGCAGGGGGTTGGAACTAGATGATCTTTAAGATCCCTTCCAACCGAAATAATTCTGTGATTATCAAACACAAGATTCAGAACAACTCAAAGAGGACATCTTTCATGTACAGAAAGCCAAGTAAATGTGGAATTTGTTGCCTTTGGATATTACAGAGGCTGACAAAAAAAAAGTTCAATGAATGATCATACAACTTTCCAGAGTACCTCTGGGACTATCAAACACAATGGGTTTGTACAGCCCACAGCTCAGGAATGTTCTCAAACACCAGTGGCTGCAGTCACAGCTAGGAGACCCTTACTTGTGCATTCCCCACACTTCCACTGCCTGAGCCGCACCTTCATTAATCAGCACACAGAACAGCTCCACCGAAATTAACAACTGGGCTCCATCCTGCAACCCCAAACACCCACACTACCACACAGCACAGCTCTGAGGAGGCAACACAGGCTCCACAACACTCCCTGATTAACCTACCCTGAGCTGGTGCAATGCTGATAATCCTTCTGCCAAGCCAAGATAAGAGACATGACACCAAAGAGACCCCACCTTTCAGAGACACTGTTAAATCTTCCAGTACCCTTCCACTGCTTCATTACAAATCTGGTCTTGCACATTCTCATATTCATGGAAAAATAAAGAGACATCTTGATAACTGAACTGTGGTGTGACAAGCATCATATTCTCCTATTATCAGCTGTTTTCCTTCCTGCTGTCTAGCTCCAAGTATGAATTCAAGATAGGAGAAGAAAAATACATTGTACATGTTATTTGCTATCTGAACTAACGATGTGCTAACACAACATACTTGGATTGGATCCCACTCTTTGTTAAAGATTATCACTTCCTCAGGCAGAGTGCAACAACCCACCACAACATCAAAAACATACTGGTGCTCACTCCACAAGCATACTGATGTTTAGTCCACAGTGCAAAGTGTTCAGGAGTGCACAAAAATGCCTTGCTCATCTCAGCGGAGACACAACTCGTTACACAAACACAAGCAAAAGCCATGAGTATGCCTTAAGGAAAGGATGTCTCACTCCTTTTGGGGAGAAATGAAACAAAAAATACAACCTCAAAGAAAGAGGCTGAAGCGCACATTACACTTTCATACACACTCTCTCCATCTCTCAGGTGCTGTTTCACCGACCCTTTTTGCAATGCTCACGAAGCACAATCATTACTTTTTTTCATAAGCTGCCATTTGATTTCAGGATCACTTTACAGGTCTACCCTCTCGTTCTCTTCTTCAGACTAAGATTTTTTTCAGGGTTAAAGGCTACAGAGAGAAAGCATGACAATCTGGCAGCTTCTGGAAAACAGGGGAGGATTTGTTTGTGTCTTCAAAGTTTCTTTCTTATGGGAATTAAAAGCAAATCCATCATGTACCAGGACACCCCCAAGTGAGGGGCCAAAGGCAAAGCAGAACCCACAACACACATGAAGGAAGTCTCACCTCTGCTGCCATGAAAGCCAACGTGTGCATGCCATGGGTGTAGCCAACAACTCCACAGACAACTGCTAATCCACAGCAGGACAGGAGCATGGCTATGAGCAGGGCCAGCACTCTGACGTGGCTGCTCATGGGTGTGGTAGGAGAAAAGGAAAGCTGCAACACAAATACATAAATATGTGACAGTTTAAATGAGTACTTCATCCACCCTGCCTTCCATTGTCATCTCACCAAACAAGACTTCATTCAGGAAAATCTTTTGCTTTCTAGCATAAAACCAATTTCACAATGCAATGTTGTAATAAATTATGAAGAATAAAGCTAAATCCACACACTATCCTAAAGCCTCGTTCATGTTACTGTCATTTACAGTCACATTTTAACAATCAGTTACTATTTTTTATTTTACAATTACCATGATTATTTGAGCTGTTTAAATCACCTGTGCAAGAAAACCAGAGACACAGTAGTTTCTGCACCAAATCCACAGCATCAGCTTAGGATTTACATGCATTTTACAAAGACACCTAACCTAACACACAGTCTTCAAGCAATGTTTCACCAATTTTTCACCAAACAGCTGATGTGAATTTGTCCAGCTTGGTCTTCCATCCCATAGTTCTTCCACTGTCAATTCCTTCTGGAAGAAAAAGATGTCTACCCAAAAAAACCATTTAAGCTGCAGCTAGAGACTGCTGAACAGACTCTGCTGAAAAAAGTTGTCTCATTCAATAGCATGCAAAGTGTGCTAAATGTCTAAACTACCTTAACAGAGGGCTACATCTGGTTTGTCTAAATCAAAGGCAACCCAAGTGGATGTTGGTCCATCCTCTTTTTTCCAGAGCAGGATGAGAAAGAACAGGACAAGGAAAGAAGGAGTTGCCCAAAGCTTCAGTCTGATCTGACTTAGAAAGTTGATTCCCATGTTTTGTTTTTAAATTAGTTCTTTCTTACTTCTTTGCATCTGGTTCAGCTCCACATGCCCCATTTTCACAAGGCAAATCATATAAGTATCATTTGTCCAAGCAAAAAACAACTATGCATGCTTTGAATGCAAAAATAATATAATAAGGATTTCTTCCCATGTGACCCATATTCTTTCACAGCTTTCTGAACAACACTAAAAATACCAGATGACTGTCTTGCTCACTGCTGTCTCAATTTTCCTAACCCTAACCAATGCAGTTTCAAATTTAAGTGCTTAGCTACCCATGAATTAACAGGCCTTACTGGACATTATTAAAAAAAAAACCTGCAAAGCCCAGAGCTACCAAAAAGATTCATGGATTCAATTCAGGTAAAAGTTCTATGCTGGGAGAGAGGAGCCTGGGAAAATGCAGGCCCATTTTAGTTAAAAGGCCAAGATTTACTGTTTAAATTACAGTTTCTTCTTTCTTGCCTAGCCTTCATTTTCTGCATTTTTACCTAATTTATTCCCGGTATTAACAGAAAGTGGAATGTAGCTTAGAGAGAAAATTGCACAGCATATTGTAAAGACACTGGCAGTCAAAATTCAGTATATCTAAGTGAGTGTGAAACCTGAGCACATAATCTGCAGAAACAGGCTCCACAGGCCAATCCTAAAGGGCACCAATCTAAGGGATGCTCTGTTGTTAAGATGTCTTTACTAAGGAGAGCTATGAAGCCATCTCATCCAGTTATGTAACAGTAATTACAGGGCACATATAAGGAGCAATTTATTACAGAAAATAAGTATCTTCAGCTCCATTTGTCTCATGGGAAAACTGAAGGAGTAAGATTGACATTGTACTTTAAAGCAAGTATTTGAAGCTAATGGGACATGCACGTGTTCAGTACCGCAGGGTGTGGAAAAGGTCTAAATGATCTGTTTGTACCTTATCTGAGCCAGTGCCTGAGCCAGAAACAGAATTTGCATGCCCCAAAAGACAGCCCTTAATCAAAACTTACATATTCAAAGCGATCCTTGCAGAGCTGAACCATCAGATGGAGAAACACAAGTCCAGAGAACCACAGGCACCACATCACTACTTCTTCCACTGTCTGAACATTCAGCACACCAAAAATGAAGATAAACTTGTAGAAAATGAAATTCCAGAATTTATCCTTGAGATGCTGTAATAAAAGAGACTCAAGTAAGAAACATATTAAAAATACCAGCAGACCTTACTGCCTATCTAGTTTCCTGTACCATGGCAGCATAACTGTGCTACACAGCACACAATGCAGTTTCCTGCTATATTCCTAAAACAGTGCTCAGCACAAAGCAAGTCTGATCTCAGTCTGATTCTTCATGCCCAAGCAACTCAGCTACCAGGCTGCAAACACACAGTCCTCTCTGCTAGAAGAGCTACCACAGTTAGTTATTCAAGATGCCCGAACTGCCTAGCACCTTGCTTCCAAAAACCTGCCAAAAAGTACAGATGATTAAGAAAAGATGATGAAGTCTATGCTTCAGAATCACAATGCCTACAGTGGAGAGTGAGATGGATGAGCAATGAAAATAAAACCATTCCCACACACACAAAGTACAGAAGAAATAATATGATGTTCTCAAGCAGCAGACAGCAAGCCAGCTCGGAGTGGATTAAAAAATTTATGAAACAACATGTTTTGTTAAAGTACACAATGAAATCACCAGGAGTTTAGTTAAGACAGGCCCTGAATTCCTTAATGATGCTGCTCTTTTGGGCTCACCAGTATTAATAAGCAGCTTTCCTTTACATGACAACTGAGGCAAACTCCCACTGTCCAAACACAAGTCAATCCACATTGCTACTGCTTTTTACTTCAGTTTTTAAGAGGGCAGAGAACATCCTGGAAACCATCGCCAGCTAAAATTCCACATCCTTACAGTCAACATGGACTGGAGAGAAAATCTGGCCCACTGCAGTTTGATAGTGCCTTGGTTTTAATACACTTAGAACCTCTACAAGGTATGAATTACAAACACAATAGGCTTTGAGAGCTCCACAGTTATTAATGAGGCTTTGTGGGCCTCAGTTCTGCATGTCAAAAATCATCATGGCCTGATTCCTCCTAAAGAACTCTTTTTACAGGCTTTTTTTTTTATATGTGAACACACTCCAAACCACTGCTCCTGCATTTACACAAGTAACTTATACATTTGCCTTACTTTAAAAAAAATATATAGAGATACTATTCAAGGTCCTGCTGCTGCCTTCATCTTCTGCAGGATCCTGTTTTTAAAAACTCTGGGCTTTCATAGCTCCTTTGCTGAATTTTTATAACCATTCACACACAGACAAGAGCAGGACTAAACAGCCTCAGTTTTCTGTCCTACCCACCTCCTTTCTCTGGGGATTTTCTTGCCTACTCCCTCTTAAACCAGGAATGATAAACCATTCCCTCAGTGTATGAAAATGGAAAGCACTTCTCCAGCAGTCAAGGTACAAAAGTCAAAAACTGCCAGTGCTGACAACTACAAAAAGCAATGGAGAAATGCTGCCAGGTGCAGGCAGGATAGAGAAGAACACGTTACAAGAGTTTTGAAGTGAGGCATGCTTGTAAGAAATCTAACACAGTCCATTAAAGACACAGGATTCTTAAGTTGACTGTGGGCTTATAAAATACAATAGGAAAAATTCCCTTCAAAATACAGCAGAAGCTTGTGGCTGTGAATATACTAGGTAACCAAATGGTATATGGTAAGACATATATTGTAAATTTATTTTTCTTGTACAGTTTCAGCAATTCCATACAGAAAATCACATCATTTGTCATGTTTTACAGTTTCCCTGTTTGCTGTCTCACCTGCCTCTCACTGACACGAAGAGGACCAAACACCATATACTGGATTAGTTTAGCAACCAGCATCAGAAAACAGCAGGCAGTGTTCACTAGTACCTGGAAAGAAATAAAGCAGTCAGTGACAAATGCTTTTGCCCTATTTAGAAGAAGGGAGAGAAGGAGAGTCTAACAAAACCTGCCATTCTTCACAGAACAGTATTAGTTGCCTTTTCTTTTGATGAAATTTAAGCCTGGCCTCTTTCAAGACACATAAAGTAGCTGATAAGTCTTAACTTTTTTTTTCTAGAAATACTAACACAGTTTGATACAGCAGTAAAGCCAACAAACTGCTCTACCTCTTCACAATAAATTATTTCATACAGACTAACAGATTTCATAAAAGAACATGAGGACAAAACTTAGAGATCACCAAGATGGTTATTTTGTTAAACATATGGCAGATGAGAAAAATCCAGTTTGAATCTGTTCTTACAGTAAGAGGATTCAGAGGTTGCCTCAAAACATGCTGAATAACACACACCCCTTCAGTAAAAACACTTCTTGAGGCTTTCTTGGGAAACTTTTCACAGCAAAGTAGCAAGAAGCAGAAGATATGGGCCTGGGAAAACTGACATCTCACATTTGGCAAAGGCACTTGTAATTAACTTTTGACCTTAGCAGGACACTAAAAAGGTAGATGATGAAAAAGCTTTGCCCTGTCATTTCCAAAGGACGTAACTTCTCCAGGATTCTTAAGGCTGTGAGACCGGGTTTCAATAGGATGAATATGTTTGGTATATTAAAAAACAGTACCTCAGTCAAGCAAGTATGTTGTGAAGCAGATGTCCAACTACTGCCACCTTTGAGTAACAGATAGATGAAAAGTTCAACAGCAACAGCTCAGCAAGGTATCCCAATAACCCCTTGTTGAGCCTTTATTTCAACTACAAATCAGTGAGCCAAAATTCATAAACCATTATGAGGTTTGGGTCTTAAAAGGTACAGAATTTTTTTTTCCTTAAATGGTGAGAGTGTTTCCTCTTACCTACAAGACTTTCAGTGCTATTTTAAAACAAAAATAAATAAAGGCGGCAAGGCTTGGGCAAGAATACCGGACAGCCCCTTACTCAGGTTTTTGGCAGAGCAGGTCGGGCAGCGCTTGGCGAAGCTTAAGCCCATCAAGCGCCTGGGTCCGCGACAAACGCTCCCAACAGCTTCTGCCAAAGCCCCGGGCAGGACGAGCGGGGGACGCTCGGGGAGAGAAGCACGAGCCGCGGGCTGAACTCCGTGCGCTCGGCTCTAATGCTGCCCCACCGCCCCGGCCAGGCAGGAAGGGAAGCGGCTGCGGAGGCGGCCCAGGGCGGGCAGGGGAAACCAAGCCAAGCCCCCTCTTCATTTCGCGAGCAGTTTTCAAACAACAATAACGAAACACCCCCCGGAGCCGCCCACCGCCCCTCGGCCGCGGGGAGGTGCCGGCAGAGGCCGATCCCGCTGCCAGCCCCGCAGGCCGCGGGCCCGCAGGCCCCGCCGCCGCCCCGGGCTCACCCAGACGCAGAGGCTGTCCGAGAGCAGGTAGTAGGCGACGTCCAGGGCCCGCGGGCCGGCGCAGCGCTGAGGCTCGGCCGGCTCGGTGCCCGCCGCCCCGCAGGGCGCCTGGCTGAGAGCGCGGTAGGCGCTGAGGCCGGCGCCCAGCAGCGCCAGGGCGCTGAGCGCCGTGTAGGTGCGGAGGCTGGGCCAGGGGAAGCGCTCCAGGAACAGCAGCGGCATCGCGGAGCCTCGCCACCGCCCGGCCCCGGCTCGGCGCGCTCCCCCGGCTTAACGCCCGCCCCGCCGCCCCTCCCGGGGCCGGGCGAGCCGCCCCCGCTGGAGAAAGGAAAGAGACCGGGCCCGAACCCCCCGCCCCGGCTCCGGGCGCCGCGTCCGCCCGTCACCCCGCGCGCTGAGTCACGGCCGGGGCGGCGCTTCCACCGGCCCGGCCCTGCCCCGCACCCCCCCGCGCCCGGGACAGCGGCCGCACCGCCGGAGCCGCGCGTGGAATTTGAGGGGCCTCCGGGAGCCCCCAAAGCTACAGACAGCGTGGCAGAGGAGAGCGAGTAGAGACTGCAGGAGCAGCGCCCTTCCACAGGCAGCCTGGAACAAGAATTAGTCTCAAACTACCGTGGAGTTAGGTGAGAGGTGCTCTTAAGTGCCTGGGCTCAAAAGCTGCACTCTGCTCCTTGTTCTTGCAGCACTTGACTTCTAGTGTTCCTTACTTCCACGGGTAAAAAGGGTTCTGTTTTCCATAGTCCTGCTAGCTTTATTTCCCCTTGCTGGCAGCTAAGAAACCATACATTCTACTCACCATCTGTCTGGGCCTTCCATCCATAGGACCAAAGTGAACAGCCCTTGCACTACCTTTCCCAGCATTTTGCAGTACATTTGCCATACTGCACAGCTTCAATTTGACCACAGCACCAAGCTGTCAGGATTGTTCTGTACATTGCTTCCCAGTGCAGATGGCAGCAGAGCCAAGCACTTTGGCAAGATTCAGTTCTCTTGGCAGCTGGCACTCTCCAACCCTGCCTTCATAAGAGGACAGTGCACAAGCAACAGTGCATCTTCTGATCAGAGGCAGAACTTGGAAACAAAGCTTTTAAAGACTCATTAAGCAAAATCATGGAAGACTAAAAGCATTGGGAAGTGTCACATCCAACTAGACTTTATGTTTAGCCAAGCATGTAAAAACCCCAGAATTAGAAAGATTGATATTTACTGCCTACAAGAAACTGAAATGTTGGGAAAAAGCAAAAGTGTGGGTATCCCTTGTAGGATGAGACAGCACAGGACAGTGTAATATGGAACTACTTGCATGTGGCATTGGCTAAGTGTTTCAGCATGACCCTAATTCTGTCCCATAGCTAAGGAAAAATATACAAAATTAACTTCACTTTCCCTATTTTAACTGTATCTCAGACCAGTCCAACAGAATTTTTGGGGTTGTTACTGTCTTAAGGGGGCACTGAAGGAACAGATGCATGCTGCATCTCCTCCAAGCCCTGTACAAACAGATCAGTTCTGTTAAAAAAGGTAAAGGCTACATTTGCCTTTAAGTACTCATTCTCCCTCAGAAAAGCAGTTCTGGTCTCCAAGTTAATTAGGACTCAAAACAATATTGAACCCACTCAAAGTATTTCATTTCTCCCTGATCCTAGGGATATTCACTGCTCAGGGATAAAGATCTCAGCATCTGAATGGGCCCTGAATGGCTTAGCTCTGAATTCCAAGATCATCTGTATTCCTGAAGAAAAGTAATAAAGTTTAAAATATGCATCTAAAAGTAAGAGACAATAAGGAAAAATAAAACAACTAATAAACAGAAGGGAAAAAAAGAACTTAAAAAAACTAACAAAAAAACCACAACGAAACAAAACAACAACAAAAACCAAACCAAACCCAAGACAAACAGAATCTTAACCATATTGTTTAATGTTGTACAAAACAAAAAATTGGTGAGTATTACAATGAAAAGGGATTATAACACTGGTAACCCATTGCCATCTCTCTAGCTAAACAGTTGAGATTCACTTCTCTGTTCATACCATAGAATGTTTAGTGGTCTTCAGGAACAGAATGACTTAAAAAAATCCTTGTGTCACACATATTCATGTCTCTACAGTTCAAAGCTGTGCTCACAGAGACGGCTTCTTCTACTGGAGTCTTCAGGTTCATAGGAATTCAGTTGTAAATAAAGTTGAACCTAAAATTAAAAGGATTATACCAAGTGAGGAGTTTTCATTCTTTTTTTAAGGGCATTTTTGAATGAATAAGCAAGTATTTTGATTCTGCTCTGGATAAGCCTCCACCTGACAGGACAAAAAGTACATTTTTTAATAAGACAGCTTTACAGTATAGCAGTATATACATAATTTTTAACAGCCAATCCTACTCTAGCATTGCACAATTGTCTCTTATGGTTGCAGAAGAACTAATTATTAACATTTCATCTCCTAAAACAGGTTAATAGATACATAGATCACAATGAGAGCTACATTCGTCCATCAGCAGCTCTTTTGCAGCATTTCTGCTGCTAGGCCAACCTTACATGTTCCAAGGGGAACATACAGACACAGTGAAGAGAGAATTTTTCCCAGCTAAGTTTCATAAGTAAGTGTGGAAGCAAGCATCCATCTCAGCTTCCAGATGCCCAGCCTTTGGATGTGTCTGTTGCACCACTACCCAAACTGCAGAGCAGACAGTGTTTTGCTGGTACTCAAGAGGAAGTACCTGCTGTCTTTAGAGGAGGGGAAGCCAAAATTTGGGCTAGAGAGAAAAATACTCAGCAGGAAACAAGTATATTATGGGCAACACCAGTGCTAACATTTTCTCATCATAGTAGGTAGGTGACAGAACTACTTCCCTGAGGAAGAGCTGGCAGGCTGTGGAACTCCTGGCATGCCTGAACATTCTCTCAAGTAAGAGACCAGTGAGACTAGTGAGCTCTGGAGAGATGAGCCACAAGTCATTTCCAGGTGAGAAAGTCAAAGCATGTATACATTGCAACATAAAGGAAAAATATACAGCTGTCCCTACAGATATTTGTGTCAGAAAGATGTTACACTTCATTAACTCCACTAGAGAGTGTAAAAAACCCATCACATTTAACCAGCACAAAGCTGTGATAACATGCATACCTAACTCAGTGCTTCAAACTCACATCCTGGCTTTAACTCTCCAGCTGTCCCCAACAGCTCCAAGAAGCTGTTCCTCAGTCTGTGCACAGCCTCATCCTCACTGTCTCCCATGTCTTCCTTAGCTACAACTGCTAGGTAGGGCTTTGGTGCTAGCCAGTTGTGATCAGTGCCTCCAAAGTGTCTATCCAGCTCATCTGAAGCAGAACCTTTGGGACAGATGTCACCTTTTCAAGTTGGATTTTGTAGCACCTTGCCTTGCTCTGGTGTTCCACAGCAAATGTGTTCCCAAGAACCACCATACAAATACAACATACCTGCTCAAAAGTTGAGGAAGGCTGGAAATAATAGGTCCATATCCTGGTGCATTGTCATAGAGCTCGAACAATGGTGCAGCAACCAACTTGTAATTTTTGGGGACTGCAAACAAAGCTAAAAACAAATACAGGTTGATGAATCAGAAAAACCAGCACACATTTGGCCAAGGTATCATCATCCCCCACAGACCTCAAAACAAGTTCAGTACATGGAGCACTCAAGCAGGTTTACTGCCTTTCTAGTTAAATGTGGGATTCACATGCTGTACACAGACTGATGCAGGAGCAGGAATGAAAATTTACTAGGAACTCATGTTCAAAGCATCATCTACCTTCAAAACAGATACCAGCATTTAACTTTGTTAGTGATCAACCACAAACAACTGCAAGCATACACATCTTGGTATAAAATACCACAACAAACACAATCACAACTTTGTTTTCCTTGAGTGAAATGCAAGCATTTAAACATTGTTACAAATACAACCCTTTGATGCAAACAAACACTTACCCTTTTCTTGAAGCTGGACCAAAAAAAGCTTTTTGTGTTCTTTTGGCTTCGTAATATGAGCTGGGATATACGGGTACTAGAAGAAAAATGGTAAAAACCAGTTGTATAGAGCTTTGAAAGTATTGTGTAATCTTAAGTAAATAAATTATCAAGCCCTGTACAAGCTTTCAGTGTGTCATATATTGTTCTTTCATGGCATCAAATAAAGAAAACCATTTTCCTAAGAAAGCGTTTAAGAAAGAAATGCTGTTGCTGTCACAACTATTGACAGGCTCTGAAGTGGCACCAATATCACAAGCAGTTAAAACAGCTCAATAAAACAGAAATGCATAAAAACAAATTAAGCAAGGATCTTCAGTATTAAAGCCCTTAGAAACAGGGTAGTGAGACTAGGACATCTGTTCCACAAGCAGCAGTGCCAGAGTCTCCATTGTGGCTACAAAAGGAATTTTAATGGCGCATATGTCTCAGCATAGAACTGGAAGCTACTACATCCAGTGGTTTCTCATCCATCGGGACAGGTGTGAGAAGGGAGACAGGAGTTTCCATTTTAAAAAAAGTCTGTAGTTTCTCTTCAGTCATAGAAAGGACATTAAATAGACAAAACCCAGAAAAACTAATTGCTCATGCAGCAGGTATTCAAGAAGCCCATGTGAAAGGTTGAAGGCTTTTAAAAGTACAGACAGAATTTGAGCAAAGGAGATGGAAGCCCACAGGAGTACTCACCTGGGGAGGTTCAAAGTTTGGTCTCCACCAGTTGCCAATGCAGTCATCAATCACCCAGTCTTGCTGAACACCATCCTGACGACCCAGTATCTATCAAAAACCCAGTACTAATCAGGTCTCAAACTACCTCAAGGAAATTGTTTTAGTAAACACATACTGGAAGCACAAAGACTTGCTGTAATATGTGTCTGATGTAGTTCATAACTGCTCTAGGATAGCTTTCAATAGGATTGTAAAGTATTTTTGTATGAAGTGAGTGCCTCACCTGGTAGGACAAGGGCACTCTAGAAAGCTTTTCAAAATCTATGCTGTACTCATCTGGACTGAGTCCTATCAGACCAATAGGAAAAATAAAATACGTTGTTACATTATCTTGCAGAACTAATTTAGCTACTTGGAGAAAATGGTGTACTGGGAGGACTATCTCAAAGGCAAGTCCCCATCAGTTGTCCTCCACAACATATCTTATTGCTCATCTCTACACTCACTTGCCTGAAGCCAGTCAGAAAGCAAAGCTGCAAATGAACACAGGACTTGAGCAGCAGGTAGGAGTCAGCCACACTCATGATGCAGATAAATGAAACCTTGACTGCTTTATTTGTAAACTACCTGAGAACATCACAAAAGCAACAAAATAACAACAGTGGTAAGAAAACTACTCTAATGCTTCAGCTTATTCTGGTAATTCTAAAACAATGCAACATTCTGCTACAGCAACATAATGAAAGCAAACAGACCTCTGTCATTAAGCGTTTGAGCCCTTCTACCTCATCTTCTCCTGGATTGAGTTCACCACCAGGTCTGTTAAAATAATCAGCGATGAAAGCCAAAGTTATTTTATTGCATTTACCAATCTTCACAGGAAAGTTCCAGTGTGCTTCCAGGCAGGGAGTTACAAATTCACTTATGGCTCTTAAGTCAGAAGTTCCAGAACTAGCTTTGCTGAATTTGAAGACAGCAGCATAGCTTTCACCAAAACTGAAACTAAAATGGCTATTTATGTCCCTTAAAAATAACCAGCGCATAAAATACTTTCAGTTCAGCAGGACAAACTGTAACAATACACATGATAATCACTCTGACCCTTATAGGGTCAGGTAACAATAATAACCAGAAGCTGAAGGGCTGTAAATACTGCCTGTATTTGCTCTTATCACAAAACCAGCACTCACTGAAGCATACAGAAAGCAGAAAATAAAACCCATGTGGGAAAATGATGCAGGATTATTAATTTTCATCATTACAGTCATTACAGCATTTTGCAAATCATTTACAGTCTTGCCTAGTTTGTCCTCAACAGCCCTTCAAATCAAGATGTCAAAAACTAATCTAGATGTAAAATTAGACTTAACACACACACAAAATTGAGAACAATATAAAATGTTAAAACAGAACAAGAACACAAGCATGTAACATGAGACAAGTCAAGGCCATCTAGTTTAAAAAAGAAAATCACCACCATCACTTAGAACCGCATTCAATCACTGAAACTTCACCCTGACTGTGATAACTATGAGATGAACTGAAGCAATTTTCTCAAATTTAGATGCCTACCCTTCTGCTATCCCAGCGCAGCCATTAGTTTGTAAACGGGTATCATTGTGCATTTACAGGGGGTTAGTCCTTGGCCTCCATCTGCCCATTTTTATGGGCATAGCATAAGCTACTGAAGCATAACAGCTTTCACAATGCAAGTACAACACATCAACTGCTGATAATGAGTTTTAAACAAGATTTTACCATAGTGATGCAGTGTAACTAAGATTCCCAGTCAGTTCCAAACTAAATCATCCCCCTCACGAGCAGAGTCAAACACACTTTAGATTAAAACAGCACCATTCAAACTTTCCAGACTAAGTCTTTACAAGCAATGAATCCCATTCAAAGCATTGAGCAGTTGGCCACAGTTTAACCTCTAGCCCACATGTTTAGTGGTCTGTGACAATAAACTGAAGTTACACTTAGGAAACAGACACTTACAGCTTGAAAAAAGTTGTACCCAGCTGCAGTAACAGCACGTGGGGCAGCCTGTGCTCATGCACAATCAGAACTCCTTCCACCGTCCGCCTCATGCCAATCTTGTCAAACTCCTCCCTCATGCGCTGGAACCGAGCTGCCACGGAACTGTCCTTCTCATAGAGGGGCTCCTTTGTGCCAAACGTGTAATTTGTCAGAGGATACCTGTAAGGAGGAGAAAAAATGTTACTGCATGACAAGGAATTTAACTTTAAATCCCCATGACACAGCATCTAGCCTGAGGCAGACCCTTCACTGCTTGATGGGTAAGTCATGGTGCAGGGCTAAAATCTTTTTTGTGGTTTATGAGGCCCCTGCCCCAGGGAGACCTGCACTATGGAACACACAAGCACAGAGAGTCCTGTTGAGCTGCACTCTAGCCTGGTGCAGGCTCAAAAGAAGGAAAAGAAGCACAGAACTAACTGTCATCAACAGCCACCCTCTTTGATCTCCCTGCTGCAGGGAAATGCTGTGAAAGGAGCTGGAAAAGAGGCTGGAGAAAAAGCTCTGCTGGGAAGGAAGGAAGCTGCACAGGACTGCAGGTCGTCTTCTGCAGATGTCATGAGAGCCTGAGAACTAAACTGTTAGAAGTGGTTTTGTTTTGAAGTGGGAAATCAAACACGTGGATCACAGAAGAGGAGAAATGCTGACTTTCTGAGTACAGGGTTGGGAGCCTGGGGTAGGATCAAGAGTGTGAGCAGATCCCTGTTTTGGGCTGGGGCAGGGCCCCTGCACTCCTGTGACAGTACAGTGGAAACTCGGCGATTTCTCCAGGTAAGAGGGACTGAAAACAGAAAGAAAGGAAACGTTAGGCAAGAAATGGGTCAGTCCAAGACAGCACAGAGGGCAACAGGGGAGTGTTATTGTACAATTAAATCCATGTAACAGAAAGGCCTGATGGCAGGAGACCTGGAGGAAAGACAGAATCGCCCAGCTAAGTCAAAAGGGAGAAGAAAATGGTTCTGGGCAGAGCAGTGAAGAGTTATCACCATGGTTTTACTGACTTGTGGCACAAAGCAACTGAATTAACAGAATGAATGACTGATGTTTTCCTTGAAATGCTTCTTGGCATGGATTCTTCCCCCAAACATGTCAAAGTGTAGTAGTATACGCTCTTCTCCCCTCAAATTCTAGCCCTCCTCCTCCTCCAATTTACTTCATGTTTTACAGCCGTTAAAATAACAAGCTAGTTACCATTGTCAGAGCCTTTTTTCATGTAGACAAGTGAGCCAAAACAACCAGCTTCCAAACCACAGGTTCATTTACTAACAAGCTCTCCTACTTTCACTTACAGTTTAAAATAATCTACTTTTCTTTTTCCCTTCATTTCCATTTTTAGATACACAAATGGTTTTAATAATAACCTATTAAGCTAACCCATAGTATCCTAATGTGGGTGCATTAGTCTGTACATCAAAACCCTCAGCCTTAACTTAAAAAAAAATGCTGCTGCTGAGAACACAGCTTCATGATGAGTCTTTGCTTCAGAAACCCAATAGAAATATTCCAATTTCTAAAGTTCATATTTGAACTTTCACATGACTCTGAATAAACTCAGTTACACCAAAAGAACACAAAAGTGTCAGTGATTAATAGCTAAAATTGAATATTGACTGTTGCAGCTAACATTTGCTGGTTTTTGAAACTTGACAGATGCACTTAGCAAAGAACAATTTGAGAAATCTCAAATCCATCAGATTTACTGGAAGAAGCAAAAATATATGACTTCTCATAAAAATACATGAATACTTATTAGTAAGTAGTTTGTATCTATGACGATTATCTGTGGTAGGAAACACTCTGAATTTTAACTCCAACACCTGTACCAGACAATCCACAAACACCAGGCACATCCAGCCACACCCTGCTGACTGTCCAGCGTCAACCCAAATCCCAGCGAGGCCAAGAAAAATCCCTGTCTCTCTGCCGCCTTTCTGGATGTCTATGAGAGCACGAAAATGTCTGGGATGCTCACCACACCTGAACCTTGCCTGTGTTACCTGGGGTTCACACCTCCCGAGCCAGACGCTGTTTCTAAGCACTAAAACGTTTACACCGAACACTCCACACCCCCACCAAGGCCGGGAAGCCCTCGGCACCCTCCGTACCCTCGGTACCCTCAGCGCGGCTCAGCCCCCTCTGAGGGGAGCGGGCCCCCATCGGCACTCGGGCTCTGCCGCCGCTGCGCCCCAGCCCTCCGAAGGGCCGGGACCCTTCGGACCTCGCAGGGCGGGCACTGAGGGAAAACCCCGCCGAGCCGCTGAGGGAGCTCGGCAGCGGGGCGGGACGGGAGGGGAGGGGGCAGAGGCGGGCAGGCCCGAGGCGGCGCTCACAGGTTGATGGTCCTTTCCAGCGTGAGCGGCTTCGTCTGCTGGATGTACTTGTTCCCGAACTGGTTCACCCCGCGGGGCCAGCCGGTCTGCGAGCGGTTGGGTGGCACCACGGACATGGCGAGAAGCGGCGGGAACAGGCGGCGGGAGCGGTCAGTCACTGCTGGGCGGCGGGAGCGGCATCCGCCATTAACGCCCGCCCAGCCCTCAGCGCCGCGCGCCGCCTGCTGGGACCCACGGCGCTCCGCCCCGCCTCTCCTCGCTTATTGGCCAATCGCTTCCCGTCCCGCCTCCGCGCGATCCGATTGGCCATCGCGGGAGAAGCGCGGGGACCGCAGGGAGTTGTAGTCCGGCCGGACGGTACTATGGCCACCAAGCGTCGCGGAGCGGCAGCGCTGGCGGCGGCGAAGCGCGGGAGGCGCGAGGCACGCGCGGAGCTCTGCGCGGCCCTCGGGGACGCGGCGCTGCGGGAGCGCGCGGGGGCGGCCTGGGCCCGCGGGGAGCGGCTCCAGCAGGGTACGGCTCGGCCGGGCCCGCGGGGAGCGGCTCCAGCACGGTACGGTACGGCGTGGCGCGGCTCCCCGCCCCTCACCGACAGCCTTTCCCTTGCAGATGCGGTGCTGCTGGAGCCGGCCCCGTTCCGGCACTGTGTCATTCCCGGTTTTCTGGCGGGCTCGGCTTTCGCGGAGGCGCTGCGGGATGAGCTGCTGGGTCTCGATTTCCGCGGGCGGCGCAACGACCTCCTCTCGCTGCAGCAGGTGGGCCCGGGGCCGAGCTGAGCCGGGGCGGGCCGAGCTGCTCCTAGCCGAGCCACCCTAACCCCGTCCCTTCTTCTCTTCCATGGGCCGCCGCAGTCCGAGGAGCTGGGGGCAAGCCCGGAGCCCCATATCGCTGCTCTGAGGTAAAGCGGGCTCGGGGCTTTGTCCCACTCTGTGGTGGCTCCGCAGGGAAGGGGAGTGTGGGATGGGCCTGCGGCGTGGTCGCCTTCTGCCCCGTACTCGGGCCAAAAACCGGCCCTGGAGCGCTAAATCTTCTCTGTACTTGCCATGGGCACTGAAGTCTGTTCAGCTTTCATCCATAGTCAGCTCTCCTGTACCTGTCACCTCTGAAACGCTTCGCGGTGCACCCTCTGACTGGTTGCGCGCTTGCTGCTGGTTATTGCCAGCAGTGCTGTGAGCACTGGGCTGTTTTCCTGGCCAGCACTTGTGTAGTTCTACAGAAACACACTGTCAGTCACAGCAACAGCACCTGTAACTGTTTAAACAGTTGGCAGGAAGGCAATAAATTAGTTTAGTCTGTGATGATATGTTTTATAACACAGGAGGACACTTACTTGTGTGCTTATCTTCTCAGGCATGCTCTGTGTGAAGAATTCCAAGTGTGGCTTTCTGCTGTGACCCAGATAGAACTGGAGCCAACTATTGACATATCCTGTGCTAAATATGAATATACTGGTCAGTCTATAAGTGATTCTTTCCCTAAAGCTTCTATGTATGTATAGGGAATAAAATGTCTATAGAACAACTAATTTTATTCTAGTTCCAGAGGGTCCCAGAGGCTCTCAGCATCAAAACAGTGTCTGAAAATGAACTACAAATGATGATAAAAGTGTTGCTGGTGTATACTGCCTGTACCTTCAGAGTGGCCTGATCTGTCAATTGTAGTCCCACAGAAGTGAATCTTGCAAATCTCAGGCTGGTGATGCTGATGAGTGAAAATGAGGGTCTTGTAAAGAACATGTTTTTTCTTGTTACATCATTGTGGGGACAAAACTGGGAAGCAGTTGTTGGAATGAATCATGCATGTACTGGAAAGATGCTACAGCAGCAAAACGTGTGTGATTGCAGATGTGTTGCTGTGCCACGATGATGAACTGGAAGGTCGGAGAATCGCCTTCATCCTGTACCTCGTCCCACCCTGGGAGAAAAGTGATGGAGGAACCTTGGATCTGTACAGCACAGACGGTAAAAGCTCCAATTTCAGCCTTGAGTGGATGAAAAAATGAAGCTCATGTGCCCCTTGCAGCAATTCTCACCTCAGACAGTAGAAAGGAGATAAAGAGTTTCTCCTTTGTTCAGAGAAGCTGGTGTATGAGTAAAGTGTCCCCCTTAGGGATGGGCTGTAGCAGACTTTGCAGACAGTGCTAACAGGCAGCAGCAGACAAACTTTTGGAAGGGTCAAGAGCAGAGGCAAGATGGAAGCAATGCCAGTGCTTAGAACTCCAGACTGATGACAGTAACTTCCCTTTCCAGCAGCAGAACCACAGAATGGTTTGGGTTGGAAGGGATCTTAAAGCTCATTTTGTTCCAGCCTGCCTGCTGTAGGCAGGGACATGGTCTACTAGACCAGGATGCTGCAAAGCTCATTGAGCATTTCTAGGATGGGGCATCCACAGATTCTCTGGGCAACCTGTGCCAGTGCATCACTGCTCATAGTAAGGAATTCCTTTCTAATAGCTGATCTAAACACATCCTTTGCTTGAAGCCATTCCCCCTTCTTCTGTTATTCCATGCCCTTGTCTGTCCCAAGTCCTTCTACAGCACTCTTGGTAGCTCCTTGTGGCCCTGGAAGAGGATTTAGGTTGCCCCAGAACCTTCCCTTCTCCAAGCTGAACAGCCCCAACTCCCTTTTCCTGTCTCCATGCAGAGGTGCACTGGTTCCTCAGCAAGCCCTTGCTCTGAGCTCCATGCCTTATGCCCAGGTGTCCCATCAGTCACAGAATCATGTCAGAGAGAAGTCCCAGTTCATATCTTAACCCAGGATATGTTTTCTTCCTCAGAACACTTTCAGCCACAGCAAATCACCAAATCATTAGTGCCTTCATGGAACACCCTGGTTTTCTTTGAAGTGTCTCCAGTCTCTTTCCACCAGGCAAGGAGCTGTCTCTTGTTAATTTTTTAACCCTCGTTGTTGTGGTTATTCTGTGTGTTATTACAGTCCTGATGGGGAGGGAGAAGAACTGTGGGTAGAGTGGATACTTGTGCTAAGTGCTGTGTGCTAAAGAGAGGCCTTCAAGGAGTTGAAGGAGGACAAGAGCCAACAAAGCCAAATTTGAACCATCAGTCTAGCTGCATCATCCTGGGAAAGAAAAGTTTCCATTTCTATTTTGTGTTACTATCCTAGCAAGCCACTGCTGTGAATTTAGCTCTCACTTGTTTCTGTTTGTTAGCTTGTTTTAAACTAGCTCACATTTTTGATATGGTGGTCATGACTTTGCTCCAGAAGAGCTCCTCAGGCCATCCACCACCTTGCCAACAGTGCAGGGGCACTGTGCAGATCTGGCTGTACCCCCTCAGTGACACAGACACGGTGCAGTGCCCTGCAGCAGAAATGCTGATACCGTTAAGGAGTACTCTGACAGTTGTCAGAAAAAGGCCTGGGAACAGAATGAATAATTTGGGGATCTGCATGGCACAAACACCTGACTGAAATCTGACACTCCTGTGTACCTGAGAGTACCAGGGACTGTATCAAACAGGGCCAGAGAGCAGAAGGCTGGAAAGGAAGATGATCAGTGGTACAAGTTGGGCATGTCCTGACCTAGGCCACTTAGGGAGTTATTTTTGTGTCATTTATCTCTTACAGATGTTAATTAAGAGCAGCATCTACTTGGTCACTGGCGTGATTGTTTTCAGATAGTGATTTAATTTTGTATTAAAAATCCATTACTCAAAGCTCTCAGAGGAAGAGAGAGAATGGATTCTCTGTGAGCTTGGAGTAAAAGCTTAGACTGGAATTCTGGAACCCTGCAATGGACTTCAGGACAATAGGCCTCTCTCTGATAATCTGTCCTGGTCTAGGCCTGTCTGACATTTCTGTGTATGCAGTGGGCTCTCTGGAGCTGAGTCCATTTCCTGTCAGGAGTTTGCATGGTGCCTGTTCCAGCTGCTCCCTGTGTGACAGTGAGTGCCTGTTCCAGCTGCTCCCTGTGTGACAGTGAGTGCCTGTTCCAGCTGTCCCTGTGTGACAGTAATGCTGTCCCTGTCACTGCAGGTGTCAGAGGTTCTGTCACAGAAGTGCCGCCTGTCCGTGAGCGGTTGGTTCCACGGCCCGTCCGTGGCCAGGCCTGCACGGCACATTGAAGCCCCCTTGGCCAGGAGCCCACACATCCCCTATGATGTGAGTAACAAGCCTACATCTGCATATCTGCATTTCTGTCTCTGTCCTGTTCTTGTAATAGCTGTTAGGGAATACATCAATGCACTGGGGATGCTTTAATCTTTATCCCATTCTCCTTTTCGTTTCCTGTTAATAAATTTGTATCCAGTTTCTTTCTTATGTGTCTTTGTATGTTTTACATACCCACAGTAGTTCAGAGAATGTGGTGAATACCTGTGGTGCAATGAAATAAGGCAGTGGAGTGTGTTTGTAGGAATCCAGCTCTGTGGCCAGCTCGGTAGGGGGAATTGGGGAATCTTCTTCACTTCTCAAAATTCAGTGTTCTAACCCATTTCCTTTCCAGCATGAAATATTGTATGAGTGGATCAATCAAGTTTATTTGGACCTCGACTCCCAAGCTCAAATCCAGGAGGAATTTGAGGAGCGATCAGAAATTCTCCTGAAAGACTTCCTTAAGGTGAGCCCAGTGGTTCACTTTGATGTGATCTGCCAGAGCTGGTCAGAGGGCTGGCAGGTACCACATGGCATGAAGGCTGGGAAAGGGCTTGCTGGCACATCCATTAAAACAAAACACCTTCTAAGTTTCACACCTAAAGGAGAATGGACCAGGTGACCTCCAGAGGCCCTTTCCAACCTCAACCACTCTGATTCTGTGGAGTGATCCCCTCTGACTGCCTGTACACTGCTGCATCGGGACTCAGCAGAAATAAAACACTTGTCTTCAACCTTGTTTTCTTGGGAGCTAAATGTTAACATTTCTCCATCTCTTTATCCTAGAAAGAGAAATACCAACTACTATGTGAAGCATTGGAGAACAAAGAGATCCAGTGGAGTAGTCGGGGGCCAGCCAATAAAAGGTGAGGAATGACAGCACACTGCAGCTGGTGATCAGGCTGAGTAGGAGCTGCCATGAGGCTGCACTGGTCAATGCTATCCATCTAGATGTGGTCCTTGTTGGCTCTCCCACAAGGAGATACATCTGCTGTCTTTCAGACTCTATGAGGCAGCAGAGGAAGACAGCCTCCCGGACACCCTGAAGAAATTCCTGCAGCTGCTGCGCTCTGAGGCCTTATTTTTACTGCTTTCCAACTTCACTGGCCTGAAACTGCACTTCCTGGCTCCCTCTGATGAGGATGAAGATGCTGGGGAGGGACAAGCAGCAGATGCCAGTGGGCACAGCAGTCCCAAACCTGAGCAGGAAGAGACTGAGCAACCAGCTAATGGCAATTCCCATCAGCCACACCAACCTGAGAGCACCCCTGAAGCACAGGACGGCGAGACACAGAGCAGTGAGTAGAGCAGCAGCAGTGTGAAAGGATTCAAACTTAATTCCCAGTGATTTTCATGGAACTAGGGTTTCACCTTGTACTGCAACCAGCACAAGGCACCAGCACAGATGTGGGACTTGAAGCATTTTAGACTGATTATCTGAAATCAGTGACCATTGCAAAAGAATTTGGAGTAAATCAATGACTAATTTGAAGATACCATTTTGAACAGACCTAAGTCCTAAGGGTGGGACTTTTAGGGGGACTGTAAATGTTTTGTCAATAGTTATGTGGTTTTTACATCCACATACCCCTGCTTCATATAAAGCATATTCTTGTATGAGATAATAAATCCAAAACAGAAATGTGAGCAGGTCAGAAGTAAAACAATTTTAGAATTAGAAAATTGATACCTAAAACTAGCATTCAACCTTTCAGAAAACACTGTCAGCCTAAACAACATTAGTTGAATTTAGTTGTCAGCAGTGACAACTATGAAAGATTAGATTAATTTTGGATTTTGATTGGTGATGTTTATTTAAAACTAGTGGCTCTGAAGTTTAAGGGTAGAATTTTTGAAAGTGCTCATCCTGCACTAAGTCAGACAAGTTACTGGACACTGGAATAAAAGGTAATAAAAAAACCAAGTCCTACTGAAAAAATCCCACCAGAATAGTTACCAGGAGCAGAGTATGTATGGAGCAAATCTTGGTCCCACTCCTACACATTGTTCAAAGTACCTAACCTAGAGTCTCCTCTAGGAAAGATACTGACACGAGATATGTGGTTTTACCCTTTTTCACTGGGGCCAGCAGACAATTTCACAGTGGTGTGAGATCACTGAGCTCCTCACACACTTTGGGCTCAGCTGCTGTGGTTTCGTGGCTCTCCCTGGCTGTTTGTGCCCTCTCCTAGGCTCGGGCACCCCTGTGTGTGCGGGGGAGCTGCGACGCTGGACCCACGGGCACTACACTCTGGTCCATGACTCTCAAGCCACAGAATTTGCTCTTGACCTGCTCTTCTTCTGTGGCTGTGAAGGTAAGTGGATGAGAGAGAGATGTCAGACTCTCCTTTTACAAGGTTTGCATAAAGGAATGACTTCTGAGTTCTCAGCAGTGCTAAAACAGCCAAAATTTCCCTGCTTTTTCTTACATAGAAGGTGTCTGTAGACTTTGTCCTAGTCCTCACTTCAGCATAAACCCTGTTTCAGTAGTCCTCATGCAAAGGGTTGGGATTGTGGCCTTGGGATCATCTCTGGCCTTTCCCGCTTGCGCCAGGAGGTGGCGCTTGGGCAGAGGGAAAGGCTGAGCCTCCCAGACCTTCCCTCTGCTCAGCAATGGCCCTGGGCACGCTGGAGGGACAGGTGGCCACAACACCCAGGAGTGTTCCACCCCTTTGCACATCAGAATTATCACTACACCTCCAATACACAAAGCCCAGCGTTTTCAAAAGTTACTTTAGGCATACCTAGGCATTTTGGGTTGATTGCTAGTTAGATAGTGGTAAAAAATCTAAACACAAGCATTTCAGACCAGATGAGTCCAGAATGTACAGCTGATTGAAATCCTTTGGCATATCTGCTAGGGCAGAACTGTTCTACAGGTGAGGAGCAGTGCACCAAACAACTTTAAATAGCCCATCTACCATAAAAGGGAAATCCAGTACATTTGCTTCAAGTTGTTTCTGAACAGAAGAAAACAAATAGACTAGCAGGACATAAATACTTACCCTGTATCCAGTAACTCTGGGGAGTGGGGTGAAAAAATGGCATCTCCTGGAAGGCTGCATGAAGCCTGGACAGCACTGAGGTTTCTAAGAATCTTTCTTTTCTATTTTAAGACTGGGATCCTGAATATGGTGGCTTTACTTCCTACATTGCTAAAGGTGAAGATGAAGAGGTAAGGACCTCAGATAAAATCAAATAAAGCTGTTTAGGGTGGAGAGACATAATTACACTTTGTCATAATGAGCAGTCATACTAGAAAGAAGTCCAGAAGCCCCTAATGTATAACTGCTTCAGGTAAAGGGTATTAAAATGAAAGTAGTGTCACAGATTATTTTCTAATGCCAGCCCTTTGTTCTAACTGACTTTTGAAACTGTTTTGTTTTTTCTTAAGAATTTTATCAAAGCTATTTTTGTGAAACTGATTTCCTTCCTTATCTTTGTGTCCTCTAGCTGTTGACAGTAAATCCAGAGGACAACTGCTTGGCCTTAGTTTATAGAGACAAAGAAACGATGAAGTTTGTGAAATACATCAACCATCGAAGCTTGGCACGCCTGAACAAGCATCCAAACAAAACAGGATTTTGGGACTTTTCCTTTGTCTATTATGAGTGATGGTGTGTGTGGTGTTACCATTGTCACAGAGAACAGTGCTGGGTGGTGGGCAGGTTCCCACACAGACATTCAGCTCTGACCTAAGCACAGAGAAACTTTGCTCATGCAACTCCATCACACTGCATAATGTGGGGGCAGGTGGTTTTTTTTTAACTGCAAAAAGGGGAATTCAGTCTTCTCCTGAGTCCACTGTAACACACTCTCAACTGCTTTTAATGCTCTGTGGGTGAGGTTGTCACACAGCTGTCACCTTTCCAGCTGTTCTCTCGTGGGAGCAGCATAATGGCATCTCTGACCCATCAGGGTGAGAATTACAACTGTCCATTGCCCCAAGCTGCTGACTGATTTTATTAAAAAAAAAAAAAAAAAAAGGAAATGGGTCAGTTAAATGTTTCATACACTGGTCAAGCAAGTTTTGTTAGAAAATGCCCGAGACATTTTCTGGGGCTTAACTGTGTTCCTGAGACAAAAATAAAGGAGCCGCCATGGGAAATATGAGGTTTTTCCAGCTGCACAACTCTGTGGAGTTGGGAAGGAAGAAAGTGAGGCTATAAAGGCATTGGGAAGGACTTGGCACCATAACAAGGAGCAGGGCTTCATTATGCTAAATGCTGTACAGACAGACCTAGATGCAGCCCTTTTTGCAAAGAATTTACAGCTAAACAGCCAAGAAGAAACCTGCTCCTGCCCAGTCTCCCTGGGTGGGGTGCAGACAGCTCTGAGCTCCAGCCTCAGAGCAGGGGCCAGGGACTGGGAGCAGGAATGAGGCAATTTACCTTTTACTGGCTTGGTGTCCACAGGTAGTAGGGAGGTCACCAAACAGCATGGCCTTGTGTCCTTTTTGTTTTGTCCTGGGATCTCCTGGGTTTTAACACGGCTTCTGTCACTGGAGATCAGCTCAGATGTTTTAGGCAGCAGCCAGCCAAGTCCTGTGGTAAACACTGCAAGAAAGGCAGTGAGTGTGGCCCTGGTGCAACACCTCCCTGCACATTTTCAATACTGTGCACCTGCCCCACATTGACTGCAAGCAGGACTGTGCCAGACCCACCTCTGAGGTGTCCAGCCCAGTGAGAGATGCAGCAGAGCTGTACCAATGCTTCAGGAGACAGCCAGAGTGCAGAACACACTGCTGGAGGCTCGGCCCTGGTCTGCACCTGCTTGCCTGAAACTTGAAACTTTTTTCTGTCACTCAGAGGCTGGTGTTCTTGGAGCTCAGGCAAGCCAGACAGTGCAGGCCCTGGGCTTGCAGTGAGCTGGGGAGTGTGCATGTTTCATTGCTCCTGTCTCTCCTGGGTGGGGAGACAGCAGCTTTGGATTAAAGTCTGCTCCTTCTCCCATTCCAGGCCTGTTGTTGGAGGCCACCACAGTGGTGTAAAACCACAGCTGGCAGTACAGGAGCAGTAAACTCAAAGCAAGGCTCACTGCTGACATGAGTACTCTGCACCCTTTCCTGAGCAGGTGAGATGTCCTGTGGCCATGTCTGCATGAAGATACAGGAGCAACAACCTTCAGCTTCGATCCCAATAAACAAAGTTTAAAAAAGGAAACCCTGCCATTGCTTCCAAAGAGAAAGGTATCTCAGCCCCCATAGAAGCCAGAGCAAGGGGCCAACACTGCTGTTACAGAGCGCTGTGCAGGATTCTCTAGGTCCAGTGTCAGTTCCATCCCAGATGATGAGTAGCTGCTCAGTTCTACCCACCCCCTCATGCTCTGTTGGGCAGGAAGGATGGCTGGGAGGTGGTTGCCCCAAGCTGCTGTTGCAAGATCTTGTTCATACTCTGACTCATTTCCCAAAGCCAGCATTTCTGTGTGCTGCCAAAACTCTCTTACTTGGTTTTAATCTTCCTTTGCCACTCACAAAGACAAGGGGATGAAGCCAGAAACAAATCCTGAAGTGAGGACAGAACCTTTTGCATCATGGTTTCTGAGGTATGTTTCTGCCTATTGGGACAGCAGTTCTACCTGGGAAGAAAGCAGTTCTTATAGAAACAAGTTCTTGTTCTGAGCTCTCCCCTAGAACAAGACAAGTAATGGAGGTTTCAAAGAAAAAATTATTTGGGTAGTTTGGAACAAAAGTGACAGACACCACAGCTATTCACAGCATAGTCTGCTAGGCAAAGTTGGGAGTAAATTAATTAACAAAACAAAGGTACTTCTTTGACTGAATTGTGAGCCTAACAATGTGCTTGGTAGATCTTGAAACATCCTTCCAGGAGATTGGGAAGAAGTCAGGCTTTTTAGAGCTTGCTGCTTTTTAATAATAGGTATTACACTAGAGGGCATACCAGCCTCTGCTTGAGCAAGCCCATATCTACCTGATCACACAAGGAACCACCCTTCTTCCTCTGGTGACTCAGATGAAGTAATTTAAGAAGCCAAATTTGCAGTTGGCTTTCAAAGGTTTAAAAATGAACATGTGTCTGCTCTCCCACCCTTCTTGTTAGGTCCTAAAGCCACAGGCAGCCCCAGGCATGACTGGTGCTGCAGGTACAGAGGAAAGACTTCACTCACTAAAATTTCAAATGACATGAGCTACTGGAGGAAGAGGGGCCTTCATTTATACAGTGCCAGTAATGGGAGCTTTCTCTGTAGATGTTCTTGCTGGATACCAATCTGTATTTACAATTAGGTGCAGCTGCTTGCAAAGTACGTGCATTTTTCATTTGCCAAAGGTAAAAGTTGGTTTTACAGGAAAATAAATTACAAATATGTTTTCAGAAACTTAGATAGGGGAAATCAGCCTTACCAAAGGTCTGGACAGCGAGTGAAGGACTGACCTCACTGCCAGGAGCAGACCAGAGCTGGGGGTGTAGTCCTGAAAATCAGACTGATGGGAAAGCTGCTTTCTGATCAGAGCCGCTCTCTTGCTCTCTTATCATTAAATTGAGTACATAAATGTAAGCAAGCAAGCATTAGGATTTTGAACATAAAGAACAAGAGCTTGAAACAGTGGGAACAGGTACAGCAAGTGGCAGAAAGCCCAGCACTTATGCCAGGAGACTGTTCCATAATCAAGTCTCTGAGCTCACTTGCTTAGAACAGCATGGGTGGCTCACCACCCTTCTACCAAGCAGCTGGATTTGACTAACAACCAGTTTCTTGAAAGGATTCAAATGAGCTCAGGCTGCAGATTCTGACTGACACAGGTCTGTGCTTTCAGCAGCAGAGTTCTCCATATGGAAGGGGCCAAGGCAGTGGCGAGGGGCATTTTGGGAATAAAACATGTTGTGAGAATTACATTCCCCATTCAACTGGTTGCACCATGCTCACCAGTGGCTCTGTAACAAAGGGTGTTGCTGGTTTGAATTCAGTAGTGGCTCCTAAGAAAGACCAGTTAGAGGCCATGACTTTGAGATGGGCCAACTCCTCCCTGCCCACGTCACTAACACCACTGTATGGTGGCAAGGGTGATGTTGATGCAGGAGCACTGGGGCCCAACCTCCATCCTGTGCAGGTTATTTTTAGCTTCCAAAAGAAATTTGCTTTGGCAAAGGTTCTAAAATACCTTTAGATCTGAGATAGAGCCTTACTGTAATATTTTAATCCAATTCTAAGAGATTACACAACTAAACAGGTTTGAGCCAGGAACCAAGTCATTTTCCAATACATTCTTTTGATCCCATTAAGTACTACCAGCTCTTCATGATTATGCATCAAGCTTGGGTGTGTAGTTTGTTTTTGTTGTTCCTGAAATGCACCCTTGCCCACCTCAGTATCTGCAGTTTTTCCAGCAGAAGCACAGAACCAGTAGCTAGAAGCAAAACCTTCTGCAATCCAGGTGTGGGGAGAGTGCTGGATATGAAACAGACCACTTCCTACCTGCACAGATCATGGAACTGGATATCTGTCAAAGATCTCCTGGCTTAAGAGCCAGCAAGATGTTATCTTTTGGTGGTTTTCATGCACTGCTCTGCAGTTTACCTAGAGAGCCACGCATCCCTGCGTGAAACCCTGGACTCTCCAGCACAGGAAGTTCAAGTGTAAATGAACCATGCAACAGAAATCAGAGAAGTTGTTTGGGTTGGGTTTTTTCAACACATAAATTTAGCGGTAAACATCTCCCCAGCTAAATCAGAACAAAATCAGTCAAGCCAGTCTATGTTTTAATGGAAAAGACCAATGCCTTAACTACAAAATATATTTAAATACATAAATAAATTACTGTAATAAAAAATAACTGTTTGAAGTTCTGTCTTACATAAATACCACATCTGCAATTAAACTCTGATGCTCTCTTTATGGAGTTTTGGTCTGTGTAATATTTCTCACCTGACAACTTAACTACAGCAATACCATTGTAATTACTTCACCCTAGAGTGGAGTAGGGGTCTGAATTAACTGCTTGTCACCCATTATCTGCTCAGTGCATGGAATCACTGCCTCTGCACAGCTGCTGCTCCTCTCGCTAAGAAGAAGCTGTTCCCACACGCATTATCCTGAACAGTGTGTTGAAGTTGCTGCTTCTTATTGCATCCCGACAAGCACTGATCACTTGTGTTTTAGGTTTGCCAACTGCAAGGAGGTACAAAAAAGGAAAGGAAAGGAAAAAAACCTCAGTTACAGAGTAAGAAACTGGTAAAAATACTTATTTGATCCAGGCTGAAAATTCTGGGGCTTCTTTCAAATGCTTTTTAAACACATGATGAATCACCACCTTTTTTCTAGTACATAAATAAAATCCTTTCTTTAAAGAAGAATCCCCTGTAGCTCTCTTTTATGAGAGTTTGTTGGAAGGGGAATGCTATAAACATACAAAAAAGTACCTCCCTCCCCAAAGACCTACAGGGCTAATAATGCACATAAAACAGTCCTGCTTAAGTTAGTAGTTGCTTTTTTTTTAAAGCAGAATTATAATCTAAGAACTGAAGTCATTCTAAAAACATTTTTAAAGTAGTATGTTCAACAAAACTATCCATTTCTGCCTCATTCAGAAATGTGGAAATTATTTCAAATTGTTCTTTACAGAATTGTGATCCCAGAATATATGGGACATTCACAGTTGATTGTCACACATAACTGGCTATGACTAAAGAATGAAAAATTACTTCTACTGAGTTTCAGGCCAAAAAGCCTGAAGTCACTTAACTAACCCTGGTGACCTCTGGGACATATGTTATGTGCCTCTCTGGGGGTCTGAGACTCCCCACTGCTTTCAAAAACACAGACTTACCACGTAACCGCCCGGCCCTTTGGATTGCCTGATTCACAGCTTTCAGATTATTCAACAGCTCTGTGTGATTGTTGCAACGAATTTTGTATTGGTTTATTAAATCTCTGTTCAGGTCATACAGCTCGCTGTAGCGTGTCTTCATGTTTTTCCTGGAGAACAATCAGTCCAGTTATTTGCATCTCTGAGGACAAGAAAGTCATTCCTGGTTTGTCAATATAAAGGTGTAGTAATACATGGTTGTGTTGGCTACCACAGTCACCTGCATGTCTGCCAGCTACAACAGACTTGTCTAGACATGTTGGTTATACTCATTATTTTACTAAAAAAGCCTGAACAGTCTATTTTTGCAGTTACTTTATCCAGCAAGGCAAAGTGGAAGCACCACTTTCCCCACTGAAAGTACCACTGCCCTGCAGTAGCTTGGGCCTCTTTACTGCTGCTCTTCAAAGTAAAGCTCAAAATTAGCAGAAAACAGCAAATCAGATGAAAACCTGACACCTAAAGTGTCTTTCTTGCTGTTCTCAAAATTTCACACACCACAGATAGCTTTTCCTGCTTTCTTCCCTTAATATATCTTTTCTAACATATCTCACCATTTTGAAGTAGATTCAAGCTGCTATACACTAAGCTCCTACCCTTGCCTTCTTGCCTTCCCCTGACTGGTTTCCTACCTAAAGAACATGACAAGGTTCAAGGAGAGCTCATGGTGAGACCATCAAAGGTACAATTCTACATCAAAAATTGTAACTAGGCAATCTTGTATGACACCAATGTTTTCCTGTGCCCTTTTCTTCCTGAAAAGCAAAGACTGGCCATTCTAAACCCCAAACACACAAACCAGGAAGCAACTGCTCACATGTCTCCCAGGAGCCGGGCATCTTCCGCCTGAACCAGCATGCTGCGGATGAGGTTGGAGTGCTCAGCCATGTCAGCAGTGAGCCTCTCGTTCACTGCATGATGTTCATCCACCTGTCCAGGGCAAACAACTCATGAGCAAGGGTCCTTGGCACCCTGGGCACACAGGGTTCAGGCTAAACCTCAGCCAAGTGCAATAGGAAATAAAATCCCAACCTAACCAACCAGCATCCCTGACACTGTCCTCTTTCCCCTCACTCCCCACTGCTGGAGCAGCACCTTGGCCCCCAGAAAGGGTGAGTAGACTGAGATACACATCTCACATGCTGACCCAAAACCAGAGCTCAGTCTCCCAGATAACATATTTACTTTATCCTAAACAACCAACTGATGGGTCCAAGGGCCTGCTCTACAGAATAAAAACAGACAGAAAGTTGAGTGTCCCAGAGAATACACAGCAAGCCATTGTGGGCTGATTTCCACAAAAAAAGATTAAATGGTTTAGAGATCCTCTCATAAAAAAACCCAGTGACTGCTTATCTGCCCACTCAGAAATGTCCAAAGCCTCCTCACCTTCACCAATACTTTCCGCAGCTCCTCAAAGTAGGCAGGAAAATCTGCTTCCACCTGCAAATCCTCAATGGCCAGGAAAGAGGCCATTGACTGAATAATGTCACCAGCTAGATCAATATCATCTGTGTTGATGGAAATCTGTCAGAAAGGAAAGAAAGCACTTTAGCACTCTTCGATGCCAGAACATCTGAAACTGCCCAGCAGTATTGCCCAACAAGAGTCACCCACAATCAAAGCAGGTCCTTTTATCAAGAGGGCATGGGCAAGCTCTACAGCTTTCAGTAGATAAGAACACACTGATTTCAAAGGGGCTTTTATTCAGGTTTGGGATAGAGAGGCATCTGTGCACACAGGACCAGTCACAGGCAGAAGCTACAGGCAGCCTTTGTGCTTCACATTATGGCTCCCTGAAACCATTCTGTGAGAAAATAAATAATTTGTCTCCTTCCTACAGATCCTCAGGCTAAGCAGTTTACTTCAGTAACAGGCCCTGGAATTTTACCCACCGACAGTAAACAGACACAGAAGTTTCCAAAAGCATGAGTACTTTCTCTGCCGGTTTAGTCATCCCTCACTTTTACTGCCTCCTTCTGGCAGTATGGGTATTCTGGATTTACTGGAATATCACTGAAGGGCTGCTCCCCTTGTCCAGGGAGGTACTCACCTCTCCACCAGGCTTGATTTTGATGCAGAGCTGACCTGCATTACGAAGGGAAGTGAAGCAAACCTGGAAGGGAGCACTCTGGAACTCTGCATCCTCTGGCAGCAAGAAGCTCTGATTCAGCCACATAACGATCTTGCAAAAATAAAATTAAGAGCATCAGCCATCCCTTGTGTGCAAAGCCTGGGGAACCACAAAATGTCCCTGCAAATAATGTGCACCAGAATACTCTGTTCAGGGTACCACGGAAATTTCATTTACTAAATTTCATCCCATAATCCCATGTCATGAACTTCTTGGAATGAGGACAATTGAATCCTGCACCAAAGCTGAATATTCCTAAAATAATCAAATCCAACAATCAGAGACTGCTATGAAACTCAGCCACTACCTGAGCACTGTGCTGCCTTTTTCCTGTTCTCCACTCATTTGCAAAATTCAACACTCACTACAGGTCTCCTGCTATCAGGAGGCACACAGCAAACGAGATAATATCTGAAACACCCTCTGATCTCAGGCCTTGAGTTCCTGCAGGAATTCCTGATGCCTGGAGTGCCTCAACTGAGTCATCTTTTAAAGACAGAAAAAAGCAGGGTTGACTTGAAATATACAGACTCCAAAGGCCAGTAGTGCAGTTCACTGCATAATTTCTCCTTTGCTATTGGGAATCTCAAGCCAATTGCAAACCCTCCATCTATGCAAGACTTGAAACCAGGAAGAAGAGCGCAAACTCACCCTTTGTGGCCTCTCATTCATGGTACAGTTAACAAAGCTCAGGGGCTCTGTGGCCAAGTCTGGGCTGCTCAGGGCATACATGGAAAAGCGGGGAAGCTGTCTTGTCAACTCAAACACGTGGAACTGTGTGCTGGAAGCAACCCAACAGAAAAACAGAGAATTAATAATATAGCAGGGATTCACCTATTGCAATGGTTCCTGGGTTTTCTTTAGCTGACGACTAACATCCACAGTTTTCAGTTACATAATGAGCTGCTTACTGCTTGCCCAGAAGAAACACTGAAACTTGGAAATTCCAGGCTTATCACGGGGTTGTATGATTCCTCTCCATTGCTGTCATTTTTAATAATTCTTCCACTGAAGTGTACTCTCTAGCCTAATACATTTACAATTTTACTATATGATTGGGTATTTTCTTTACAAGGCCAGTGAAGTCCTATTAAAAGCAATAATAAAGGCAAATAGAGAAAACAGAAAGGGAATTCAGTCCTATACAGTTTTTCTGCAGTGGGTGGCTAGCTCTCAAAACCTGCCTCCCTATTCAGGGAAAGAATGCAGCCTCCTCAGGCACCAACAGCTCTGGCAGATGTGAGCAGGAAGAAAGCTGTTTTCAAAGGTATATGAAGAGATGTTTCATTTTCTATGGAGAGATTTCTATGGGAGACTGGAAAAATGTTGTCTTGAAATCAAGCATGTGTTACTTTCTATTTGCCCTGAACCCATTTGGCTTCAGGGTTACTTTATAGCCTGAGAAACAAAGCTGTGTCTCCAGGCTTGCTCAAGTACTTCATCCAGAGCAGCCACGATCCAGGGGCCAAGCCCCTTAGGGATGACAGGGTAAGAGTCTCTGCATCTGTTGATTCCCTCCACTCACCCACAGTAAGACATCTCCTGGAAAAATGTGCATTCCTTCTCTAAAAGCAGAACCAGAACAGAACAGATCACAGTGATTCCAGAGCATTTAGACTTTGTCTGGAAAAGAACTCAGTGCCACATGTGCATCAATGTTTTTAAGAAAGCATCCCAGCTCTCCTTTCATTAAGACAGAGGAGGGCACCCAGGAATTAACGGTGCACTTCCCGTGGGACAAGCATGAAACCACATTATTGCTGTTTCCTGGTCTCACAGTTTGGAGAGCAGCAGAGACCACACCATCAACTCACCTGTTTCGGTACCCCACAAAGGCTTTGATGTGCAAATCCACAGGGACATCTCTGGGTGGAGTAAGGGGAACACGAACACAGCCTGAGAGGTTCTGGACACTGGGGTGGACCACATGGCTCTCTCCTTCAAATATGCCCTCAGCAAAGATCAGCACAGCACGGATGATTGTGTCTTAGCAACAGGAAGAAAAAGCAGTTCCCAAATTAAAAGCTGTCCTCTGGCAACAAACCACCACTGTTTTCAGAATTAAGCATGTTCAGCTCCTTACATCACCCCTCTGAATTGTTAAAATATCCCAGGTGACCAGGACTATCAGGACTTGACTGCATCCTCAGCATGCCTGGTGCAAGGTGAATTTGCTGTCTCGGGGTAATTCCAGTTTTGCATGTAAAGCCAGCTGAGATCCAGCTGCATTCATGCAACACCCTCACTAATGCAGCTGTGGGTTGGTGTTTACAATCAGCACAGTAAGTGCTGCAGGGATCACCCTGCAGTTTTCATCCAAGGCTGGTTTCATCCAAGTTAAATGTTAATTGCCTCAGAAAATAACACATAATAAGAAACAAATTCCATCAAACTCCTCTCCCCTAAGACTCATCCAAGGAACAAAGCTTGATTCAAAACTCTGTGAAAGGAAAGAAACCACAAAAGGGACGTTACAGACAATAAAGAGGAGACATTCAAATCACCAGCTAAATATAACTAAAAATTTGCATTAATTTACATGAAGTTGAATATCAATGGTTGCAGGTTACCACTCACCGTTTGTGGTGGAAATACAGAGCTCCACATGGGCAGACTGGCTGTCAGAGCCCAGATTAACTGAGAGGGTTGTCTGGAGTTGAGTGTTTGCTGGAATCAGGCCTCTCTGCCCATCAGCTTCCTTCAACTGAGTGGTCAATTCAGCCTGTTACAAAACACATACCACCCATCAGTATCAGAATTTCAAGACTTTCATTCAAAAAACCTAGAAAACATACACACAAGTCAGTTCTCTTTTCTTTTAGAGGAAGGTTGTATTACAGCAATTCCCAGGCACTTCCAACTAGCTATGAGTGGTGGCTGGATTAAGCATGGAGCTGTGGACACTTGAGCTACAGTATGTTTGAGTGCTTCACTAGGGATGGACCTCAGCTCTGTATGCAAACCTTTACTCAAAAAACACTGCACACATGTCAATTTTAAACACAATCTTCCAAGCTCCTCCCACGGTGGTAATTTTCTGTTCAAAGATGAGTTTGGTCTTTCTTCAGACTATTTTTTGCAATGCTCACTATCAAGTCACAAGTGTGATTCCTACATGCTATCAGTGCTCCCTGATCCTCTCACACAATCCCCTCTGACTCCCAAGACGGTTTATGCACTGACAACTACAACTTTCAGTCATAAGCCAAAGCACAAGGCTGAAGGGAATCCAGTTCTAAGCACAACTGCTCTGGCAAGAGGAAGAAGCAAAGAAAGCATTATTAAAATACAAAAGACAAGTCCTGAACTTGCACAGGGAGCAAGCCAAATGCAGAGGCAGGAGCTCCCAGCAGACAATCTCACTGCATCCTGACAAGCTACAGCTCTGACTTGTCTGGACTGCCCCACCACCGCTTGCCAGATTACTCTGGATTTATCCCAACACCGAGGTGTGGTTGGCCCTACACAGCAGTACCTTTGCATTTTCCTCATAATTTTTCAATTCCAGCAGAAGATTTTGCTTCTTTTGACTAAGTTCTCGGATAAGATCCTGCTCAGCACTTGTATCCATTAGGTTCCCTTTCATTTCCTCCCCTCCTGGCAGATAGCCTCGGACTGTACAAAAACAAAACATAGCCCATTTCAGCAAAGACTTAACAGCCTGCCCAGAACTTCAGTTTCTGTTACATGACTCCCTTGTACCACCTCTGCAGTTCTGGTCTTCAGCTAGTACTATTCAGCTGAAAACCTGAGCATTGATTTAGACCCACAGTCTATCATTTTCTTGGTGACTGAGGCAAGAGAACCGCATATTTAAAAAAAAAAAAGGTGATTTTCTAACCCATCTTTAAGCTGTACTCACCTGACCAGACAAGTGCAGCACTCAGTCCTTTTGCAAGAGGATTCCCACTGCAATCATTCTTTAAGGTGCTTAGGCAAGTTTACAATTATGCAAAATTAATAAAATGTGTACCTGGATTTCTAGAGCTGGTCAGAGGAGTTGTTGCTGTCTGGAAGTGGCTGTAAGTCACTGTTAATCAGCCAGTAAACAAGAATTTACCCACATAAGCTTTTCCCCAAATCAAGGGATACTTCACTTCAAGGGGTAAGAATTGTTTCCCAGTAGCCCAGTGGAGCACATTGTTATGGAAATACCTCTAACTGTCAGTGGAGACAGAGGACCTGAACAGGTGATGAGACAACTTTCATTTTGCTCTAAGGCTGTGCACCCTGACTGCAGCTCTGACAATGAAAGCCAGGGACAAAAATCTTCTACCTGGGAAGAATATGCTGCCTGACTGCAAAAGACTGCTGCCCTCTAAAAAGTTGCATGGAACTTGAAATCATTCAGCTTGCACACTGCCCTCCAATGAAAGGACACACTTTATTATTTCTGAGTGAATCATTCACTTAAAATGAGAGCAAGACAAAAACCACTGCAACACAGGAGAACACCTCATGTGAAAGGATGCTGGTCCCAAACAGAACTCTAATAACACTCTCTATATAACCCCAGCCACACTAATTACTAAGGCCTGAAGGATCCCCATCGTGCAAGGCTTGTCTACAGTGGACACATCAGAAAAGGATGATCATGTTCATGATACCAACCTACACAACTCTGTAGGACAAGGTTCTCCAGAACTGCTTACAATGCTCCCCTTCCATAAGCTTGGGAAAAAGGTTTATAGGCTGAAGCCCAAATGCAGCAAATCCCCACAGCCTGTGATTAAGACAGTCAGCAAAACACATTGCTATTTAACAAGGACAGGCTTTTGTTTCAAATGGGTTGTGCCAGACCTGCTTGTCTCAGGCCACTGACGCCAAGGAGTCGGATAATCACACCAGTGTCTTTCCTGGAGCCATCCCTGTAAATTCATACTGAGCTTACTTAAATCATCTGTGATCATATTTATTTCCACTCACAATAACAAGGTCTGACTTCTTAAATGCATGGTGGGATAAATCCACCACTTCTCCAGTCTCAGGATAGCATTTTCCAGGAAACAAAGCACTGTTAACATCTAAAATTTCTAATATAAAAACTCTTCATCTGCAGAAGAAAACCAAAACACACACACCCTTAGTTCTTTAAACACCTTTACCTACTGCAAAGCAGCCAAAGAATTAAAACACAGAAAAAAGATTTCCTATACATACATCTATTATAATGTAGCCTGAAGAACCAGAGTCTGTACTGAATATCATTATCTTTGCATTAGGATGGGGTTTCTTCCATTAGACAAATGAATTTTGATGGTTTCTTGGATCATAATGAAACACATGCTGATTCTCACAGAAAAGGCAATATTCACAATCCTGTTTGCAGATAGCATAACTCAAAATTCCCTTAACTGCACATAAAGCAAAGGGAATTTGGCACACAAAACGTTGGAACCAAAATGATGTTTAGCTAATCTGAGATGATGTGATGTGCCTGATATTGCTGTGTGTTACATTACTATCATTAACAATGCTTTTACCTTCACCATCAATTGAACAGCAGATTAGCTGGGTGCTCCCATCCATTCTGTAATCCCCCTCCACCAGTCCTGCAATCGAGGAAGCAAAGTTGTCCTTAAAGATGACCTCCCCAGTCCGGTCACTGCGTGCATCAACCTGGAAAAACAAAAAGTTCCAAGCCTCAGCATGAAAAGCCAACTCCAAAACTCATGTCATGAGCTGTTAACTAAAACCCAGCTCTGCTCACAGAATTGCAGGGGAAGTTTCAGCTCTGCTCATCCAAACACCACACATGAAAAAAGTACTATCAAGAAATGACCTCTAGGCAGACTCTAGAAGGAGCTAGAAGGAACTTCTCTTCAGAAATGCTTCCCTAAGTTACAAAACTAAAAAAGGAAGGAAATAAAAGGAACTGAAAATCTGCACTGGAAAGGTTATGCACATATGATGCAGCAATGACAGGACTAAACCAGAAATAACTTTAATGCAGTATTTACAACCTCTCAGCTGCAGCCCTTGTGTGGTGAATTATTTTTATACACAAATACCACAACCTTCAATTATCTTTCATTTGATAAGAAGGGTGAGGTGGGCTCAGTTCCATGCACTGTGTAATTTCCAAAGCACAGGTCACAGCATTACTCTTTCTAGGAGTTATGGACTGGTTTAGACCAACAAATTGGGTAGAGACTACCAGTGGAAAAAAACATGAGCAAAGCAAGGAGAGGTTCTTTGTCACTGTGGAGCTCAGTAAAGAAAGATGCAGGGCATGCATTCATGGAGCAAAGAAGAAAGGTCACAGTTTATTAATGCATCTCTTTATATAGAGTTTTTAAAGAACATCCCCTGTCTAGCCCCAACTGGACAGTAACAAGCTGTTACCCTGTATTGACTGGTCACTCAATCTGCGGGTGTGTACAAGCAGAATGAGTTGTTTGTGATATACAATTTTCATTCTCCTGCCTAATGGTGTAAAAACAGTTTATACAGGCGGCTAGAGTTTTTCACAGTCCTAGAGTTCTTTCTCAGGGAAAGCAGGTTGTTTTCTACAGTCCTAGAATTCTTTCTCAAGGAAAACAAGTTGTTTTTCACTGCTGCAGGACTCTGCTCTCATGAAGAGCTGTCAGCTTTCTCATGGATTCTGTCAGCTGGAGTCAGGATTCAGTTTGTAAGGCCTCTGGCCTGCTGTTTCACCACCACAGCTCTCTCTCTGACAATGTTACACATCTAATCCAATGTAAGTTACAACACATCAGGGCTCTGGACTGCCAGCTTGATATGAAGTTATTAAAGTGCCGCAGGCTAATGACAGTAATAAGAGGTGTGAAGAAAAAAGCACAACTTTACAGAAAAACCTGGCAAGCTGCATCCAGGAGAGATGTGGAAGTTAAAACAGTCATTTCTGGAAAAGGGGAATACCAAGGAACAGGCTTAAAAGACTAAAACTGAGCTGTATAGAATGCCCCTACATAAAATGAAATAATGCTTGATTAATCCTGCCACAGTCAAGACTGACGCTGCTCTCCTGTTACATAACTGCTTTGTCTTCCCTGTGGTTTGGGAACATTCAGAACACACTGCAGAGGATTATTCACGTGTCCCCAAGACACACCTGAATAGAGACACTCAAGAACTCCAGGATGTGGCATATGATCTCTGCTGCCATGGAAACAACTTGCCACACCTTAGCAATTGACTCTGAGCTAAGCAGGGGAAGCAGCTTTTCTCTGATCTTGCATTTGGCACAAGACTCAGAAGCCAAACTAGGTTTATTGCAATAGATCTGCAGTGCTCAGGTTTCTAAGTCTTTTTTATTTTTTAGTTGTTGTTCATCAGATAACTCAACAGCCTTGTTCAAACACAGCCCCCATATCTACAGCTCCTCATTTTCCCCCTGTATAAACTCACCTTCCCATTAGACCAGCCAGTGATCAACTCACACACTCCATCAGAGTTCAGGTCAAATGCATGTATGCTCATTGCTTGGTTTTTTGACTGAGGGCAGAAAAGAAAGAACAAATTAACCTTGGGTATGTTCTCTAAACTCCACAGGCTTGCCACTTGCAAAACACTGGACTGTGAGACTACAGAGAGTACAGAAAGGAGTACAACTATGCCTCTTAACAGAACATCACTAAGGTCACAGATACATGTGACATCTTGGCCCTTGCACTACTAATCTAGTACACTGCTTTTAAAGGACCTGATAGTTCCTTTAAATACATTTTCATCCAAGCAGATGATTATAACTCACAAAGTGTAAAAAACCAAATCCTCTAGGAAAAAAAGTATCAGGGCCTCAACACGGTCATAAAATTAGACTACTGAGGACAACAATGAGCCTCCTCCTGCCACCTCTCAAGGAATCTTCTTATTACTATTAAATATACTATTCTGTGTTATATTAAGGATATCAAAATGAGCACCAGGAAAGGATCTTGTCAAACTGATTTGCTGGAGCAGGAAGTTGCTATTGATGAGAAAAATTAATCTTGAACATAGACAATGCAAGATTTCAGCTTCTGAAAAAGTTTATTGATTCAGTCAGAGGATTTTCTAACACAAACTCAAATGTCTCTTGCTAAGCTGAAGAATCCTTATTTGTATGGTTGTATCCCTGTCTTTAAACCACCACCAACAGCCCAAAAATACTGCAGGAACTGACCTGGTATTTTATACGAACCTATAAAAACCGGTAGATGTTGTAAGAACAAAATTACATTAAGTTCTCTGCTCAGCAAAGTTCACCTAAAGATAACATCAGAATGACCTGGAATTAGATACCAAGTCTCCAGGCAGCCTTCAAGCTTCCAGTGATGATACTCCAACCATGGACTAACCTTAATCCTCCAGTAGCGCGCTGCCTTGTTGTAAACTCCGACGGTGCCGTTGGCAAGAGCGTAGCCAAAGCGACTGCCATACATGGGGCTAAGGGCAGTGATGGTCTGCAGGAGAAAGGAGGGAGAGAGAGGACACAGGAGTGAGAACTTGTGCAACTTCAACAGGGAACAGGCTATACATCTGTGATATGAGTCCTACATTTCTTAAATGGTAAGTAAGTCTATTGTAGGAAGCACTGAGTACTGAAGTAACTACTTTTAGGAATCAGTCTGAAATCACTGAAGGCCTTGTAGGATTTCCTCACACAAGCTGTATTTCCAGTGTTAGGACACACTTCAGCAAGGATTGCAGAACTGCCCTCAAACTGTGTACTTTGACCAACTATTTCCTACCACAGACAGCAAAACAACAGCTCATAGGATTCTTGTGGTCATCAGTGCTAACACACTAGCATTGAGAAACTACACACAATATTCCTTAAGCTTAAGGAGCTGATGATGCCAAAGGTTCAACTTGCCTGGGTTAGGAAAGCCCCGGAGATATTACTGGTAGAAAATCTTTGCCCAGTACTAGTAAGATAAAAATTAAAAACTGCCACAGTTGGACTTCTTTGGAACACAACTGAACACCAGGCTAGGCGTCCTACCTGAATAAGCTCTGGAGAAAGACCTGAGAGTCATAACTTGGTCTGTTTCTCACTCCTTTTAAAACCCATTTCTCATTGAGCTAAGGTTCTCAGGGCTTGGAAATGCAGGTTTTTCCACACACTGAGACTAAAGATTTTAATTTCAGGAAGAACAATTGCAATCATCTGTCTGGTCTTCTGTACAACATAGCACAGGAGACTTCCTTCAGTTAAATTCTTCCCCAACATTTTATCTAAACTCATCTGACTGTGCCCCTTGGATGTTTTACCACAAAACTTTGTTTCCAAACCCTTTATCCTTTCCTCTCACAATCTTCTGCTGAGTCTTTCCTAAGCATCAAACTAAATTACAAGCACCCAGTAAGGACAGAAGACCACAGCAACAGCCAGAAACTCAAAGGTAATAATAAACCCAAACTTATTGTCCATTTATAAGAATCACAACAGTCTACAGCTTCAGCTTCACCAGAGTAAGTGATTAAACACAGAAAATGAAAACTACTCAAGACTTCCAAAGCAAACATAATGTACAAAGACACTGTTCCCTGAATTTACCTTCCTAAAAATAAAGGTTTAGGTTCAACTGTGTTCTTTTATGTTAGAACAGTAGAATCGTAATAGGCCTCCTATGACTGCACGTGTGAACTTAAAACAATTCTACTGAAGATCTGGAAATAAATCACACTTGAGAGCGACAGACCTTTAGCATCCCTTTAACTAGAAATATCTAATGACCAGACTAGCCACTGCAGAGAGAGCAAGACATATTACAGACCCAGTTCTATTTGTAGGGATAGCAACAATCTCCTTTTCTGGAACAGTGCCTGGCTTTGTCTTTTATAGCTCTTCGTAAGTGGTTTATTAGCTAAGCCCTTTAGTCCCACCCTGGACAGCAGGGAGGCCACAGATCTTAAAGGACAATGGTCTGTGACCTCACTCTACCTTGGGTCCAGAAGGGCTGTGAGAGGACTGAGAACACTTCTAAATGCAGTGATAAGGATATTTTACTCCCTTCCTAGAAACCAAAATCACCGGGCATCTTCTCTCAGTTAAGTTAAACAGCAACTCCTACAGCTACTCCTATCCCTCTGTAAACATATCTGCCCCCATACCTTACTTTAGTCACCACAGCTCTTTTTATATAGCCAGTGTGTAACTCCAATTGCAACATAATCTTCCAGTTTTGCCTGGGCATCCTCCTTCTACCCTGCCATGCACTGTCTGGATGTACACACAGGGACAAGTTACACCATCAAGATTGCATCAAAAATATTTGAGGAAAACTGCAGAAGACATCCTTTTACTCAGAAGACACTAAGAGCTTCAATCACAATCCAGCAACCTTAATCACCCTTGCACAGGCTCCTGACTGTCAGCCAAGAATAGCCACTTTTCTCAGTGGGGTGACAGATTTATAAATAAACAAGGCAAAAGCCCCCTGCATAATGAAAGACATTATTAAACTCGAACTTTCACAGTTCTACCAGAGTAGATACTGTGCCAAATAGTTAAGTAATTACTAAACTACACAATAAATCTGAACCAGAGAAGCTTTAGAGTACACAACATTTTCAGCTCTGTCAGCAACTATAATAAACATTAGCCAGAAATAATTTACCTCTGTCTCTGACATTTCTGCCACAATCTCATCCTCCTTAAATACGCGGATGTCAAAATCTTCAGAGCCAACAAGAAGCTGAAAAAAAAAGCCCCAGTGCTCCTTAAAAATAATTATTCAAGCTAAGGAAGCAAGCACCAGGATCCAGAGGACAAATTAATACTTCAAGTTCAGCAATGAAGAGGTTTTAACAGATCCATGACACGTTGCAAGTGTTGCACTGAAGATCCCTCATTTTAAAAAAAACAACCCCCAAGACAAACAAACAAACCAACCCCAATGAATCCATGTATCAACCATCTCTGCTTCTCCAGCCTAAGTGGTACCTGCCACTACTGCCAAGAAGTAAAATCAGCTTTGTCTTGATGTAAATGATTATACCAATAGGCATTGAATTGGGTCTTCTGCATCCTCACTCCTCAATATTTCCTACATTTTAGTTCTTTTCCTGTTTCCTAGTTCACCAGGTGGAAGGCATTAACTGGAAAGGAAGCCAGTGGAAAAGTTCATACTGAAGATCATGACAATTGTCAGGTTCTCTTTTGCAAATTGAGAAACCAAGCAACAGATCTGCTCAGTGCCTTGTCCACAAAGTCATCCATCAAATCAATGAAAAACAGAATTACAAATCAAAGTCTAAAACCTGGTAGTACTTTTCCCCACTGAAACCCATGAGTCTTTCATCTTTACTTGGCAAAAGAGATATAAATCCATAACAAAGTTGGATTTTTAAAAAGATTAAAGACTTTTTTTCTTCCCAAGTAAAGATGCTTCAGATTATGTCAACCTAAATCATACCAAGCTAAGTCTACTGCAGCTATTGAAATTATTTGTAACAATTAACATATTAAGTAAGCACAGATTTCTTGATGAAGTTGCAACCACCAGCAAAAGGCAACCAGATAAAAGCACACAATCCTGAAACAATCACTGGTGATGCTGTGTTTTCGAGAGGCGCCTGGATTTTTTTTGTTAGTTTGATTCACCCCATCCACCTCAGTGACTTCCATTACACTGGACGGAAATTTGAAAGAGTAAGTCAAATTTCTGCTCCACAAGTCTTCTGCCAGATGGCAGAAAGTAACCTTCATCAATCCAAAAATCCTGAGGAAAGCAGTGACAAGTTAGTTCCGTTAGCCACTAAAAGTATATTCATGCAGTTTTTAAAATCAGTAAATTTTAAACATAAAAACTTGTTTTTACTTGGACAGAAAGAACAGAAATGAAGCTAATACAGTCATTTACCAGGTAAGACACAAAGTGATAATTTAGGAAGCTGCTTCTTGCACTTTCTCAGAACTTCAGTTTTAAACCAGAGGCAGTTTCACAAAAGCCACAAATAAAAGTAAATAAATAAGAAAAACCCTTTAAAATCACCTAGATAATTAAGATCAAACAGAACCTTGAAAACATCTCAGTAAATGCAAGTTGGGGTAACTAGCTCAACAAGTTAGTCAGATATTGTATCCAGCTCTACTCAGCCCAAAGTAGCACCAACTGCCGAGAATGAACTTCCGTCAAGTAGAAAAATATAGCAAAACCCACTTAAAAGCACAAGTGCAAACCATTTGCAATTAGTGTCATAGATCAGTTTCCTGGTTTCTGAATCCCTAGACACTGTCTCCAGTTTCTATAAACACCTCTCAGCACATTAAAAAAATACAAAGAGGAGCTGTGCAGAAATTGATTTGAAAACCTGAAACCGTTTCACTTCCTAAAGATCCCAATCAAGCAGGGCCTGTATCAGTTTAGTGCTTATAAAAAACACATGAAAACTGTCCAGGCCCTTTATCCATCACTATTACATAGTCCAACTGGATATTCCAAATGAGGACTTTTCAGGAACTAAACAAAAAGCTCAAGTAATTATGTTTAAAGTCTTAAGATAAATGACAAAAGTATTTTTAGCATAATGATTTAACTTCATATTGATTTGCATCTGACGTATACTAGAAAGCTATGACTCTTCTTAAAGAGTCATATTCAGAAGCACAGTTGCTCATTTGGGATGAAGAAACATTTCCAAAAGAGAACGCCATACAAATTCACAATTTCACCAATCTCTTTTAGCCTGCACGATCAGAATGGCAGCTGTTTCCTGCTGTTTGTCTCACATCATTATCAGCAAGATGTGTGTTACAAGTTATTGTCATTTTAAATCAGCAAAGCTAAGAGTATTCCATTTCCCCATGTCCCTGTAAGGAAACAGAAGGGCTGGACATGAAGACAAATTCCTCAATTTTACCAAGTGTAAGTGAAGCTTTTCAAAAGAATAGCTTTCTAAAAGTTCACTTTTATGTGTAAGCTTGCAAGTTGTTTCTCTGAAATTTAAAAAAGTTCATAAGCATATTCACACTGAAATAGATGCCTTGCCAAGTGATGATCACAGGCATTGCATGGTATTGCTCCTGGCATAAAGAAAAATTAGAGACTTTAACTGGTGATGTGAGTCAGTTGTATTAAATAATCTAAGTTTTTTTATTATCATTTCACTACAAGACCACAAGAACAGCTGAATTTGTGTGTAAATGGTTACAAACCTCAGTTTTTCCATCATCATCAAAGTCACACAGTGCTAATGAACGAACGTTGTCCCCAGTAACCTGCAAAGAGAAGGACAGCACTCAGTGATGGCCATAGCTGTCAGAAACTGAATTATTTTTATTATCTCAACTGCAACAGAACAATTGACACAATCAGCGTTCAAATAACATCTTAGTGCACTGAATACATGGCCAAAATAGAGTTTAAGGCCTGAGATAATTTATGAACAATCAACAACTAAATTAATAGTTATCATTTTAAAAGAAAATCAAGATGATTTAGTGCCATTGAAAGAATCTTCTAATAACATCAAAACTACTATGCATGGCCTTACCGTCCAAAAACGGTCATTTCCTTCATAATCAAAGCCCTGCAGGGCACAGTTTCCACCAATAATAGCAAGTGGAGATGTAATATCTCCCAGCTTCCCAAGAACTATTGCATTGGCTCCATCTGAAACCTGCAGAGAAGCGTTAAAGGAAAAAGAAACAGCAGGCAAGAATACATCAGACCACACAAGTGAAGAAGAGAGCGTCCAACATTATCACTGTCAGTTTAGCTGAGCTCTGAATGCCTATTTTTTTTTAAGTTGGTCTTGCTAGGTGATGGGACATATGAATGCAATGTATATCTGTATGTGTAAATTTTCATATATTAACTTTTTAAATACTGCAGATATTCTAGAGACAAAACATTCTGAATATAGCAGTAGGAATAATGCATAGCACAGACACATAATTAGTTGACAAAGTAATGTAAAAACTGTAATCTTTACAATTCAAAGAAACAGAAAATTATGGAGATACTAAAAGAAGCAGACATTTAAATCAACTTGCCTCTCTGTAAAACAAATCTGAGTTGTTGTACACATCGTAAGCCAATAAATTAGTCTGTGTTCCAACCAGAAGACAATCATAGCCCAGCTGAGGGTTCAGCACTCCTGAAGTCAGACAAGTGATCCCTTGATTAATGTTCAGAAGAGAAATGTCTGAATCTTGGTTACTTTGCACCATTCGGTTTGTGTTTATTCTCTGTCCTCGGGCATGAGGATTGTGAATAAAAACCTGTAGAAACAAAGATATAAATATTAATACAACAACATATCTGTTTGTATACAAACAGTAAAGACTATTATTTGGATAACAACTGTGATGAGGAAGAAGGCATTCACTCAACCTAAATGAGGACTGGAGGTTTTACTAACAATATTATTTCTCACAGTTATTCTTTAAATTATACTAGAAAAAGGGAAATGGCAGGAAAAACAGTGCTATGGCCAGTGGAGGTGCAACATCATTGTTTTGTTTGTTTCTGAAAATGACAACTGACAAGTCTTTGAAGTAAGGCAAAAATAAGAAACCAAAGGGAGCATCAACAAACTAAACAAATTACCTCCAGATGGTAGTAGTATTTGCAAAACATCCCAAACATTTAAGACAATTTACCTGGTACATATCTGTAACCTCCATCTGTAGGTGAGCAAGGTTAATTTTAAAAGGATGAATGATAAATATGGTTTTACTTTCACTGACCAATTCTCAGTCACTGTAATTGCCTGGAGCCAAGTCAGAGGCTCAACAGTTTGCTTTCTGGCTGTGCAGTCTGTCCCTCAGACGAGCCCTTGTTCTGTGCTGTTCCTAAAGGTGCCAAAATCAAATTAATAATGCTGGGAAACATCACAGATGAACCCTCTTTGTATTTACAACCTAAGTGCCTCTGTGGGTTTACACTTCAACCTATGCTTTATTAGTCAGGTTGTACTTAATCCTGTTTTGTTTATGTTTCCAACTCGAATAGAGCACATAGGATGCTCTCTGTTCCCGTCAGGCTGTTTGTGCATCACCCACAGAAACCTCAGCCCCGTTATCAGCACAGAGCTCGGCTTGTAACAGTGCCAAGGGCTCACTGCTCTGAGAACTGCATGATAAAACCCATGGCTTCAAAAACTCCCGCTGTCTGCTATAAAATGTGAGTTTCCGTGGCAACTTTAAGGGTTTGTAAACTGGTTCAGGCTGGAAGAAGCCACAGAAGAAGCCCAGTCCAACCTCCTGCTCCAACAGGGTCCCCCCAGAGCGTGTTACTCCAGATTGTGTCTAGACAGCTTTTGAATTTCCCCAGGGCTGGAGACTCCTCAGCCTCTCTGGGCACCTCTGCTACTGCTCAATTTCGTCACCTGCTTTTTTGCAAGCTCCCTGCTGCAGCAGAGCGAGGCTTCGAGCATCGCGTCCCCGGGCCCCGCCGCGGGTCTGCGCAGGGCGAGGGGAACGAGCCCCCAGCCCCTGGCTCGGCTCAGCCCTGCCAGGGGACCTGCCACGGGTTAGCGCGGCTTCCGCGGCGGCCGCCGGGGCTGCTCGGCCGCGCCGGGCCGGGCCGGGCCGCGCCGCAGCCGCTGAGGCTGCTCCTGCCCCGTTACCTTGCCCGCTTGCGTGGCGGCCGCCAGGCAGGGGTGCGTCCCGTCGTACCGGCCCAGCGCCACCATGCGGGGCAGGATCTTGTGGTTGAGCTTCAACGTGAACACGGGCACCAACATGATGGGCGAGGGGCCGCGGGGCGGGGCGGGGCACGCCGGGGGAAGCCGGGCTGGGCCGGGCCGGGGCCGCCGCCGGGGGGCCGCCGCCGGACGCGGATCCGCCGGCTCCGGCACCGCACGCGCGCATGCGCAGACGCCGCGTCAGCGGGAGGGGCGCGGCTCGGGGGGCGGCCGCGGGGGGGCGCTGTGGGGCCGGGGCGGGGCGGGGGGTGTGATCTGGGGGAGAGCTCGGGGGGACCGGGGGCAATGGGGGAGATGGGACCGGGGAGCAGGGCAGAGGGACTGGGGAAAATGGGGGAGATGGGACCGGGGAGCAGGGCAGAGGGACTGGGGAAAATGGGGGAGATGGGACCGGGGAGCAGGGCAGAGGGACTGGGGGCAATGGGCAAGATGGGACCGGGGAGCAGGGCAGTGGGACTGGGGGCAATGGAAGAGATGGGGTAGGACTGCGGGGCAGCTGCAAAGATCAGGGGTCAGTGAAGTGTAGGACTGGAGGAGGTTCGGGGCACTCACAGAGATATGGGGAGGTGTGGGGTGCAACTGAGGATATTAGAGTGCATCTGGGAGAGCTGGGGTGTGGGATTAGGGGGCCGGGAGGGCAAATGCAGAGGTCAGAAGAGCTGAGAGGCAATTTGGGATGCAGGGGGCAGTTTGGGGAGGTGGGGGAGAGCTGGCTGTGTGGAACTAGGGGAGGTATTTGTACAGGTCAGGAGAACTGGGGGAGCAGCTGGAGGTACTGGGGGTGATCAGGGACAGGAGGATAGAGGCAATTGCCCCCCTGGGCAGTCGCAGTGGCCTCCAAGACCCACATTGCCATCCATCTCAGTCCCAGCTTCTCTGCAGGGTCAGCACCCAGCTGCGGCCAAGGGCTGTCCCCTCTCTGTCCCCAGTGCCCTCGCTTCACCCTTTGCTGCCTGCTGGCAGCCACACGCACCCTTACTCACACCTTGCCGGGAGTATCTCCAGCTGAGAGATCTCCAAGGCAGTAAAACCCAATCCAGAGTTAAAATGTCCCATGAAGTCAAAAGCACAGCCTCAGAACATCATTACTGCTGCTTTGTGGGATTGTGCATTGGATCCTACAGAGTCCAGACACTGGGGCACTGGGCGGAGGTTGGAGATGAGAGAAACAGAGGACAAATCCTCACAGAGCCACAGTGTAAACACTGATGCTGGTCCTTGTCCTGGAGTGGATTTTGGTATACAGACCCTCACGGATCTCCCTGCAGTGCCCACTCCCTGCCCAGACACAAGCTGGATAGGGAAACCCTGGCTCAAGGTCACGATTTAAGAAATTCTTAAATTATTTTAGGTTTAAGCAATATTTTAACATGATAACCCTCATGGGTCCTGTAAATAGACAGTGCTCTCTGACAGTGCTTGAATCCATCACCTGCACTGAGACATTATCACCTCCATCCCAGCAAGAAGCAGGTTTGGAAGAGGATGCACTAGAAAACCAGCTCTTTCTTCCCTGCAAAGGCCACTGGTTTGAGGCACAGATCCATTTATTTCCAGGAGAGCTGGCAGACACATCCCAGTTGGCATTTCCTTGTGCATGTGCCAAGCTCTGGCCGGCAGCGGTGTCCCTGCCCTGCATGCCAAGGAGGGCTCTAAAAAGCAGCACTCAAGCAGGGATCCTGCCATTCTGAATGTGACGACCTCCTTTTCCTCTTCTTTAAATTGTTTTTACCAAGGTTCTCTGGCAGCTCTATCAATGTGCCATTATACTGGTGGATAAGGAGGCAGCAATCACGTGCAGCGTTTCAAGGAGGGTGTTTTTTCCACCTCTGTGGCTCTGTTTGGGGTGAGCGTGGGTGTCAGTGCCAGCCGTGCAGTGGGTCCCCCCTCCCTCCTGCTGGTTTGGGTACCAGAGCACAAAGGCAAAGCGCTGGCGTGAACTCAGGCACGCAATGGGGTGTTGCTCTAGGCCAGCAAACACTGCTGTACTCTCAGGGAAAATCGCAGAATTCTAGAATAGTTTGGCTTGGAAAGGACATTGAAGATCATCCAGTTCCAACCCCCTTGCCATGGGCGGGGACAAAATCCCCAGCTCCTCTCCCAGCAGTGCTGAGCATTGGTCTGCCAGGCTCTTCAAACCTAACCAAGCAAAATGGGGGGGAAACTGAGCTTACAGACCTTTTTAAGCTGGTAAAATTGTAAATAGATGGAAATTTAAACTTCTTGCTAAATATGTATTATTTGAGCTGTAAATATTATTTTGAATCACTAATTATGGTATTGGGTTTGGCACGTCTGCAACACAATTAAATTACAGCTGCCACTTTGAATCAGCTGGCTCTGAAACTCTTAATATTGAAATCGTGGCTTTTAACACTCATTTCCCTTCGTTCGAAAGCCCATCATCTATAGAATTCAATTAAATGAATTTATAAATAAAATAATAAAATATAATAAAATTTATTTACACCCAAAGGTACAGCATCCAGTCCTGAGTCCTGAGCAGTGCTCAGGATAGGGGTCCTTCCCTTTTGGAACCTTTACAAGGGGGGAAATCTCATAAAATATTCACTAAGCCTTGGGTTTCACTGCTGCACAGACAGGGCCTGCTTTGCAGCCAGGATTAGTGTAACTGCAGTTGAGGGATTATTCAGCTTCTTCACTAGAACACAGGTCTTAAAATCCAGCAAGAAATCATCACCATGCTCCTTCCTGCCTACTCTGCACAGGCTTGGCAAGGCAATGCTCTGTGACCAGTTTTTGCTCTTTTCTATCTCCTACTAACTATAATTTATATACTATAATCATTTAATATATTATTGTTTAAGCCACTATGATTTCATATAATACATATTATATAATAAAATATAATATAATAAATTAGATGTAGATATAGATATAGATATAGATTATATAATCAAACACACTTGGCACGGGTTGCTGGCTTTCTAGGCAGGTTTCTTGGAGAAGCTGGACCTGACAGCACAACAGGTATGAAGACTGTCAGACACCCAGAAGATGTTTCTTTTAAAAGACTTCAAATGTTACCAAAAATTCACTATGCCTTTATCTGCCTGGCAGAAGAACACTGAGGAGAGCTCAGATATTGAGTTTGGGAAAATGCTGGCAAAAATAAACATCCCCATCCTTCAAGGAGGGGGATAATATGGCTGGAGGGAGTGGGGAGGGATGAGCAATTGCATCTGCACACTTAAGTACTCCTTAAAAAGTAGAATGAGCCTGTCTGCAGGGACTTTTCTCTTTTGCCATCCCAGGTTTGCTGCCCCAGCTGGAGCAGCATTTCTCCCCCCCAGTCCCATGTCCATTCCTGGGATGGGAGACACTTCTGGATGGGGATGTAAAGAGCTGTTGTGCCAGATCCTGCCTCTACAGTACACTGCTCTCGGGGGAGGCAGGATCTGGCACAGCAGCTGCATGAATCATTCCCAAGATAGACAACAAGGATCTCTGGATCTCAGGAGCAGGGTTTAAAGACATCAAGGAAAATATCACATCCTTTTATTTCACACCTTTATACTGAGGGGGACGATGTTTTCTTTGCAAGCTCAGGCAAGTGTGTACTTGACATCCCAGGGAATTACTCATCCCCTCTACTCTTGGCTTCTAATTAGCAACTAAAGGGGAATATAATAATTAAATATGCCCAAGGTAACGATACTTGGAAACTTTGGGTCACGTTTCAGCCAGGGGAGGCGGCAAGTAGTTGGAGCAGGTGAGTTTGAAGTCTGTGGGAACCTGAAAGACACAAAAGGGAAGGAAAGATGTAATGAAAAAAAACAAAACCAAAGAAAAAAAAGAAAATCCAAACTGTACACTGGGAAAGCATTAGATTGGTGAATTAAAATGATGCTTAGAGTTAAGGTGATGCTTAAAGCCTGTCATGCGGCTGCCAGCAATCTTGGGCAAAGTGGGGGACACCTGGCAAACCCCTTTCCCAGAAGAGCATGCAGGGATGCTGGGCAGCCCTTGACCCACTGGTTTTCTGCTCTCACAAGTGTAGGACAAGGTAAATTCAAGCGTTTTTATTTCCCAGCCAAAGCATAGTTGGTCCTCATCCCCTTCCTTCCCTTGGGGGCTGCAATTCAACCCTCGTTAGACCTCGAAGTAATTCCCATTAACATTTATGAGAATTTCATGATCAAAAGAAGAATCAGCCCTTTCATCTTCCAGACATGCCCTAACACATATCACCTGGCCCCAAAAGCCTGTCCTGCCAGGCAGGAGCTCCCACCTTGTGCTGGGGTCTCTCAGGATGCACACCCCAAAACTGGTGGAAACTTTGCAAGGTCAGTTCACCCTCCTGGACCCGGTTCATGGCATCAATTCAGCATTTCTTCCTTTCCCTTCTTCCTAAAAATCAGTAATTAGCAAATCCCCACCCTCTCCACACTGCTTTTTCAAGGAGAAGGTAATATTGATAGCTCCATTGCAGATAAGAAATAAGGAGTAAGGGCCAAGCCCTTGCCTGGAGCCATAGGATGAGCCGGCAGCTGAGCCCGACTCATAATCCCGGCCTTGGGAGTCCCAGCTCTGGCGCAGCCGGCTGGGTCACAAGGCAGCTCCCAAAGAGCCCACATCAAAGAGAGCTGCCGGCTTGTGAAAGCGTCCCAGGATTGCACGCCGTGCAATTCCTGCTTAATGGAAATCTGCCCGTCCCCTTCCCACTGCCAGCAGGCCCGCGCTGAAGGTGCCTTCCTGCAGTTACAGACGTGATGTGGGCCAGCAAGTCCCCAAGAAGGGCATTTCCCCAGGAAAATGGGACATGCCATGTCTTTGCTGATGGCTGATATTGGAGAAGGACTCACTGGGATGTAATTTCCCAAAGCTGCAATCAAGGCGCAGGCAGGGAAGCAGGCGTCTTCCCAGGAAGATGCAAGGAGGGAGAACAGACAATGAGCTTAGCTAATGTTTGCCACTAAGAGAAGGATGAGTCTTTGCTCCCAATTTTCTGGGAAAAAGAAAGAAGTCTCCACAGCCTGAGGTCACCCCACTGATCCGGTTTCACTCCCAAATGTTTCCAAGTCTTTGCCTATGCACATGGGGAGTGGTTGAGAATGGCTTCCCAGGGCAGACAAGGGGTGATTCACCTTCTTCCTCCTCTGCCAAAGGGCTGGCAAGCACCAGCAAAATAAAACTACGTCAGCACCTATTTCCCATGTTTCAAACACTTGTTTATCATCAGCAAACAATAACCTGAGATTTGGATCAAAGCTGAGCCTGCTTTCTAAGCAGCAATCACTCCTAGGGCTTCCCACTGGCTTTCAGCACTTGCATGTGCTGGGTGCTGAAATATTTTTTATTTTCTCCATTTGGGTTTAAAAGACCCATCCCAGGTGGGCTGTGGTTGCCTGTACCTCTGGCAGCTGAGCCCTGGTCATCCATGGCTCTCCTGCCCAGAGACCAAGAGACCACTGGAGCAGGCAGAGCTGAGCTCTGAGCACTGAGCCATGGTGCTTTGCCAGCAGAGCCCCCCCAGCTGCCTGGGATCTTGTATCTGGGTGAAGGAGGGGTCCCCAGAGGGGATGATGAGCCCAGAGCAACCACTCTGGGGGACAAGTGCCATGAGGGGGGCTTGTAGTGATCTGCAGGGTCCCCAGAAGGGAATGTGCTGGATGGCTGCACCACGGGCAGCTGGAGGCTGATGCTGGTCCATTATGCACCTCAGCGTGCCCACAGGTGACTGAAGCCATGTGTCCTTTAGCAGAGAGTCCTTTAACAGGGAGGGCAGACCTGTGCCAGCTCACCTCCACGGGAGCTGGCTGCTGTGTCTCCCTCCTCGCCTGCCTGGCACCAGCCTTGAGTCACTGCCAGTCACCGGCACCAGACCAGACACCTTCCTGTGGCTTTCAGCAATCAGCTGGAGACGCCTGAGGTGTCACAGGAACAGGTGCCTCTGCCACATTGTCCTGAAAGCTGTCATCTTCCTTCTCTCCTTTCTAGGGATCCCTGTCCCTGGCATGCCAATGGTGATGCTCAGCCATCATCATCCTCCCCGTGAACATCATCTCCGGCTCTGCCTGGAGCACTGGGGCATCACGCTGACTCACCCCTGCTAATCCACCTGGCAATCTCAGGGGAATTGCCTGGGACAGAGCCAGGAATCCCACGCAGGGGACATGAGAGCCAAGGGGTACAGCTCTGGTATGGCAAGGGCTGGTGAATAAATTCTGTGCAGGGATCCTGCCTGTTTTGCTTGGCTCTGGGGAGCAACATCAGGCCCATTTAAATGATGGAGACCCCCCAGGCAAATGGAGGGCAGGGGCCAGAAGGCAAAGTGAGGCTGGCAAGACCTTGTCATGGGGAGTATTTAAACAGCAGGAAGGTGTCCCCAGCTCATCACTGTCACCCCAATCACAGGTTGCTTCTGGAGGTGGTCTGATTGGTATGTGTCTGCCTGACAACCCACTCCAGTCTAATCCCAAATTAATTATAGAATGTATCCCAAATCAATTACAGAATAGACTGGGAGCAATGCAAGATTTACCAGAGTCCTGACTCTCAGTCCTACATCACCTGGAAGATGATCTTTTCTTTTATGCAGAAAAAGAGGAAAGAAACTAAAAAGGGCTGGGGTCTGACTGAGAACAGATGCTGGAGAGCTTTTCCTGCACCCTGTCCATTCGTGGCAGAGATTGTTCTCTTCCCTTTGTGTGGAATCCACCTTCCTCCCCCTAGGCTAGAGGAGAGGGACCATTTTGGAGAAGCCACATGTCCCTGTATCCCTGGGCCACCACCAGCTGGGGATAGGGCCAATTTTTGCCTGGGTGGCCAAGGGTGCCAGGCAGAGGAGGAAGACACAACAGACACAACAGTGATATTGCTGTTCACCATTAATCCATCACAACACAGCAGGAAGCATTTCATTTGGCATATTATGCACCACAGGAAGGTTTGATTATTTCAGCCAAGGAGCAGAGCAAATGCAAGATCCCAAGGAGATGCTGCCCCTCTGTCATGACACCAACACAGTACAGAGGGCTGTAGCCAGGGTGGCAGGTGACCATTTGCATGTGTGTTTCCCATGTTTGTGTTTCCCTGCTCCCACAGGAGCAATAACACTCTTGGCACGCATCTCCTCCCTGGCACCGTCCCCTGCCATCACACCCCAGTGCATCAGAGCAGTGTGACATTCACACGGCCGCAGGGCTGGCATGTCAGGGCACTGACAATCTGCTCCAGGGTACAGGAGTTGAGGAAGGGGCCCATTGGCTCTGCCTTTCTTAGGCTTTTCCATACAGATTTCCCACACTGGCCTGGAGAGGCTGGAGGAGACGCTGAGTCGGGGTGCTGGCAATGCTCCCCATCAGGTCACCCAACCAGCTCCCAACAAGCCCAGACAGCTGAGTGGTAAAAATACTCCCCAGGCCGCTGTTTCAGCTGGATTAGCATGGACAAACTGCCTCAGCCAGGTACTGCAGTCAAAACCCAGCTGGGATAAAACCCCAAGGAAAAGGAGTCTCAGAGCAAGGGGCAGCTGGGATGGGGTGTCACTGACACCAAGGAGCACACAGAAACACAGGAGTGATGAGGAAGGATGCTCCACAGCTGGCAGTGCCTCCTGCACATGAAGCAGACTGTCCCCACACCAAAAATCTCAGCAAGCATCTTTTTTTTTTTTGCCTTCCACCCCAAACCCTCACTGCGCTTCTGAGTGGGTGGGTAAAACCCGCTGGAGGAGTTGACCAGGGTGATGGCAGCTCGCCTGCCACCCTCCTCCCCTGCACACCCAGTTAATGACACATGGAAATTAATTCAGAAGAGTGGGATGGAGCGCCCAGCTGGGAAGGAGACAGGGCCCTGAGGTGCCATGCACGGCGCCAAGGGGACGTAGGTGCCGCTGTCCTGGGGCACAGGGAGGGCATGGCAGGCTCTGGCCAGGCCAGTCCAGCTTGTTGCTGCTCCTGCTTGCAGGGAGGGTGTAGGAACCAGAGGACAGGGTCTCAAGCAGGGTCTGAATCCCTGTCACCTCATGGTGCCAGCTCCCCATCACCCCACTGCGCCAGCTCTGAGAGGAGGGGACAGAGATTTCCAAGCAGTGGTGGCACTTCCTGGATTAATGTATCCCCCAAGTCAGATTGGCAGATTGATTTTGACATCAATCAATCAATCAATCAATCAATCAATCAATCAATCAATCAGTCAAGGGCTGGATTGTGGGGCTCCCTGGGCGCAGACCCTCAGCCCCCAGTGCAGCAGCACTCCTGAGACAGGTGTCATCCGTGTGATGAGATGTGGCCGTTCTCTGCACCCCTTCCGACACCTCAGCAGAGAGGGGTGGTCCCCCCCAGCCCTCGCTCTGCCGGGGAGCCCCGGGTCACGCTGCGCCGCCCGGCAGTGAATCAGCAGCGCCCGGGGCAGCGCCGGGCTGAGCCGTGCGCAGGCTGCAGGGGCGGAGGTTTTGCACTCGCTCTCAGCTGCCCAAGGATAAATAGGAGGCGGCTGCGAGTCCTGCCAAAGCTTCCTCCCGTCGCCCAACGCGTCCGACAGCAGGCACCCAGCCCAGCTAGACATGGACTCTCAGGATTGCCCTTGTGCCACAGGTAAGGCAGCGTTTCCTTCCATCCCGGGGGGCAGCGGGAGCCGCAGCATCCCGGCGGGAACACCGACACTCCCGCTCGCCGGCCTCCTCCGCCATTCCCGGTGTTCTGTCTCGTACGGGCTGGGCCAGCAGCTGAAGTCGTATCCCAGCACTGCGGTGTCGCACTGGGAGCATCTCACTGGAAAGCGGCTGGGAGTGCCATGACCTCCCCTCTGAGCGAGGCTGAAGCATCAGAGGATGCTCGGAGGGCAGGCAGTGCTGATCCCCGCGGATCTCTGGGTTGTTGACATCCCCTCCCACCACCTCTTCTCAACCTCTTTTTCTCCGTTTCTCCCTGTTTTAGGTGGCACCTGCACCTGCGGGGACAACTGTAAATGCAAAAACTGCAAATGCACATCGTGCAAAAAAGGTAAGAGGGATCCCTGAGCCCCCTGGGGTGAGGAGCAGAAACACTCAGAGGGTTTTCACTACACATCCGTGTACGCACTGAATCAAATCAGTCTTAGCATTGCCAGTGGCAAGTTTATTCCTCACATAAGGTTTTTTGGCCCCCAAAGGAGCACAGTGTGAATCCCTCCCCCTCTCCAGGCAATACAAGTCGCTCAGTACCCCCTAAACCTGAGCATTCCCCTCAATAGCACCTCAGGCTCAGCACAAGGACATGCTGGGGAGGAAACTGGCACTGGGACTTCTTCTGGGTGCTCCTGATGCTGTCACCCACAGCAGAGCTGTGTGCCATGAGGGTATCAAAGAGAGGGACTGGGGGAATCCTGGTGAACCCCCGGGAGTACCACACACTCCCCCTGCCTCTCCAGTGCCAGCCCTGCCTGCGCAAACACCTTGGAAGACACTGCCAGGAGCAGGGATGCTGCTAAAAGGGAACAACATCAATGAATACATGGGAGGTCTCCAAAACAGCGTGACACCCCGAGCCCCAGCCTGACTTCCTGAGAATGTCCTTAATTCTTTTTTTGTCTCTCGCACAGGCTGCTGCTCCTGCTGCCCAGCTGGATGTGCCAAGTGTGCACAGGGCTGCGTCTGCAAGGGGCCCCCCTCCGCCAAGTGCAGCTGCTGCAAATGGGGGACCCCTGGCTGCACATCTGGGGGTGATGCACATCTGGGGGGGACAAAGAAGAATAACCTTATTGTGTATGTTGGTTGTCTTTTTTTATATATGTGTTCAGATTTCTTTAGTGTTTGTCACTTTGACATGTAATAAGCTACCTAAATAAAGTGATATGTATATAAAGGTGCACGAGGAACTTGGCACTTCTGTTGGGTGCGGCAGTTTCCCTGGGGAGCGGGAGGACAGTGTGTGTGGGAGGTCATGGCAAAGAGCCTGTGTCTTGTTTTAGCTCCTGTCTTCTACTCTTGGCTCTGCGCTCCTTACCAGTAGTTCTGACTCTTGTTTTAACACTTTCCCTACACAATAAGGGAATTTTCCACTCCCCACCACCCTCTTGTTACCCAGGGGCAAATCCCATGCTGTCTCCTCCAACCAGAGATCCTCGGGGCTAATGAGCAGCTCGTTATTACAAGCTTTCACTGTAATAAGCACCCCAGCCCTGCCCATTTCCAGGGGGAATATTTCCACGGCAGGTGGGGTGGCAGAGAAACAGGTTTAGTTTTCCTCCTGGCAGTTTAGTTGAACAGGCTGGTAGAACCACATTGCTTATCCCCCTGCCACCTCTGCCAGTCTGTCTGGGTGCTCCTGGGTGCTCCTGGTCACCTGGTGCTCAGGTGACCTGGTTCTCCACTGTGGGGTCCAGTGCACACAATGGGGTGTGATGCCCACAATAGGGTGCACTGCCTGCAATAGGGTTCAGTGCCTGTGATGGGACGTGACACCCAAACCAGAGTGTGACGCCCATTGTGTTTGCAATGCCCGTGCCAGGATTCCAGTGATGGGATGTGATGGGGTGCAATGCCTGTGATGGGGTGGAATGCCCACAGTGGGATATGGGATGCCTATGCCAGGGTGCAAACCCAACAATGGGATGTGATGGGGTGCAATGCCTGGGGTGGAATGCCCACAGTGGGATGGGATGCCTGTGCCAGGGTGCAAACCAACAATGAGATGTGATGCCTGCAATGCCCATGTCAGGGTGTGATGCTCACTCTGCCCAAGCATAGCCATGCTGCTGCCAGAATGCTGCACCCCAGGTGCCCTGTGCCACCCTGCTGCTTCCTAAGAACATGACAGGCTCTGCCTGTCCCCACACTTCTCAAATGCATCCATTCATGGTCACTTCTTAGGTTAAAAACCTTTCCTGACCCACCCAGTCACCGCCACCAGGACTCAGCCAGGGATTTGGCACAGCCTACAGCACAACACTCCTGCCCAGGGGCTGCTCAGGGGTTCCCCTTTGCTCCAGGAGGGCTCCTCCCTCAGGGTATCCCCTGAGATGTCACCATCACCCCACACTTCTGGCAGGTGCAAAGGCCACCCCTGTGTCAGCTGAATTTAGGCAGGGCAGGACCTGGCAGGCATGGAGCAATCACACTAAACTCCGCTCTGCAAAGAGCAGGGTTATCTTTATTCCTTCCAACCCAGAGAGATGTAAGTGCCAACCATACAAAAACATCACTGGTGAGCTCACAACAAGAGTGAAGGAGAGGTTGCTAATGGGAATTATCACTAAATATCTGGTTTAACCAGCAAAGCTCACAGAATCGGTCTGGGTTTGCTGGCCCCTGTGGGTTTGCAGTGGTCCTGCCCCATGGCTCTGTGCTGTGCCCCATGTCAGTATGATGGAGAGCAGCTGTCAGATGCTGTCCCCTGCCTTCAGGGGAAGTGGTGAGGAGAGAGGGAGGGTGGGCAGACAGAAGTTCCAGCATCCCCACTCTGAGCCCTGAGATCCATGCTGGGCAGCCGCAGCTCTGCTGCTCACTTTATGACTGTTATAAAATAGAGTTGGACATGGCACTCCTCTTACATGGGAACAGACTTGGGTTTAACTACTCTGTGCCCTGGGAAATTGGAATACCAGCCATAATACAGCAGACCCCTCTGAGCTCTCCTCTCCCCATTGATGGCACGGCCTTTCAGCAAGCCCGTGGCTCAGGGGATATTAATTCATTCCTCCCTGCTCTGCTTGTGGGATGACCTCACTATTTAGTGGAAATGCTCAGATTGGGAAATCAGGCATTTTCCAGGCTCTTTTCCCATCCCAGTTTCACATACAGTTCTGTGGGGATGCTGTGCTGCCTTTTCCCGCTCACGGTGACGTGGGGCCAGGACAAAGTGTCCCAGGATTCAGCACAGCCCCTCCATGTATGATACACAGGATTCCTAGCAATTTGGGAATTCCCCTGCTTTCCCTGCAGCTTTGACCCTGCACAGTCATCCCTCACCTTTGGAATGGCCCCGTGCAGGGGTGCACGATCCCATTTTGGCAGGTCAGGGCTCTCTTTTCCTCAAGCACGGCTGCAGCAGAACCCGCCCTGCTGGAGGGGGGCCCGCGGGTGCAGCCCATTCCCGAAGCGCTGCGCTGGGGCTGTCCGGGAGGGAGGGAAGTTAATTCCCAAGCCGTGTTTATGTGCAGCGACACCACACGTGCTCGGTTATTCCACCTCTCCTCCTTCCCGCTCAGCCAGTGGCGTGTGCAATGCCTGCTGGCTTCGCCTCTGCTGCTGGCAAACAGTGCCAGGAAAAAAACAACTCCGTGCTTTTGCAAACAAGCACGAGCCGTTCCCTGGCACAGCCACACGGGTCACTGAGCCTCTCCTGGTCCTAGAGCCCGCTGGCCCGGGCTCCACGGGGATGGACCCATCTACCGCACCAGCTCTGAACCCAGGCTTGCCCCATCTGCGACACCACCAAGAGCAGGGGGTGCAGGCGTGGGGACAGCCTGGCCCTGGCCCAGCCACTGTTTGCCATGCTGGATGTTGAACTGGCCATGGGCATGTGCAAGGTGGTGGAAGCCTGTTGGCAAATAAACCCTGTGACGAGGTGGAAAACTCAGAGGGATGAGAAAGTGATTCCCAGCAGCTCCTAGCTGGAAATGCCAAGCTACCACACTGCATCCCCATGCTCACCCGAGGGAAGTGCATGAAACTCTGTCAAGGGAGGTTTAGATTGGGTATTAGGAAATATTCTTTACCCAGAAAGTAGTCGGGCCCTGGAACAGACTCCCCAAGCCAGGCTTAGGAAGTTTTTGAACAACACACTCAAGGACATGGCACGATTTTTGGAGTTGTCCTGTGCAGGTTCAGGAGCTGCATGCAATGATCCTTGCAGGTCTCTTCCAACTCAGGGTGTTCTATGATTCACCCCTCCTAGGAGGCCATCTGAGCATTGCAACCCCATGCGGGCTGCCCAGGGCCATCCCACCTCCAGTGGGGTGCTGAAACACTCATCCTCAGGGTGCCCCGTGGCGCTGTCCCAAGTGTGCAGGACGCGGTGGCAGTGCCGTGCCAGTGCTGTCACCCCCACACCCCGCGCATTCCAGCGTCTCGGTGCCCCGGAGCGCAGCACCCTGCCGGGGACGGGGGTGCACGTGGGACACCCCGGGCTCCCCAGACCGGGCTGGGAGCGGGGGTGGGGGGGCAGGTCCGTGACCCGGGTAAGCACAGCACGGCACGGCCCCCGGTGAGCACAGCACGGCCCCGGCTGAGCACGGCCGGAGGTAAGGCACGGCCCGGGGGTAGGGCACGGCCCCCGGTGAGCACAGCACGGCTCCACGGTGGGCATGGCCCCGGGGTAGGGCACGGCCCCCGGTGAGCACGGCCCCGGGGTGCGCACTGCCCGCGAGTGAGCACGGCACGGCACGGCACCGCCCCCGGTGAGCACGGCCCGAGGGCGAGCATAGCCCCGGGGTGAGCACGGCCCCGGGGTGAGCACGGCACGGCACGGCACCGCCCCCGGTGAGCACGGCCCGAGGGCGAGCATAGCCCCGGGGTGAGCACGGCCCCGGGGTGAGCACGGCACGGCACGGCACCGCCCCCGGTGAGCACGGCCCCGGTGCCGGCGGCCCCGCTGCACCGTGCGCAGCGCCAGCACCGCCCCGCGTCCTGCCCCATAAATAGCGGGCGGCCGGTGCTGCTCTGCACCGCTGCCACCCCCGCCGGACCGAGCCGAACGGAGCCGAGCTAGACCGAGATAAACCGAGCCGAGCCGAGCCATGGACCCTCAGGACTGCACGTGTGCCGCCGGTAAGTGCCCCGTCCTGTCCCGGCTGCCTCCCGCCTGACTCCCGGCTGCCCGACTCCCGCCTGATCCCGCTCTCCTTCCCTCGCTCTCCAGGTGACTCCTGCTCCTGCGCAGTGTCCTGCAAGTGCAAGAACTGCCGCTGCCGGAGCTGCCGCAAGAGTGAGTGGGGGGCTCAGGGAGGGGGGACCCGGCCTTGTTTTTGGAGGGAGCTGCCGCTGCCCTGTGGGACATCCATGGGCACCTCTCTGCTCCATTGAGAAACCTGAACTGTGGGACTCCCTGGGCACCTCGCTGCTCCATAGGGGAACCCCTCCTTGCCCTGGGAACCCCTCCTTGCCCTGTGGGATCCACAGACACCTTCCTGTTCTTCAGGGGAGCTCTGTCTTGCTCTGTTGGACCCAATGGGGACCTCCAAACTCTTGCCCTGTAGACGACCCCTCTTGCCGTGTCAAACTCCGTATGGAGAGCCCATCACTCCCTCTCGTGCCCTGTAGGACCCTCATGGGATCCTTCCCTCTTCCCCTGGCCCATTGCAATGCACACGCACCCTCCCCTGTGGGGGGCTGCCCCCACCCTGTAGGACCCTCATGGAGAGCTCCAGCCCATTGGGATCATCAGCCCTGCTGATTCAGAGGTGGTGTTTCCCACTCTGCATCGGGTCCCCCTGCCTCACAAAACCCGAGTCCCTTCCACCTACCTCCTAACTCTTGTGTCCCCTCCAGGTTGCTGCTCCTGCTGCCCCGCGAGCTGCAGCAACTGCGCCAAGGGCTGCGTGTGCAAGGAGCCGACGAGCAGCAAGTGCAGCTGCTGCCACTGAGCCGCTCGCCTCTGCCTGTAAATAGTCGGCACGCTTCGGGGACGGGGGGTGGGGGGCACAGAAAAGCCTATTTTTTTGTTTTTGTTTTTCTTCTTTTGTATTTTCTGTACCAGTGGTGAAACTGGATGGAAATAAAGGAGTTTATCTGGAGGTACGAGTGCTGCTGTTGGGTTGGGTTGGAGGCTGAACATTTTCGCCACTTGGGACGCCTGTGTGGGAATTATAGAATTGTTGCTGTGGGGTGCGAGAGGGCTGCTCACAAACGTCCTGTGCTCTTCCCTAAGTGGGCTCTGCACCTTCCTTGAGGGAGAAAAGGAGCTTCACAGGGCACGAGATGGACATTATCCTACATGTGGAGTAGGTGTGGGCATCTTTAAGTTGCTGGTCTCCCAGGGAGGACAGGTGACACACCCAGAGGTGTGGGCCAACAAAGGAATGAGGGGCTCTAGTCCCCTCCAGCCTCTCCTTGGCTTCATGGCAGGTGCCTCTGCACCATGTTAGGGGCTTCCTTTGGGTGAAAGATCTTGTGGGAGCAAGCATGGTGGGTGGGAAGGTGATGTGTGCTGGCAAGATGCCTGCCCTGAGCTGCTCCCGGAGAGCACTTGGACAAATTCTAGTGGGGACAAACCTCCCTTCCTCAAGAGCTCATGCTTTGCAAACCCCAATCCATTGCAGAGCAGATCCATCCCCAAAGGAACACTTCACCTGCAGCCTCCCCATGCCAAATACCTGCAGCTACAGTGCCTGGCTCCCGCTGTGGGCAAAATCTCCAAGCACTTTTTTCCAGCTTGTTTTTGGGAAGCACCTTGCTTAAAGCTGCAATGACCATGAACGCAGTGCTTGGCTGCCTGGATTTGGGGTGGCTGCTGGGATGGGGGAGGGAGGGCTGTGGGAAGACGCATGGGATGTGTTTTGCTTCCGAAAGTCTCTGCCAAGTGGAAGAGTCACTTTTTATGCACCTGCCTGCCTATACATGTTTCCTGGGTGTGCCCCACCACAGATGTAAGTTCCCAGCCATGCTGCCCTCACCCATTTTGTGCCTCTTTGGGCAATGTGACAGCTCTGCCTGACAGGAAAATCTCCTGCAGACCTTGGTGACAAGGCATCAGGGACAAGATAAGTTTAAAACTCAGCTAAATTGGTCACTTGGGCACCCATGTAGACCTTTCTGTTAGGCTGGGTGGCACAAGGTGAAGTGTGCACAGTGGGAGCATGGCAATACCAGTTCCCAGGGATGTTTCAGGCATCCAGGGATGTTTCAGGCATCCAGGATGATCCAGGCTCACCCTTTCCCCAAAGTCTGCCCAGCTTCAGCGCAGGGTGCCCAGACTGCTCAGCATCCAGCTTTGCCAGTGAGAAAAGCAACACCTAGCTCAGCACCCATTTGCCTTTTAAATGTGCTGCCTTATTGCATCAGTGTGTCTTTGCCTGAGCAGCCTCCCAGCGCTGCTTGTTGCAACAGAGGTGTAGAGCTGGAAATGGGTTTTAAGGGTCTGCCCTGCCCTAAATACATTTTAAAAACAATCCCATGGAAAGATGCTTTGCTGTAAAAGAAGCCTGGCATGGCTCTGCTGCTGGAGCCCTATGAAACGGGGCTGCAACCCCAGCCACTGCAGCGGAGGGGCTGCAGACAGAGCCCCCCGGGGCCAGGGCCCGCATCCTGCAGCACAAACAACGCCGGCCTCGGATGGGGCTTCCCCTGGCAGGAAGTGCCCCAGGCATCAACCGCTCCCGTTGTTCCCAGCAGCGTGCCAGGGTGGGATGTGGGCACTCACTCCTGCACCCTGCCGCTGCCAGCCCGCCCTGCCTGCTCCTGCTTCTGCCTGCGCCCGTCTGGCAGAGCTCCTCAGCCTTGGTGCCCTTTCCTGCCTCCCAGGGGGGATTTGGGGCAAGGAAAGCCCCGGGAGCAGCAGAATGGGTGCAGGTACCCCGTGTGAGAAGCTGGTCAGGGATGTATCCAGTGCCTGCCCTTGCCTGTAGCTGTTCTCAGTGAGGTGTGTAGGGGCTTTCTGGTCCCCTCAAGAGTATTTTCTATTTTTAAAAAAGTGTTTTTTGATGAAGCAGGAAGTGCTCTCACGCTGTGGACAGCTCTGTGTAGTGGCAGGGTGAGGGGGGCCTTTGCTTGATCCAAGAAGACGCTGATGGGCTTTATCCAGCCCCGCCAAGAAAAGCCCAGTTCAGTTCGCCGAGGTGGTTTGAGGTGACCACGATCCCCTCATGGCACCCAGGGGGTCCTGGGGGCACTCCCAGACGAGCAGCCCTGCAGCTGCCATGGCGCTGCATTCAGTTCCGCTTTTTCTGGCTGTGTGTGAATCCCAGGGGGATGATGGATGTCCGCGATCCTGCGTGGCGCTGACACACACCATGTGCGGGAGGGACGCGTGCCCCGTGCAGGAAGGATGTGCGCCCTGTGCAGAGGAGACGGCAGGAACCGCGTGACAGGAACCTCTGTGCCGAGGGGACAGTGTCCTGTGCCGAGGGGACAAGAGCTGTGTGCAGAGGGGACAGTGTCCTGTGCTGAGGGCACAAGCGCTGTGTGCAGAGGGGACATCGCTCTGTGCTGAGGAGACAAGCGCTGTGTGCAGAGGGGACATCGCTCTGTGCTGAGGGGACAAGAGCTGTGTGCAGAGGGGACAGTGTCCTGTGCTGAGGGCACAAGCGCTGTGTGCAGAGGGGACATCGCTCTGTGCTGAGGAGACAAGCGCTGTGTGCAGAGGGGACACTGTCCTGTGCTGAGGGGACAGGCGCTGTGTGCAGAGGGGACGCGCACCCAGCGCAGAGCAAACACACCCGGTGCAGAGGTGACATGCGCGTGTGCACAGGGGAAATAACACCCTGCCCTCAGGGGACGTGCGCCCGGGGCAGAGGGGAAACGTACCCAGTGCCTGGGGAAAATACAGAGTCACAGAATTGTTGGAAAGGTTGGAAAACCCCTCTACGGTCATCGAGTTCAGCTGCTACCCCAGCGCTGCCAAGCCCACCCCTAAGCCAAGTGACACATGTATATGTTTTTTTAATTTCTCCAGGGGTGGTGACTCCCCTGCTTTCTCGGGCAGCCTGTTCCAGTGCTTGACAAGACTTTCAGTGATGTATTTTGACTAACATCCAGTCTAAAACTCCTGGCACAGAGATGAGATGCCATGCTCGCGGGATGAGCACCCAGGACGGAGGGTAGAGGGGACAGCACCCCTGCGCATCCTGGGCAGGGAACAGGGACCCTGTGTGCCCAGTACAGGGACGGGGACCCACAGAGGGGACAGCACCCCTTGTCCCCCTGTGCAGAGGACGCGGGTCCCGCCCCAGGAGCGGCTCTCCCGGGCGGCTCCGCTCCCGGTGCCGCCGAGCCCTTCCACGGGGATCTGCTGCCACCTGCCTGCCCGCAGCGCCGCCGCCCGCCCGGCCCCGCTCCCTGCCTGTCCCCGCTCCCTGCTCCCTGCCTGTCCCCGCATGCCTCAGTCCCTGCCTGGCTCTGCCCTTTCCCGGTCCCAGCCCCTCAGGACGGCTGCTCCCCCATCCCGCCCCGGAGGGCACCAGCGCCGGTCCCCGGGCGCACCAGGACTCTCCCCGCTCTGGAAGGATGTGCCGAGAGCCTGGAAGGGCTCAGCGAGAGCTGGGGGGGCACAGCCACCCTACCAGGGCACCCATCCCATCGGGACACCCATCACACAAGGACAAATGTCCCACCAAGGCATCTTTGCTACCAGGGCATCCATTCCACCATGGTTGCATTATCCAACCTGGCATGATGAACCCTGGCAGGGATGGGACAGTCACAGCCTCCTGGGGCAACGTGTGCCAGTGTCTCATCACCCTCACAGTAAAGAATGTCTTCATCCTGCCGGGGACAAGTGCCCCCCTCAAACTGAAGCGACAGGCAGGAGTGTACCCTGACCCCCTGCACACACTTGCCGATTAGGAGGAGCGGCTACAGCCGGTGCCAGCGCTGCCTCTGGCCTGGGGACTGCTTTTTACATGGGAAAATTTGGAAATAGAGACGGTATTAATGGGAAAACCTGTTCAGCTTTGAAGGTTTGATGGGTGATGTTTCAGAACACTAGCAAGGTCCAGACATCATCTCTTACACAAGCAGGCTGTCACATTGTGGGTCCATGAAATTCCCAGTTCCCAGATTTTGCCCAACAAATCCCATGTCACAGGCAATGACTTTTAGGGCCATCGTGTGTGTGCCCAAACGGGACCAAACACAGCGAATCCCTATAGACCCCCAGGACACCATTGTACAGGTGATAGTGTGAGTACCTGCTGGCTGTGAGTTTGTTGTGTATTTGACCATAGGAGACAAAATAGGCATGAATTTGTTATCTGCATTTTACCTCCCACGGAATCAGCTCACACACGGGGTTTGCCAGCAAGCGTCAGCGCTTACTAAGAAGGAAGAGGATGAATAGAGAGGAACAACCGCATGCACATTATTTCCCTCTGTATATCTCTTATTTCGCTGATTTCGGCGCGAGGAGGCGGGACGCAGCCTCGAACCCGCGGTCTCCGGAGGCAGCCGCCCCCCCCATTCGCTCCGCGCCCTCCTCCGAGCGCCTCGGTAAAGTTGTTCTCGCGAGGGGGCGGGAATCGGCACGCTGCGGAGCGCGGCGGCTGGGCCAATAGGAACACGGGAAGTCGGGACGCGCGGGCGCTCGGCCAATGGGAGCGCGGGAAAGGGCGAGTGGGCAGCCAATGGGGACGCGCGGCGCGGGCACGGCGGGCGCGGCGGGCGGCGCGGAGCGCAGGTGAGGTGAGGGCGCCGTGCGGGCGGGCCGGGGTTCGGCGTCCCTCCGCCTCTTTCCCCGCTTCTTCCCCGCCTCCGGTGCTCGCTCCCTGCTTCCCCCCGCATCCCGAGCTCCCGGCAGCTGTCCCGCGCCCATGGCTTCCACTGTGGCCCGTGCAGGCCGCTGCGGCGGGAGGCTGGCCGGGAGCGCTCCGGGCCGCCTCGTGGGCCCTGCTGGGGCTCCCCGAAGCTGCTGCTGTCAATAACCCGCGCTCGGGCAGCGGGGCCGGTGAGGGAGGGAGCGCCAGGAGGGGCTGCTCTGCTCTGCTCTGCCCAGCGGGTTTGTGTGCCGGTCGGCAGCGCCGAGCCCGGCTGTACGAGGGGAGTTTGGTGTTGAAGCGAAGTGCAGTGTTGGTGCTTCAGGAAGCAGAAGCTGCCTGTCTGGGAAGGTTTCCGGAGAACGGGTCTGTGTATGTGTGTGGCTTGGTGTCTTCCGGGTTCTGTGCGTGGGGGTTGTTCTTCCCCACCGTGGGTTTGCTGGTTGGTTCCTAGGAATTCTTAGAATGTTGGAAGGGACTTCAGAGCTTATCTAGTTCCACCCCTGCTACCGTGGGCAGGGATACCTTCTGTTAGACCGGGTTGCTCAAGGCATTATCCAACCTGGCATGATGAACAGTGTCAGGGATGGGACAGTCACAGCCTCCCAGGGCAACGTGTGCCAGAGCCTCACCAGCCTCACAGTAAAGGACGGCTTCCTAAACTTCCCCTCTTTCAATGTTTATCTATTACCCCTTGTGCTGTCACTACAGTTCCTGACAAAGAGTCCCTCTCTGGTTTTGCTGTAGGACCCCTTCAGATACTGGAAGAATTTATGAACAGTGAGTGGAAGAGCTGGAATTAAAGTCCGGGTGCGAAGAAGGGCTGCTTCTCTTCTCCTGCAATTTGGTTATGCTGGTCTGGGGACAGTAGTTGTGGCATAGAGATCTAAGATGATAGTGAGAACACCAGTTCCTGTGTGCTTTTTCATAAGTGCTATTTCACTTCTGTCTTTAAAAGTTTTCCTACTCCTTGGGAAAACTTGCAGATAGAAAAAGCTTAAAATTGCTTGGAAGAATGTATGTGATTCTGTCATCTAAATCCATAAAGTTTCTGTGGTGCAGCTATGACAGGAAATTCAATGAGGAGGGAGAATATGAGTTTTCATGTAAGGAACTTATAATACTGAACCAAATGCTCTATCTAATGAGGGTCAGCTTGCCTCCCTGTACAAGTTATTTCCCTGCTCAGTTGAGTGCTTAAAATAAAGGCTAAGTGTTTGGAAAAGAGGGAATGTGGTAATATGGCAGAACTGCCAGCTGAGTCAGTTATTCAGAGCAGAGGGGACTTGAGACCATTATGAGGAATTTATGGCAGATAAAAGGAAGTGTTGACAAATGTGTGCTAGTGTGTTTTGGTAGAAATCACTTCAAATACCTTCAGGTCCACTTTAAATAATCAGCAGTGTAGAGAAGTGTTGTGTGCTCTTCCTCGTCCTTTCTTACAGTGCAAGTAACCCAATGTTACTGCCTTTAAAACTTTGAAAAAAACTATTTTTGTTCAACTTGCCTACTGTAAGGGCTCTCTGGGACCGTAAGAAGATTGGAGTTTTGCATATCTACCTACAAATGAGATGAAGAAGACAATATGCAGGACTGAATGCCCTTCTGTAGGAGGCAGAGGAGCATTAATGGATCAGTGGTAGAAGAAACAATATTATTGTTTCAAAGGTTGTTGTGTGATCTATTCAGGATTTTCCTGCATCTGCCTTTAGTTGCAGGGGGAACAGGCTGTTGTACCAGATGGGGTACCAAATATAGCCTGAAGCTTTTAGGTATTTTTAAGGTGGCCTGTTGTGATTTTTCTGGGTTTAGTGTAGTTAGGGTGTGGAAGCTTTCCCTGTTAGGTTTGATAAACATTATTGTGTTTTAGGGACAAGGGGATGGTGTGCTGAAAATGTGCAGCAGATATTTGGGTTGTACAATTGTCCACCTGCTCTTTGATTATCATCTCCGTGTTTCTCAATCACTTCCCCTGTCTGTAACACAGAGATTACATTGCTGACTTGTTCTCTGAAGTGTCTGCATGTCTGCTTAGGCCATGTGCCATGTGGGAGCTGGGTATTATTGCTGCTGCTCAGACAGAATTCCCCAGGCCTGCAAAATGGACCTTTTACTTATTCATGTTTAGCTTAGCAGACAGAAGCTGCTCCACTCTGTATAGCAGCCCAGGCTTGGAGCCTGTCAAAAAAGCACTTTTTACTCACATCTTGGCTGTAGGAAGTAGAGCACTGCTGGCTTGCTCTTACTACTTGTGCTCTTGTGTTTTCTTTCCACAAGAAGCTGATCCTGACTCATCAGACTGGGTCCTTTGAGCACTTTGAGGTGGGAGCCTCTTTGAGAAGCCAGCACTGGATTTCTTCCTTTTTCTTCCCTGTTTTGAAGAAGCTTTCTGCAGCTTGTGGAATTCTTGCTCCATCAGCTGCTCTGAATGTAGTGGGTGAGGCTTTCCTTCTCCTGTGACATCTTCTTCCTTTCTTTTTCCCAGAGCACTGGAAAAACTTAATTTTTTACTGTTTCTCAGAGTTAATTGGTTAGTTGACACAAACCCTGTCAATGTGTGAAGTACAGCAGATACTTGCACACGCATTGGAGTATTTCAGCTTTGTGTATGAGACCTGTCATCTTCTCTGTTTTCTTTGTGGCTCAAACTTAGTCAGTTTGTACAATATATAGTGCTTATGTGTGGTTTTAAATGTTGGGGAAATTAAACTGGGGTTTAATGGAATCGTGGTCTAATGCAGCAACTTCTATTGATAAGTCATCAAAGTTGTTTCACAGAAGAGCTTTTTCAGTCCTGGCTTTTAGCCCAAGGTCAATCTGGTCTCACTGAAGTTAATACAATTTCTGAAGTATTTTCTTTCTCTTAGATGTTGGTTGTTGCTCCTTCCCCAGCCAGACATGAAAATCTGCCATCACTGTGCTGGTTGCTGTGGAAGCAGTTTCCATCTTGCACAGCAGCATGAAGAGTCAGACTGCAGACTCTTGGATGCAGTAAATTCTGCCAGGGTGGAGACAAAGTTTGTGCTGTTACGAATATATGAATATTCAGTCTAAATGTTTGAATTCTGTCACTTGGAAAAAGCTGTTTAGTGTTGACTCTCTGAGTTTTGAGATGTTGCTTCCAGTGCTTGGTTATAATCACAGGTACTTTAACTTGCTCCAAAATAATCAGTTTATTCCCTATTTGCTGAATTGGGTTTAGTCTCAGAGAGTTGTTGCAATTGTCCTACACAGGCAAACCTATGTGACAGACCTTACATGGTATTAACAGGGTGTGTGCAGGTTTGGGTACAGTTCTGTAGCACTGATTTTTTGTGCTTTTGGTTTCAGCAGTCTGAGAAGTTGGTGCTTCTTACACTCCCACTTTTTATCTTGGTAATGAAAAGAGGAAGTGAACCAGATTGGATCAAATCCAGCTGATGTCTGTGTTGTTCTCACAGTCACTGCTCCTGGAGGATCTCATCAGTCTTTGAATGTGCAGGAGTGTGGCTGTTCTGGTCAATGTCTGCCAACAGAGGCTGTTCCTGGCAGGGGTGCATCTGAGTTATTGCAAGTAAACACTGGGAAGATGTTCTGTACTGCATTGCAGGGCATGAAACTGCTGATTTCCACCCTCCTCCTCCCTGTTCACTCCATCTCGGTGGCACACTGATCTGTTGGAACAGATCCGGTCTCTGCTATCTCACCTGATTAACAACTCATTGCAAACACAATCATTCCCTCCCCCAGCTTTCCTGAAGTGTGTGGGGAGTGCTTGTGAAATTCTCCATTCCTGGATGCTGCTGTTAGGGTTTGTCCTGGCACCCAGGCAGGAGGATTTCTCTCTCAAACTGCATATGTCTGAATGAATCATCATGCAGTGCTTTTAAATCATTTGTTCAGACAGAGAAAGTGCTGCTACTGCTGCTGGTAGTAGTGCTTGGGAATGGTGGTGAGACTGAGGCCATGAGGGATGTTCAAATTCTACTGTAAAATTGCTTTGGTGTGGTTGAGGAGTACAAAGAAATACTTGGATTGCAGGCTATTGTTGATTTGTAAAAATCCCTGTTTTCTTCTTAGGGAGCTTCCTTGAACGAGATAGTCTTCACTGATTTTATTTTTGAGTAAATTATAAACAGTTGGAGTTAATGCTTGATATCTGGTTTCTCTTACTTCATTCCAGGCCTTCTGGGTTTGGGTGCAAAAGCTATGAGAGAGGGACTGTACTGAAGATTTCCATCTCTGTGGCACCATTCAGCACCACAGATTTCTGTGATCTGTGGCTTTACAGAGGTGCCTGATGCTTATTGCTTGTAGCTGGTTTAGCTGCAAACCATGATTTGGTGTGTGAAATGGAGGTTTTGAGTTTCATATTTTGTTAATGTGGACACCATTGCAGCTACATGTCTTTTTCCATAGTGATCCCAAGCACAAATGCTTTTGTTCTTTCTGTAAAAATAACAGGCTTCATTCTGAATTTGGAACAGCACGATGCATTTAATGCATCTTCTGTTACAGCCCTTGCCTTGTGCTTTAACTTCTTTAATTATTCTGTCACTGAGTCAGTGCAAGAAGTTCTCACACAGGTAAAACTTCCTGCAGGCATTGAATTTAGACACAGCTCTTCTAAACTGGAGGAGCATGAACTTATTTCTTTTGGCTGGGGGTTAATGACATATGGAGCAACACATTTTAACAGCCAGCTAGTTATGGCTGACTGTGTGCATCTATAGCTCAACTGTTTTGCTACTAATTTAACTTCATGTTTATGTGTGTTTTCAGCCCACATATATTCCTATGCTTGCACATGTATGCATCTTTCTTCATAATAGATAAGAATATAGAATCATAGAATGGGAAGGAACCCATAAGGATCATGGAGTGCAGCACTCCAAGCAATCTGTTCATATATGTATGTGTGACATTGTTCACAGGGGTCTTAGGATGAGGGAAGAGATGAGGATCTGGCTCCATGTTTCAGAAGGCTTGATTTATTATTTTATGATACATATTATATTAAAACTATACTAAAAGAATAGAAGAAAGGACTTCATCAGAAGGCTAGCTAAGAATAGAATAAGAAGGAATGAATAACAAAGGCTTGTGTCTTGGACAGAGTCTGAGCCAGATGACTGTGATTGGCCATTAATTAGAAACAACTCTATGAGACCAATCACAGATCCACCTGTTGCATTCCACAGCAGCAGATAACCATTGTTTACATTTTGTTCCTGAGGCCTCTCAGCTTCTCAGGAGGAAAAAATCCTAAGGAAAGGATTTTTCATAAAACGCGTCTGTGACATGTATGCAAGTAATTTATAGCTAAATTAACACCAAATTCTTCACAGGGACTTCTCTGCTTTCACCCTCCTTTGTTTTAAGGCAAAATATGAACTGTGATATGACATCTGCATCCCACTTCTGACAGGTCCACAGACTGTAGTCTTGCAAGGGAAAGCTCTCTGAGACCACTTCAAAAGATTTCCTTGATGTTTAATGCCTGGAGAGGATAGATGGTATATCCTGTTCGAGAAGACCTGCTCTTGCTGGTCTGTCTGTGACCCCACAGGCATAGAAACTGTTTATAACTGAGCAAGAATTCCCTTTTCCCCTGAAGGTTTCTGTGTGTCTCGAGCGAAACCTGCAGCAGAGATGGACACAGACGGCTTTGGGGAGCTGCTGCAGCAGGCAGAGCAGCTGGCAGCCGAGACAGAGGGGATCTCAGAGCTGCCACACGTGGAACGAAACCTGCAGGAGATCCAGCAGGCCGGGGAGCGGCTGCGCTCCCGCACCCTGACCCGCACCTCCCAGGAGACCGCCGACGTCAAGGCGTGAGTACGGAGCACTGGGGACTCTAATGGGCCTGGTGTTCAATGTGGGGGGAGTCCTGCTGGGAGAAATAAAATATAAGGAAATAAAGATAGTGTAGAAAGTAATCTTACCCCTAAGGAGTTGCAGCTGGGCCAATTAGCAAGGATTAGGAACAGGCCTGACTTTAACAGGCCACAGCTGTAACCAATGAGAAGAGTGCTATAAAAGAGTGGGTTGGCTGGTTAAGAAGGGAACTGGAGTCAGTTGGCTGCCTTGTGAAGAAGAAAGACTCTGCTCTGAGGAGTAGCCCACGAGAAAACACCAAGAAGGTATGAAACTTGTGTAACAGGGAGACAACAGTATGGAACCCCTGCAATAAGATGACAACAGAATGACTGCAAAGCTTGTGTTCCTTTTTTTTTTTTTTTCTTCCAACCTTTCTCCTGCTTCCGAAAAACAACAGCATAGTTGAAGGGTTTATCTGAGGAGCTACTGTTCTTGATTTTGGACACTAAAGCCAAAAGGTGCAGTACCTTGTTCTGGCTGCTGCTGAAGATGTTTACCAACATGGTGTACATTTTTTTCTGTTTGGAAGGATTTGGCAGCTTTGCAGCACTGCAGTGGAACAGCAGAAAGACTTCAGCAGGGCTGAGGTGTTTACATAGACACGTAGGGCTGTTCAAAGTTTGGTTCTGTGCAGTTTTTGTGACACGTCTGGGAGCACTGTCTGTGTGTGGCAAGCTGACCTAAATATTGGCAATGAGTCTGGGTTTGGAGTTCTGTCTGTTCAATACTAATTTCATATCTGTACAATTTCTTCCTTACAGATCAGTTCTTCTTGGGTCTAGAGGACTTGATATATCTCACATTTCTCAGAGGCTTGAGAGTCTAAGTGCAGCCACTACATTTGAGCCTCTTGAACCTGTGAAGGACACTGACATCCAGGTAGGGAAATTTCTGACATGTGAATTACACTGCCTTTGCCACTGCCATTCCTGTGCTGTGGTGCAGAGCTGTTCTAAGGCTTCTGTGGAGATCATTTTGCTCTCTGTTTAATTCACTGGCTAGAGGAAATGTAGAGGGGAGATGCTGCTTTCGATGCTGAAGGATGTTTGAGTTAGCCATGAGAAGCAGCATTAAATACCAAGATAACAGAAGTATTTTAAGTTCCAAATTCTTGCTGAAGTCAAGAAGAACTAGGTACATACTTAATCCCTTTGTGGACCTGTCTCTGTTGGCCTTGCAAGCCTAAATTGTGCAGGGATACCTCTCTCATAGTTTTGAAACCTTTCTTATGTCGGATTGGAAAAACACGTGGAACCACTTTTGAGGCAATTTTGAGGTGTTGGAATAGGGGGCATTTGAGTCAACAATCAAAAGAGGTGAGTATAGCTTTTTTTCTTTCACTGTATCACAGATGTCATAACCTTGTCTTGGTGATACACTGAATTTGCTGTGGTTCAAATGCTTTACCAGATGATTTTATCTTGTAAAGTGTCCTGTAAATTTTCTCTGGGTGTCTTAAAAATTATTGTGACCCATCTTGTTTTGCTTTCTGATTGTTGCCTGCCCTTGTAGAATATCTTCATGATGAAACCTGCAATATTCATTACTCAGTTAAGAGCTGGTAGTGGAATTGATGTTGTGGGTTGCATTGAAATGTAACAGTCTGAATTACTGATTAATCATTTTAAAGCTCATCTTTTCTCTCCTTTCTGGCAGATGGCTCACTTAAGAGGGCTAGAAGAGTTGTAAGCTCTTCTTTCTTTTTCTGCAGAAGTAGTATGCTAAACTACTTAACTTCAGGAGGGGAAGCGAGGCAGGTGAAATTACCTGATTTTATCTAATGTATGTTTAGTTTTGCATTTGGTGCCATCCATTTTGGGTGCAGAGCCCTTAGTTGAATCTCATGCTAGTGTTAGGAGCCCTGTGGTCTCCTGTCTTCAGGCAGACTTATTTAACCCCAGTTTTCTAAGGCCTGTCTTTCACTAAAGATTAGTACTCTCTGGAGACTTCATATGTTGCCTGGTCATAGAGTGAGAGCTCTAAACCACTGGCATTGTTCACTTTCTGTCTTTTCTCATTTTATCCCTTTGCCCCAATTTCTGATGTTGTTGTCTTTCTAATTGGTGATGTTAAACTTGGTACATGTCTTTCTTGACCTCATTCTGTCTAGATTTTTTTCAACAACCCTTGCCTCTTTTTTGTTTTTCCTTTTTGGTTTGGGTGTTTTTTTTTTTTTTTACTACTGCTGTTAATTCTTTGATTTCTACAGTTTTTCCTTTCTGTTGTAAGAAGAATTTTATTGTAGATTGTCAAGCCCAGAAGCAGTAGAGCGCTTGACTCTTTGGAGCTGAGATTTGTGGCACATGAGAAAATGGATATGATTGCATAATAAACATATTTTATATTATTGCTGGTTACCTAACTAAAATATGAAGTTGATATTTTTTCCTGATTATACCAGATCTCAAGACCTTATTTGAAATGGTGATTCTAGTATATTCTGGTAGTAATCTTAGTATGTTTTCTTCTCTCTAGTACCGTTTTTAGTTGCCCTTGTCAATATTTGAATGTATCCTCGTGTTCAGGAAAAGCTCCAAATTTAATATAAAACCAGTGATTAATTGCAAATCATCGTGTTTAGGTGGCCAAATCAGCCAATGCAATTCAGTGCTTTCTTCAGGAAAACAGCTAAAAAGTACAAATGAGAAACAGGATTAAAATCAATCATTTAAATCAAAGTTCCATGTTTGCTGTGTTGAATCATGATTAACGCTAGTGATTTAATCACTGATCACTTCAGCAACTCATCTCTGAGGCCTAATACTTGTGTGCTTTGAGTCTTACATTTTTTTTTGCAGGCCATGTGCAGAAAACATTCATAGTCAATTAGCTCAAAGTGATTTGCAAGGGGAAGGATGGCAAGGGGCTCCAATTCAGATCATCTTGGAGGCACATGAGCCAAGTGTCAGTTTTAAATGTTCTTGCTTGCTTTTGCAGTTAATAGGTGCAAGGATTTTTTTGTCTTGCAGAGCGTCATCCTCTGCTCTGAGGATATTTGCAGTCACATCTCAAGCTGTCTGGCTGGTGTCAGCTGTGGTCTGTACCTATCTGTAGGTTCTGGTATGCAGTCATCAACTCTTTTAGAACAGTTTTTATTAAGTTTTTGTTAGTTATGTAAGAGGACCTTTGTGTTAGACACTGCTGGTAGTCCTACCTCTGTTAATCAAGAGGTCTTAAAATTATTTGATGCTTTAGATAAAGATGTGCTGCAAAAGTTTATTTTTCTATGTTACTTTTTCTTGTAACTCCTGATGATTGTTGGGATTTCTTTTCCTTGTTCCTAGATAGTTTGTTAAGTCTTCTTCAGATGTGTTGTGTTTGTTTTGGGACAGATGAAGCCATCCCTGTGCACTGTGTAGAATCCTTCCTCCATAAGCTGTTCCCATTGTATCTGGCAGGCAGTGTGCAGAGTGATTTAAGGGAGGGGTCTGCTTTATTGCTTTACAGGATTTACTGTTCCTCTGCTGTTATTCAATGTTTACACAGGTGTACTAGTAAACTTTAATTCTATGGATTGAGAATTCCTGTTCTGTTCTGCATCAAGCCCTCAGCCTGTGCCTTCTGGCATTGTCATCTTTTTAACCAGCAAAAACTTCTTCACATATTCATAATGAACTTGGTCCACACTTTATCATCAGTGTTATAGGCTCAACTGTCCTTCCTCAGACCTGTCTTTTCCTGATGCTCAGAACCCTGTGTAGTTTGCAGCAAGTTTATTTAGCCTGAAATCCCATCTGAAACTTGTCATTTGTAGATTCTTTAACACTTAATTATTCTTGTCTGTGTGTTCCTCATATCTGTCCCTTAATCTTCAGTTTGAGCACATATCAATTCATAAATACTTTACAGCATCATTAGCCAAAGAGATTTTTTGGGGGTGAACACCTGAGACTGGAGGTCTGTGCCCTCTTCCCTCTGAAGCGGTGGTGGGGCTGCACTGCTGCAGCCTCTGTGCAGCACTGCACAAGATAGGGTGGTGGATGGCACAGACCTAATGCATAGCCTTTGCTGACTGACTGTTGCAGTTGTGTGAAAGCTACAAATATAACTAAATCTTTATTGTATGAATTTTAGGGTTCTGCTGACTTTTAAATTCTAGCAAAGCTCTTACAGCATGAAAATACTCTTTAGACGTTCTGCCACATCACTCCTTTGCATGTAGAGATTTCTCTGGCAGTTTGCTTGAGCTTTCCCTGCACTCTTACCTTAAAGCGTTTATTTATTGTCTCTGTTCCTTCTTCCATTGCAGTCTGTTCTAGCAGCCTGTGGGAGGCCAGCACAGAGAGATATGCTAGAATCTAATCTCTCAAATGATGGCAATCAGCCCTGCAGAAGGAGAGTTCCAGGAAATACTCCATTTCTTATGGAGAGAGTAAAACAGCAAGAAAAATCAGAGGGAAGCATCCTAGGGCATGAAGTCCCAGGATGCTGGTGCAAGACATTCAGAAAGTGCTAAGAGAATCTAGGAATTCACCTTAATAGAAGTCTCAGCTTGGGTTAACAAGCAGGAGGGACTTTCTGTACAGAGCCTCTTTAAATGGTACTCTATAGTGCTGACTAAAAAGTGCACCAAATTGCAGCTCAATTAATTATCTGAATTATTTATCAGTTGTAAAATGTAGATTGCTTGCACATAAAAGGGTTGTGAGTCCAGGAAATGTCTCCCACTAGAGCAGTAGGCCGGGAAGATTATGTAAAAGATTCTAGGCTTGCCATTAAATTATAAGAATTTGTATTTTTCCTCTCTCATTTCAAAGTTTGTTATTCAATTGCATGCAGAACAACAAGCACTTCTCGCAGTAAATCTGTTTTATAATAATTCTTTTATCAGGAGTTTATAAAGATCAAGATTTTTCTAAATTGTCAAAATGCCCTTTTTTGGCAAAATCTTTTCAAAACTGAATGCATTAGTCAAGTGCTTGTTGATCTCATATTTAGCATGTATTTATGTGCTTGGGTCTTTTTGTTTGTTTCTTTTTGGCTTATAAAAATCCAAGGTAAGGGCCGGATCATGCAAATCTGTATCCCAAAGGTGGGTTATGGGAATATAAACATAACATTGCCATTCTGTTCAGAAAAGGTATTTCTTCACTCTTCCAAAGATGCAAACCACGATGCCCTCTTCTAATGACCACAGCAGATCCTCTCTCAGGTTGCAGTAATTGCAGCCAGAGGAGGAATCATTCCAAAACTGTGGGGAGGCTGTGCTATTGTAAGGTGTGAGGTGGGACCTGGCCCCTGCACTTGTGCTGTTTGGTTTATGTGTGGAGGTCAGAGAGAGATTCAGTGCTGCTCTTTTAAACTGATTTTTGGGGTACCAGGTAGGAGTTAGTTGCTAGATCAAGGCCTGATTTCTTCCTGCTGAGATAATTTGACTGTTACAATGTATGTTATGCTTTTTATTTGAACATGTCACTGGGCTTGATACTAGATTTGGACCCCGCTATGCTTGTTTTGAAAAATAAAAGCCCAGAGTCATGGTGGTAATTTCAAAAAATGGTTTTGCTCTAATTTTTCTGGCTCAGTCCAGCTCTGTGCAGATTTGTGAAATGAATGCTAGAAGGAGACACAAGCTCTCCTTGCATGCGTTGCTTATCTGCTTAGAAAGTTTGGGGTGAAGGCCTGGCTCCATTACACTGCAGGAAAATTTTGTTGAGTTATCTCATTTGTACAAGTTTCACCTTGGCCTTCTGACCTAGGCACAGCTGAAATGAAAGGTTGCATACTAGGGTTTGGTCTTGATTTCTGGATGTGGATATTCAGAATATTGACTGAGTAGCTCTCTGGAGGCCCAGATACAGAAATAAGAGCTTTTATCTAAATGAGGCCAGAGGGTTAGACTGAAATCTCTCTGAGTGACATGAGAGACAGACTGAAATTAAGTATGTGGGGTATTTTGAAGCTTTTCAAAGTACTGTAAATAGGTTTTGTATCAAAGGTAGCTTTAACTTCTGCTTTAGTGTTGATAAAATCTGGATCCCAGGGTGCTCTCCCCAACCCTCTGTTCTGTTTGTGTGTATGCATGGGTATGACTTGTAATTTAAAAATTCTTACTCTGGCATCAGGTACTGAAAGGGTGCATTATTCAACAGTTGAGCTCTTATTGCTATTTTATGTTACCATTTGTGATATACTTTGTGGTATCTGCTAGAATAATGCCAAAGCCTGTGGTAAGCTACTAGAGTGTAACTAAAATCAGAGTTTATAAATGGAAACGCTGACACAACCTTAAAGGGCCAACCTCAAGTGCTGTTCACCATCCATTGTTTGCATTAGCTTAGCTTGAAAATGCATTTTTCCTTTTGCAGATTTTGTCCTTTCTCATTTGCCAGACATTGATTTCTCCCCCCGCCCCCAAGTCCTTCAGTTCTAATGGAGCTTGAAATTAAGGTGGCTTCATTTTTCTGTGCTTCCTTGTTCTCCCTAATCAATGACGCCAGCACAGCTGTGTGGGCCTTTTAACCATTGCAGAGCCGTGGTGGTGAATGCAAGAGGACAACCTTTGACCTTGGTTCTTTTAGGGTTGGTCATTGGCTGTTGGTTTCTTTGCATTGCTGCAGTCCAAATGAAAAATACTATTTCTGATCATAGTTGGGAATTCTTCAAAAACTATAGGAATGTTTGGCTCCAAAAATGCTTCTCTTCAAAGGTTCTTGGAAGTCATTTTTTAGTCCTCCCTTTACTAGTGCATGCTGGTATCAAACCCTGCTGTCTTCTTTGCCTAGGTTGTCTTGCTGATTGCATTCAGGATTTTAGCCTTAATGTTACACATTTAGGTGTGTAAATCAAGAATAGAAATATCCTGGTAATTAAATGTGGCCAGAGGCAGTTTGCACACAATTGAAGAAAGCAGTGGTGGGGAATGAATGAATATATTGACATGCAGCAAATGGAGCTAAGGGATGTGGACCTTGGAAATACAAATTACAGAAACTTCCTCAGCTCATCTCTGCTGTGTTTGATGTCTCCTTCTTCTAAGTAATGTGTAACAATTTTACATAAACTGCAGCCTGCCTGTGCTCTCTGCTGGCTGCCATGGCTTGGGCAGCTCACAGGGACCAGTGGCCTGTCTGCCACCTCCCTGGCACTGAGAGCCTCCCAGGGCCCCTCTGAAGGACCAGGCTGGCCCAGAGCCTCCCAAGGTCTGTGCTGATTAAAGGATGCCCTGGGAAGTACCAGGCTGAGTATAGGTTGGGATGTGACTAAGATTGAAGAGTTCAGGCTTCTCTGTTTTATAGCCAGCATGGGGTTTTGGGGTCTGTTTTGGTTTTAAGTTAAAAGGAATAAAACCCAACAAAACTAAAACACCCCCTTCTTTTTGGCATTAGGTAGGTGCATGTTTGTAATTTACATCTAAGCAGCAATATTCTCTAGTTTTCATTACTGCTTTAGTGGCATGATTTAGTGCAGTTTTTAATGACCCTGGCCTTATTAACCTTAAAAACAAATATGCATATCTCCAAAAAACCCAAACCATGGTGCCTTTAATGTAGAATACTCAGGCGTTTCATTAGTTGGCCAAATTACAGTCATTCAGTAAATGTTCTGATAGTGAATTATTTTAAATTTTGTTTTATTTGCTTGGTTGCATGCTAATTGGAGTAGTTATGTGGTGATCTTCCAGTTCATCATGGTTCTGATCATGGATTCCTAACCTTAAGGGGTTGGGAACAGGGAGAGAAGATAAATAATCTGCCTTTCTCTTTTATTGTGAGTAAATAAGAGGGTAAGAAAGATATTTCAGAACTTTATGCTAATGCAAGGTCATGAGATGGAAAAATTGGGAACTGCTTCTAGTAGCTGTATTTATTGATCTATTTAAATTCTGCTGTGTCCTGGCACATTTCACATTTCCTGTCTGTTTAATCCAGATACATTCTTTGCATCTCAAATTGGGACAACTGTAAACTTCTAATAAATGTTTTTGTAACAGATACTTCAAACATCTTTAAACATACCAGATTTTGAGTCATACTGCTTGACTTTATTCCCCCTCCCCTGTTTTTTTTCTTTTGCCATGTAGCTCTGCCCTTGTTTGAAAATGGTTCCAGTTTCTAATTGAATGTTAACTTGTATTCCTTTGAAGGAGCAAATACAGCATATAAAGACAGTTTGGACATCACATATCCAAAATGCAGCCTCTCCTCTGCTGAGGTTTAGACATCTCCACTTCTCTTGTTATCAGTGCTGGATCCTTTCATAGCTGGAACTTGGGAGCAAACCTGGGTGTGAGGATCTGAGGCAGAATTTCACCACCACCCTGCTTGTAGCAGTGTTACTATTGCAAGGAGTACTGTGGGATCATTAATGACTTCCAGGATCTGTGTTGCATCTGACCAGGGGATGTAATTTCTGGCAGTGTGGTACCTCTTAGTGTCATGCTGTCCCATTAATTTAGTGCTCACTGAGGGCTGGGATTGGCTGCTGACCTAGGCTGTGTGTGCTCAGCATGTGCAAATGAACTGTTGGAATTGGTGTTTTCATGGTGCAGGAAAAATTTAGTAGAATGGTTTCATCTCTGCATTTATACAGATTGGTGAGAAGAAGCAATGCTGAGATGTAACCTGGCAATTTGCCTCCTCCTCATATCTTGTGATAGAGCACTCACTTGGATTAAAAAAATGGTTTTATTTATTTGAGGCTCAAATGTAGCTTTTGCAAAGCATAACTCCTGTTTTGTCTTGTAACATTTTTTAAACCATTACAAATAATGCGCAGACCTTATAGGAGAGGATTTGGAGTTTTCCAGTACCTTTATTATAGCTCTGAAATGAAAGATTTGCAGGGCTGTGCTGGAATTTCAAAGTGGAACTGATTATACACAGAAGTGAACCTGGTTCATCTATGTTGCATTTAAGGAAAAAAAAAGTCAAAAATTAACAAGAAGATAATTGAGATTTCTAATATACGAACAACATTTTGTATAGTAGCAGTATAATACCATAATTTGGAGGGAGGGGTAATTATTTTTTACATATTTATTTTTAAAGCAATCCAGTTTTCTCAGTGGACCTTGGTGTGACCTTCTAGTGCCTCTGTGGAAATTGGAAATGGAAGCTCTTGGCTTTGGGAAGCCCTACTCACAGCCAGAGGGGTTGTTGAGGGCACTTCTCACTCATGGCAGGAGCTTTCAGTCCCAGTGTTGCAGTGGGTTAATGGAGTTAAGCCATAAGTGTGGGATGGAGAAATTAACATTTACCTATTTAAATCAATATGGCTTTTTAACTCTTCTGAAAAAGAGGAGAAAGAAACTGAAGTTTCCCAAGTGCAGTAGGAAAAAAAAGAATTTTGATCTTCAGCAAACTTGTCTGAAATGAGACAAGAGGGGCTTGGAGCTGATCTGTAAGAGAGATGAAGTTGTTAACTTTCTCCTGAGCTATTGTTTCTGTGGGGTTTTTTTGCTAGTCTTTATTACATGAGCATTGTCTTGGCCATTTTTCTCAACTAATCCCTCATGGTGCTGTGAGCAAATCACTCTTCCACAGGGGAAATCTGTATTGTAGGCCAGATTCTCTTGGTGAACTCCTGTGGTCTCAAACAGCATAAAACCCTGGACATTCTGTTTCCAGTGAGGCAGTTCATCAAATTTATTAGGAAAAGCAGCAGCTGCTGCAGCTCTCAACTCCCTCCCCTCCTCTCAAGCTCTCCCCTCATTTACTCAGGCCTCTTGAAAGTGTTACAGGACTGATGAATTCCAGTGGGGTTTATTACTGAACCATTTGTGAAATTTGGCAGTCTGGGAAAGGCCCCAGGTTGTGCATGCCCTCCTCTCCCCTGTCATAATAAGTCACTTTGACTCCACATCCAAAATCTTAATCCTAGGCATTATCAAACTTTGGTTTAAAGCAGTCACTGACTAAAAAGTGTGACAACTCTTTATCAGTGACTGGGCATCAAATTGTGGATGTACTTAAGCTTCCCCATACAAAACAACAGCCTGAAAATTTGGCAGTTTATGGGAGAAATGTTTGGGTTGTGTGCAGGGATGTTTTTTAACTTTTCTTTTTGAGGTCAAAATGAAATTCTTATTCCTGCCAAGATCTGTTCCTGAAAGAAAGTTGCAGCCTTTTGAGGCAGAACTAAGGATACATGCATTTGTCGAGCTTATTTAGATTTTTGGCAAAACTTCCGTTCTCACTGTCCCCTGTTTTTTCCTATCCTTTATTTCTCATCTTTCTTCCACTCGTTTTTTTTTTCTTTCTTACTCCAGTTGTGTTCATTCTCTTTGCTTTTCTGCTCTGAATTCATGTATTACCTCCTCCCAGCACTTTACTCAGGTCTCTGCTTTGACACTATTTGGGATGCAAAAGAGTTATTTGTTTACTTTGAGCTAAAATATTAAACTGCTCAAACAAAAAGCAGTTACTGTGACATGTCTCATTGCTTTTCCATGCATGTGGGAATGACTGAAAGAAGCTTAGAGAGATGAGTTGGAAATTTCCTATACAATTCCATTATTTGTATCTCAGTAAGCATACAAGATGCATGGTAGTCCACAGAAGTACCAGAATGCTTATGCAGCATGATGAGCCACAGCAAACAGAGCATCTTTTAAATTAATTGGAACAGCATGCTTGATTGTTGCTTGGTAAAAATGGCTTGAGAAGGTTGAAGAGATTCAGTTTTAAAATAACTTAATAGAGGAATGAAATACCATGTTGCTAGGTGGTGTGACTGCAGTGGAAGTCTCTGTGGACTATACTTTCTGAGCATAAATTTCTGGATTATATGTTCTCTTCAGTGTCTACTGTGGGATGGAGGGGGAAGGGGGTGAGAAGTTTTGTCAGGGGTGGTGTTTTTGAGGGGGCAAAGGGAGGTTTCCCAGTGTCACACAAGTGCTGTTCAAAGGCTGATGAATGAGGAAAGGCAGTGGTAAACACCTCAGTGCTTAGTTTTAGTTTCAGCAGCTTTATTAAACCTTTATTAAACTTTTTGAATCTTTCAGTTGATTGTTCTAGGCCTGATTCAGGGATATGGGATCAGCTGATAGTAAAGTTGTCGTAGTTGGTTTCTTAGATTGCATTTGGGACACGTGTTTGGTTGCCTCTACAAACTTACATTCAGTGCCAGATAACTCGGAGGAGAAACGCTGACAAAGATATTCATGGGAATATCAACTTGCTTTTTTAGGCTTTACCTTGTTCCGTAGTGATCAGAGACTGGTTATCCTGAAGCACAAGGAATAATATTTCTTTCCACAATTTCAGTGTTAAGCTCAGCTCCAGGTACTGTCAATATCCATACACGTACTGAGTCACTTCTTAATCCCATTATGGCTTTGGCCTTGCCATCTTCCTGTGGCAGTAAACCCTACAATCCAATTACAGATTATGTTAAAATTTATTTCCTTTTATTGGTTTTGAGCGTGGCATCATTTACACAGACATTGTTTCCTTTTGTTCAGACCTGTAGCAACTGGATTTCAAGATCTGCCCTTTCTAGAACACTTCACTTAAAGTACCAGCTCTTAGTTGGTTCCTTTTTTTAATGTTACTCATCCCAAAAGTGTTCCCAGACCATGTCACGTGCTTCTGAAAATTCCCTAAGTGTGTCCTGCAGTTTCTCTTTTGAGGGTGTCTGTCCAGCTGACAGAGTGTGGTTGATAACACCAGTTTGTTTGGTTTTTCTGATAATGATGCTTGGTGTAGCCAAACTCAGTGTGAAGGGCAGATGTAGTAATCTGTGAGGGATTTGCTTTTAATCTCCGATAAATGGGAGTGCATGGGTGGGAATAATGTACAGTATCATGACAAATCCTTATCTCTAAACACAAGTCAGTAGCATTCTTTGGGCCAGATTCTAATGTATGAGAAAAGAAATTTCTGAAGAGAATGGGGGAGGAAATGCAGAAGAAAAAAAAAAAAAAAACAAACCATGTTTCAAATAGATGATAAAACCTGTGTGTTATCTCCAGATCCTCTGAGCAGTAATTGATTTTGCCTGCTATGGTTACCATACAGTAACTCTGAAACATTCATTATTTCTTTCCTGCCCCAAGGCTTGTAGCAGAAAATGACATATTTAAATCCTTTTACTCTGTCTGTTAAGTAGATAGAAAATCCTGAAGGTTTTAATGAATGTGAAATAAGTGCTAAAGCAGTAGTCAAAGACTCGCCATTGTTTTGACTAAATGAGACTGTGACCATCTTTAAGCTGTAGTGAATGCTGGAAGCTGGATGCAGAGATCCATCTTGCTGTGGAATTACACATTTGAACTCTGTACTCTGGTTTTTCATTTGTTTCTCACAGATTTAACCCTGCTATATTTCTTTTAGTCCCCCCTCTATCTTGATTTAATTTTTCCAAGGTTAAAAATGGCTTATCCAGAAAATTTGCAGCTCATTGCTAATGGTAAGAAGGTTGGTTACTCAACAGATACAGTGAATCAATATCACTTCTCTTATTTTTGTTTTGCTGTTTTACTTGAGGTTAATGTTTTGGCTTCATATTTCCTGGTAAGGTAAAGTATATGACATTGCTGTGCATAATTAGCTAAAGTTATGCTAAATGTTGTGTTGTTTGTCTGTGGTATCATACTCTTAGATGCCTTATTCTCTACCTTTTCTAATGTCCTCTTGTTTTTTTGTTTTCCTTGTCTGAGAAAAGTTTTTGGGTTTGTTTTTTGGATTTTTTTTTTTATGAATTATGAAAATAAGCACTCAAGGTGGACACCTCCTCTGGCTTGTTGCTGGAGCAGGGGGAAGCTGAGCTGAAAATTATTCCCATCAACTAGTAGTGTGAAATCTTTGGCTGAGAATTGATGGTAACTTGTCACTCAGTTATATCCCTGTTAGTCACTACAGCAGAATTGTTGGCTTTCTCCTCCTTTCTCCTTATTTCCTCTGATTTACTTTATTTGCTTTTGCCTTGCTTTGACATTTTCTCTCAGGGAAATCTTTCCAGGATGTAAGGGGTGTCACACTGTGTCTCTTGAAAGCTGTCAGAAGGCAGCTGGGAATCTCCAGGCCTTCCTGCCTCCTGTTGTATGCTGGGCCCACCAGTCAGCAGGGCAGTCCTCTGTGAGAAAGAGTCTGGGGCTTGTTTTTGAGGGCTGGATAGTTCTTGCTAATATTTAGGGGTGCTGAATTTGGGGAGGAAACATTACATTTGAGTCCATGTATCCCCAGGAATGCCAGAACTGAATGGCTTTTGCAAAGCATCACCAGGAAAAGAGAAGGAAGTCTTCATCAGTCAGAAGTTATTTCTATAATAAATACCCAAAGCTAAATTTTGAGAAATAACATTCTTCTGTAGCAGAATAGCAGAACAGATCTCCTTCCTGCAGGGGGTTGAATCTGCAGTTTGTCTTAAAGGGCAGAATTTAGTTGTTTGTCTCCACTAGATCTGTCTTCTCTTGGTTGTAAGTTTGCTCTATTTGTCTTAGAAAATTTCTTCCTCAAACTCTTAGGCATGCATTTCCTCTGAAGAAGCTGCTGTAACATTTTCTCTCTCTGAGATGAAATTTTAATTTCCAGCCAATATATTATGTATTAGCAATGCATCCTGGCAACAAATGTTGCTTGAAACCACATATTCAGAGAGGAAGGTGGGAAGCGCAATTCGAAGACTCATGTTGCAGAGACAGCTCAGCAGAACATGTTGCATGTGGGAAGTGCCCCTGTGGATCCAGAGAAGGTTCCTCTTGAAGGAGTTTCATTTGATCATAAAATCATTTGATTTTATGCAGATCTCTGAGGTGGATCCTTTTGCCTTCAGCACCCCTGATTGGTGCCATCCACAGGAAGGAACACACCTTTTACTGGGCATTTGCAAACCAGTGTTTGTCTTGTGGCAAGCGTTCTGGATGGTTATGGTCATCCAGACAAAACATGGAAACTTTGAAACTGGAAGGTCAGATGCTGAAGGAGGAGAAGGACAGCCACTATTTAAAATGCAAATGGCTTTTGCTGGGCTTGCACTGTACCTGGTGTAAGAGTTAGAATCTCGTTGTCCATGCTGCTGCAGGCTGTGCCTTCCCATTAGTGAGGCTCTTTCTAGTGTCAAAGGCAATGGCTTGCTGATCTCATCTTCTTCCTAACTGAAGTTCCAGAGTGATAAATTGAAAACTATCATGACCAGTATCTTCTACCTCCTCTGTGCTTTATGGAAAACACATGCAGTGAAACAGAGTATCTCCCATGTGCAACTAAAGAAAAGGTCTTTTTGTGTCTTTCACAGTTAATTTTTCAGAGTGTTGCAATTTGTTTTTGTAAGCTGGATGGGTAGTCAATGCACCTGATTGAGAACCTAAGGAGTTCTGTTAAATATGTGAATTAGTGCACAGAGAGTAGGTAGGCAGGACCTCAGAGTTGTAACAACTCCTGAGCTTATTGATTTATTTTACTCCAGTTTTTACATCTTGAAACAACCCTTTGCTACAGTTATAGCACTGGATCATTTGTCTTTCTGTGTCATATTGACTAATTATTTTTTAAAAATGAACTTGCAGCTTCCAGAGCAAATCAGGAGTGACACCATATCAGCACCATAGGTGGCAACCTCTTCCTCAGACAGAGAGACCTCCACATGGTCACACAGCAATGCTGCTTTTGTAAGGCTGCTGGCCCTGCCAAGTGCCAGATCTCAAGGGCTGAAGTACTGACCCTTCTAATACTGTTTGTGAAATCAGTGCAGTGAGTTAGTTTATTGATAGGCACAGTTTCACAACCAAATCTTGCTTATTCAGACTGACAGTCTCACAGCTAATTCCTTTGGACTCTTCCAGAGCCATCATATGTATAAATAATTTAAGTATAGCACTATGTTTTGGAGTGTTTGTATGAATTCAGAGTGTTTTGATACTCTGTGGTACATTCCATCAGAGTAATCTTATGTGTGGGATCATCAGAGCTTCCTTTTGCATTAATACCAAAGCTTTAGTTAATTGTTACTTCTGATTGCCCTACAAAACTGAAAGAGCTGTCTTTTGTCCCTTGGTTTTTGAGTATGGTTTGGGCCTGGATTTTTATTTGTTTGTTTTTCCTATTAATCTCTGAACAACTCGCCTAGATGCTACTAGAAGCATCTGCTGAACAAGCTGTTGCTACCAGCAGTAGAAGTAAAACTCTGCAGATGCAATGTCAAATTTCTGGCCAGTAGTTCATGTGTTTATTACAAAAAAAACTTACCCTGATTCTTAGGATGTGTCACTGAAACATCTTTTAAAAGACTTTTAAACTTTATTTTCAAGAGAAAATTTAGCTATTTCAAAGCTTAGGTACATTGGCAGGCCTAGGACATAGAAGCCCAGGGAAATGAAGGCTGAGATAGGAGCAGGTTCATGCAAATCAATATTGAGTGTAACTGTAGTGGTGTCAGGATGGGAATCTCCAGCAGAGCTGCAGTTCAGTGTATTGAATTGTTACAGGGTGCAGCCTGGTGGGTTACTGGCAGTGCACACGTGCTGGGCTTCTACTTCCAGTTACAGCAACTTCAGCTCATTGAATGTCACACAGTTTAAAAGTAGGGGCTGGGCTGGGCAGCACAGATTGTGACTGATAGCGGGGAAATGTTGCCCTACAATATCATAACTTTTATTCATGACTGGCTAAAACAATTGGGAGGTTAAATTGCATGTGGAATATCAGAAGGCCTTTGTCCTTGGCCTTTGACTTCTTGATCTCTGTAGAGATCTAAGCAAATGTATCCTCCATAGTTTGTGTCTAATGACAAATTGCATCTTACATTGTTTTATAGCACACTGTGGAAACAACTGAGCAATTAGCTTTTGAAGACAGAGGTTATAAATGAGATATAAAAATGGAGACTTTTCAGGAGTTTCAGGTTTTGGTTTTTCATTTGGGTTTTTCAGGGAAACTGGGGGTGGATTTAGAACAAGAGCTCATAAAGAGCCGATGATGTAGGATTTCAGCACTTGAGATTTATCTATTTGTACTTGCTGACTGAAAGGAGCACATACAAATCAAACCAGCAAGCCACTGTCAGATGTGTTGTGGATGAACAGGGAATGGGGTTTTTTTTCAGAGGTTCCACAGGACAGAAGAAAGAAGAGAATGTCAGTTATAAACTTTGAAAGCAAGTGGCTGAAATATGTTCCAAGAGTATTTTGGAGCAAGAGTGCCAGTTTAAATATTTATGCAGTGTTTTATTGTACTGATTCAAATATTGAATAGCACCTGACCCTTGAATTTTTGGATCCTTGCCTGACTGGCACCCCCTGATGCATATATTTGCTTAGAAAACGGCCTTCTGTGGCAGCTGCTTTTCGTTGCAGGAAATTGGGAAAGCTGGATTTTGATCCAATTTTTGTAATGATTTTTATGCTTGACTTTGAATCCAAGAAATGCCTTCCTATGCATCAGTTTCTTCAGCTGAGAATTAAAAGTTGCATTTACCACTGGCTCTCACAAGATTGTGAGATTCTGTAGTGGAAGCTTATGTGGATGTTTTCGTTTTTGCTGTTTTCTCAGACTTCTTTATTGTTCACAATCCTGATCAATATTGGGCAACATTTAACTGGCCTCCAACTTACACTCCCTCAGATACCACCAGACCCTGTGAAAAAATAAGGCTGTTTCCATCAGTAACTTTCTAGTTTGGCTGCCCCTGTGGTACAGACTGTCAGCAGAGCTCCTCTGCCCACAAGAAACTGAAGCTGTGCTACAAACACCTGTCCACTGGCAGCTCTGCTGAAAACACCCTTTTGTCATTAAAACAGCAGCAGTGGCTGTCACTACTCTGGTCTGGAGATCTTCAACTTCTCTAAGCTGTAATTTGCAAAGATTGCTTTTAGTTGCTGCCGTCAGCTGGGATTGTGGCCATGCAAAAGCCCTTTGAGCTGGCAGTTTAGAGTTGTAGGCTAAAACTTTGGTCAATACAGCTACTGCCTGCTACCCAATAGAATCATTTTATGCAGCAGTATTTAGTAGTGTGGTGACTCTCACCTGAGATGGAGTATTTAGGATGTGCTTGATTTAGAGAGAGTGAGCTGAAGTAGCAGAACCTGCTAGTCAGAGGTGTGGCCTAGGCTATTGCTGGGCACACGCCCTGCTCCTGAGCTTGGGTTGTGCGCTGGCAGCTGCTCCATGGTCTGTGAGCACTTGGGTATTCCTGCCCCTTGCCTGCCAGCCTTGCAGCCATGGCTGCTTCTGCAGAGCTCAACCTCAAGGTGCACATGTCCTGACTTCAAAATATCAGCAAAAAGCCTTTCCAAATTCCCAGCCGTGCTCTGTGCTTGTTTATAGCTGAAACCCCAGGGATGCAAGATGGTTTTAGCAAATAAATGTAAGGGATGTGTGGAGGGATTTCTGAAACAATAATTCTCTGTTTCCCTCTGTGTATTTGTGGACTCGGAGAAGAAAATGGAGAATTCAATTGGCTTGTTTACACAAACTATTAAGCTGGCTTAGCCATTCCATGATGAAGTTCCATTTCAGTACTGAGCTTACTAGGCAGTGGAGATAAAAATGATCAATTGGATTGTTTTTGTCCTCCTGTTTTTACATTCTCATTTCACAGGATTGGATCAATGTCTGCCACCATTTCTTCCTGTAAGCATACCCTGAACCTTTCTGCAGACATACACAGCTGCTCCAAGCATCCAAAAACTGTGGTTTTTTTCCACTCTCAAGAAATATAGTGGTGGCTCAGCATTATGGCCATGGTGCTGACTGGGAAGCCAGAGCGAACTAAAATTTTAAAGCATTTGTTCTATTGCAGAGCAATATGGCCTCATGGCCACACTTTCCAGAGGGTGTCCAAAACTCATGCTCTGCAGAGGCTGCCTTTGGCTTCATTTGATCAAACTGATAGGATGGATATGTCAAGGGATTATGCAGGACTGATGTTGTGCAGGCAATTAAAATCTATGACTTGGATTAAAACACAAATGTTAGTATGCTTTGGTGGGATTTTTTTTTGTTTTCTTTTGATTGAGATGCTTTTTGGAGATAAGTTGGAACCAGCTTCTAATTTGCAGTTGTGTGGGGCTTTGGCTTCTGTCCTTTTTATTCCTGACTCTTCTGCCCTGTCAGAACATAGTTTTAAAAAACAAAAATCTGTACAGTTCAGAGGACCAGTTAGGTCTAGACTTTAAGATAAATGCTTAATTTCTTGCTTCAGGACTCTCTTATTTTTTTATTGGGAGCTGAGCTTGACAAAGAAGGATGAGGCCAGTGGCAGTTATAAAGGGTGCATTGTATTTTTACTGCAGTACTGAAGTATTGATTGTTGACTTATTGATAGGCTTAATGCACAACCATTTCCTTAGTTACTGTTTGAATGTCCATTAAAATGTGGCTTGGTGCCAGAATATTGAAGTTCTACATTTATAATATAATTTGTCTATCTAAAAGTACTAATGTGGTTTGGATTAAAAAAAAAAGATGCGAGTTTCCTTGTTTTGTTTTTGTTCAACTTCGCATACTGAATTGAACCTCTGAAGCAGGAGACACTGAAAAGAAGACAGGGAGGCTGACAGAAATCCTAATGTTCTGAGGTTTGTGCCTCTTGGTATTTTTCACCTTTGATCTTTGACATGCTCAGCATGTGCTGAGCTGCTAACAGACATTAAGGAATGCTCTCATTTATTCATTTTTAAACTAGTTATTGTTTTTTCTAGGGGAAAGTTTATTTGTATAGCTTCATAAGTGTGTTGCATGTTAGTAGCACTAGTCATAAAAATGTGCCTGTTGTGGTCACTGTGTAATGCTTCTCCAGATGTGAGGAGGGCCATGCCCTCTCTCCTCCCTGCAGCACCATCAGTAATCTCTGCTCAGTTCCTGGGATGCTTCCCAGTGTGGTGTAATGGTCCATGTTCCTCTTAGTCCCTTCTGCTCGAGTCTTAGGCTCATGCTGCTGATGGCCAAGTTGTCTAGCTTCTAGAAAAGACCACTTATTTTGGACAGATGGGTGTGGAAGGCCTGATGCTATTGCTGTTGCACATGAATAATCCTGTAGAAAGCAGCTGTCCTGATAATTGGGGTGACTTTCATGTATTGATAAGGTAGATGGCATGGAACCTTTAATTTCTGTGAATCACTTGCCACTGTGGTGAGATAGAAGCCTTTCTTTACCCAAGCCTTTCCCTTTAATTGTTGTGGCACAGGTAACCAGGGATCCTTCAGGAGCCATGTCTCCCTTTTATAAAACACAAACCTTCACAAACCAGAAAAGATCAAGCTTGTTTTGGTTTATATATATCTATGGGCTTGGGTGCTGGAATGGCCACACTTTTGGTGGAAAATGACATTTTCAGCTATCTGGTTCTGTCAGGTAATTTTGCTGTTTGTTGTGGCCCGCTGAAAACCAGTAATTACACAAATAGTAAATACTTCACTGTGCCTAGAAGTACTGGAAATTAAGGGAGACCAGAACAACTTTCTGCACTTCTAAGTATGAGAGGAAATACTTGACAAAAGGTGAGGAGCCAAGAGTTTGCCCTCTAGCTACTGTATTGAATGTTATTTGATCTCTCTCACTTAGACTTATAGTCAGGGTTTGATACAGTCCTTTTCCTGTCATTTCAGCTGTCCATTAAATAATAAAGTTTTGTAAGGTAAGGTTTTTCCTGTTAAGAGTCCACTACTTTAAAAGAAATTATTATGATACCTTTGCCAAAAAAAAAAAAAGTTTTTCTCTCACTGGGAAGTTGTTGAAATTGCTCCATCTCTGAGCAAATACCAGTCCGAGTGGTATAATTATCAAGCTGAAGCTTGTGCTGGTATTTGTGTTAAAACTGACTTTTTATCTGCAATGGCATATTCTGGGATTATTGTTTGTTTCTCCAGTGATCTGACTTTCTCCATCCCCCTGTATCAGTGGTCTGCCAGATCTGATACTTCTGTGCAGAAGTGGCCATCGCTATTTTCACCATCTTTCCAAAACATACAAAGATGGTGGAAAAAACTTTCAAGTTTTTTTTTGCCCTATGCAGTTCATATCCATTCAATTACTGTGGTCAGTCTGTGAAATTTTATGGTGATTTTTTTCAAAATTTTGAGTTTGGGTGACAGATGATGAAGCAGTTTGGAAATTAGTCTCTTCTCTTTCATACCAAGTGGGAAAGAGAGAACATAACAAGCCACTTCAGATTTTCAGCTCATCTTTGTGTGGAGTACAATATAATGTCTAATCATTTGTACTCACTTTCCATGGCCTCTCACATGGCATGGTCCCAGCTTACCTGACTTATTCAGAGTTCAGCTTTAAAAGGTAGAAAAGAAAGGACATTACCATATAGCAATTTAATTAACGCTATGGCAACAACTATCTATAGACTTTAAATATTGCAATGCCAATTTCAGTTGTTCTGTTCTACTTTTTTAGATACTAGCAATAGGAAGAGATGATAAATTCCCTCTCTACAGGAGGTTAAATTAATAGGTGCCCCAGAAGGCCTGGAAGGGGCAGGATTTCCTTGCATTCCTTGAATGCTGAATGCCTAAGTCTCCCAAATTGGATAGCAAAGAAAATCTCTTGAAAGATTCATCTTACAAGAAAGGCCCTTGCTGATAATGGAGGACCCTAGGGAAAATGCATTTTGGGTGGTATTAAACTTCAGCAGCTGGAGGATCTTGTTTGGAATAAACATTAATAAAAGTTTTCTTTAAAAAGGAAATCAAGTGTTCTATATCTTTGCCTCCAGCATGTTCTTGCTTCCAATAAATAGACACAGGTATTAAATAGGAGTTAATGTTATTTGCAGGACCCTAGTTCAGTAATAGTACATGAATAATATGCTATATCATAATTGAGTAGCAACAGATATTTTTATATAAAGTATGCATTGATGTATGTAATGATGACTGTGCTACTTAAACTGCAGTTCCATAAGAAAGTGTTTGCCTAATAGTAGGAGAAGAATGATTTGACACAACCCCGCCTGTAAATGCAGTGGTTTGACACAGCCCCCCCCCGCCGCCTCAGTTGCAGTGCCCAGTAGTAGTGAGGAGGATGATGCCTCACTGGATGTCTGTGTTTCACAGCATGGTGTGGTGTCAGAGCTGTGATTCCCTGTCAAGGTAAATGGGAGGCACCCAAGTTGTTCTTGATGGCCAAAGTTAAAGCAGCTGCATTGCTGGATGTACCTCCTGAGTGGTAAACATTGTGTGTTTACTGCTTTTCATTACTGAAATGTATGTTTTGGAATCCTGTCTGCCCTCTTTGGGTGTCCTCTGGAAGGATGTTCTGCGCTAAAGCTTCTCATAATATACATCTGAGTCTGCAGTGCTGCAAGATCTCTAGGGATAGCTGGAGCCTCTTCTGAGCTGTGTTGGGGGAAAGGATAAATGGCATTTGGTGGTCTGTTTTTCATGAATATATAAGTTGTATGACATGAGTGAATCAGCAAAGTATTTTCACAGGAAAGTTCTCTGACGAAACAGTACCGGAAACTTGCAATGTGATCTTAATGCTTGTCTATAGATGCTATGTGGGTGTTGTTCAGTGCAATATCTGATAATGTGTATCCACCAACAAACATGTAAGCATACTGTGGTAGGGTATCATAACCAGAATGAATAACTTAGCCATTTTAAGCAGATGCAGCAGTGCCTGTCTCACTTCTGTGTTGACTAGGGGCAGGCACTTAGTTTCTGGGTACCCACCTAAGCTCTGGCTGTTCCTCTGGGGCTGGACAGAAAGTAAATTCTGCATTGCTTTCTGCATGGTTCTTGCAGTATGGGCTCCTGTGTAGCAGGAGCTCAAGGAAGATTAACAAGACATTTTTGTTTACACCGCTAATCAGTCTTTAGACACTTTATTCTTGGCCACTACTGATCTAGTTCATGTTTGAACTGGTGACCTCTATTTGAAAGTCACTTTGTCCTTTTAATAGTTTTCTGAGTCAGCCTCTGTCCCTTCCTGAGAGTCTCTTTATCTATACTCTTGAAAAGGTTGTTCTTTTTTTGTGAAAGACTAATCCCCATTTTGTATGGCTATGCACATTGCATTAAATGAAAGTTCTGTGCATTCCCCTCACTCGCCTGGAATGAGTCCTTGCTTTTCTTCTGATCTAACAGCTGGTGACTCAGTTCCAGTGGGCTTCTGTTACCTTCACTTTTGAAGGTTTGCATGGACAAATGAGGAGAAGGCGGTGGTGAGTCTCATTCCCTGCAGCCCATTGTTTCCCAATCTCTACCAAGTTTATATTCTTGAGTTTGACCTTTCTCTAGGCATTTGCTTTTACTAGAAGCATCTGCCCAACTCCAGCTAGCTGACCTTATGACATATAGCATTGCCAATCCTTCATCTTGAGTCTAAGATTCTGTCCCTCCCAGTTCTTTTCCTTCTAGCTCTTCCCATTCTCTGGCTATCTCAGTGTCCTCACAATGTCTTTGCAAAGAATTACTGGGTTATAACTTGGAAGAAATGGTGGCATAAGTACTTTTCAGCATCAGAAGGATAGAGATATATGGATGGATAGTCATTGTGAAAGGCATGTGAGTACAAAAGTAATAATTACTGACTTCAGTCTTCTAGTTTGATAGCCAGGTGAAACCTTTAGCTTTTAAGATCTGTGTTTTGTAAGGGATTTAAGGGTAGGATAAGCTGTTCATACCTTTGTTGTGCCTTTTAGTCAAATTCAACAGATGGATGCTTTTAGTTCCTCTGCTGGAAGTTGTATCCTTAGCATTATCTAATGTAAGACGACAAGGCAAGGAGATTCAGGCAGAGAAATGAAATGATGAAACTCCAAATGACTTAATTTGGTCCACAAAGGACAGATTTTTGTTTGTCTTCCAATCATGTCAATCCTGCTTGGAAACGCTGCTGGGAGGAGACCTGATGGTTTTAATATGTATAACTGCTTAATCATTCTGCTGATGACTATGATATAAAATCATTAACCAAGCAGACATGGCCATGCTGTGTGTGAGCCAGGGCTGAAGGAATCTCCCTTCCCAGTCTCTGGGTATTCTGTGATCTGCTTGAACACTGTGTTTCCACTCCTCCAGGAAATGGAGAAGAGAACAAGCAACACTGACAGATGTTACTCATGTCACTTAATGCAGGACTGGAAGGCCCTTGGATATTAATGTAATGAGCACACTATAAAGACCTGAATAGAGTAGACCTGACTTCTAATTAAGCCTGCTGAGATGCCAGTACTGATTTCAGTCGTACTTTCACAATGAGAAATGCAAGGATGGTTTTACAAAGCAGCCATACAACTGCTGTTGTTCACTTTAACCTGTGTGCTTGTGGGTGTTCATTTTCCATGCTGGACAGCAGTTCTAGTGCCACTTTCTTCAGAGCTGGTAGCTGTAATTAAAGGAAAAGCACAAATTTAGTTTCTTATCTAAGAAAAACCTAATATATTGTCTTCATCCTGGCTTTTCACTGCTAATTTCAGAATGGCATGGCATCCCCATTCCAAGCAAACATCCTTTGCGTTTTGGGATTCAGCAAGTCTTTTTAGGTCCATCACTAGTGTTTGTTGCCTCTTGGCACCTTGTGGTTTAATATGGAGAGCTGTCTGGATTCCTTTGGCAGAGAATTGAGCGAGTTGTTCTTCCTGAATGTGGGAATGCTGCTGGAGCCCCATATCTTACACCCAGCTGGCAGGGTGGGCCCATGTGTTTCAGAAGGAGGCTGGGCTGCCCTTTTGTGTAGCACTCATCATCATAAGGGGTGAATGCATCTATCTTCATCTGTCTACTACTGGTGAGCAGGCTGGGAGCCACAGCTGCTTCTGTGTGCCCAGTCAGGCCCTGAGCTGCAAACAGCCTGTGCTATGTGATGTAACATGGCCAAGATGGTTCTGAATCTGCAGGCAAGTTTCTGCGTGACTGTGTTTTATCCAGTCCAAGATGGATTGAATTGCTGCGGAAATTAAAAATATGGTCTTGGTTCTGCATATATGACTCCTCTGTTAGTGTTGCAAGTCCATGTATAATTGCTGTCTCTTAGAGCACTCACAGCTGGTACTATAACCCTGAAAAAACAAAGGCAAAAGCACAGAATCGTTTCCGCTTTCATGCATGTGGATGTGCATTTCTGTGTGGTGCCTTTTGGACTTGATGTGATGGGGAATTTGGAGACATTTTGTGAGAAGCAGGAGCATTGATAATTGCATTCTGGTTAATCATCACAGAAAGCTCATGTTTGCTCCTAGCTGACGCTTTCAGCTTCTGCTGGAGTTAATAATTCATTGCTGGACTGTGTCAAAGCATGCTCTTAAGTCAGGTTCCTCCGTGGATTGCTGGTATCAGTAGGAGTCAGAAGAGATGAAAGATGGGCTTAGTGTTTGACAGCTATTAACTTGGTGTGGGCCTCTAGGCAGTGTTAGGTTAACTTCCTCATCCTGTGCTTCCCTGTGTTTGGGAATGTGAGGGACGTGGGAATTCAGCTTCCTGTGAAGCTGTGTTAGAATTTCAGTAGCCAGACAGAAGAATGCTGAAATGAAGGTGTGAATATCAGTGGCCATGTGGTTCTGGTTTAATGGGCTGTGGGTCGAGAGGATTTGCTTGCCACGATGCTGGGGTGACAGTTTTATAAAAGAGCTATTTCACTACGAGGTTGAGCTGCTTTCCAAAGCACGGTGCCAAACCTCCCAGGGAGAGTGTGCTTTTACCACCGAGGGCTAAATTTGGTCATGTCGGTGCTTACAGTCATCTGCAAGAGGGATTGACATGCAGGGTTTGTACATAAAAAAGGGGTTAGCAATCTGAATTAAAAATTAACACATTCTCCTCATAATTACAGACTTACAGCAGGCTAATGCTGTACAAAAGAGGGCTTTCCAGACAGAGTTTAACGGCCCCGAAGCCGAGCCATCACTTCTCTCCCCCCTCCTTTTAAATTAGCATTGGCATGTTTAAAGCACTCCTCAAATTCTGCTGCAAAATAGCTGTTTGGCTTTCAGTTGTGGTTTTTGGTGGTGTGAGTTTTTTTTAAAGGTGATTATTCCTTTCAATGCTAAAGATGGAAAGTGGTTTGCATATTCATGGCACATTATAATTTTGAAAATAATCTCCTAGTGGATATTTAACAATGGCTTTGGGTAAATGGACACTTGTTGCTCTTTGTTTAAACGATTACATCTCAATTATCACTTGATGGTGAGAGCATGGGTAATACCCTCGGTTCTTTGTCAAATAGGCTCTAATTAAAACTGGTTCCTGCACTTGCTTCTTGGATAAATATGGACGTGAGGTAGTTCAGTGACGCCCTGTCAAATTGCCGAATTGAGTGCAGGTTCCCCATTCATCCGGACAAATGATACCACTAATTGGGGTGTGGATGGCAGTAACAGCACTGCCAGTGTTGGTGCTAATCCTCTCTGCTTGGCTGGACTCCCCCCAGCTCTCCCCTGCTCGGGACCAGCATTCTTCTAATTTTACAGGATTTGTTTCACTTCCCCCTGTATCTGCCTGGTCACACAAAGCACTGGTTCTCAATCGGTTCTCTCAGGGGTGTTTCCTGCTCTCTGCCTTTACATCCTGCCTCTTGTTTGGTAGAAATTTAGTTCTAAAGCTGTGTTGAAACTCAGGTGTCCTTTGAGCTCTGTAACAAGCCAGCAACTCCCAGTGAGTGCATTGGTGCTTTTTCCCCTGAAGGAGACTGGCTCCTGTGATGATGATACTGGATGTTACCGGAGCTCATCACTTACCTGTTCTAGTTTTTGTTTTGACTCTGGATGGCTCATTTGTCTTAGTCCCTGTAAGTTAGCCCGTTGCAACAAAGCCCAAATTCCCTGCTAGGCAGGCCAGTAGCATTGTAACACACTCAACCTGATTTTTGCTCTGCAGTGTGTGAGCATAACTGTATTGATGTTGAAATGTTAGCCTGGGTTTTTTTCCTCTTCTCTTCACCACAACCAGCTTGGATTGGATTGGACTCCTGAACACTCTGGCTGCTTTTTCTGCATCCCTCTGAAGGGGTAGGATGAATGTGCAGAGCTGAAGACAGAGGAAGAGACCTCGCCTGTCATTAATGCTGGATAATCACCCTGCTGGCCTTGCAGAGAGGACCAGCTAATGCTTTAAGGCTTTCTCCAGAGCCAGTATGACAGTGCAGTATTTGCTGCTGCTGCTACACTGCTGGATTAAGCAGAGAAGAAATTTTGGGAAGGAGCTACCTATCACTGTTACAACTCGCTGCCAGCAATGTTTCTCAATTTTGCTGGCTAATGCTCACCAGCAATGGCAGACATTGAAACTGTAGAGCTTCAAAACATTGCTAATACAGGAGCAGATCCAGGGATGCTGGTCCTATTCTCCACCTTAACCCTGTTCAGTGCAAGACTGAAAGAAAAGGAGATGATATCATTGATTGCAGGCTGCCATGTTTTATGGTTTGTTGGTGCTTTTGTTTTTATTTAAGGTAAGGGTGATTGCATCTTTTGATTTTTTTTTTTGTAGTTGTGATGAAGGAATCTCCTTCACTCCGGAGATGAAGCTTTACCTAACAAGGCAGGAGGTCATTGTGAACACCCAGAGATAGAGTGAGGGAATGATCGCGACCCAGAGACGGATATTCTTACTCCAACGGCTTCTGTGTTCTCTCTGCATTGTCATTCTCTTAGAGAGATGATGCTTTCTACTCAGAAGGAAGACTTTTGCAGTTTTCCTTAGCTGGGGCCCAGGAGCCCTGAACAGTAGTTTTCCTTCTCCTCCCACAGTCACATCAGAGTGCAGAAGTGATTGATGCGTGAGCTGACTGAACGCTCCACTAAATTGATTGCCAGTGAAACAGATAGCAGCTCCGACATCTTAGCTGGGTTAGCACTCACAGTTGTTTACACTAACAGCCATTTGGGGTGGGCAGTTTCTGTTAATATCCTTCAAAGCTGTTGCTTTAAGAAATCCATAGGTAATGGGAGACAGTGCTGTGCTGAGCTACACAGGGAAGGCTTTCCCTGCTAATGCAATATGTAAAACAAAGTACAGATACATAATTGTGCTGACTGTAAAGCATAGAGCTGCAGTTGCAAGGAGGTTCTGCAGTAGCATTATATCGCCAGAAAATAACAGAGAATGTCTCTTGAGAAAAGCAGCATCTTTAAAGTTGTGGCTAGCAGCTCCAGATGGATGATTGTGCTGCTGAAATCCCTGGGAGGCTGCTGTCTGTCCTAAAGAGTCAACTGTCCCTCCAGGTACCTTTACCTGTTTCAGAGTTTGGCTAGGAAGCAAAAGCTCTGTGTATCCTTGGTGCTTCTCTCTCTGCACCACTAGTGGGTTATGCAGACTAGAGGTAGGTAGGGGGAGAAGCCATCAAAACCAGAGCAGTGTGTGTGAGGTGAGTGGCAAGTTACTGAAGCAAGCCCAGCAGCAGTGATGGTGCCAGACATGGATGCTCAGAAATGCAGGAGGAATGCCAGAGTTAAATTATCCCTGCAAATGTATTAACCTTCCTCTCCCAAGAGGGACTTTGCCTGCACTATGGGGTGTAGCTGGTTGTGATCAATAATTTTCCCTTCAATGCAACTGACTGCAGTTTTCCTCTAAGAATGTTGGATTCAGACCTGTCTCCTCCACTCATGACATGCCTGGTGGGAGCATTCAGATATTCAGTGTTGATTTGGTCACAAGCAGAGAGGGATTGCTCCTTGCAGTCACTTGAGGAAAATCACCTTTAAGATAAAGTTTGTTGATTTCAAAGCCAAAACACACTGTAAGAGATCACTCTGCCACCTGCAAAACTCTGAATTGTGCAAGGTGCATCGATGCCTTTGGGGTAGGTGAGCCTGAGCCACAGAGCACCTTCTGCAGACATAACCCTGTTAATGGGAATTGCTCCCAAACCAGAGACTACAATGTTAATTCAGAGACTCCTGTTTTTTCCATATAAAATGTCGTGCACCATATTTTCTGATATTTCATGTCTAACATAGACATTGAAGTGTTTTAATTTAAACAGAAGTGGAAAGAACAAATTGGTGGTGATTTTGTAGGTATGTCAGTGTTCATGCACAGTAAAACCTTCTCCTGATAGCTTTTTGTTCTTTGTTAAACGCAGACATCTCAAGTCTGGATTTTTTTTGCATGTGTGTGTTTGCAAATTGAAGATGTGCATTTGTGAGCAGAATTACTGAACTGTGAAATGAAGTGATGTGGCAGCAGGGCTGTTGTTCTGGAATTTAAAAAGAATTAACTTTGAATTTAGGAGTGTCACCAGCAGTTTGCAGACTGGAGCTGGGTTGGCACCATGGGTTAAATGTGCACTTGGGACCCGTGACAGTAACTTCTCAGTAGTGTTGCACGCACATTCTGTGAAATGCTTTTTCATGGTTGTACGTTTGGCATATTAGCAAGTGCATTCTTTATTCCTTTGGTGCTTCTAATTTTTTTCCTTGAAGATGGGGGTGGTCTGTTTCTCGATTTTTCCGTGGCTTTCTGCACTGTAATGATGGCACCATCACCTGACTGCTGGAATACACTGGCCTGACTTTAATCATCGGGTGACTGGCTCTTAGCATGGTTTCATCTCTGCTGTTTTACATCTCCTCTTGTAATTGCATGATTGCTTGCAGCATTGTTTTTCTCCTGGTGACAGTGAAAGGCACACGCGAGTATTTATGTAACCTTATACTTTTCCGTTTGATGTTTAAAGTGTAGGTGAGGAAGTGGTACTTTGCAAATAAAATTCTCTTTATTTGATTGTAAGCAGCATATTTTCACCCCTTACGTGCAGTCATTTTATTTTCCCACCTCATGTGCAATCATTTGTAAGACAAGGTTATATATACACACACTCTTAAATATCATATGGAGGAAGAAGTAGGTTGAGCCTTTATGAATAACAAGGCTGCATTTCTGTAGTGCTGACAGTTTCATTGATGTATATATGCTTACAATTAAATAACCTGTGTAAAGCTACAAAAATGTGCGATGTTTAACATAAATAGTATCTCAGTCTTTTAACTACTAAATAACCAAACGCAGCAAAACAATGGAGAATCAAAGCTCGCCTTTAAAGAGCATCGACAGCAATTAATATGCAGTAAAATTATCTGCCTGTACAAGTTGTACCAACAGCTCTGCAGGTCTAAAATGGCAGAAGCTTTCAGTTGCTGTATAAAAATCAAACTACCATTTATTTCAGCCTCATGGTATGTGCAAATTCATGCAGCTCAGTTAAGGGAATAGCTTCACAACTGGTGTTACAATCTGTGGCTGGAGTGCTGCATCACAATGCAGCAAATGCATTTTCCACATTAACCAAACATGACAGCTGAAACGATTATTAACCATGCAATATGTCGGAAGTCATCAAAAATTCACATCAGGGTAATTGCAGCGGCTCAGGGAAAAAAAAATAGTAGCATCTCTCTCCTCTTGCCTGCCTGCCGCCTCACCCCCTCCTAATTCCTACATGGTACAGTCCGTTAACAATAAAATATCCTTCTGTAACCTATAAACTGTTACTCCCATCAGTTACTGGTTTCAGACTGCTGCTTTTCCTAGAATTTGAATAAAGCACCACTGGAAAAAAATATATAGGTGCTTTACAGGCAGTGGTGTTCAGCCGTGGAAAGCAGCTGCTTTCTTATTGTCTTGCTGGACTCTTGACTGTCTCAGCCATTTCAGGACTTGCAGGTTTGATTTATATATATATTTTTTAAGATGAGAATACTTGAACATTAATACAGATATTTAGGCTTACACAGCTGTATCTACCAGGCAGCTGAAGTGTGGCAGTTAACAGCCAGCATTAACAGGTTTGTAACTCCTCAGTACTGAGATCTACAGGTAGGAATGTCTGTCTTTTAAAATATATAAAATGAGGGTAAAAAGCTTGCTTTGATAAGAGAGAGTTTTCCTTCAGGTGTCTTTTATGGCGGTTTTTCTTTGTACTGTTGCTGCAGGTTGTTTTAATTTGTAAGTGAGTAATGAAAGAGAACAGGTGGGTAGTTTTGGAGAAAGGGTCCTTTGCTCACAGAAAAGAAATGGGAAGGTCTGTGCCTTTACCTTCCAATGTTCTTCGCTAGAGCAGCTGTTGGGTGGGGCAGTCCAGCGTCTGCTTTGGGTTTCATTTGTGTTGCCTTTTTAAAGACCCTCTTGACATTGCTGACTTTGCTTTTCATTTAAGCAGAAATACAGTAGCATAACTTTCTGAATGCCTTTATTCCTGATTTCTCTTCCCTGGGCTATGAAAAGTCTATGGAAGTATTTTAAACAAAAAATAAAGATGCTACATGATTATGATTTTTTTTCTCCTGCTTTTCATTGTGGTGCAGAGATGTTGGTCCATTCTGTTTCCCCTGTTCTTACATGTGCACTTATGATTTATTTAGAAGACACGTTAAACTTTCTTTAATCTTATTTTGAAGTAAGGATTTCAAGTGTAAGACAAAAATAAGAGAGAAAATATTTCTATTCTTTCAAAGCAAATGAAGATATGTGGAGATTTGCTTCTTTTTGTTAATTTCTTAAATGAGGTGGTGAAGCATATTTGCTTAGTCAAGTGGAGTTTGCAGCCTAGGTCCCACCTCTCTTTCAAGTGAATAGGATACATTATGAAAAGGGTTAATCCAGTAAAGTTATAGTAAAGGGAAGCAGTCAGGGAATTAACATTTATATAAATGTGGTGGTCATGACTAGCTGGGTGGGTGGCAGCTCATTTAATACTCCCAGATCTGGGAGACTTAAAGGCTGCATGAAACCGGGAGCTCTGCCTGGCTTTGGTATGGGGACAAAAGTACAGGGTGGGTTGATTTTTCTGCGTTTCATTCAGTTCTATTTTTGTATATGGAAGGAAGCATTTTAATAAAACATACTGTGCTGGGATGGCACCTGGGCTCTTTCAGTAGAGTGACTTTCCTCCTTTGGGTCTCCCTCCCCAAATATTAAGCTGCCTGTGTGCCGTGTTCGACACTCTTGCTTTTATCAACTGAGAAATTCTCAGAGGGAAGATGTGGAACAGTGGCATAGCATGGCCAAAAAGTTGCCTCTTCCAACCAGATTACCTGTGCAAAGGCGGGGGGGGGGGGTCTTTCCACAAGGCAGCTCAGCAAAAAAATCAAGTAAAGGGCAATTAAACGTGTGGTTTGCCTGTGTAAAAACATGGAGGAAACCATCCCATCCCCACTGACCCTGTATGGGAGACGACTCAGTTATCCTTGCAGTTAGTACAGTGTGGCAAATTATTTTCCTTTGTTTGAAGTGGGTGGGAGACAGACTTCAACTAAGCTCCATAAATTAATGTATGAAAAAATGACTGAGCCGCTGTAAAGAATAATTAGCTATAGGTCTCTTATAGCAGGGTTTTCCGTGATATCTGTTGGCAGTATCTGCACTTGACATTTAATTTACATTAAAGTCCAAAAGCTTGTGTGCCTTGTTAATGCAAGGTGCAAATAAAGGCATGCACTGCTAGACAGTTCCTTAGCCAGGGTGGAGTACAGCCAGAGGAGAAAAATGGAAACCTATTGTCTGTGGTGTATCCTCAGCACACCGGCCTTGTGCCCCAAGTCTGGAAAGTTTAAACCTTAGGTTTATTACACAATAGGAGAAATAAACTGAAAAAGGATAAAGTGTTCAAAAGCATACACTCAAATTCAGCAGAGAATTTGAGTGTATGCTTTTCTCTCTGAGCCCTTTAATGTCTAACATTTTAAAATATAAGTTGTATAATTATGACAGGCATATTCCAGACTTCTGCTCCTTAGTTTAATGATCTGTAATTAATAATTCATATGTAATTTAAATAATTAACTTTGTGAAATGTATCGGTAATGTAGTAAAGAAAAACCATTTCTAAAGACCATGGCATGTTTAAATTGAGGATTTAAGGATATCGTGACATATGTGAACTCCAAATTGCTTGCTTTCACTGTCAGTAAAATATTTATATTTATCCTAGGGGATAAGGTGTTATGTTGAAAATAGCTATTAGGTGAACAAAGTAGCTATTATTTATTTACAAATACTGAGGAAGAATGGGGTAGCTAACTTGGGCTTATTTTTTTTAACTCAGGTGGATGATTTTGCCAAATCATCTCATGTTATTTAAGAGGGCTGAACTTCAAATTTGCACATTTTCTTGACATTCCAGTGTGTATTAAAAAAAAAAAAAAAAGCCTACATTCTTCACTCTACATTGAATGTAATCTTGTCTCTTTGTCCTGTTAGCCTCTAAGCGAAATAAAGTGAATTTAACTTGGGAAGGGTTTTCTTTCCCTGTATGTGTTTTTCTGAGAGACTTCAAACTGCAGTAGAAATGTTATAGGAACCCCTTTTGTGGAGGTACAGCACAGGGGTAAGCCACCTCTGCTGGATCAGGATGTGCATCCTGGTGTAACTTGGTTGTTGCATTTCCATTGCTGACAGGATTTTGATGTCTGAAGCAGGCGTTGTCCCTTTGAGGCAGTGAGCGTTCGCTGCCTGCCTCGCTTTCTGTCTGAAATGCAGATGGAGGCTAAAAGATGCTGCTTGGCTTTTCTTTTCATGGAGCAGAAAGATAACTCGCGCTCCTCGGGAGTGTTCAGGGAGTCGGTACGCAGGCTTTCAGCTGTGGGATGGGGGCACAGCAGCCGAAATCTTTCTGCTCGAGTCAGCCTGAGAACAGGGACAGTGTGAGGCTCAGTACTGCCAGGCTCACTACTTGAATCCAGAGGAGGTAAAGAGAACTGATTTTTTCATTACTGTTTTTTTTTACCTACAGTTTCAGACTAACTTGAAGGCATTTAACTGTTTCAACTCATCTGAAATTGTGAAGGAAGATATGTGGAAATATCAATCATGTTTCAGTTTTCAAAAAAATCCAGAGAACATCCTTGTTTCTCACAAACAGCAAGGTTACACGTTCCCAGTCAGACAAGCAGAAGGATAAAGCACTTAGCAAGGGGCAAGGGATGGGGGGGACTGAAGGACTGCAATAAAATTTTAGAAGTGAATTAGAGAAGGCTGGGTGTTAATGAGTAGCAGGATTGTTTAATAATTTGCCCCTCTTGCTGGTGATCCATCAGAAATGTCATTTTGGGATAAGGAATACTTTATTGATTGATTGGGGTGACTGTTTGGCTTTGGATGTGATACTGAGAAATGAATTTTCTGCTGCCAGGTTAAGTGGGTTTTTGTGGTTACCTATATGTTAAGGTCAATATACAGTTAGTCCAGCAGCAGACACTGCAAGCTTGTCTGTGTGCCTCCTTTATGCCTTTTGCTTCTCTTTTCAAACTATTGCCTTACTAGCCAGTGTTTTCTGTGGGATTCAGAGAGATACAGAGCTGGACACTCCTCTTTCCTCAGTTGTATCAATTTTTCCTGTGATGCCCATGAATTTCCAGCGGCTGCTTTCTCAGCTTGCAATTTCTTAGGAGACTCCTCGCCAGCTCCCAGTACAGGGAATTGAGGTGTGGTCTGCAGTAGCAACTGTGCTTCGTCCATGCCCCTGCCATGCAGGGACGTGACGCGGGCAGAAATTCAGCATACAGGTTTCATTTGTCATCGTGTTATTCGAGCATGGTTTCCTCTTAGAGCAGGGAGAATGCACAGCTACTTCTTGAGGAAACGTGGAGTAACCACGATGCTAAAATGGCAGCGAAAGAAATAAGAAAATGGCGTCATCAGTGAAATTGGTTTCGATGGCTTGATTTGAGGGCGTCCTGCCTGATGCGAGCATGTTTCCAGCAAGAGGTATTACATTACAGCCTTAGATAAGACTGTACAGTGAAGGTATTAAATCATTTAAATCTGTAGGTTTTTTCACAGTATTCCCTTAAAAAACATGATACCAGAGAGGCGGGTATAGCGGCTTATTCTAGTGGATGATCAGAACTTATCTTCGTTTGCATGCTACAAATATTTTTATTATGGGATTACATTGTGGATCTCAAGCCCACTGGTATTATCTCATGATTTAATTTACTTAAATTCCAAAAAGAGGCAAAGCCTTGAGTTTTGATTGTGGATCTCTTGACGTATTTGTGATTTTTGTAGGCTTGTATTTTTTATTCAGGATCATAATGCAAGGACTTGTATAGCACAGGGGAGAGGCTGTAGCCACTCATCATAGCACTGAGCAAAGCCCCACACTAAGGTCATCTCTCTGCATTCAAAATGTCAAGAAAAACAGGTAGCCATATATTTGGAAAGTTGATGAATGAGCTCGGGTTTCAGACTGTGTGGTCTGTTCGCTCTGTGCTGATGCCAGTGCCACAGGAGATGGGCTTTCCATGGGTCCTGCTGCTGCTCCTGCTGGCCTGATCTGTGTGGAGACATTCCCTCACCCAAGAAGTCGTAATTCCAAGTGAGATAGTCCTGTGTTTAATTGCCTTTGTGACATTTTGGTTTCTTTGTCTTGATTAAGACAAACAGAAATGCCATCTGAGGTGTTTTCAGGTGTAATGTACCAGCTGAACAAGCTTCTTCTAGAGTAATGTCTCCTACTGCCACAGTTGGCTGGCAAGAGTCTCTCTACCTTCTTTCTAGTTTTCCATTTTTATGTTTATTCAATTAATAAAACACAGATGTTTATATTCCTGATAAAAATATTCAGGAATGTAAAGATAGTAATATCTTTCTAGTTCAAGTTTTTTATGTTCATTGTTACTCCTGTTCTTTTCATGACCTTTTCAGCAGGTTAGGGCTATTCTAGACTTTCTGTTTTGGCATTGCACAGATCTCCTTTGTGCTTTATACTTTGAAAGGACCTGGGATTGTTGTTGGACCACTCCCAGTTATATCATAGGGAGAAGGAAAATGAGTATGTGCCTGGAGAGAAAGACAGGATCACTAGAGAAAGTAGCACTGTTGTTCACGCTACTTTTGTGTTGCATTAACAATTGCTGTCAAAAATGATCTGTGTAGTGGAGGCTGGTGATTGTATGTGAAACAGAACTTTATTCTAATCAACTTTGCTGCAAAATTTTGGATTAAGAAATGTATTATCTTGGTTTTATGCTATTAAAGTCTTTGTGACTTTGAAAAAAAGCTACAGCATTCCCATGCACTGTGCAGCCCAACATAACAGGGCAACAATTTTTAAAACTCTGAAAATGAGAAACTAACTTGTGTAATTGAAGTTCTGTTGATTTCACTGTGATGGAGGGGAAAGACAACAAGTAGTATGGATAATTACTAATATTTTAATAATTAGGTATGTTGTGTAAGCAGTATATAAATTATATATATTGTGATGATTGATATATTGTGGTGTTTTTTAAAACTCATGTCCTACTTCACTCATTCTAATTGCACTTAGATTTGTTAAGTCTTGGAAATGTCTTTGACATATTTTTAAAGAAATCGAAAGTACACAGGAATGCTGCAATGAGTTCTCATGTTATGTCAGGAGTTAAGCCACGTGTAAGTACAGTTTTAAATGAAATACTGAAATCTCATAGTGCATGAACTCACTGAGCATCCTGTGTTGAATTAGAAACTAAAATTAAGCGGAGTCATGTTTCTTGCCAGCAGTGATGATCTCCATTTATACATGGAACAAGTAGTGCCACATAGCAGAGTTCGATTTTGGCGCTGCTGAGTGCCTGGCACAATATTCCTGCAGGCAATCTGAGCAGTGGTATTTTTCTAGACATTTCCAGTATGATAAAGCTGTACTTCCTGTATGTTTCATGGTAAATTTTGCTTCTATTCACTGCAGATACCTGAGCTCTCCTTGCTGGCCACGTGCTGCAGATGTGCTCTGGAGGACTGCGGTTGGGTTGGGATGTGGTGGTGCCTCTCAGTGCTGGGGATGGTTTGATATTAACTGATGGTTTGGTATAAGCCTTCTATGCTTAATGGATGGTGTCCTGGCTGAAGTGAGCACTAGGAGGTGTTTGTATTTCTTCCCTTCAAGCCTGTATGTCTGAGGAACACATTTCCAGTCTTCACTTGCCAGATTCAAACAGGCCCAGCAAGAGTCAAAGAGCATGCACCATCTGCCCCTGCTTATGTTAGAGCTGATCCGTGATTTTCCCAAGGAATGCTTCTTTCAGCAGTTTGAGTTTCTCCTGTCATGGCTAGAAGGAATAATGATATTTATCCAACACAGCAAAATCCAATGTTCCTGGATACCGTCTTAAGATTACTGTGAAAGCTGCATGAATTTCACAGATCAAACAGTCTAACCAGTAAAATAATACAGAAAAGAGTGCTAGATCTTTGCATTGCAGGCACTAACCAGCAGCAGAGAGCTCTTTGTAAATATTTGCTTAAGGCTCACTCTGTAACACGGATTAAAGACCGTGTTCAAACCTGGTCACTGCATCAACATGTGCCGATGGCGAGGTAGGGGAGGCTTGTTCCTGCCCCAGTGCTTGTCTCTGGGAAAGGCTGTTCTGTGCATCTTCCATGGTGCACACAACCCCAGGGAGAGCCTTGTGGGCAAGTGGAGGTGCCCCTCTTGTTCTGCACTGTGCGTGGGCTCCAGCCTGGCCTGCATTGACTCCTGCTGCTGCTGGGGTGAGGCCCAGGTTGCTGCTTCTCCATCATGGATGGAAGACAGTATTATAGCTCTGCAAAATTTGATTTTGCTGTAGCAGGAAGCCACTTTAATAACCCTGAAGTAATCTTTAAAATTGCTACTAGTCACGCAAGGAAGCAGCGATGAAGGCAGGCTTTGTATATATTAATGACTTACTGCCACTGAAATGCTATTGTCTTGCAGAGTGAGGAAGAATTCTAGCTTGACTCTCAAACCAGCTGATCATGAATATTGACTGCAAGTGTGTAGCACAGTCACAGTGCACAGGGGGATGTGATTTGACCTCTGTGAAGGCAGGTAGCAGAGCAGCAGATCTTCCCCAAACCCAGTGTTTGGCTGTATTAGCACAGTTTTGTGTTCTAGCTATTGCTATGTGCTTTTCCCTTTTCAACTTCAACATGGCTGTTGCTTTGAAAGTCTCTGATGCAACAGCAGGCTCTTAGGTCTTATCAAACTCTAAAGCCTTCTGGTTTTTCCCTGCTTTTTCTGTTCAGTCAACAGGGAATTAAAAATGTTACAGGATTTCCCACTCTAAATGTGATGGTAAGGAAGTTGAGAAATGTATGTTTTAGTTTGACAAGTGCAGCTGTCTAAGGCTAGGGAAATGTTGTATTGCTAAATCCTTAAATTGAACAACGTATAGAGCTATGGGATGAGACTCATCAGACTGTCCTTTCCAGTGGACCTTTTGGTCTGTGTACAATGATGCACTCCTTGCCTCTCATGCAGCTTTGAAGTGATACTGACTGGTGAATCACCTTTCTTTGGGTTATCTTCCTCTCTGCCCTCAGTCTGTTTTGGCCCCATAGCAGTTTTGCCATCTGAAGCTCTCCAAGGAGGAAGCCAATTTCACAAATGCTCTTGGCTCAATGTGCTTGGTAGCTGATCTTTGGGCATCTGCCTTGCTGCTTTGAAGGGCACAGTATTGCACAGGCCAAAGTATGTAGTGAAGCTGCTTATCTGCATGGCTTTAGCCCAAAAAACCTGATGCTTTCTGAAAAACAAATCATGGGAGGCCTAGGGAAGCTTCCGTATTGTATTCCACATGGTGGTGTCACACATACAAAGGAAGAGTGAATAGACTGAAACACTGCCCATGCTACATTGGTGTGTCACCATCTTCAGGAATACAATGGTTGGTCATGACTCTTCACCCTTTGGCCTATTTAAAGCCAGCCAGCAAGCACTGATGCTTGTGTCAGCACAAACAATAATTTAGATTTAAAAAGTGACAGGTAGTTTTGCTTCATTTTCTGTTTCCAGAGAGAACATGGCCAGGAGGGTTGTGCCAGGGTACACCACCTCAGGAGTAGGCTCAGAAGTGTCCATGTTTTCAGTAGGATTGTATTTATTTCTTAGCAAATTATTTCTTAGAATTGCTAGTAGAAATACTAAATTCAGGTGCTTCACCTGGATTTGCCAGAGTGATTTTTGTTAACTGTCCCTGCTGGATTCACTGGATCTACTGGAAATCCAGCACTTGGAAATATTTTAATCAAAGAGCAATTGACTTGAAATGGTCCCAGATTGTTCATTTCATTTTCTTCTTTCTTTCTGTGCCAGTGAAAAAGTACCCATTGCTGTCACCATCCAAAGCCTCAATATACTATTTGGCAACACTCGCTTTCTCTTGACAGCTTGAACACTAAGATCAAGTATTAAAAGTATGGCCTGGCTGATGAAAGTAATTAAGAGACTTCTCTCAGCCAGGAGAGTTTACTAACCTCATTTACTGCAGTAAGTGGAAGAGACTTTCAGTCTCCTGTCAAAAAGAGACCATTGGTGTGTGCACGTGTGCCCTTTTGTACTGATAATGAACTGCTGGAATTCAGGCTGGAGCAAGGCAGGTGCTGGTTGCTGTCAAACCAGCCTGTGTCAGTCTGTGGCTGAGATGAGAGGTACTAGTGCAGCAAGCACAGGCTGCCAGGGCTCCTGCCCTGCCCTTCCACTGTGGGGCTGCTGCTACAAATCATCATCGAGGGAAGCAGAGTGATGCTGGATTTCAGCAAAAAGGGCAGACTGTGAGATCAGGCTGAAATTCAAGGAGTAGGAGATCCAGGAGGATCTGGAATGTGCTTAGGAAAGATGCTGAGAGTCAGTAGATGTGTAAGTGTAAGCGGGACTTCGCGAGAAGCTGGAACCCGAGGGTGTGAGAGTGGGTGTGTTTCTGTGCCTGTGTCCCTGTTTTGCAAACACCATCGCATCGGATATTGTACAAATGGTGTGTGGGAAACATTCAGCAGTGAGTGCTGCAGAGAACTGGTGATGGAGAAGAGTTATGCTGCTTCTCTTCCAAACTAGATGCAGGAAGGATGTGTGGGAGTCAGACAGTAAAAGAGAGGAAAATCAAAAGCTACTCACTAAAGGAGGGCAGAGTGATGTGCCATTAAGGCTCTGTGAGCTTTTTGCATAAACCTGCCTCAGGGAAGTAAGATTTTCATTTTCAAGCAGAATCCAGTCTACGCTGGGATCCCTGCACTGGCAGAGCTTGTGCAGGGGGAGCTGCAAGGTGAGGTTTTCACCTCTGAGATTACAGCAATGCTCCTGTTGGCTGTTCCTATCTTTGCCATCTGCCTCTGTGAAATAGCCTTTTGTCTCCTAACAATAATCTCTGTTCTCCTCCCGCTTTTCTCTTTGGAAGCTGAATATGAAGCAATGTCTGTTACTCGTTGTACAATCAGCAGCATCTCCCCTGAGAGGGCAGCTCCTGCTTTGTGGGCCGTGCGCTCCCTGTGCGTGCTGAACGCTGCACCTCCGTATCCTCTTACAGGCTGCCAGTGTTCGTGGCAAAGTCAAACCTTGCCTCTGGGACTGCAGAAAGCTTTTAGGGCACATGTAACTGGTGAGCACAACCAGCACTGTTCACAGCCCAGCCTTCTGAAGAGATACGTGATCCCTTAACGTGACCTGGGATTTCTGAGGACAACAATTCTCTGATGTAAAGTGCATCTCTGCCATCTCTCTGCCTATCCTTGTTCCGGGGCTCTGCTTTTTCATGCAGAGGAGGTGCATTTGTGTGCATTTATGTATATCCGTGAAATCGTGTCTGGTGATCTAAGTGTAGTGCGCCACTAGGTGGCAACGCAATAAATCCAGGGAATCCTGCAGCCAGCCAAACGCACCTCCCTTTCTTAAGGAGTGAAATTCTGGCCACCAAAGCCTGGAGTGGCACCCCTAGGAGCTCTTATTTGGCCTAACTAAGTAGAAGCAGCTCGCACAAGCAGTAATAGGAGCTCCAGCATCAGTTACTGAAACTCCCTCTTCTGAGGTTTAACAATTAGCCTGTAATTAACTGAAGCAGAAATTGTCATGCTAGAGTCATAATGTTTAGCACAAGACATAGGGCAACCTTTTAAAAATGGATTTCTCCTTAGTGAGGCATTACAGATGTTATTTGGAATATGTGAGGATTTTATTTTGCTAAAGAAGTAGTTTTTGAGATTGAAAAAGATAATTATCATCCTCTAATTGGCATTTGGTGTAATGTGATCCCTTAAACGGACCTTGTAGAGCTCTCTGGGAGCTGGGTGGTTTCATTAAGATACTCAGCCTGGATTTACTGACATCAAGGGAAGTTCAAGCACATCTGAAGTTACTGTGTTGATTACCATCATTGCTGTGTACGTTTCTAGGCAGGTACCTGTTAGTGCACACATCCCTGAATGGAAAAGAGTGGAAGACCAAGGGCAGGAAAGGTAGGACTTGTATCTCTTGGGATTTTCAGGAGTCCAGTGCTCACAGAGCAGTCAGGGAGCCAGGCACCCAGGACCTCTGCAACCTCACACCCTCCATCACATCCAGGTAACTGTAGGTATGTGTCTTGGAGACAGTGGGCTGGTTTTGCCTGTAAAGTTAGCAGTGTTGTTAAAATACAGCTAACACACTGTTCTCTGCAGCATCAGATATCTACCATCAGAAATGGGTCTGTCTCTTCTGTTCTGTGTGTGCTCTGAGTGTCTAGAAGCATTGCTTGTTTTAATTCCAGATAATTTTCTGGAATTAAATTAATCTTTCTCCATTTTAGGTTGAAGGTGGGGAAATGAAAACAAAAGAAGGAACCCAGAAAACTCGTTGTCCTCCCAGAGTCCTTCTACCCATGCAGGCAGGGACAAGCCTTGCAAGGCAGGTCTCCACCCTTCTCCTGCACAGAGCTGAGGCTGGGTCTTGGCCCAGTTCAGTGACTGCGGCAGCCCTTGTCTCAGTGACAGCTGCTGTAATAGCTGGTCCCCAGACGTGTGCAAGGATCTGGATTTAGCTTCCTTTTTTTCAGGTTGTAACTGTGATTTCTCTGTGGGCATTGTCTAAAAATAAAGCAGGACCTGTCTGCTGGTGAAATGAAGAATAGGCTGGCTCGGGGTGACCGCTCCCTCCCGTGTGTAATTCAGGGCTGTTTCTGGGGAACTGCACCGCACGTCCCTTGGAGGATGGCAGCTTGTTCTCTCTCTGGTGTACAGAAAAGGGTCACCGTCTTATTTCCAGCTGAAGGGGGTCACAGCCTGTCCCATGTACCTCAAATGCTTGTTCTACATATTTCAGAAGGAGAGGGTGCAGTGCCCTTTATTTCACATGCTGGTGCTGGGGAGCGGGAAGCAAGCAGCACACCTGTGTGACAGTGTCCTGCCAGATTGCTTCAGAATGGGGAGATTTCAACTGCTCCTCACCTCCCAGAGCTAAGTATCACTCTGTGATACCTGTGGTTGTATATATTACTGCTGTAGGGCAGTTTCTAAGACCTACCATAAATACTTTTTTTCCAAAAAGCCCAAATCTCCCTGTGTCACCGCAGGAATTCTTTGCAGGAAGATGGGGAGACTAAAAGGCACAAAATTGTCCTGATTCCTGACAAATTTAGTTGGACACTGCTGCCAACTGTGTTTTCTCTTTATAAAAGCATAAAGCACGGTCCACTGAGTTCCCTCTCTCTGGGTTTGTTAGCAGCTTTTGGTTTTAGAGCTGTGGAGTCAGTATACAGACTTTTAAGATATTAGCACTTAATGGAGTTGATAATTTATAGCTGATTACTTCAGAGGGATACAAAAGCTTCTTTTTCTTTTTAATGATCTGAATAATGATTAAGCTGAAGTCTGGGCATACAAATCAGCTTGATTTATTAATTGGTGATGTAACAGTGAAAATTCAAAATAAAGATATGCATGTTAAAATGTGATAAACACATCCTATTGTTGTCTCTGTGTGCTACTGCATTTTACCCCACAGCTACTTGTTTAAAGTTAAAACTTCATTTTTATATTTCCTAGTATAGGTCATAAAGGTAACTTTTGGGATAAGGAGTTAACAGCTCATCTAAATCAGTTTGTTTACACACACCTGACCTCTTTGAGATTTACTCATGTACTGAGAATTAAAAATACAGTTCTTCCTTTTTACCCACTCCAGCTGTTTTCATGAAGAGAAGTTGTGTGGTAAACTTCTTCTGTATGCTTTCCAACTGTTTAGTTATTTCCATCCTTCCTCATCTGACTGTTTTAAAGGCTCTTTTTCACAGTTGTATCGGTCCTCCAAGAGTTCCACTTCTGCCTGAAGCTGCCAAGTCAAAGCCTGTTTTATTTTTTTTTTCAGCATACTCAAGTCCAACAATCTTATCTTGGCTTATCGCTCCTACCAGCTTTCATCCTAGCTCCCTCAAATGGAGAGCAAGAGGAGGCAGATGCTGGGACACAGAGATAAAAGAGAATAGAAGCAGGACATTTCACTTGGATTTAATGCATATTGAAAGGGGGGATTAATGCATTTTCATTTCCACATTGCTCTTGATGGGCATCTTACTGTATCTTTGGTGAAGTAAAGTGACCTTTAAACTTCTTGGGACTGGACTGCAGAGAGAGCTCTTGAGCACTTTTTAGAGCTGAAAAAGCTGAGTACTACAGTATGTATCTGATGTTAGTGCAAGGCTGATTTTTTTGGCTGAAGTTCTCTTTCTCCTTTTCTGCAGGGATTCCTGAAGAATGAAAAAGATAATGCATTGCTGTCTGCCATTGAAGAGTCTAGGAGGAGGGTAAGTCAGAAAGAAGCACCATCGTTTTTGCCTAAAAACAAACAGGAGAGGTTTGCAGAGTCCAGTTTTCTTCCCTTGAAAGGGATCAGTACTTAGTCTGTAAGAAAAAGACGGAGTTACTCTTCCCCCTTCATCTCCTGTATGTTCACCTCTGAACAAATAGTTGTTTTGCAGATCATCTGAGCAGCAAGTTGTTTACTGATAAGAAATTCATCTAATCCTGTTTCTGAATCTATTTGTGCTTTTGGTATCTGTCATGTTCTGGGACAGTGATTTTCACAATTGAATTATGCAGCATGGAAAAATGCTTCCTGTTGTTTGTCTTGTAACTCCTTCTTGGAAATGTCATTCCATACCTCGTAGTGCTCGTGTTATGATTGTTTCCCTCCATGTATCCTGGGGGCATCAGGTTTAGAACTGAGCCTGTGTTTCTTTCAAATGCTAAGAAATAGTACGTAAGCATCATAAAATTATTTCAATTACATAAAATTATCTGTAACTATTGAAGCATGTTTAAAACCCTGTGATTATAGTGAAGGTACAAGTAAAACCTATATCCTGCCATGAAAGTATAAAGTGAATTTTCTAATGCAACAAAGAAACACAAACCTTAAGCTCTAGTTGCATGCTTGCACTGTAATTAAATGTTTGCCAAATGTCATTGTCTCATATCAGTTCTTTCTTCTGAGGAATGTTTTGCTCATTGATTGACAATATTATAACAGTGAACTGCAATGAAATGAAAAACTTAGCCAAGCAAGATATTTAGTTGAGTATATTGCAGCACAGAGCTATATGAACAGGAAAGAAGACACAATATAGCTTATTCTCTATTTAGAATTAGTGGAGAGTTTCTTATTTCCTGTGGTGATATACCTGAGGCTGTTAGTCTCACCCCAACAATAACAGAAAAGGTAGTGAAGCATCTTCTCTATCCTAATGCTATTGCCAAAATAAGAGAATATTTCCCTTACTGAGGGAAAAGCTGTTTCCTCCCATATGTTCCCCAATTGGATCTGAAGACAATGTAGCACATCAGCCATTTTAAAGGTAAAGGTTATTTTTTCTTGAGATTTCATTTTCCTGTGTGCTTTCCCAAGTTACGTTCCTGGTGAAAGAGGCTTCCTGATTCTTTGACACTGGTTTATTTTCCCTTAATATTTTGATTTTTATTTTATCCTATTTCCCATTTAAAAGAAAAATACATTGGTAAAGACCTGAAAATGATTATGGACAATAAACACACATCTTTGTTAAGAATGCAGCGAGTCAGACATTTGTAGCCTCCAGGAAGGTGAAAAGCTATTGGTCACTAGAGAAGTTAAGTCTCAACAAACCACACAGATCAGTGATGAACCTGGATATTGTGTGTGTGCTGCTAAGTTAAAAAAGGAAGCTTTCTGATTTTCTTCCTGCTCAGATTCCTGTGCTGCCATGCCATGGAAGAGACACAATTTCCCTCTATTACCTGCTGGGGGTATGTGAGAGTTGTCTTAATTCCATGTACACCTACTTTCTGAATCCCATTGTACCTGAACAGGAAGGCTGTTAAAATAACATGCAGCACACCATTAGCTCTTGAGGGCTGACCTGGTTGATTTATGTAGTTGCTGTTTTCTATTTCATTTTCGGGCTTGTCTATTAATAGCAGAGGTAGGCTGGTGAGTGTTTCTATATGTTCCTTAGCTCTTGTTCTTCTTCACCAACAGACTTTTGCCATGGCTGAGGAGTATCACCGAGAATCAATGCTGGTTGAATGGGAACAGGTGAAACAAAGGATTCTTCATTCTCTGCTTGCATCAGGGGAAGATGCTCTTGATTTCACCCAGGAGAATGAGGTAACTCTGTCTTTCTAAATGCTGTGTGCAGTCACGCACAGCATTGTACACAGCTGGCATTCCAGCACTGCTGAAACCACCTCTGAAATATTCTGCAACTACAACTGTGTGAAAATGAGAAATATAAAATCCCTATTTAATTCTAGAATGGCTCTGACTAGCAAAATGCATTGTCTAGCAGAATATCAAACCTTTGTGATGGTTTCTATTTATTGGCTGATGGGTACAGGCAATGGAGCTGCTGTTGTTGAAGCTGTGTTTTGAGCAACATATGTGCTGGCTGGAAACTTAGTCACAAACATATTCTAGGTCAGTATACCCAGGGGATAGAAAACACACTGGGGGCTTCAGGAAACCCTTGTGATGTGACACCAGGGAGTTTCTCAGGTGCAGTTGTGCTTACACATAGGTCTTAGAATGTCTCTTCCCCTTATCACTGTGTGCTAGCCTGGATTTATGGCTTTTCTTAGGAGGCTGATGAAGTCTCTCAGGTTTCTTGGCAAAACCAAATGAATAAACAACAACAACAAAGAAAAAGCTTTCCTTTTTATCTTGCTGGCTCATGCAGACCAGATTAGAATTTTGTACTGCTCAGACCTCTAGTGTTCAGGTTAATCCAGCAGTGACCAAATCCTTTGGGCAAGACTGACCTCGTGTTTAACAAAAGAGATACTGACTATCATCTTAAAACATTCCTTATCTTCTGTTACAATTTAAAGCTTTACAGTTTATTCTCTTAAATAAAATGCTTCAGTTAAATGAGTAGAGCAAAGCAGAGTTACCTGCAGGGTGTTGGGAACCCAGCTCCTCTGAGCTGAAAGCATCAGACAGCAGCTGTGATCCCTGGAGCACAAAGTTACATCACTGCTGCTGCACTGTGCTCATGAAAATGCTCACTTTGAGAGGAGAGGGGATAGGGAGTGTGGGGATGCAAGTTGCTGTGCTTTCAGGCTGAAAAAGAAACATGTTTCTTATAGCCATGTTTTCCACCCATGGAAGTGAATTCTTGTTCATTGGGATGACCTGCAAGTATACTGAAATAAAAAAAGCCCTTGGTGCTAATGTGGTATGACCTGTATAGGGATTTGGAAATAATTAAAATTGTTAATGAAATGTCCCTTTCTGATTACTGTTCTTTTAAATATAGGTTAATCCCAGTTAGCATACCTATTTTTATAGAGGCTGTCTTCCCCAGAAAATAGTTACTGATACTTTACCGGGACTTCTCAAAGGTTGTCCAGCTTTCCAATATTAGAAATGCTAAATAATGCAGACTGGATTAATTTTAAACTAGGAACAGCTATCCCATTATTTTAGGATGTGAATCTGAAGACTTGGCAGTTACACTGACAGCTTCTAACATCTTTGGTTTGTGTGCTAGTTACTGGTATGGGGTTTTCCTTTTGGAATGTGGATGTTAACTGCTAGCAGAAGTAATTTAATAACCCACTCTGAGCAGGTAAAACCCCTATTCTGGTGTTTCATTGTCAAGTGGACGCTACCCCCAGTCCAAGGCACTTGAGATGCCAAGCATCAAATTGGTGTGAGGGAGGAGGGGAGAAAACTCAGCTCCTAATGTTTCTGGTGAATGTGTTTAAAGACTCAATGTACACTATCACTCAGTAATACTCCACTCTGTTTCAAAGCTTTCATAGTAGCAGTATGTCATTTCAAGAGCATTTAAAATCCTTGATATATTCTAGTCTTAGCCTCAAGAAGTCAAAGGTCTGAGAGGTTTGAAGTGCATCTACTGTGTTAAAAGCCTGTTATCTAACCTCCCCACAGCAGGTTGTTCTTCTAAAGCCTTGTTCCAGTCAAATAAGTTTTTTGTGTGTATGTGACACAAACAGACACAGCCTGTAGAATATAGTAGAGCTTTAATTGATATCCTCTGGAGATGGAGAATCAGCTGAAAAGGCACAGATCCAAACGCAGCAGGGGGCCGGTCTGCCTGCGAGCCAATTCTCAAGCTTTGGGCAAGCTAATTTGGGCAGAGGGAAATACCAACACATTATTCATGGAAATAAGACCAATTAACAAGCAAAGCTTGCGATTCAAAGAACCTAGTGCAGGACTTGCCATTAAGGTTTTCTGTTTCCCCCTTGTCCTTCAGCCTGGCCACCTTCTTGTCAGGGAAAACCAGAGCTGATAAAAAGGTGCTTCTTGTGGGGCTGGAAAGGGATGAAAGCCTGAGTTTTGTCTTCAAGATATCAAACACCTGTGGTCTGAAGGTATTTGTCCTGACTGTTGTGCCATGAGGTGCCAAGGCGTTTCCTTTGTCCTTTTCCAAGTTTTTCCTTATTCCAGCTTTTTCTTTCTTCTGCCCTTGCTGCAAGCTCTTCCATTCCTGCTGTCAAGCAGCACACTCCTGCAGTGATATAGAAACACTGGCACTTCTTGGTTTCTGTTCTGCCCCTCTGTAGCACATCTTCATACCCCTTAACTCCCAAGCACTGCAAGATGCTTTCCACTCCACCACAGTGTATTTTGATGGGGTTTCTCCAGCTTGGTCTCCTGCCTAGATATTCACTGCATCTACTGGCCAAGCTATTTGGAGTGCTGACAAAATGTCTGCCCAGACTTCTGCTGAGGAATGTGCATATGCATATGAGGGTGATGAATAATGCATCTTTACATGCACAGGGTTTGGTGTGCAAGTGAGGCTGAATGCTTGGCTGAGTGCAAATGAAGGAGGACTCCTTTGAAAAGCAGCATTGTTTGGCTAAGTGAATTTAAAAGACAAAAATATCATGGCAGTGCAGCTAAGCTGCAGCTTTCAGAAATGGATAATATTTGGAATAAATGTTACAGTTCTGAATAACGTTTTGGAAATAGCAAAATTCAGGGCAGGGAAAAGCAAAAGGTGGTTGAGAAAAACAGCACAAGCCATTTAAGCAATATCAGACTAGAGATACAGCAAGATTTGTGTGTGTGCACTTACACTTCTGCAGTCCTTTGCGCATTACCCACTTTTCTGCTTTTCCTTTTGCTGCTCCAGTTATACTTCATAACCTGACCTGTTTTGAACACATTTCATTATATTTTTTTTGCTTGAAACTTGGTAAATTCTGACTTGCCAGCAAAGGATATCCTTCTACCTCCCCACTTTCCTCCTGTTAGTTTGTAGGGGGGACAATCCTTCCCTTCTTGGGAAGATTGCCTGCACAATCTATTTCTGTGATTCAAGGGGAGCCCTGGAAGTGGCCTCCCCATGCTGACTCACTGCTTTACTTTTCCTTTTGAACTTTCCCTTTAGCACAGCCATGTGATAGTTCAGTGAGCTAGTACTTTCTTGTAGTTTAATAATTCAAAGGTGAAGCCAGAATGCACTCATGAGATGGGAAAAAGTAGGAAATAAGCTTGCTTCCATGGCTCTTTTTCCATAGGAAAGGAAAGTATAAGGAAATTAGGACAAATTCTAGACTTCTTGATTTTTTTTTTCCAGAAGTGCTAAGTCAGTAGAATTTAAAGAATTTAATTTCAGTGTGGCAGTTCTCAGCTGCAGCAGATAGTTAAGAAGTGTTTCCTAAAGCACAATGGTTAAATTAAAATTGGAGAAACAAAAGGAAAAACCAACCCAGAGCAGTTATTTCTTAGTTTTGGGCATCCACTTTTGAATTCAGATTGTTACCTGCATTGGTTTGAACCCAGCAGTCACACACCAGTCTCTGGAGTGGGTGCTCTTTGGTGCTGCAAAGCAGAAAAAAAAACAGATTCACAAAACAAAGCCCCAATCCCTGTGTGTCTGCTGCTTGGGCACTGGCTGAAAGGGATGCTAAGTCACTATGTGCTGGTCTTCACTTGCTTTAGGAGATGAAACCTCATAGGTAATTAATGACAATGTCCATAATTTAGCATTACTTTAAATAACTCTGCATTTATCGGGCTCGACGCAGGGAAAGGCTGCAAAGCACCATTTCTGCCATCGTGTCTGTTTCCCAGGAAACCTGCTTTAACAGTTGCTTTGTTCTTTAGAACAAAGAGTTTGTCGGGTTTTAGGTGGGTTTAAAGGAATTTGTGTCAGATTATTTGGCAATGAAAGAAAAATGCAGATGCTTCTGAATATCAGTACCCACTAAGAGGGACTGTGAAGAATATTTTTAGTGTAAGTTCAGTTGCAGAAAGAAAAGTGAAATTGCTTTTTGGGTTTTTTGTAGGACATTTTTATAGAGCCTGAGGTCTAAATGCACCTGCCTGATTTTGTAATCAGGTTAAACATTATTTAAATAGCATTATTAGTGAGAAATGAATGCAGTAATAAACTAATTTCAGCCATTTTAAAAGATTGTCCAGGTTCATCCTTGGTACCTTCATTCATTTATTTTTCATTATATTAGGGACAAACACTGCTGAGTATTTTTAATTCTGTAATCAACTCTTGTAGGCTGTGCAGAAACCTGTAACTACAGATATCACAAAGCTCTTATAATTTCTTGATAGAGGTCAGTGCTCTTATCTTCATGTATAAATTCCTAGCCAGTGAAGAACAGTTTCTTGGCCATTCCAATTGTGTAACTTCTTTTGTTTTTAAATTTTAACTGGTGAACACTTTACTGATCAAAACTCCTGGACTGGGACAGTGATTAGTAGTTGTCTTTGTAAGGACGCATGCTCCTGAGTGTAAGAGAGGTCTTACGCAGTAGAAGATATTCCAGGTTAAACTAATACCAAAATAAAATTAATTTGGGAATAACTGAGAGAATGTTCAGTGCAGAACTGATCAGTAACATGTCTGGAAGTTCATTTGTTTGTGTTATTTCATTTAGAAGTTGGGATACAGTTCCCAAAAAAAAAGCTTGATTTTTTGAAGACTCTGCCAGTATTTCATTCTCATTTGAAACAAGAAACTGAGTGATGGCACCATCTGGAGAAAAGCTGTCCATTTCTGGATCTCTTCCTGAAATCCACACAAGCCAGGTCATGGCAGGAACATTGCTGCTGCCATGCTGCAGTCTGACAGGTGTCAGCAAAGCTGAACTCCAAAGCTAGTTAAACTGGAAGTGAAAACAGTGATTTTTCTGTTGCATTTGGGCTTTATGCTGTTTGTACAGGCAGCAGGTTGGTCACGTTTAAGTGAATTCTTCCAGGCAAGACTAGAGCACATCCTTAAGCAATCCTTGGAGGTGATCCTGTCTGCACTGTAAAGTACTGCCATTCTGGGTAACCTGTGTAAGAAGCAGTAAAGCTGCTTGACCATACTGCTTAGGTGCACTGGAACAGCTAATGAGGATGTGCAGCCAGTTGTAACTGACTTGGATGGTAAAAAGCTTAATTTTTAAACTCTGCAGATGTCCCTGCCCTTTCTCGGAAAAAATTACTGATTCCAGTTAAGATGAATATCCATGGCCTTGAGTTACAGGGTAACGAGCTTGAAAACCTTGCTTTGCTGAAAGCTTGTCTGTTCCTTTTTGCTTGCCCCAGCTATGTCAGTTGGCTTCATAATAAATATTATGCTTCTGAACTGAGCTTGTCTTGCTCTTCAGACCAGCGTGACTTCTGAAGCAGCTGATATTAAAGCACTGTTTACCTCAAAGGGATCTGTCTTTAAAATGATTGTACTTTATTTTTCAAACTCAGGACTTGCAATGCTGATGCTGAAATGAAGAATTTCATTCTTTTAGAAAACAGGAAATAGCAGAGAGCATTGCTCAGAGTATTCTTTCCTCCAGAGTATTGAACATATATGTTCAGTGGTGGCTGTACTGAGACCATACCTGTGCCTTGGAGTAAATACTTAAAATTGCTTTAATGCAGCATTATACTATTGTGGCATGTTGTATTATGGGTTTTATAAGAGTGAATTTTGTATGCCATGATTCCATTGGCTGTCTCTCTCTGCTCTACACTCAAAATATCTCAATTTTGGCATAGTCTCTGTGGGTAAAAGGACTATTTTTTTCAGGTCAAGATATTGTCAGCATACTTCCTCTTGCAGCAGACCAGCAGTGGGGCACTTTCCAGCACACAATTGAATGCTGCAATCCTATTTTATGTCTATATCATGGGATTAGGACAAAACTGGAGTATCAGATCTGCCAGATTGGATCTATTTGAGCTCATCTGTTGAATTCTCTATCCTTGCTGTGATGGAGGTTCAGAGTAGATGCCTCACAGTGAGACACTGACAAGAAGCAACCTTTCAAGAAACAAAAGCAAAGAATTAAAATTATAAGGTGCTGCCAAGAGACACTGATGTCCTAATTCTAGAGAGCTAATGGTTGGTTTGTGCCCTGAATAAGGAGGATTTCTGTCACTTTAGAAAGTTAAAGCTTTATTGGGAAGATAATGGGGTATTGCAGTGAGACTGCATTTTTCTCTGTAGATGGTTCAAAACCCTGGGTTTAGTTCTGTCAGGAACATGGTTTTGCTGTTCTTTAGGAGCAGATGTATTGGTAAAATGCATAGTGGTAATTCTGTACTTCATATCTTCCTGTTTGCTTCTCATCCAACAGCCCAGCTATGTCGGGGAGGTGGGGCCTCCAGGTCGCAGCTCCATGGACAGTGTGGAGATGGCATATGCTCGTCAGGTGAGTGGAAGTGAAAAATCTTCATTAAACACTGGGTTCTACATGGAGAGAGACGGGGAAAAAAAAGATTGGAGCTTAGTGTAAAGAAAAATATGGTAGGTGAAACATGAAAATATCTGCCTAGATATAAAATGCTATTGACAAACACATAAATCTTGATGCTTTTACAAGCATACTCACCTGCTTGCTACAGGATATTTTTTGTCAAAAAGAGATCCTAAGCACCATATATGACTGTAGAAAGCATTTATGCTTGTAAAGGAAACTGAAATTCTTTCAAGTTTTCAAAAGCAGATTTTTTAGGATTTGCGTCAATGCATAATTGTTTACAAATGAAGGCTTTATATTCCCTTTACTTTCATATGTGGAAGATAATTTTTCTCATGTATGTGTGTGGGAAAAAATATGCTGAAGTGTTAATCCTGATGTTTGTTGAATTATATCTTATTTTAATGACATTGCTTATGAGAGGCTTTAGTGCATCAGCTATGAATTAATATGCCTGGTAGCATTAGACGCCCTCGGAAAATTTTCAGGGAAAACTGATAAACCTTTACATAACCAATTTGTTACTGTTGTTATTTGAGATTATCTGTTTACCAGCACTGTTGAGAACAAAATGAAAGAAAAGGACTTGATTTTTCAAAATGGAATATGTGAAACGATGTTGCTTAATTTGCACACAATTACTGTTATTGTGTGCTTTGGCTCAGTCTGCACTGAGGCAGAGAGCAGCTTGTGCATCTGTTTTCCTACATCTGCATTCAGTTATGGTAACTGGGAAGAAACTAATAGCAAAAGGCTCATGGTTGTGCAGATAAAGTGTACATTTGATTTAGTGGCTCTTAGTAGCTTGTTAATTGAGTTCCTATCTACTGTAATATACCCACAGTAAAGGTCTTCTTTGAAGCCTGACTGTCTGTGCTTTGAAGCCATCAGTGTTACTCCATGCTGCTTTTTGTGTATGGGAAGCCCAGTCTCTGTAGCAGTCCTGGCTCTGTGGTAGCTGTGGAGTCACTGTGGCCAGTGGGCCCTTGTCAGGGTCACGGGCTGTGCACAGACTGCTGCAGTGTGCCCTGGAAATGTGGTTTTGGCCAGGCTTCTGCTACCAGAACATTTGATGCAGTCACTGCGTGCTCCCAACGAGAGCTCCAGAGAAGCTGGCCTGGCTGAGCTGTCCTTATGTCAGCCTGCTGCTGTGTCAGCAGTCTGTGTGGGGCTCCTGTGGCTTCAGTGGGGAGCTGGGAGACCTGGAGGTCAGGCAGGAGAGCTGGAGATCCATGCTGCTTCTGTTTATCAGCAGCCAGGAAATATGTTTTAATTACAGTGAAGTGATGAATTGTTCTTTGTGGATAGTTCAGACTGTCTCACAGGAACATGGCCACATCCACAGACACGTTTCACTGATGCTGCATTCTCTTTGCAGTCCTGAGCTCTGCATCTTGTCTGAACCCTGGGCATGTTGTAGTAGTGCTGCATGCCAAATGGAATTAAAGTACAATGGCATTGCCTTTCTAGTATTGAGAATTATTATTTTTGGATATAGTGGAAGGTCTTTGGACTGAGAGTAGAGTAAACAATAGTAGACAAAGCTCAGTTAAGATCAAGAGTTAAAACAGGGAAGTGTGTGTATATGTTTAAGGGCAGACTCTGAAGGGTCAGATTTCTGTTCATTTCCCTGTGTCAGATTTCCCTGAATACTGCCACAAACCATCAAAATCCTGTTTCTTTCACATCAGCAGGTAGGAGGCTGCTGTGCAGGGGAGTATCACAGCCATCCACTTGTCAGGTCACTTGGAATCTTTGTCCTTCAGCAATTAGCTGCACTTAGTCTAACAGAGCATTCAGCACAGTGTTCTGCCATGCAAAACCCCTGAGCAGTTGGGCTGCTGCTGGCCTTGGGCAGGCCTGGGGCTTTGAGGTGTGGTGTGCAAATTTGGGTGATGCTGATGCCCACTCCTCTACCGTGGGGTTGGAAGTGGCTGATGATGTGGGAAGAGAAGCAGAGGCACTTGCTGGGAACGCTGGTTTTGAAGCCTGATTTAGATTTTGCTGCTGTGGCTGAGGATGGAACAGAGCATAATATGTATTGTTAAACATGCTTACTTAATTATGTTTTAGATTTATATTTATAACGAGAAGATAGTGAATGGACATCTGCAGCCTAACCTGGTGGACCTCTGTGCTGCTACTGCAGGCCTGGATGATAAGGTACTGCCAATAACTTAACGTAAGGAAATGTATTTAAGCTGTTTTCAGGCTGTGATTAACAGCCTGCTGACATCGGGGGGGAAAATACTGATATTGCCAAAAAAATTGCATGGCTCCACAGAAAACACAGAGGCAATTCTGGACTTTTCTCCAGTACAGCAGGGCCCACCTGCAATGAAGTTGGTCATGGTGAAAATTTCTTAACGCAGTGAGGAAGAAATGAACCTAGTGTCCCATCATAAGCTGTTGAGGGAAAAATTGCTTTTAATTTTAAATAGATTCCATTGTGCTTGGTTTACAAAATGTGGTTTCTTAATGTCCTTTGAAGGTATTTAGGTGGGGTAAAGGGTCTTCAATCAGACTCTGCTAGAGCTGAAATAGGCTCTCATAGCAAAGCATAAGACACCTAGGATTGACTTTAAATCAATATGATCTACCTGCTTTCCTTTTTTTTATTCCTTTAATTCTGTTGCCTTGATCCACCCTAAAAAGAAAACAAATGCACAAACCTTGGAGAAATGCCTGGAGTGAGAATACTGCAGCAGGGTCAAGCTATGAAAAAACTGAGCAAATGGGGAGGGCAAAAAGCTGCTCAGAAGCTGAGGGGCAAATCCTTCAATTGGATCTGAATTACAGATGTGCATCTTCTCTCTGAACAGCTCTGTTTGTTTTGCAGGGGACAGCAAGGGGAATTTCAGTGTTCTTGCTGCTTTGAAGCACCGAGATCAAAGAGCTGCCCTTGCCCAAGTAAACAGTGCTGTTAGTTCTCAGTATTTTGCCATTTCAGCAGGGATGCCCTAGTCCTGTAAACACTGATACAGTCTTGTGCTTGTGAATGAGCAGATCTGGATGGTTTTCAACCTTTATTTATAACTGATCCTTTGTCCAAGTGATCAGTGTCCTTTTAGTGCTTCTTATCACAGCTGATGGCACAGCTTTCCAACAGCAGCCAGAGCCATTGCTTACATGGAATGCTGATGATGCTGTGGTATATATTGAGTGGGAAGTGTGAACTAGAAATAATGAGCAAGAGCCTGAGTACCAAGTACCCAGCCTAGTTTTGGAAATAGTTGTCAATTTTTGGGAACAATTGCAGGTACAACATTTATAGCCATCTTCTTGCAAAGAATTATGCAAAAAAAAAAAAGTCTGTGAAACTTGAATTCTGTGGGACAGAAGCAGCTTACCTTCATGACTGTGTCCAGTATCTCCATTACAAATCTAAATGTAGTTCAGAACAGTGTTGCTTGTTCACCTCTGTACTAATTGCTAAAGCATGGAATGACTCTTTACAGAACATCTCTGAGATGTGGGCCATGGTGAAACAAATGACTGACGTCACCCTGGTTCCTGCCAGCGATGCCCTGAAAGTCAGGACCAACATGGAGGTGCGCATGGAGTTCGTGAGGCACGCTCTGCACTACCTGGAAGAGAGGTGAGGTGGGGGCTCTCAGTACACATTCATAGAGTTCCCTAATAGGAAGCCACAATGACTTTGTAGTGCACTTAGTCAGTTACCTCATGCTGCTCACAGACATGTCTCTTGCCTGTCTTTTTTATTGTGCAGGACTTAGAGCAGCAGCTTAAATAAAAAACTGTTCTAGTTTAACAGTGTTCTTCTTTAAAAGGCCTTGAATCCATGGGGAGGTTGTTTAGAAGATGCAAAGACTTTTATTCTTTTTTCTATGTTGCTTATAAATATTCTATATATGCATGGTGATATGTGGAGGTTTTTCACTTGAGGAAAGTGATCTGTTTCTCTTCAGCAAAAGAACATCCTCTGTTTTATATGCTCCCTTTCTGATTGCTGGTTGCTGTCAGCAGCTCGTGAGGACAGCATGGGAACAAACCTGGTGCAATGAGTCAAGTTCTGATCATGCCATTTCTTCACTGAAAAGTTTTTGGAAAATGTGAAGAAGCTGAAGTTGAGACATGTAGCAGTGATTTTCAGACTAGAAAGTGGTTTGCTGTGTGTATTAGAAAGTACCATGGGGCCTAAGCTCCTTGACTGATAGAGTTCTTGGAGAGATGCAGAGTGTGAAGCTGCCCAAAGCCAAATGCCCATCACTGCACATGTGGGTGGGTATTGCAGGGTCGCTTTTCCAGTAGCTGCAGTGTGATGTCAGCTGGCTCTTCCAGCCCCTGCAAGCAGTAACTGCAGGGTAGTATGTGGGCATTGGTTAGGGACACAGATTGCATTGGAGCACAGACAGCACTGTGCTCTGACACAGCACTGTGGGAAGGGATGCCTTCACCTCCTGGCACAGAAGAGATGCCTTCACCTCCTGGCACAGCCTCTTCTTGGCCCTGGCAGTTGGTTGTCACACCCCATCAGCACTCGGTGTCACCCAGCAGTGGTGGCAGCTGCTTCCTGTGCAGAGGAGCTGACACATCGGGAGGATCTTCTGTTCCCAGTTCCTCAGTCTCAGCAGAGTGCAATGAACCAGTGACTCTTAACCTGATTTGCCACATATCCAACTTGCTAAATTTTCACAGTGCCATTAACTGCTAGCTGAAGTTAGGAGTTAGTTATATGTAGTACTTTCCCAATACTCCCAACTGTGGAGATTAGGTCTCGCTAAATTCCTTTTTTCTGTGGAATTTTCTTCTGGGAAGTACATAAGCCCCAAGGCTGATATTTTTCCATAGGGCGGGGAGGAGAGACAAACGCATCTGTGGTATTTAACTGTTCTTTCATTATAGGATTGAGAGTTAAAGTATTAGGGTGGAAAGGCTTTTTGCCAGTTAATATATTTGAGCTTAACTTTGTACTACAAGAATCTAGTAAGAGGAACTTCATAGTTCCTGAACCTGGAGCAGTCCACCACAGACTCCAAACCTGGTATATTCTGAGACTGCTAAATATAAGGATCTTCCTAAACTGACCAAAAATTTGTGCCTCATTTTGTTGTAATGATAATGTTTGACCATCGCGTTAATTTGCATGAAATTGTTCGTTCTGCCAGATCTGAAATGCAGTGGATGTTTTTGTGGCAGGTGTGTCTCAGTCTGTTCATGTTTGTTTTGCTTGTGTTGTGTTTCAGTTACAAAAATTACACTTTTGTGACAGTCTTTGGAAACTTGCACCAGGCTCAGCTGGGTGGAGTCCCAGGCACGTACCAGCTGGTCCGCAGCTTCCTGAACATCAAGCTCCCAGCATCAGTCCCTGGTCTGCAGGTAGGGCCAGCACTGTCAGCCTCTGAGCTAAAGTAACAACACAAATCTGTTCACCCACTGCAGAGGGGGAGGCAGGGCAGCCTCCAGTGGCTTTTCTATTGTTTAAGCTGCTTTTAGGGCAGCAGGCTCTTACTCCTTCTCTAGAATTTTTCACTAGGAAAATGGGAGATGGCAGACAAAATCACTCTTGAGTTCAGACCTAGTCCCAGAGCATGGTGGGTGCTCAGTAGCTTGAGTTCTAATTCTGGGAAACTACGGTGTCTTCTGGTTGTCATCTTAGAAATCAACAAGCAAGAATTAAAATGCATTATGATGGTTCAAAAAAGCAGTAACTTAATCTCCGTGTTTTGCTTTTTCTCTTTTTTTCCATTTATTGTGAGATGGTGAAACCATCACCAAATGTGTAATGAATTAATTTGAATTGGAGCCTGGGCCTTTTATTTAGGAATCTGAATAAAACCCTTCTTACCTGCATGTAGTAAAACGTGCATAGCTCTGCATCTACAAAATAACCAGATAGGCACTCTGGGTTGAAAAATTAGATGTAAAAGCTAAATTAAGAAATAATAAATTATAACATTGGAGCACACACAGCTGAGTCTAGCTGTCTCATCTTACCTGCTGAGATCAGTGATTAGTTTAATATCTTTCTGTTTCAGTGAAAATGTTTTTAATGCCTCGGTGGCCTAATCCAGATCGGTCTCCTGTGTGGGGAGGATATCATATGCTAATTCTGGGATTCTCAGAACTGAAATCTGGGCAAGCAGAAGGGAATCACACCTTTCACTGCTGAGATGCGCAGAGCTTTGCCAGGGCTTAACCCTCATGACCTCTGGCTTCTGTAACAAACAGAATTTTTTACCAATATGAGTGTGGGTATAAGCGCAGAAATAATGAATGAGGCAAAGGATAAAAAAAAATCATTCAAATATGTTCCTTTTAAGAAAAAATTAAGTATGTCCTGCTTTCTTTTCAGGATGGTGAGGTGGAGGGCCATCCTGTGTGGGCACTGATTTATTACTGCATGCGCTGCGGAGATCTGACTGCGGCCATGCACGTGGTGAAACGGGCACAGCACCAGCTGGGAGAGTTCAAAACCTGGTTCCAGGAGTACATGCACAGTAAGGACAGAAGGTAATTGGGAACTAGGAGGGATCCTTGTGAGGAGCGGGAATTGCTGTGGAGTAGTGAAATTATCAGTGGTTTGGTAGAAATACAAAACTCTCAGGTCTCTTCTGGTGGTGATGGTTGCCTGAGGTTTATATTACCTACCTAAATTACATGTGGAGGTTTGCATATTTTAATTTGTGGCTTTGAAGTTGAGAAATCTCAACAGAGAAAGCGTTGTTTGAAAATACTCAAAAATTTACATTTCAAAAATAATACAGTGTGGTGTAACTTTACTTTTTACAGAAGAACAAGCCCAGTGTAACAGTGGGATATGGCATGCAATGGATCAAATTTAATCTGCTGTCACGAATCCTGTATCTTTTTATTTCCCCTGTTGCTTATTTTAGCTGAATTTCCTTTGGGGAACACTTTTTACTACACCTGTTTTCATAAGAATGTCACACAGGAAAAGCAAACAGTGTTTGTTAGAGGCCTTTAGAGGCCTCACTCTCACATCTTTCTTGTGTTTATTCTCCTCTTCCAGTTTTTGCTGTCCAGCACTGGACAGAGGCCATTGGCCAAGCTGCTGCTGATGTGGTTGCAAAGTGGTTAAGCTAGTGCACCCTAAGGTGTGCTCTTAACTCCACAGTGGTTTTCCTTTCCATCTTTCCACTTGCAGTGAATTTCAAAAAGAAAAGCTCTCAAAAAACCAACAAACAGACCAATAAAAAATAATTAACCAAGCTAACAAAATAAACTCAAAGGATAAAAATCCAAGTGCCATTTACCACATATGGTATGCCATGGTATTCTTCTGTAAATCAACCTGTTTTGTAGAGAGTATCTAGGAGTGCTCATTATATCAAGATTGTTGCAGAAACCTTGTTGAAGATACTGTCGCTGTTTTCATTATAAACACTTTTATGAGATACGACATAATAGATTTATTTTGTTTTTATTACAGCTATGAAAAAGTGCTCTGCCTACGGATTTGACAAACAATGCCTTAGTCTAAAACACTTTATTGATTAAATTCTGTAAAATTCTCAACAAGAGGTTGCAAGAAAAAAGCAGTGACAAAACATTATGACAGTGTTTAATAATGATGAAAGTGTCTCTCTTGAAAGACCTCATGGTACAATGACCTATTCACTTGTTAGTTACTAATACAAAGACTTACAAAGATGTTGTGAGCGCTCTCTTTCTGAAATGATGCAATAGCAGAGTCAGATAAAACCAGCTCATATGCCACAGTATTATTGTACCTCTAAAGAGACTGTCATATGTGGATTCTTTGTCAGAATGAAGATGATCCTCCATAACTTTAATTATGTGTTTAAATACATGTGTGCAAAATTTTTACCTTCAGATATGAACTGGAAGTGCAAGAAATATTGGCCAGTGCTTACTGTCATTATGCCTTTGCTGTTGATAAAAACCTATTTACATTGATTTGTATCCAGGTTTCCTCATATAGGGAGAATGGGTTTCACATCTTTTCTTCCATCTTTTCTTTTCCTCAGACTGTCTCCTGCCACAGAGAATAAACTGCGTCTTCACTACAGACGAGCTCTGAGGAACAACACTGACCCCTACAAGAGGGCTGTTTATTGTATCATTGGCCGTTGTGACATTACAGACAACCAGAGTGAAGTTGCTGATAAAACAGAGGATTATCTTTGGCTAAAAGTAAGTCTGGTGTTGGGGTTGTGACGTTTGATTTTTCTTTTTGTAAGAACAGGTCTAAATGGTGCCACATTTCTACACTGCTCTGCTACCCTTCCTGCTTCTAGATCTGGTGTTTTGCATCAATGTAGTGCATGTGACCTGACCTTGAAAATAGTGCAGGGCTGGGAACCTGAATCCCAGGTCTGCTCTGTTTTCTTCTGTGCTATCAGGTGTTAGTTGGGTACAGTTGTCTTTGGAAGTGTCATGTTCTTCATTTGACACTGATCTTTTTTACAAACAGTATTAGCTTGCTACAGTGAGGTTTCTATGAATTCTCCTTCCTGGGTGGATGTCTGAAATGTCAGTGTGAATTGACCAGACACAATGCTGTCAATGTCTCTGAAATCCTTACAGTTTTGGCAAGGGGATGATAGATAATGGTTGGTATCTGTTTCTCCTCTTTATCAGAAAAAGGGTGGTAGAATGATGTATTTGTCACTATTGTATTTGTGGCAAAAAAATGCTGCTTGAGAGTGTTCAGAGTCCCAGCATCAGAGTTTGCTGGCATGGATGGATACAGAACCCTGGGGTTATATCTGCATGAATTTCAGCTGCCACTGCCTTAGAGATCTTTGCTTCCCAGAAGTGGATGGAGCTGATGTTGTGACTAGATGCAGTTTCTAGTCAGTTGGTCAAATCCTAGGAGGGATTCAGATGGAATGAATATCTTGTTAAGTGCATTGCTTGTGCAAGGAGAAATAGCTGTGCTTCTCTTTTTGGATGTGCTTTTTAGCTGAACCAGGTGTGTTTTGATGATGGTGGCACGAGCTCCCCACAGGACCGGCTGACATTATCACAGTTCCAGAAGCAGCTGCTGGAAGACTATGGTGAGAAACCACAGAGTGATGTCTTACTTGGGGCTCTGCTTTTCTGCTGAGGGCACTTTCCAGTTGTTATTACACAAAACCCCAGACTGCACAAAAACCCTGCAGCTCTCCACTAGTGACAGGCATCTTCTCTCCGTGGACAGCCTGCTTCCCTGGAGTCGTGGCAGATTTCAGTAAGACATGATGAATGAGTCCCATGTTTTCCCAGCAATCCAGAGAGTTAATATTCATCTGTGAGCAACACTGCTCCTGTTTCTCCTTTACCCATTAATTGTGGGTTGCTTTCTCTCACCATAAATATGCAAAAGTCCTTTAGCAGAACTTCCAGCTTTGGAAATACAGAACAGAAAAGCAGTCACTACCTAATGTAGACATGTATTTCCAAGCTTTTCTGCTGTGTGCATTTGGTGTTTATCTTCTCCCTTAAATTAGTATTTCAAGAAAATTTCTGGGGACCCAAATCCTTCTAGTTCCTTCCATTTCAGAAGGTTTTAAGAACATCCACAGAATACATTTTCCTGTAATCATCTTCCAGTCAATCAGAATTAAGTCACTTGGAACTGTCCAAAACATACTAAATTTGATTCTCCATAGGCTTCTAGTTTGTAGAAGACTATGGAGAATCACTCACACTCAGATAATGTGCGTGAGATAAAATGTGTGGAAAAGAAAAATAAGCTAATGTTGATGTCACTGAGTAGGAAAATCCAGGTTTTTAACATTATTTGTACCACTTGGTGAAAGTATAAAAGACAAAATGTTGTGGTCTCTAGAGAATCTATCACAGTTGATCAGAGTTGATAGCTTGTTGTCTGAAAAGAACAAAGGAACTTTTCTGAGTAACTGTTTATTCTGTGTCACTTTCTGAATATGTCTTTATGCTGTGGTCCTTCATGATAAATCTGCAGGGGCACAGCTGTAGGTGAGCCACTGATGTGTGGTTAGGAATTCAGTTTTGTGTACTGTGGTTGATTTCAGCTGGCACCTAATAAACACTAATGATGCACTGTGGCAGGACGAGTCCACTGTCAGTCATGTCTGATTGCAAAATCATGAGAATTGTGTGAAAATGCTATGTGTTGTCGTTTTTTTCAGGTGAATCACATTTTGCAGTGAACCAGCCACCGTTCCTGTACTTCCAAGTGTTGTTCTTGACAGCACAGTTTGAAGCTGCAATTGCTTTTCTATTCCGGACAGAGCGCTTGCGCTGTCACGCTGTTCATGTTGCTTTGGTCCTGTTTGAGTTAAAATTGCTCCTGAAAGCATCTGGGCAGAGTGCACAGCTATGTAAGTCCTATTTACTTTACAGTAAAGGAATATTTTCTTACCCCTCAGAATACCCTCTAGAAACTGCAGGTCTGTGTGATTAATCAAAGATTTATCAGAACAATTTCATAATTGTTTCAGTTGTATTAGAGCTCTGGATCATGATTCTGACTAATTTGAGATGAAGATCAGCATTTTCCTGACATTAGATTCTCTGACAGTGCTGTTTCTGACATTGCAGTAAGCCATGAAGCTGGTGACCCTCCTGGTGTCAGACGTTTAAATTTTGTGCGGCTTTTGATGCTTTACACCCGTAAGTTTGAATCAACAGACCCAAGGGAAGCTCTGCAATACTTTTACTTTCTCAGGTAGGCGCCAATATACGTCTTTAGCTATTCTCCTAATTATTACTGTTTCATTATTCTTATCTGGAAAGTTCTCAGAAACAGGAGTACCTTTCTTCCTCTCTTTGTTTTATAGGAACGAGAAGGACAGCCAAGGAGAGAATATGTTCTTGCGTTGCGTTAGTGAAATAGTAATTGAAAGCAGAGAGGTGCGTTTGGCCGTGTTTTGCCTTCCTCAGTTAAACTGAAATTCACTTCTTCTTTAAAATCTTTATTAGTCAGGACAGTCTTAGAGTTGCTTGCTCTTTCTACCTGATGCAGACCCAGATGAGAGAAGATCTTGCAATAGCCTTATGTTTAAGATATTTAATCGTATATTTTTGCCTGCTACAAATTTAGTTACAAATACTTTTTATATTGGTCACTGTTTTTCATTCCATTATTGTGTCTTTGTACTTAATAAATATGTTATGAAATATATGCAATTGATCTCTCTATTTTTGTTTCCTGTTTTTTCTTACTTTACATCTATGTGGATATAGTTTGACATGATTCTTGGAAAGCTGGAAAAGGATGGTAGTAGGAAGGTGAGTTCACAATTTATATTTTATATTAAAAGTACAACCTATGTATGATTTCCAAAGTAGTCATGAGGCTATTTTGCTTCTCTCTGTTTTTCACTAGCTAAATTATTACTTTGTTTGAATACATTCAAGTTCTCCCAGTATGAGATCCTTTTACAGAATAATCTGTGACCTGCCCTAACAAAAGGCAGGTCAGGAACTGCAGGGCAAACTATGTTCCTCTAGACAGCTGGTGTAACTGAAGAGGCAAATGGCATCAGGTAACTTTAGTGGGATCAGAATTTTGTCTTCCCAGCAGGAAATGAAGTTTAGTTTAAGTAGGTGTGTGAGAGTGTTCTGTTAACCGAAGTGTGCATGTGAAAATGATTTATGACATCCTCATTCACCTCACAGAAGAAATGTATTGCAGTTCTTGAAAAATCCTTGTAATTAAAGGAGCAAGGGCTAACAGACCACAAGCATTAGCCACAGCTGATCTGACCTTCATACATGTGAGAGTAAGTACTGGGTCGAAGTTCAGCCATTTTTTAGATGTGACAGATCTTACTTCCAGTGTAAAAGCAGTTTCCTAATAGTGAAATATAAGATTACACAGTCAGAAGATAAAGGAAACCTTAAGGCTTTACCTGCAAACAGGAGAGTGCATGCAAATGATGGAAATTTTCGATGATCAATGAAGTTTTTCTGTTTGCTGTGACAACTTTGGAAGATTTCTGTGTAAAGCAGACTGCAGAATCATTTACATCTTAATTTTAAGATTACAGCTTATACTGCTGTCAAAAATATAGGGGCATAGTTACTTCTGGCAGGAATTTCTTTTAGATGTCTTTATTTTCTCATTTCAAAAGCAGTGAGATTGCATACAAGAGAACCAGGTAACTTGATAATTGTCACATATTTTGTTCTTTTACAGTTTCTTTGGTGTGAAACCAACAATTTTAGCTTTAAGATAAATTCTTCTAGATGATATAGTCTCATTTTTGCATCCTCAACTACAGTAATTGCCAGATGTTCTTGACTCTTTCATGTCTTTTATTCTACATGCTTATGATTTGTTTTAAAATCTTTGTTGCCCTTTCATTTATCTGTGCGAGATTTCATTGGCAACCTGTCATGCCAGTATAAACAAACTGCATCCCTGGAGCCCTTGGAATGCCATGTGCTGAAGTCTTTTGTGTTTTCTTCTCTGTGTCATCAGCAATTAACAGCTCAAACTCTGAGTTATTTTATCTGGGTCATTTTGAATGAATTAAAAACCAAGGATGTCTCGGTGCTGACTCCATTTAGGAGAGAGTCCCTCTTGCAAGAGCTCATTCTATTTTTAATGTCTCATTTTTGCACATTCCCATAGAGATGTACAGGCTATTCCAGTCATAAGCCAACATGTAAAATATTCATTGCCTTGACAGAATATTCTGGAATATTTGAGCCTTCTGATTTATCTTTTCATTTTTGTCTCACCTCTTTAGCCTGGAGTGATAGACAAGTTTACAAGTGACACAAAATCCATTATTAACAAAGTGGCTTCTGCAGCAGAAAATAAAGGATTGTTTGAAGAAGCTGCAAAACTCTATGACCTTGCAAAGGTATCTGTCTTGTGGGCTGCCTTGTATGCTTGGTTCACCTTTTATCCTTCCAAACAGTCTACCTGTGATTAGGAGGTTAAATTTCATCTCGGAGATTGAATTGCCCTTATTCAAGCAGCTTATTTCTGCTGCTGGAAGAACAGAGCCATAGGCTGCATGAAGAGATGTTTTAGTTAGCACATCCAGATGGATTGCACTCCAGGGATTCTGATTTAGGACGCTGTGGTCCTGATCAATGTGCTCTTTTGAAGAGAGTGCCCCACGCATGATTTAATTCAGTCTAGTGCAGTTATTTACCTGGAGTGTACTCTTCCAATTTCATAGATGTTGAACTGAAGTCTAAAATTGTTGGTCTTTATACTGAGTACTCTTGTTTCCTTTGGAAATAGAGGTGGATACAACTATAACCACTGTTTTAGAGAAGAGCTAGTGACCCAGCAGCATTATGTTGCTTGTAGCTAATATGATCTTGACTCTTTATGGGAGGAAAGCAGCTCTGGGCTTGCAGTAGGCACCACTGCATGAGTCTTTTCTGCTTTTCAGTGAGATTAAAACACTATGTTTCATCATGCTCCTTTTATTTGTGTAACTTTAATGCCAACAGAACCCTGACAAAGTTTTAGAACTGATGAACAAGCTCCTCAGTCCTGTTGTTCCCCAGATCAGCACTCCCCAATCAAACAAGGAGCGTTTGAAGAACATGGCCCATTCCATTGCTGAGAGGTAAGACTCAGGCAGGGGCAGGACTGGGTGATTCACTTCAGCATGACCTGGGACTGTCAGAGCTGTGGGTGTTAGTTCCTGATGTTTCTGCAGGCTGCACTGTGGCATCCACAGCAGTATATTTAGAAAGACAAAGAAGAGGTCAGAATTTACCCTGTCCTGCTAATGATGGCTTCCAGTACTGAAACCAGAAATCTTCAGGGGCAGGTCAGGTAAATTTGACAAGAAGTTTTATCTGTAGGTGAATCAGGAGTGCCAGCTGGAGATGGAGTCTGTTAAGGAACAATAAATATTGTGAATTGTATGTTTTATATTATTTTAAAAGCAAAATATTGTAGCAGTTGCTGAGTTGTTGCATGCAATTCACCTGTTTGAAATAGTATTGAGAGCTACAACTCAGAATTACACCCAGTAATTCTGAGTTGTAACAATTGTTCAGTAGCTGTCTGAAAACTGTTGTTTTAATGATGACTAAAAAGGGAGTATTTAAGATGAACTCTGTGTGGCTAATGCAAGCAGTGGACCTCATTTTCACAGCTTGTTATATTAATGCCAAGTACAGTGTGGTGTCCAGAATGAAAGGAAGCAACTGAAAGGAATGTCCCCTGCCATGTCTGTATAGTAATTAGGGTATGTGCTTGAGAGACATCAGTGCTCAAGATTCATTAGCAGCCAGAAGTTAGTACTAACCTGATTCTGAAAATCTGTAGTTGCAAAATATGTCCATGGTTTTTTTAAATTGTTCATCTTGTCACGGTCACTGCCGGGGACAATTCCTGTGTCTTACTAGAGCAAAATGTGGATTCCTGTGAGAAATACCTTACTGGTTTTTATCAATGATTGAGCTGCAAAGAGAATAAAAATAAACCAAGCCCACTTGCTGGCACTTTGAAATTGGGAAGATAAATACAGAAATGTATTGATTTCCATCAGAGACCTTTGCCTTTCTTCTTTTGACAAGTGGCATTTGCCAGTCACTCCTAGTCAGCCTTTGCTTCATTTGGGCAGGCTGGGATCAAATGAAAATTGGTGCTGTATTGACTTGGTGAGAGACTGATTTGGTGGCAGACATTAAAGAGAATTAAATCTATGGCTTGAGTTAAAGCTTCAGCAAAGGCTGTAATGGGCTTTTTTGCTTTGCTACATGCTTTGATCTGTCTGAAAGCACTAAATACTGCTGTGCAATAATGCCACTTCGCAGCTGCAAACCTGGGTGATTGCAAAGCCAGAGCAGTTCTGACTAGCACATCTTCATGCCAGTTAAATGTAAGACAGGGCTTTTCCATGTGTACTGTCCTGATGACAGTGCTGTAGGGATGCAGCATTCCTCCTGTGTGTTCTTGTGATGCTTTTGGAGCAGGGGAGACACCCAACAAAAAGGTGAAACAGCTTCTTTCTGCCCTCATGCAGTTAGGTGTGAGAGCAGGCAGCCCTCCAGTTCATCCCAGAGCCAGTGTAGCTCCTGAGAGTGTGCAGGAACTCTTAATACATCTTTTAAGTCTTAACTTCTTGCCTGAAGCAGGCAGTTGTGCTGGAGGATTGTCTGCTGTAAAACAGCATGTTAAACATGCTGGTACAGAGCTTGCCTTGCGGGTCTCTGCTGCCTGGCACTGTGTCTCCATGAATGTGGGAAATGTAAACATTTTAAAAGAAACTAATGCTGGATTTGCAAAACTGGAAATGATTAACAGTGTTTTTAAAAAGCCACAACCTGTGAAAATTCTGCCTCCCTGTTAAGGAAAATGAAAGCTGTCCTTTGTTAAATGCCCTCTGTCCTTGAGTTTGATGTCTCCACTTCCAAGAATTGCAAGGGCACAGTTATAAACGGTTGCCGTTTTGCACAATAAAACTGTAACACAATTTCTTTCAGGTACAAAGCGCAGGGGATAAGTGCAAAGAAATCCATTGACTCCACGTTCTACCTTCTGCTAGACTTAATCACATTTTTTGATGAATATCACGCTGGTCACGTTGACAGGGCCTTTGATGTAAGTTTTAAGAGTTCTGTTTGAAGTGTAGCCTTCCTAATGCCCTTGAAAGCCCAGAATGTCTCAAATAACATAATTTTTAAAATTTTATTTAATGAGTTAGAAGGGACTGCAGTGTTATAGGAATTTAAAAAGTTGTTTCTTCCCTGTTGCTTGATAAACAGGATGATCTTCCTGGAGCTATTTTGTAGACATCGAACAAAATATTCCTGTTGCTTAACAAAGTGAGGAGATAAACCAGTAAATAACAATGAAATAATTTCTCTTGAATGGAAACAGAAGCATTTCATTAACACTTCAAGAACACACTTTATTAATGTCTGGTGCATAGAATGCTGATTATCTGTCCTGATTCCTGCTTTTCTTTTTGAAGATTATTGAACGCCTGAAGCTTGTACCTCTTAGCCAGGATTGCGTCAAGGAGAGAGTCGCTGCCTTCCGGAATTTCAGCGATGAAGTAAGTCATGTCTTGGGTTTAGCTTCCTAAAGCCTTTTCTTTTGTTAAAAGGATCTTAAAACCTTGTCATCTCATCATTCTTACTCATTAGCAGAGAAAAAGGATGAGATTATTTTGATTTAATACAAGCATACTCCTGGCTTGCAACTTTTTCTTCTTAATGCTGCTCTTTTGAGCACTAGAATTCCCTACCCAGAAATCCTGTCTCCATTTTGAAGGAAGTATCTGCAGATGTGAGTCTCCCTGAACTTATTCAGTTTCATTCAAGAATTCAGAATATTGAAAACTTTTAACTTGCTGGTAACTTAGTTGTTCTGCGCTCTTAATGGTCACTAAGCATTTGTAGGGTGTTTGTTTCCTTCCCTCTAAATTACAGGAATTAATGGATTTGTGTATTAGCAAATGAAGCTTAGTGGAAAGCTGTTACTGCTCTTGAACTGTTTTAACTGGAGTGACACTTCTTTTTTAGGCAGTGGTTGTGTGTATTTGGGTGCTTTGGGTTTTATCTGACCTGCTGCTATCAAACATGAAGGTGCAGCCATTGAGCATGTCTGTCTCAGAGCTCTGGGTAGAGTTTCTGCTGGATGGTGCAGTCATAGCAGGGGTAACCATTACACTTCTGATTGTTACAGGAATCTGTATAGTAAGGCTCATGGTTCTGTCAGCCTCCTTTTGCTGCAATTTGTCCTTTTCCCCCCTTTTTTGTGTAGATCAAACACAATTTATCTGAGGTCCTGCTTGCAACCATGAATATTTTATTCACCAAGTATAAGAGGATGAAAGGCACAAGCCCAACCACTCCTGCCAGACCCCAGCGGGTAATGGAAGACAGAGATTCGGTAAGAATATAATTCTCATCACTGTCTGACAAGTTTTCCTATATCCTGTTCTGCTGGTTTCAAAAGATTGGGCTTCAAGTAACTGGGAACCTCTAATGGTCTTGGTTTTGGCTTGCTCAGTTACTTAGAGTCTTGGTTTACTGAGCTTCTCCAGTTACTTAGTCTCAAGGCCGGTCTCTGATACCTTCAGCTTTGTGTAAAGAAAGGTTGGAACTGGATGATCTTTAAGGTCCCTTTCAGCCTAAGCCATTCTTGAGTCTATGATACTGCTTTAAATAACATGGAGCTAATGGAGATATTGCATCTATATTCATCTCCTAGCAAGAGAAAACAAGTGTCCACTTTGCTTCTTAGATAGTAAAGCAAATGGGAGCATTGCAGTGTCTCTAGGATGTTGATGTTGCTGCCTTGACAACTGAGCTGTTGCTTTTTAAGCACATGATTGCCACTCTTGTCAGTTGAGTAAGTGCCCCTTTCTGCTAGAAGGGCCTTCCTTGACTCTTCCCCTCAGCTTGCTTCTGTAGTGATGCAGGCCAACATATTCCAGGTGAAACACCAAGATGCTGGAGCACCTCCCCTTGGTGATGGCCAGCATTGTTCTGCTGCCCCTGCAGGGAGTGGGCAGCTTGCAGCACTCTGGCTGCTGTTGAAATGCATGACCACAGTGGGTTTGACTTCACTGCTCCAGCTGCTGCAGAGGCATTTCCCCAAGCCACTGATGGGAGCCTCCACCTCCAGCAAGCTGCAGAATAGGCAGCATTTCAATGGCACAGCCAGATTTGTGAGCACTCACCTGCTAACATGAGGGGTTGAGCAGAAGGGTTCACAGTTCCAGCCAGCTTTGGTCTTGTAACTCTTAATAAGTTAAAGCTGCTTGCAGGCTCTTGAAACCAAGGCCAAACCATTCATCCTGTCTTAACAGATTAGAAAATAAATATCAACTCCTTTTGAGAGTGAAAAACCAACTTGGGCCATAGCCAGTTTTATTCCAGGCTTTAGTCAGCTACTGAAGTACCTTTGATCTGTAAATTGTAATATTGGTAAAAGTCTTAGCAGCATTTTAAATTACATAGAAAAATAAAAAGCTTAGGTAATGGTACAGCTTTTCTTTTTGGGGCACAGCCTACAGAGCTATGGGCCCCTGCCTCACAAGAGTGCTTGTACTCTAGATCAGCAGCAATGGAGAAGGGTGCACACTGCTTGGGCTTCTCCCACCTTAAACTTGCATGTGTGAAGTCGTCCCAGGCTGACACAATCTGTTGTTACCTGCTGTGTGTCTTCAGAAGGTTGGCACTGAACAAAGAATGCCTTAGCTCCTTATTTTCCAAGTGAGCTGGTTGTTTTGATGTTGTGATTTCAGTCTTATGCCTCATGTAGAAGGATTTACCATGTCCACAGGGGTGGAGTGCTGTCAGGTGTCAGTTCAGGATGAATACCCTGGGCTGATTTGGTTTAGCAGCTTTGCTGGCCGAGGTTTGTGTGGAAGGAGGCCACCATGATACTGTGTCATATCCACAACTCAGTGTGACACCACTTCATAAACCTGCTCTGCACTCTCGTGCTATCACAGTTGTCGAGATGAACTGATGTTGTGCCTTACTAAAAACCCTTGAAAGTTTTCTTTATTTCAGGATGCAAGTTTTGTTAATCAAGCTCCAGGCCCTGTGATGGGATCTCATGGCAGCAGGGAGGCAGTGATGCTGGGAGTACAGGGTTTCTGAGTCACAGATCTCTGGCTGCTGTGTGCAGTACAAGTTGTGCTTTGCCATCAGAGGGGACAAGTGTCCACTGCCTCTCTGTTCAGGGAGGGGATAAGAGAACAGCTGTGTGACTGGAATGTCACAAGGGAGTATAGATCTGCAAATGTAGGATTAGCAGGAGAAAATATCTACCACTCCTATCTGCCTAAAGATTTGCGTGTGCAAAAATAATAGCAGGCATGGGCTCATGGAAGGTAGGGTTAGAATGGCTTTACATGTGTTGCCCTTTTTTCTTACCCTGAAGAATTTCTTCCAAGGCTGCAGGAGCAGGGAATTTAGATTGTTTCAGTTGGGAGGCAACTCAGGCAGTTTTAGTGGTGTGAAGAAATGAGGGCATTACAGATGTGAGGAGAGAGCAAAAATCCTTCAGCAAAATCTCATTCACCTGGACAGATATGGGAGACATGAGCTTCAGCAGGCTGTGCATGACAAGAATTTGTCTCCTGAACTTCCCTGGAGAAGGGCAGCTTTTCCATATTCTCTGGGGAATTAAATCTGTGGGGAAATCAGATCCTTTCAGAAGCTTAAACAGTCTTGACACATTGCCCAGTAGACTATGCAAGTGAAAAATTACCTTTCCTTGAAGAGGTCTTTGAAATCCCTGGCTTTTCTTCAGATCCATCAGAACTGGCAGATTCAGATCCCTCTGTTCATCAGAAGAAAAGATAGTTGCTGTTTGTAACTCTGAGGCTTATTCTACATAGCAGGGAGCAGCATCCCCCAGAGAGGAAATCAGAGTTCTTGAATCTGCCCTCTGGTGCCAAGCACAGCTCTGCAAACCCACCCTGAGCAGGATCCTGCTGCCATGGGTGGGACTTCAGCAGGAACAGCATGGACCTGGCAGGATGGAGGGGAGTAGAACTGCTGGAGCCCCCCTGAACCCAGTAATGCTCTCTGCAAAACATCTCCTGTCCCACTTTGGAGGCGGACTAGAAAAGATCAGGTCTGGGGCCAGAGCTGGTATTTCTGCACTGTGTTTATTTCAGAATGAAATCACCCAAGCTGTGTTTTAGGTATTTTTTCTTTTATGTATATAATTAATTAGTTTTGGGAATAAGGGAACAAAGTCCTGTCCCACTTGGCCTGATCCATTTTGTCAGATTTCAGGCAGAGATTGCAGGGAGCCCAGCCTGCAGTCCTGGAAACCATGGCTGTGGTGACAGCCCTGACCCAGATGCTGTGAGTGCATGACAGCAATGTCACAGGCTCTTCACCCCAGTCAGGGGTGGTGAACTCTCTGGAGCAGCCCAAAGGCATTATCTTGGCAAAATTAGGTCATGAATGGAATGGAAATAATGTTTTTTTAATTATCTGTGGTCTTATTTAAAATTGCAAGTAACTGTAATGTTCATTAAGTAATTACAGCCAATAGAACATCTAGACCTCCAGGCTGCTCTTAACCTCTGCAAACCTCTGTTTGTTCTTCCCAAAGTATTGGTTTGATTTTTGAAAATAGACCAGCTCTGGTATCATTGCTAGTGTAAAGGTAAAGAGGACAGTCACACCCCTCCTCAACCTTTCTTGTCATAGTGAGAGTTTTTGCCTCTTAATACTTTAACTCCAAAGTCAGACACCTTGACAAGCTTTTTTTTTTTTTTTCATCTACCACCTGTTTTGACCTCCACTGAAAAGCAGCAGCTCAGACATAATTACACAGCCTCACTGTCTAACTCATTTGGGAGCAGGCTGGGAGACACTGACTGGAGCAGAATGAGTGATTTCCAGGCCACCTTGTCAAGTTGCCGGTCTGCTGGTGGTGCCTGACAGCTTGAGAGGGAAACTGTCCTGGGAGATGTTGGCAGTTAGGTCAGTCTAGGGAAAGCTCTCACAGCTTTTCCATTATCAGCTCCAAAGTTTCTCTGTGGCTGTTGAATAACAGACTGGTTTAACATCACCCTGAAAAAGGCCAAAGAGGCATCAGGAATGGTGTTTATAACAGTTCCCAACCATGGAGTGGGCTTCACTTCTCAGTTTGTAAGCCTGCTATCAGATTTACCATCCACACACCAACAGCAACCTAAAAACCTTTGGTTTTCCCTGAAGGGAGTAGGTGAAAGCAGGATTTGAACAGTTGGATCTTCCAGTGCAGTAATTTTGAGATGCTTAATATTTAAGAAGAAACACCTGTTAGCAATCAAAGCAGTCTGAACAGCTTTCTACAAAGATTTGGGTTTTCTGTATTCTCTTGACTCCTACCAGTTATTGGAATGGCTTTCCTTTTACTTTAATAACAGTTTTAACAAGTGAAACAAATTATTCATGAAATCCTTCAGCTGTTCTGTAGTTTTCTGCTGTGCAAGAAGGGATTTGGTTGCTTTGGGCAAAGGTCTGAGTGGGCTTGATGCCTCTGCTTTCGTTGTGTTATTGGCAGGAAGAGCCTTTGAGGAGATTGGCATGTTGCAGGGTGATGCTGGAGATCTCCAGGTGTGTGTGGCATCTCTGGTTCATTTCTAGTGCTTCTGCTTTGAGAACATTAATGCTGCATTTCAACAGGATCAACTTTTATGTTTTGCAAGGTTGCAAGGAATCCTGTTGCCATAGGAAAGCCCAGTTCATGCAGAAATTACAAGATTGCTGCACTACAGCAATGCCCCACATTGCTGAAAATGTTTTTTCTTAGGTATTTTCAAATGAGATGGGATTATTTTTTAAGCAGAAGGGTAACTTGACATGCTTTTAATGGTTGGAAAAGGGAATAATTGGATTTTCTTTGAAATGCAGAGGCTCCTTTTCTAGAGAGCAGCTCTGAGATAAAAAGATTACATGTGTTTGTTTGAAGAGTATTGTATCGTTGTAATTTTTGTAATACTAAAGTAACTGTACTTTGTTTTTCTCTTTTTTAGCAACTTCAGTCTCAGGCTCGGGCACTGATAATGTTTGCTGGGATGATCCCATACAGAACATCAGGAGACACGAATGCAAGACTGGTGCAAATGGAGATCCTCATGAATTAGCAGAGCAGCTTGGCTGGGGTGCAGCAGCCTGTGCCTGTCTTTAGTACATTCAGAGGGCCCATGGGACCAGTGTCATTTTGTACTTTGTATTTTTGTTGACAGAAATAAATTTCTTTGGTTTTGATATTTGTTTTTGACATTTTAATTTTCACCGATTCTTGTGGTTTTATGTTTTTAGTAATTTTATTTTCAATTGGTTTGCATTTAGAAATTTATTCTTAATTAGTTAATAGGCTATGCAGAAAAAGAAGTCATAGCTCTGCAGTAGGAACAGGAATTTTATAGCAGAAGAGGAAATGGAGAAGAAAACTTTGATGTATTGCTTAATGTACTTACAGCTGAGAAGCTTTAGGGGGTTTTGGATGCATGTTAAGTGTTGAAAATGTGTCTGATGCCCCAGTTCCCCCTGTGACACGCTGCCATCAGTCTGTCCCCTTGTCTCATGTGGTGTGTGAGCTGCTGCTCTGTGTGCTGCACAGACCCCCTGTGCTGAGCCAGGGGCTCACAGCCCTGGAGCTCTGCTGAAGCTTTTGCAGGAACAGCTGGGTTGGAAACAGGTATCTCTTGGTAGGAGAGTTATTTGTGAGCAACGCGTGAATTTTAGTCAGTTGCATTCCAGGTGGGCCCCTGTGGAGTTCACCAGAAGTGGGGAAGCTGAACCAGAGAGGCCCAGGTGAGGCTGTTCTGAGTGTGGGTGGATATTACTGTTAGTTTAGCAGGAAATGTGAGCCCTAAAAAAGCAAAGGGCTTTAAAATGGTTACCTTTAAGTGTTTTGAGCTACAATTAAATGAGAGTGAAAGCCCAAGGAGCATGTTACAGTAGAAGTGTTTAGTTTTAATATAACTGCCTATCGTGAAAAAAATGGGAGGAACGTTGGTGGTTACTCTTGCTGCTCCCCTGCTGCTGTCTCACCCTCTTGTGTTACTGGGGTATGAGAACATGTGGCATTTGGAAAATAGACCAGGCAGCAAAATGCAGGGGCTGATTTCAGCCTTTGTATGTTACCAGCTACCATGGGAGAGAATTCATCTCCATTTTGCAATGTCTTCGTTTACTGGGATGGAGGAATGTCTGACTGACATGATGACAATTTTCCTAATTACTTTTTTCACCAGAAACGTAGCATAAGTTTTGTCCACCTTTTGGACAGGAAGCAAAGGGCTTGCCAGCCACCCCAATCCATGTCTCTGGGCACTAGCAAACCAGCTGCTGGGCTCTCAGAGGATAGAGCTAGGGATTGTGTACAGCTCCTCCAGCATGGCCAGGACTGTCCCAACTGAAGGCTGAGGGAGACCTGGACAACACTCTGCAGGTAAAGGGGAGTTACCAAGGAGTTACTTGGGAGTGGGAGTGGGCTGGAATTGCCTAACAAACTTGTCAGCAGGTGAGTGTGGAAAGCTGTATTGCCTGTTAATGTTTCTGGTATATTTGTGTGGAAATGCTTCTTGGCATATCCCAGGTAAGAAGTGATCCCATTCCCTAGAGAACAGGCACCTTCCCTGTTGTTTGTGGACAGTGGTGGTGGGGCCAGGGCTGCCCCAGATGCAGTCCTGCAGGATGACTCTGCTCCTGTGTTTTCCTTGCTGGTGCTCAGCCCCTGTCCCTGAGTTACTCCCAGCATGAAACACCTCCCATACAGAGTCTGGCAAGTCTGCACCTGTCCTCAGGCAACCACTGACCTGAGCAAGAGAGGCACAGTATTTGCTGGAGTCTGGGAAGGGTGAGGCCACCTTCCCCTCTGTAATTCCCTCTCCCTGATCTGCCATTCATGCAGGAACAGAAGTCCTTTGGGGCTCAGCTCTTAGTGCTGCCATTTCAGGACCTTGTTCTCCTGGCTCTTACCCATCCCCTGCTCAGGAGAGCTATCATGCTGCCTCCCTGGCATGTTCTGATGTCCAGTGTTGAACCTGGGGACCTTCTATAAGCAATACAGTACCCTTTCTCCATCTGCCCTTTGAGGAGCCTATAGCAGGTGCTTTCTGGTGCTTCTCAGCCTTCTTGGGTGTTGGGAAAAGCTGATGTCTGTATATAGTGTCCTCTCTTTGTGCCCAGTGCTTGTGATTCCAGCCTTTGGTCACTTTTTAAGCTAATCAGAAACTGAATTATTTCATGCTTTCAAAATCCAAGATGATCCTTCTGTGATGGACAGATGGGAAATAAACCCCAGGGAGTCCAAGTCCTGAGACTAACCCTGAAAAGGTAAGACCAGCCCCATTTCCATCAAGATAAGAGATTGTGGGTGTAACAGAAAGAGTCACAGATATTTGGAGTTAATTTATTACTTGTTGATTGCCCTGTGATTTCTTCTTAGGTTTGTGCAGGTGGTGAATGTTATATCCCATCCATCTTCCCACGTTCCCCAGAGTGGCAGGTTCCAGTTCAGTGCCTGAGCCTGGCTCTGGCAGACCTGGATGACTCCAAGGGCTTTGAGGTAGATGCTGATGCACATCCTGGTGCTTTGCTGAATAAGGCACCCCCATGGTTTTCCAGATGTCCCTGTTTTCCCTCCACCTCGTGCTTATTCTGCTGGAGAGAACAATCAGCTTCTGCTCCCTCAGGTTTTGCACCATCACTCTGACTTTGCTAATTTACAAGCTTAGCCTTTTCTAAATAGCTTATGTGCTGGAAGGGTTTTTTGGGGTGTCACTAAACTCATGCCTTTTTTTTTGTATAGTCTGTGGTGTCACCATGCACTCCTTTTACAACAGGGAGTAGTGCAGTGTGCAGCAGAGCCAGCAATGTTCATCTGAGCTGAATTCATTCTGAGTAAAAACTGACAAATCTTCTCTAAGTCAGTGGAGCTCTGCTCTTTTATACACAAAGCAAGCACAAATTAAGTTCAGGATAATTCCATCTGCTTTTTCCTACCTTAAGACTAATCCCTGGTATTAAAGCTCCTCCAGGTAGATGAGATGCATCTGAAGGGTGACTCATTGGTTTGAGTTAAATACAGCTGAAGCTTGTGTTGCTGCAGGAGATTGGAGGAAAAAGTGAAAAGGTGTTTGCTGTGAGAGTGTATAACAATCTTGTTCTGGTGTGGATGCAGCAGAGGCAGGCAGTCTCCAGGTCTGTGTCCCACAGTTTGTGTGGTTCTGAAACATCCACACATGCTGCAATTCCAGCACAGCAGCTCCTAAAGCTGCACCTCCTCCAGGGACCAAGGGCTGAGTGAGGTGGTCTGGATTTACAGGGGAGTTGCAGGGAGATCTAGAAATACTCACTGTAAACTTCTGCTCTGTGTTACCTGTCCAGTAGGGAAAAAATTAGTTAAAAGTTCTGCCCAGGGTTAACCTGGTAAAAACTACACTGAGCTAAGGGAAGACAGCTCCTGTGGGAACTGGCACTGCTGAACTGTGCCTTGATGGCCTCCTAAACACTGTCAGAAAGCTGGTGTCAGTGGGTCTTGTCTTCTCGGCTCTGTGAGGTTTTTCTAGTTCAGACAACACAACAAAATGAATCCTTTTAAGTATTTTCACCATTACCCCTGAGTAAGCTGGTCATAGTCAGGGTACTTGCCTATGGGCTACATTCCTACTCCTCTGCCTTTGCTTGGATTTCCCTGCTGAATGCAGATTCTGCATCTCAATCTGATTTTTCATTATGTTCTCCAGACCCTCTGGCTGGAGTAGACCTGCTAAATGAGGTGGTTTCTCTATTCACCACTGTTTCCTACTACTACTGCCTGTGTCTAAGACACTGCTTGGACCTTGTTCCTTGCAGGAGCTGAAGGAATTGTGTTCAGAAAAAGTGAATTCAATGAACTTCTTTTGGTTTTGTTACTCTCCTAACCCTTGTCACCCCAACCTATCAAAGAAGCAAAATGTTTTCCTTCCAGCCTGGAAGAAGTAAGAGGATATTGTTAATTCCAGTTCCACATCCCTGGGGTGGTACAGCACTCAAATACTGCCTCTGTGCATGTCCCTGTACCAGCATTTTTGTTCTCTTTCTCTCTGGGTTTGAAGTTGGAAAGATGGAGGTGGTGTCTGGAAGAGATGGGAGATGACCTGTGTGTTCCCACTGGGAAAGGTTACTGGCAGCTGGCTGAATAACCATCTCTTTTCTTTTCCCAGGCTTCCTTTGCTGTGGTGCTGAGAAGTTGAGTCTGCTCTGCACAGTGGGTTTGCAGTGCTGAGCCCCTCCATCATTTGTGTGTCCTGTGTTACTCAGGGTGGTAGGTTCCCTCTTCCACAGGGATGGAAACAGGTCAATTAAAGCTTCATTAAAGCCTTTTGGAATATAACACTTAGGCAGTCTTTAAAAGAAGCTGTGTAATGCACTGTACCATGCTCTGCTTTACTCGATTTGGGTTCATTTGATGCATTTAATATCCAGAACAAACTGGGGGATCGGCTGGAAGTGAGGGAAAGCCCTGCAGAAACAACTTGGCACCCTTCATGTGAATGGAGGGGCTGGAGGGAGGCTGCAGAGCTCCCTCCCTGCCGCAGCTCCCAGCGCCGCCGCTGGCCCCGGTATTGTTGCTGCAGCTGGTGTTGTGAATCAGGCCGACGGCAAGCGCTTCCTACAATCCGGCTATTTCACCACACCAGGGTTGCATCATACCACTCGCTTCGCTCCTCGCCCGCCTCTGGAGCCCTCCTGTGTCTTCCGGAGCATCTCTGACTGTGCTGTGTTTAACAGGCCCCCCCACTGAAGAGACTCATTTGTGCTGCTTTGGGCAAATCAGCGGTTTTGATGAAACAGCGAGGTTCTAAAATAAAGCCACTTCTGCTGGGTGTGAGTCTGCTGGTGCATCTGTTGTGAGAGGAAGCTGGTGTCCGCTTTGTGGAGGTTGTTGTGTGACGTGCTCTAGGGTGAGGCACTTTCCTGGTACCCCACCTCACCCTTGTCCCTGCTCTCCAGGCCCTGAGGTGCCCTGCAGTGCTGCGAGGGCTGAGCAGGGATGCAGACCGGGCTGCTGCCCTCAGCTTCCCCCGGCTGCACAGGGCTTGGGTGATCAAGGCCATCTGCCCTCACACAAACAAGAGGGCTGGAGCAAGTCCTCAAAAATAGGTCAAAATTTGTGTGTGAATGCAAAGACAGCCAGAGGCAGCACGGCAGGCAGGCCCAATTTTCCATTAACTTGCAAAGCCACACGGAGCTGAAATTCCAATGGGCTGCCCTCGAACTTTATTGCTGGCCTTATTTGCTGTCTTTGCTGATCTTATCTGTAACTGCTTTGGTGGCACATGTGACAGGGGCTGGGGAGTGTAACAAGCACCCATCCCTCCCCCTGTCCTCACCTCCTGTGGCTGTGGGGTTACGGCCACACAGCTTCAGCTCTTGTTTTATGTGATGGGAGCAAGGGTTTAAGTGGTGTATTAACTCAGGGATGGGACTGGGGGTGGTTCTGAGCCTTGGGGGCTCAGTGGTACCCTGTCCCTGGGTCTGGAGGGGAAGGGGGCTGTGGGACCATGGGCATCTCTGCTGCCTGCTACTGAGAGCTGCCAGCTCCTGGCCCTAGACAAGCACAGACAGACTTAAACCACTCTGTGCACTCTATCTTCTCCAGCAGCCTGGAATCTGAGTCCCAGCAGGAGCATCCTTCAGATCCCTTGATGTCACATTTCCCCCTTCCCCCTGCTTTCACTGTGAGATAAAGACACCGAGGCACCGTTCCCCTCCCCACATCCGGCCCAGCTCAATGCCACAGGCAGCATCTTGGAGACCAGCCAGGATGATTTACGAGATCTGACGGGTCTGGGGCAGTATCCCAGGGAAGGGTGAGGGTGCGTGGGAGTCTTGCTCCCTTTTTCCATAATAAATCCCTGTGAACTGAATGTTCCTGGGTTGGGGCCGGAGGCAAACTCAGCACTGCATTTCTCTGCTGATCTGTCCTTGGGACTTAATCTCAAATCCGTTATCGCTGCCCCCATCGAGCGCTGGGAGGCAGTGATGCCCATTATGGTGGTTTTGGTATCCCTTCCAGCTATTTTTTTCCTCCTGACCAGCTCGGGGTGGTTCAAGCTGATTCCTTTCCTCTATTAGCATCAGTGGTGGGTGTGTGCCGGTCACCTCGCTCCGGTTTTGTGGGGTATAAAGCCAGCAGGCCTCTCTCCACCCTGTCCCCCACCTGGCAGGCTGCTGGGCAGGGGCAATGGCCGAGCTGCCCATCCCAGATCTGCCCCCAGCCCACTGCAGCGGCCGCTTCACCATCAGCACCCTCCTGGGCATGGAGGAGGGGGGCCGGGGTCTCTACACACCCACTGAGGGGTCCAGCTGCGACAGTGTCCAGCCCACCCAGCTGTCCAGCAGCACCCTCTGCACCAGGACCTTCAGCTACAACACGGTGGATGTGGTGCCAGCCTACGAGCACTACGCCAACAGCAAGGGGGTGGGCGACCCCAAGAAGGGCAGGCCCTCGCTGGCTGACCTGCACTCCATCCTCAAGGTAACAGGGGGCTTGGCTGTACCCATAGCATCTCTGGCATCCCCTGGCCATGCTGCTGGTCCCTGTGAAGTGTCTGTGGTGGGTCACTCTGTCTCCTGCTTCTTGGTGCCATAACTGCTGCTCTGCTGACTGTACATCCCTAAGAAGGCCCTGAGAGAAGCCAGAGAATCCAGCTGTTTCCAGCTGTGTGCTCAACCAGAGCATTGCCTCCAGGGACAGCTGCCTGAAGTCCACCCTCACCTGCCTTCCCCTCATCCCACAGCCTGACCCGAGCCACCTTCGCACGCCGGTGTCGGACCTGCAGCACAGCAATGGCCTGCCAGAGGCTGGGCTGGAGGAGGCACAAGGGGAGCCAGGCAGAGACTCTGAGCCAGAACCCGTCCGCTTTGGATGGGTGAAGGGCGTCATGGTGAGTGTGACCTATCCCCCATGAGCATTCTCCTACTCTTCTAACTTGTAAGCATTTTACCCTTGCATTTTTCCCCAATGTCTATATTTTTGCAAGGACATGTGCTTTGAGCAGTTTCCTCCCCTCCTCGGTGGGGTGGTTTTCTCTGAGGAGCAGCAGAGCTGGCGTGGTTTGGCCATTCCCAGGTGTCAATGCCCTGATGGCCAGGTCCCCTCTGTCCCCCTCAGATCCGCTGCATGCTGAACATTTGGGGAGTTATCCTCTACTTGCGCTTGCCCTGGATCACCGCCCAGGCAGGAATCGGTGGGTGCTGCGGTTCACTGTGGGCTGGACAGTGGCACTGGGCCATCATCACCCAGACACCTGGGGGGTGGTGGGACTCCTAGGAAAGGCTGAGGGGTACAGCAGTGAAGCAATGTCCTTTCCCTGCAGCCCTGACATGGCTCATCATCCTCATGTCTGTGACAGTGACCACCATAACCGGCTTGTCCATCTCTGCCATATCCACCAATGGCAAAGTGAAGTCAGGTAGTGTGTTCCCTCCCGGCCGCTCCAGGGGTCTCTTTATCCTGGGGCTGCCCCATGGATGTGAGCTCCTGGCATGGGCTGTGAGGTGTGGGGGAACCCCGAAAACATGGGGGAAGCAGTAATGCCATGGGGTGTTCCCTGTCTCAGGAGGCACCTACTTCCTCATCTCGCGGAGCTTGGGGCCGGAGCTGGGTGGCTCCATCGGGCTGATCTTTGCCTTTGCAAATGCTGTGGCTGTGGCCATGCACACAGTGGGCTTTGCTGAAACTGTTCGGGACCTGCTGCAGGTAAGACAGCAGCTCTGTGTCCTCTGGGTCCCAATGCTCCCCCTACCCCTCCATCCCCACCTTCTCCTTGCACAACCTGTGTTGATTGTCAATATTTGCATTATCATTGGACCACTGATAATTAAACAGTGGCTACTATAACTCACAAAAAAAACAGTGGTTTGGTAAGGAAGAGGGTTATTTCCATGTTGTGAACAGTTCCCTTTCCTCAGGAGCACAATTCCCTCATCGTGGACCCCACCAATGACATCCGAATCATTGGGGTCGTCACTGTGACGGTGCTGCTGGGCATCTCCCTGGCTGGCATGGAATGGGAGGCCAAGGTAACCCTCACTCCTGCTCACATTTTTCTCCCGGGCTGACAAGAGCTGTCCCTGCTGGCCACCGGGCATCTGAGGAGCAGAGGATGCCTGTAGCTCCCCAAAAATGGGCATGGGTTTCTCCTAATGCATTCTTCACTCTTTCTGTGCCCCAATGCCCAATCCTTCAGCTGGCTCTTTCTGGTCTGGCAGGCACAGATACTGTTCTTCCTGGTCATCCTGGTTTCCTTCATTAACTACCTGGTGGGGACAGTGATCCCAGCCACTGCTGAGAAGCAAGCAAAGGGCTTCTTCAGCTACCGAGGTGGGTCCACCACAAGCTGGGGTTGCACTCAGCAGGTCCAAGTGCATCTTTGGAGCCTGGCTCCTTGCTGCAGTTTGAGGAGAGCACCCAGCCAGTGCTGAGGTGCTTTAGCCAGGAAAAAAGTACCCAAGAGGCCTCAAATGCTTCTCTGCTTCCTCCCCAGCTGATATCTTTGCTCAGAACTTTGTGCCCAACTGGCGTGGACCTGAGGGCTCCTTCTTTGGCTTGTTTTCCATTTTCTTCCCATCCGCAACTGGCATCCTGGCTGGGGCCAACATTTCAGGTGACCTGAAGGTGGGTTGTGATTCTTGCCGCCTGAGCCAGTGTTTCTCAGGGCTCAAGCCCTTTTTTCCCTGGGGCTTTCATTTTGATCCAACCATTAGACTTTGTTTTATTTCTTATGCAAACTTTGGGCTCAGCCAGGAGATGCTCTGTGGCTTTGTGATACAGTGAATTAAAAATTCCTCTGGTACAGCAGCCACAAATAAGCTGCCTACATTAGCTGCTGGAAAGCTGTCTTACATATCTCTGCAACTCCTTTGGGCAGGATCCTGCCGTGGCCATCCCCAAGGGCACCTTGATGGCCATCTTCTGGACCACGATGTCCTACCTGGTGCTTTCTGCTACCATTGGTAAGCAGCACATCCTCAGGTGCAGTGGGTGAGGGGGCTGGGTGGGTGGGCTGGCCCCTACCCAAAATAGGTTGCCTGGGAGGAATCAGGTGTGTAGGAGCCAGGAGCAAGCTGTGGACACTGGCATTGATATCCCAGTGCGAGTGCCACAGGTGCCAGACCTTGTTCCTACCCCCACGTGGGGCAAAGTCATCCTGGGTGGGCAGTGGAGCTCCTGGCATTGCTCAAAGCCCCATGGCAGGGACTTGGGAGTTGTCACAGGCAATGGGATGTGGGGCTGGGCTAACTGAAACCGTGGAGAGGCGCCAGCCCTGCTCTAGCCCTGTGTGTCCCCCCAGGTGCCTGTGTGGTCCGAGATGCCTCAGGCAGCCTCAATGACAGCGTGGCCGTGGGCTCGCCGGGCTGTGAGGGGCTGGCCTGCAGCTTCGGCTGGAACTTCACTGCCTGTGCCCAACAGCAGAGCTGCCGATATGGGCTCAGCAACTACTACCAGGTACTGCTCAGAACCACGGCCAGCCCCTGTTCCTGCTCCTGGCCAGCTTTGTGCTGCAATGGATGGCTTTCCCAGGGCAGCTGCATGCCTGGCACCTCCCTGCCATCCTGGGGAGCACCCATGCTCTTGAAACAGCCATTTTTTAACAGGAAAGCACCAGGGAGTGGGCTTTTGGATGTGGCTGGATTTTGCTGCCTGGATAATATTAAAGGAAATGCAGCAGGATGGGGCCTGGGACTGGAAATCCCTCAGGGTTGGGGTGGAGGTTGGTGTACCAGAGATGCTGGGGTTCCTGATCCCCTGGTTTTCATGCAGAGCATGAGCATGGTGTCTGGATTTGGCCCCCTCATTACAGCAGGAATCTTTGGTGCTACCCTCTCCTCAGCACTGGCCTGCCTTGTCTCAGCCCCCAAAGTCTTCCAGGTGAGGGAGTGGTGTCTGCACACCCCAGCTCTTCTCCCTGAGCTCAGCAGTGGGTGATGCTCCTTGGTGCAGGGCTCTGCATCTGTGAGCAGCCCTGGGGCAAGGAGGATGCTGCTGTCAACACAGGGCATGGCTCCACTTTGGCCCTTGCTCTTACGGATGCAGGAGCCACCATGGCACTGCCATCCCATGTCCCTGGCAAAGCCTGCTGTCCCCACTGTGTCTCTCTTTGCAGTGTCTCTGCAAGGACCAGCTCTATCCTCTCATTGGCTTCTTTGGGAAGGGCTATGGGAGGAACAGCGAGCCCATCCGTGGCTACATGCTCACCTATGTCATTGCTGTTGGCTTTATCCTCATCGGTAGGTGCCTGCTGCCCCAGTACCCTCCTGCAGCCTGCCACCAGCAGGGTGGCTCAGTCTCCACCACTGACAGCTCACTCTCTTTCTCCTCCTCCCACAGCCGAGCTCAATGCCATCGCCCCCATCATCTCCAACTTCTTCCTCTGCTCCTACGCCCTCATCAACTTCAGCTGCTTCCACGCCTCCATCACCAACTCCCCAGGTGGGCTGTGCCGCGCCAGCCGTGCCCTGCGGCGGCGGCTCCCGGTGCGGCTCCCCCTCCCGGCAGCGGCCGCTCTGTGTGTGTGTTTGCGTGCAGGCTGGCGACCCTCCTTTCGGTATTACAGCAAGTGGGCTGCACTCTTTGGAGCTGCTGTCTCAGTGGTGATCATGTTCCTGCTGACCTGGTGGGCAGCCCTCATTGCCTTCGGCATCGTCATCTTCCTCCTGGGATATGTCCTCTACAAAAAGCCAGGTGGGTGGTAGTAACCTGGCACTGGTGTTGCCCCAGAAGGTGTCTGGCCCTGTTGCTAATCCATCTTCCCCACGCAGATGTCAACTGGGGCTCCTCCATGCAAGCCAGCTCCTACAACATGGCCCTCAACTACTCAGTGGGGCTGAGCGAAGTGGATGAGCACATCAAGAACTACAGGCAAGGGCAGCTCATGGCAGTGCTGGGCATGGAGGGAGTGGGATTAAGAGCCAGCTCCTGCCTCCAGTAAGCCCAGGGAGGCATCATGCCCATGGCCACACCCTCACCACCACCCTCAGTAACCAGGAGCTACAGCAAAATGTGTCTTTCTCCAAAATCCCATGTCTGTGCCATGTAAGGTAGAAAACTGGGCAAACCCTGCCCTCCCTGTACCAGGCAGACACAGACACACTGGTGTCATCTGATCTAAAAAGACCAAAGAGTGAGACTGGACCCTCAGGCCACATAGTGTTTTCTCATTCTAAAGATGCTCCCTATAGCTGCCACTGGCCAAGCATGGGAGAAGAAACATGGCTCATTCCAAAAGGGCTGGATGCCTCCAAAGTACTATTCCTCACTCCCTTTTTCCCCTGCCTGCAGACCACAGTGCCTGGTGCTGACTGGCCCACCCAACTTCCGCCCTGCACTGGTGGATTTTGTGGGGACCTTCACCAAGAACCTCAGCCTGATGCTCTGTGGCAACGTGCTGATTGTGAGTCACCTGCAGAAGCTGGTTGGTTCCTTGTCCTGGGGGCTCTGGCCACCAGTGGGTGGTGGGCTGGGAAATCCAGTTGTATCCTGGCGGGCTCACAGGGTGGAGATTGAAATGTGCCCACTTGTGTGCTGCTGGATGATGAAATGTGTCAACCGGAAGCCTCTCTGTGTTGTTAAACAATATTGGTGAAGCATCAGGATGTCCTTTTGGGCTTATGGCTTCCTTTTGCCAATTAATTGCAGAAGATTTGGAAGGATAAAGTAGTTGCTCAGAGGACAGGGGGGTCCTGCAGCCCTGAAGTCTCCAGAGCAATTGGGTGCAGTAAGAACCAGCTCATCTGCACCCACAGGACTGTTGGGATTGTGTGCACTGGCTGTTGACTCCCTGGATTCAGTGGTTTTCTTGGCTGTGATTGCAACCTCCCATGTGTGCAGTGGTTACATCCACCTCACGCTAATGATTTGCGAAGAGAGGAGCTAGAAGTCCTTGGTGGCAAGACTTGTTGCAGTTGGAAGGGGCTGCCTGAGCTCCTGCTCCTGATTCCTGCAGGGCCCGCGGAAGCAGACGATGCCGGAGTCCCGGTTGATGGCAGATGGCCACACTAAGTGGCTAATGAAGAGGAAGATCAAGGCTTTCTACACGGATGTGGTGGCTGAGGATTTGAGAAGTGGTGTCCAAATGCTCATCCAGGTACAGCCATCAGTGGCCTTCCAGAGTCCCTCCTCTTTGTCACAGCCTGGGGGAGTTCTGACCTCCCTCCACGATCTCCAGGCACCCCCCTGAGTTGCTCCCCCATGAAGTGACTGACACCACCTGTGTCCATCTGTCCCCGCAGAGGGGTCTCATGGGGACATCTATCCATAGGCTGCTGGCCTCGGGAAGATGAGACCTAACACCTTAGTGCTGGGCTACAAGAGGAACTGGCGGACAGCATCTCCCCAGAGCCTGGAGGACTACGTGGGCATCCTGCAGTACGGCCACACTGGCTCCTCCACCTCTCGGGGACACTGGCACCTGGTGGTGGCCCCACTGACGGCTGCAGTCACGTGCTCAGGGTCCAGCTGGGCTGACAGTGCACCCTCCATTAACTCCCTCTCCTCCCTCCTTCCAGCGACGCATTCGATTTCAAGTACGGCGTGTGCCTAATGCGGATGAAGGAAGGGCTGAATGTTTCCCGAGTGCTGCAGGCACATGGTAAGTGGCTTTGGTCAGCCAGGGATGCACAGAGACATGGAGTTGTGGGATGTGCCAGCCAGCACCATGCCCCCAGACAAAGGCCACAGTCCTGGCAGGACATCACTCCTGTGCTGGGGTCAAAGGGGATGGGGACAGTGAGGCACTGCTGTGCTGCTCTTGCTCTTCTCCTCCCTCCTCAGTTAACCCCACGTTTGAGGCAGCAGAGCACCCCGAGAATGGCACTGGCAGCAGAGCAGCCCCAGGCACAGGTAGGTTGGTGACCACCTAGAGCATCCCCAGCTCTGAGGATTATTTTCAGGCACGGTGGGGGTTTCAAGCTCTGGGGAGCAGGGCTGGGACCAGGAAGAAGTGATGCCTTTAATCTGTGGCTGGTGGTGTCCTTTGCTGACACCAGGACCCTCTTGCCCCAGCAGTGGACCCCACGGCCTTGGCCAGTGAGCAGCAGGCAAGCACCATCTTCCAGAGCAAGCAGGGCAAGAAGACCATTGACATTTACTGGCTCTTTGATGATGGAGGTAACCTTCACCTTCCATCTGTCCAGATAATGTGAGCCCAGCACCTCCACTGTGGTGCCCAGGAGGGCTCAGTCCTGCCAAATGGTGCCAGGGCATCCCTGGCTTTGGCACCAAGGAAGCACTGGTGAGCCTGGGGGTCACTGCTGCATTCCCACCGGGTGTTTTGGGGCCAGGTCTCACGCTGCTCATCCCCTACCTGCTGGGGCGCAAGAAGCGGTGGGGAAAGTGCAAAATCCGGGTGTTTGTCGGCGGGCAGATCAACAGGATGGACGAGGAGAGGAAGGCGTAAGTGCTGGTCGCCACTGCAGCTCTCAGCCACTGCCACTGTCCTGTGGGTGGTGACACAAGCTGCTTCCCATCCTGCTGAGCCCTCCCAGCTTTGCCATAATGGGATCTGTGAGCTCTGACCTGGCTGCTTTGCCTCATTTCTCTGGAAATCAATGTGGCTGCAGAGTGGGAAAACCCAAAGTGCAAACTGAGGCCAGCAGCAGGGTTGTCTGCTGTGGCAGGTCCCTGTCAGAGAGCTACCATTCCCTGCTAACTTTGGGAAAATATGCCCTTTTTCCTCCATTAGGATTGTCTCTCTACTGAGCAAGTTCCGCCTTGGCTTCCATGAGGTCCACATCCTCCCTGACATCAACCAGAAACCCCGGCCAGAGCAGTAACCATCCCCCTTCCCTTCCCTGTGCCCCTACAGCACCCCCAAACCTGCCCAGAGCCTCTTCCTAGGCACTGTCTGCTTGTGTTGCAGCATCAAGAGATTTGATGAACTCATCGCTCCCTTCAGGCTGAACGATGGCTTCAAAGACGAGGCCACAGTGAATGAGATGAGACAGGGCTGTCCCTGGAAGATTTCTGATGAGGAGGTCGATAAAAACAGAGCCAAGGTAGCACCAGTGCCAGGGGAGCTCCTGCAAAGGGTCTCCTGCTTTTTAGACAAAATTTAGTCTTTCTGGAAATCATTATTTTGTGTTTCTCAATGCTTTGTGCTCCACAGTCGCTCCGACAAGTGAGGCTGAATGAGATTTTGCAGGATTACTCACGGGATGCAGCACTCATAGCCATGTAGGTGCCAGTAATGCCCTCACGTCTGTTTCTTGTCCCACGGGAATCATCCTTCGGGATGCTCACCCCTCTCTGGGTGGGGAGGTGCTGCACAGACACCCTAATTCTCTGGTGAGGGTGCTGCACCACAGGGAAAAGCCCTTGGAAAGACACCAAGGGCGCCAGCTGGGGTCCTGCCGGGTGGAAGGATGTGGTGTTGGCCCTTTTTAGGGAAATAACGTGCAGTGGACTGAGAAAGGGGCTGCGGCGGGCTCGGTGCCGGCCCTGCCTCACGCCCCCCCCCCCCTGTGCCGCAGCACTCCGCCCATCGGCAGGAAGGGCCGCTGCCCCAGCTCCCTCTACATGGCCTGGCTCGAGACCCTCTCTCAGGACCTGAGACCCCCCATCATCCTCACACGAGGAAACCAAGAGAACGTGTTGACCTTTTACTGCCAATAAAACCTCCTGCATTCCTGATGACTTGGGATGTGAATTTTTCAGGCCAGTTTTGATCCTGCAGCGTGCTCCTCTGGGACTCTGGGGGAGCAGTGAAGGCACGGTGGTTACCAGCCCTCTGGAAATGCCCACCAGGCACAGCTGCCACCCTCTTACAAATGCTTGTTTGGCCCATCTCAGGCTCTGGAGGTTGTACATCCATAAACAGCAATGCTGGCCCTGCAGTGCAGGTACTGCTCTGGCCTGGGGTTAGCCAGAGCCAGGCAGGGGAGTTTATGGGCTCCTGCACCTGCATGCCCAGGAGAGCCCAGGTGGTGTGCAGGGACCGAATACTGGCCCAGCAAAGCCACTGGCCCAGGGTGGAACGGCCCCAGGCGCTGGGAGCAGGTCAGCACCAAGCCTAGGGGCTGCAGGGCCCCAGCATGTCCCCTCAGGGACAGGGACAACAGCTAAGCCTGTCCCCAAAAACTGAGCAGCAGTGAGATGTCACCTCAGACTGTGGTGCCTGGCTGCAGATGCAGGTCCAGCTCCTAATGGAGACAACATTTACCACCAGAACCAGAACATTTCTGGTGCACATTGCCCCAAGCAAAGCAGGAGTGCAGCTCATTTGCTAAAGCACAACCCAGGTCCCCTTGTCCTGCTGCAGAAGGAACACACACGACTCATTCACCTCAAGAGTTACAGAATTTACTGATAATCACCACCAGGATTAGGCGTGTCAGTAGAAAAATAAAATGTACAGACTTTTCAATCATACAAAGATTTGTTCATGACAGCTGCAGTTGTGAGCACGAGGAAGCTGGGTGGGGGCAGAGGGGATGTCACACACAGGGAGCCTCAGCATAAGTGGGTGTTCCTCCAGGGCAGGCAGCTTCTCCAGAAGGTGTTTCCTTGACCAGCACACTGGTTGGGCTCCCCAGCAGAGGCTCACAGCACTGCTGAGCCCAGGACACCTCAGTGTTGATGTTTTTGCCAGCTCTTTGCAGTTTTTGGCAAGTTTGACTGAGCAAAGTCTGTCAATACCTGAAGAAAACGAAGGGATTCCTCCATATGCCTCACTTGGAATAAAGGAATGGAAAGGGAAGGCCAAACCCATGAGGGGAGGAAACCGCCACCAGTGCTTCAACTGCCATCTGGTGCTTCAGCTCAAGGCTACTCCTCCTTTCTGTTTAGCTCTGGTTTTACTGGAGGGGGAGATTACCAGCAGCAGCCAGCAGAGCGCAGGATGCTCTCTCCAAGGTGACACAAAGAACTTGCCTCCTGTGCTTATGTGTCAAGACAAATCAGCTGATTGTTCACCTTTTATGCAAGAATTCCCTGAAAATTTCACAGCATCCAGGCATAGAGAGACATTGCCAGCTCCAAACACGGTCAAGCTGCCAACTCTTCAAGTAAGCCAGAACCTCCTCAAACGAGACTCTCAGAGATCCCAAGGGATAGAAAATGGGAGGTTTTCAGTTCATCCAGCACTGAGTGACTTTACTGAGCAATTTTCACTTGTTCTGAGCTCTGTAACAGCCCCATTTGTGTCCTGCACCCCTCAGCCCTGTTCCTGCAAGGAAACCTCCTCTTGCTGTAGCATGGGGCACATGGATAAAGTGCTTTCTCAGTTGCAATCAGCTTAATGGCTATTGAGGGTGCCAGGCACCAGTGCAGGGTGAAGGAGAGCACAGCAGCTGCTCAGGACATTGGTGTCTGGTGTCACCTGAAAGGTAAAACCAGACCCACCCTATTCAAATTCCATGACATTTCAAATTCCATGACATACTTTTAATCCATCCAGGAAAACACAGGATAACACCTGCAAATTAAACTGTGCACTCTGTACACATGCTGAAATATGAAGTGGGAAGGGGGAAAAGAAAGAAAGAAAGCTTATTCCTTCTTTTTCATTGTTTCTGCCCTGGCAGGAAGACTGGCTCTCTACAAGCAGCACAGCACACAGGGTTCTCCACAGATCCAGGGTTTAGTATAAGTTACACCACTTGGACCTCCCCCACCTAAGGAGAAGGATTCACATTAAATTATTTCCTAAACTGTGCATCTATATTCCCTGAATTACCATAGGCTAAAATTTAGAGTAATCTCAATTAGTAGCTCCTGCAAAACACGTCCCACCATTGACAGACCACTCTTGAGGAGTCAGTGCACAGAGAAACCCTTTTCCCTGATAAACACAGTGCCCTGTTGAAGGGTCACAGAATCAATTTAGTTTAGAAAAGCTCTCTAAGATCCAGTCCAACCTTTGACTGGTCACACCTTGTCATCCAGACCATGGCACTAAGTGCCACCTCCAGTCATTCCAGCACTGAGGACATGGTAGATAAATGGCCCTAGAAAATACTGCACATACAAAAGGAACTGATTTGGAAACCACAGGAATTCAATGAAGACACAGATGGGAACTGTCCCCTAAAGACTGGACACAAACAGTGCTTCCCCTCTGCAGCCCACCCGTGTGAGCTGGGTACAAACACAGCACAGCAAACCCCTAGGGGTGGCTGCACTGCCCAGCCACATCCCTGGAATTCAACCTCAGCTTCCCCAAAGAACCAAGCCCCAGGAAGCACCCAGTGAGCTGCTCAAGTGCCCCAGCCATGCAGCACAACTCTGGGCACAATGCAGAGCTACCAGTTAGTTAAAAGTCACTTAAAAGCAAAACAAACTAAAACAATTCATGAGGAGACAGTGCTGCCTGTGGAGAAGGGTTGATTTGTGTTCACATGGACACAGGAATCACCCAGGCTCCTGCCAGGAGCCCTGCAGCTCTCCCAGCCCTGGCACACTGTGGGCTGGATGCTGAAAACGTGGCACAGTCCCTGCACTGGGGACACCCAGTCACAGCCCAGCCTGGCCAGGCAGCTCTCAGCAGCAGCAGGGATTTTATCCAAGCTGGATAAAAGTGCCACTTCCAGATCAGTGCAGACACCCAGCTCCAGCACACCAACATGAACAGCCTCAGCAAGTCAAAGGAGAACAGGGTCCTTTGGAAACACAAGTCTCCTTCAAAGCCTGAGGAGAGCTGTGCACACCCACATGCACACCTGGGATTTCTGGAGTGCCCATTCCACTCTGCTTTGCCTCTGAGCAAAACATTCACAGGGCCAGAAGGGCTTTGCTGTAATAAAATTCACAAAATCTTTTTTACACCAGTCATTTTCCCTGCACAGCATTCACAGCCAGAGCTCCCAGACACAAATCTGCACTATCATCCATCTAAAATGAGTTTTCCTTTTGCTGCTCCCAAATCCACTATGGCTATTGTTGCCTTGCATATTAGAACAGTGCACTGCAACAGTTCTATTATCCTTAAGCTGCAAGGATCCCATAGCTTCTAAGCTTCATACCTTCTTAGTGCTTCTCATGGAGCAGCTCCTCTGAGCACTGACTCCTCTGGATCCTTGCAGCAGCCATCTGACTCCTCTTCTTGCTACACCCTTTTATGGCACTTGCTCTCATTAGTTACAGGTGTTCTTAATTTCTAGTAATTGATCCCAGCTGCAACTCATGGAGGGGTAAGATTACATTCTACTGCCCCCCTACAGGCTATCACCTGGTATTAAGAAGTTTGGGCCAGGAAGAAAACAATTTTTTAATTTAAAAACTGACATTAAAAGAGCTTCAGGTTCACTGAAAACCAAGCAATAAAGTGGTGAGTGAGCTCTGGGGACACGATGTCACTCTGGTCCTGTTCCTACCCCAGCACAGCTGGTGTCCCATTTCAGTCATGTCCTGTTACTACAATTCATCACTGGTGACAGGTACCCAGGTCTCCTCCTCTGGAGCCATTTTCCTACCCTCCAGAGAAATAAAGTTTCACTTGGCACTTAATGTTACCAAAAAGTAACAAAATTCACCATTTTAAAATTTCGAGCCAGGCTGGAGGCAAGAGCGAGCCGTCCCAATTCCTTAAATCAGCAGAAGAAACACAAGGCTGGAGCTGTGCTCCCTGTGATTTGTTCTGAGGCAGCGGGTCCTGTGCTCCCCCTCTGGTTTGTGTTCTCCAGCCTCTCCAGAGGAGCTACAGAGTGGCCAGAATGCGCAGGAAGGAAACCACCACCACACAGAACGTCTGGCCCACGCCAAAAATGAGCGCCTCAAAGGGAATCATTTTTTTCCCCGCAGCTCTGTAAACTCCAGCAATGGCAGCACCTGTGGAGAGGGGGAAAAGCCAAGATGTGAATGTGAGACAGCTGCTCTGCACAGGGATGAGGGGGGAGCCTCAGGATGTGAGGCTGGGGCAGAGAACAGCAGGGTCTGAACCTCTCCCTGCTCAGCAGCAGGCAGGAATGCTGGGCTGGGCATGCCTGACAAACCTCAGGCAGGAACCAGAGCTTGCTGGTGGCAATGGGAGAAGTGGTGCTGAAACTCTGCTGAGACCTCCAGCAGGTGTGGGGGCTGGGGTGGTTTGGGACACACCTTTGTCACAAGGTGCCCCACCCACTGCCCACAGGCTGCAAACATTACCTAGTTCTGGGCACTGACCCCAAACCTCTGAGAGATTTTCCTCCCGGTGCTCAGAAATGTGAAAGCCCCTTGGCTGTGCACCTGATGGGCACGTTTGGTATGCCCGATGCAGGGCCTGACACGGGGTCCAACCATTTCAAACGTGGGGCAAGGGGGAAATAAAGCCAGAACGAAAATCTCCATCCCGGGGAACACCGCCATCCCACGCGCTCCCGAAGGCAACCTCTGATCGCCACAGCCCCCGGCCCTGCCGTACTTGTGAGGGTGCCGGCGGTGATGGGTCCCACGATGCCCATCAGCAGCACGCTCACGGACATGAACCTGCCGTACTTGTGGTGCCGGAGCGTGAAGAGGGCAAGCAGCGCGGCCGGGACGTGGAAGGCAAGGGAAGAGACGACTGCCCACAGGAAGACGCCGTACCACATCTCTGCGGAGAGAAGGGCTGTGAGGGCGGCCCGCGGCCCGCAGGCCTCCAGCGGCCCCGGCGGGCGGAGGCCGCTCCGAGCAGGGAGGTACCTGGGAAGGTGGAGAGCGGGCTGGAGTAGGTGGTGGTGCCATTGCCCACGCGGGGCACGAGGCGAAGGCTGAGGATCTGCTGCAGGAGCCCGCCGCCACCGCCGCCCGCTTCGCCGCCGTCCATCCCCGCATCCGCCCCGCCGCCATCCGTCATCGCCCCTTCCGCCCCCGCAGCCAATGGGAAGCGTTGTAAGATGATAGACATGGTATTTCTCCAATCAGCGCTGGCCTCCGGGAAGTCGGGCCCCGCCCTGACCCCGCGCTGCCATGGGAACGGCTGTGGGCCGCAAGGAACGCTGGGAGTCCCGGTGGGACGCTCTGGCCCGCTGGCGGACTCTCCTCTCTGCTCCCCGCGCGCGGCGCCGCCCCGGAGGCGCGGCTGTTCTTCCTGCCCGCCAGGGGGCGCCCGCGGGCGGCGGCGGCGGCGCTCTGGGCGGCGCGGGCGGGAGCAGCGAGGCGGCGGGGCCGGGCCGCAGCATGTCGGGCTCGGAGTCGGAGCAGGAGCAGGAGCTGTACTCCTCGGCCGACGATGACGACTATGTGCCCTCGGGTGAGTGGCGGCGGGCGGGAGGCGGCGCTGCCGGCGCCCCCGGCGCTCACGGTGTGTGCTTGCAGGTGCGGAGTACAGCGAGGATGATGAGAGCGAGCTGGTGCGGGAGGAGGAGCCGGCGGGCAGCCCGCGGCCGGCCCGCGGCAGGAGGAGCCCCCGCCGGCCCGGCAGCAGGTACGGCCCTGGGAACCGGCCCGGTGCCGGGCAGGGGAACGCGAAACGCTGCGCTGCGTTCCGGTTTAGTGGCAGGAGCAGAGAACCTCGGCCCCGACGGACAACGTGCCTGAAAACCCTCCCCAGCAGGAGCTGTTTATATTAACCTTTTTCAGTGCAAGGCACGCACAGACGGGGTTTGTCACGTTGATATAAGTATATACATACTTTAGCTGAGGTTGGTTTCTATCTAGCCCAGGTTCTCCTCCCCTCCTGGCTCCTGCATTATCCCAGAACCGCAGGACCCTGGCATGGTTTGGGTTGGAAGGGACCTTAAAGAGCACCTTGTTCCACCCTCCTACCATGGGCAGGGACACCTCCCCCTAGACCAGGTCTCTCAAAGCTCCATCCAGCCTGGCCTTAAACACTTCCAGGGATGGGGCAGCCACTGGCCAACCTGTGCCAGTGTTTCAGCCCATTCTGTACTCACAGAAATGCATGCAAAGGGGCCAGTTCACTTCAGGGGCACTGCCTGCATCAGTCTCACTGTATTTTCTGAGCAGCAGCATCTTTTAATAAAATACATACACTCCAAGGTCAAGAGAGAGCCTCCCAAAGTGGATGTGTTAGTAAAAATATGAAATATTATGTTGCTTCACCCAAGCTTACAGTTCAGCTCTGGAATAGTGTTGCAGCAGCTCCATGTACATTTTTTCTTCTTTTTCGGCATCTGCTTTCAGGAAGAGGAAGAAAGGAGGTCTCTTGCTAGAGACAGGTGAGAAAGAGGAAGAAAAGGCCCAGCAGAATGGAGAGGAGCAGAAAGAGGAGGAAGTGGATGATGTAGAGCAAATAGAAAGAAGAAGAGAAGAAGAAGAAAAAAAGAAAGAGGATGCTCTTTGGGCCAGTTTCCTCAGTGATGTAGGACAGAAGCCCAAAGCTGTGGCTGCCACACAAGGGACACAAATCAAGAAGGTAATGGGGGCCTGGGCCTGCCCCCACGGAGGGTGTGAAGGGCCTGGAGGTTTAGAGCATGCCCCCTTGGTTCTGGCTGTGTCAGGTGTTGGACAGGGCTGGGAAGAGGCTGGGGTTGCCCCTGCCCCCTCTGCTTTGTGAGACTCACATCCCCTGATGGGCCAGACTGCAAGGTGCTGGTTTCCTTCCAAATGCAGAGGTGGTGCTGCTTTTGGAGCTGTCCTGCACAGCCCTGTTGGCTTCCCTTCCTGGGCCTGGATGCCTCTTTTGACACAGGAATGAAGAGCTTTGGTCTGAGTTGTGCATGGGGGCACAGCTCTCCCTGAGGCTTGTGCCTTTCCTGATGCTTAAAAGAAAAAAAGAAAAAAAAGGAGGCTTTGTGTATGTGTGTGTGTGTGGGGGGGGAAACAAGAGGGCTCTGTGCTGGGCTCTCTGTGCTTCCATCCTCATGGAGGGGGTCTGGAAGGTGCTGCATGTTGCACATTTGTTGCAGGATTGAATCTGGCTTTCTTGTGTCCTTTGTAAGCCCCAGTAAGGTGCTCTCAGTGGGAAGAGGTTTTTCTGGAGAGAGAATTCTGTGTGTGGTAGCTGTTAGAAAGGATTTGGTTCTCAGTAAAACCAGGTGCATGTGTTTGCCTGTCAAAATCTTTCATGCTTTAGGTGGTAGAAGGGAAGAACGTACCACAAGTGAGCCTCTGTTGGTAGAATTATCAGTTTGGGGTTTTTAGATGGTCAGCCACAATAAATGTTCAGTAACAGAAGACAGGAGTCTGCCTGGTGAGTACAGTTCTGACTGTGTGAAGCTTCTTTCCATGACTCTTGGGAGGTTGTGGAGCAAGTGTAGTTTTGTAGTATTTGATGGCAACTTTTGGAAGGAGACTCCTTTCATCTTAGCCCTCCTGCTTCTTATTACTGGCTGAGCAGCTGGGGACTTGTAGAGTCAGAGGGAAGAAGAGAAGTGAACATTTTCTTCTAAGCAGTTCTACTTTTATGGGCAGGTTGCTAAAATGTGAGATGTCTTTGAAAGTTCCTCCATAGCCTGGAATAATTCATGGGGACATGCAGTTCCTCTGTTCTCTCTGTGAACTGCTTGGGCTTGCATGGCCTTCCAGAAGATCTCTGTGGTGTGTGGTTGATTTAGACCAAGAATTTGGGGTTTGTTTTTGTAACTTACAGTGGTTGAGGTTTTTTATGTATCCTTTTAGCAGCTGTAGCTGTGACTGAGTAAACTGAGGCACTGCTGACAAATTGCTTCATAAAGATTTTTCCTTCTCAAATAAAAGAGATGCTATTGACAAGTAAGGAGATCAGCATTGGTTTTTCTGCTGATGAGTTTTCTCATTCTCTATTCTTGAGTAAAAAGAAACATTCTTTAGTGGATTTCACCTTGGCAGCTTTTCTGCTTGGTGGTGCTTAGTTTGAGAGAACCAAATCTCCAGGTTTTTGCTTTCTTTCTGAACCACTGCAATGTATTCTTGCTCCTTCCTATATTTATTACAATTTCACTTCTTGTTTTAGTTTGTTTTGATCTTAGAGCTTCGATGACAGCCTGGAACCAAAATGGGGAATTTAATTCCGGTGGAATGAAATTTATTTATTTATTTTATCTTGTCTGTGGGTGACTTGCTTTGACCACCAGCCTAAATTGCAGTGCTACCCAAGGTCTGTGTTGGGCCCTCGGCCCTTTGGAATAATAATTTGGCTTGGCTTCACAAATACATTGTTTTGCTTTCTCCTTCATGTATTTTATAGACTAAAGAAGAGAACGGTGGGAATAAGCCTCAGGAGAAGCCAAAAGATTCAGGAAAAGTGACAATCACCAAAACATTCGATTTTGCTGGTGAGGAAATCAAGTAAGTTGGCAGATGTGATGTGTCCACTGTGGGCCCAGTGCAAACTGAGTGCTGGGGGCAGGCTGGAGCTGGGCTCTGAGGCACAGTGGGTCTTCTTTAAACTGTTTTTTTTTCTTTTATTGTGAGCACATAGAGATCTCAGGGAAAGTGAGGCCAAGATTTTCCTACATCAGCGCTGCAGAGTATCCTTATATGCAGACCTCAGTCTTTAGTCAACTTCATAACATTCATAAATGTAATTCAAATTCACTTAGGCTTCCCCATCTGGCCAGTGTTTGTAATGGTTGGCAGAGCTCCCTGGTGGCACTGTCACTGGGAAGGCTGAGATGAGGAAAGAAGCACATCTGGTCCCACAAGGATGGGGGTAACACATTTTATTCCTTCAGCCTAGTCCAGGTTCTGTGCTGCAGGCAGGATTATTGGCTGGCACTTTCCTGGTGATGTTCACAATGCACAAAAAAGATTTGCAGGCAGTAAGAGGTGTTTTGCTGAGCAGACTAACAGCTGAGTGCTTTTGCCTCTGGAACAGCTGCAGCCAAGGGGATGGGCTGGGTAAAATCCTGCTTTAGGCTGAGTTTGGCTTACAAGAGGCCTCTTAGACTGTGCTGCAAGAAGGGTCAGGTGTTTCATAAATGTGTAAAACCAGAACTGAGGGGCCTGGCTGAACACACCTGAAATCTGACTGCCCTGTGAACTGCTGGTTCTTATCATGGGGGATTTTATTTATATGTAGCAGTAAACCTGGTTTTCTCCAACTGACTTGGCCTGTTTGGTGTGACAGCAGAGGGCAGCAGTTCCCCGCAGTAACACTCACTCTGCCTAAATCTGCAGGAGCAGGCAGAGCTGGGGCTTCTGCTGCTCTTGCTTTTCAGATTAGTACTGCTGCCTGAGCTGTTTGAAAAATCTGAGGAGGGCTGTGAGCCATGGTAGGGACTTTGCTACTTCCCTGGGCAAGCCAGACCATAGGAATGCTCCTCATTCGTTGATGAACTTCATTCACTTTGTTCAGTGTCCTTTGAAACATTGGTTGCTTTATGTGAACAGAAGTTGTTCAGGGCCTCTAAGTCACTGATTTTATGCTTTTGACACCAGTATCTTACCCGTGGTTTCTTAAGAACTGTAACTAAGAAAAATGCATATTTTCCTGCACCAGTGTCCTTTGTACTGCTCAGTGCTTACTGTTTCCCTTAGGACACTGCAGAGGAATCAGTAGAAATTTCTACCAGTTTTTGATGAAATAGGCAATAGCTGGACCCGGGTGACAGTGAGACTGTAATTCTGCAAACACCAAGGCTAATGTATGCTTTGTTTACAGTAGTTATTAAATCAGCTGGTTACAGAAGCAGCAACAGAAGGTTTGCAGTGGGGTCTGGAGCACTGTTTTCTGCTGGTACCAGAGTTACAACAAAATCATGTTCTTGAGCTCTTTGATAACAGAAAAATCCTGCAATGTTTTTTGCCCCCTTGATTTTTGTGATATGCAAAGCTGATTCTTTTATGTTTGCTACATCTTGCTTCTTTAAATGGGTTCCACTGTTAGCTGTGGGTAGGGTACAAGGTGTGCTTGCTACTCACAGCTGCTGGTGCTTTCCCCTAATGGCAGCAGGTGAGGCCCAGAGGGTTTCTCTTTCTTCAGATTAGCAGGAGGTTGTCTTTACACCCCCCAACGTCTGCAAATACTCTGAATACCCAACACTGACTTCCTTGCCTGGGGAAGCAGCTGGCAAATCATTGCTTATAAAAGGCCACCACACGGTAGGTGTGTGTGTGTGTGTGCATTTCTGGACTAAAGGAACTGAAATGAGAGCTGTCTCTGCTGCTTGCCTTTCTAAATGGTTTGAGGCTGCTGTTGGGAGTTGCTTTTTTGAAACCTTGAGAAGAATTTAGATGAGTATTTAAGCAGTGAAAGATTCAGGGCACAAATTTTCACAGTCTGCTCACTGAAGCTCTTAACAGAAGATCATTTAGCCCTGATTTCCTGTTGCAGAACAATTTATTTTCTCCTGTAAGATGATGATATGATTTTTCTGGCCTGATTGAAGTAGCAGAAGTGGCTTGAGTGATCTCCAGCTACAGGGCTATACTGGAATAGTAAAGGGGCTTTGTGTTGTCAGCTCCCCTGTAGGTTTTTGCTGCATTTAATGTCTGTTTTGATGAGTCCGTGCTTGTATCAGTTGCTAGCGCTGAACTTCAGCTTTGGAGTGTTAAGAATTAACAATTACCAAATGAAGATTTTAATTTAGTGGATTCTAATTTGAGAAAATACATTATATAAAACTAAAGCTGTTGAATCCTGGAACTAGAAACAATCTGATTGCAGTGCTTTGCAGTTGGGACGTTTTGTCTGCTTTTCCTGTCTCCCTCATGTTAAATAGATTAGGAGCAGCAGGTGACTGTCACCCAAATGGCTATAATTGTGGGCAGCAAGAGCAATTTGCAAAGGCAATTCAGCATCTAAATGGAAGTTCAAGACATTTCTCCCTGTCAGAAGAGACTGAAACTCCTTTGAAGCCTCTGGTTTATGAACTTGCCTCACAGTGCAGGACGTGTGTTTGCATTAATAGGGAATTGCATCCCCAGTGCCAGGGAAAAACTGTTGCCATTTGTAATTGCTTGTTTTCTCTTTAGCACTCCAAAAGGATTTGGTCCTTGGCTTTTTTTAAATCTCTGTTGCGCTCAGTGCATCAGAATGGTTCTTCTGTGCTCTTTCCATGACAGTGAACTTTGTGTCCAGCAGGGACTGCAGCAGAGTGGGGCTCACATACCTGGAGCTGGTCCAGCCCCATGGTGTCAGTGTGACAGCCTGTGAGGGAAGAGAAGTGTCTGGTTACTGATTGCTGTCAAGAAGAGATTTTACTTTGAAACATCTTCTCTACCTAATTTGGCTTGTAGAAGGCAAAACTAAGTTAAAAGGAGTAATGGCTTGGGTGCTAATTCAGGAATGGGAGGTGTGTTCAGCGCCCTGCTTTATTCACATCCTGCAGATTCCAAGTTCCAGATTCCAGGCTCCAGACTAGGAGCTTTGTATTTCTTGCACATGGTTTGTTTGTGTGGTTTGTGGCCAGAGCTTTACACAGGCTGTTCTTGTGGTGGGAATGCTTTCCTGCTACTGCAGAGTAGCTGTGCTGTGTTGTGCTGGCAGAGCTGTGCCTTGTGCTGCTTCAGTGCCTTGGCTGCTTCCCCATGTGCATGAACCAAGTAGCCAAAGCAAAGCTGTGAACGGGGAGGTGTTCCTGTCACAGCTCCTTTCTCACAGGGATAGGTGGGGTCCACACTGAGCTGCTGCATTGCATGGGCCAAATCAAAGTAGGAAGAGCCAGTGCCAAACAAGCAGTGTCACACTGAGGGTGTGACTTGCTGCTGGATTTAAGGAATATTAAAGTTCATATATTTCTGTAGAAAGGTGGGCGAACTCATGGCAAAACAGTGTATTGAGCTGTTCTATGTGAGACGTGAACTCCCATCTCTGATAAGAGCTCCCTGTCACTGACTTGTGTAGGAGACCACACTTGTGACTTGGAATAGTCCCTGGGCTGCTGCAGGACTGCTTTTACTTGTGTCACCACTGTGCTCTGAGGAAACAAGCTGTGCTGCTACATGAGCTGAGCAGAGTTGAGTGGCAGCTTTATTCTGGGTTAGGGAACATGATGGTTCACAGTGCAGTTATTACATCTTAAAAGTGTTAAAGTACCTAAGATATCAGACTTATAACCAGATAGTTACAAGCTTAAATTATTGTAGTAATTACTGAGGTTTATACTGGCTGAATTTGGTACTTCATCTGCCACAGCTGAAGTATGGGTTGAAAAAGAACCTGATTATCATGTTATTGTTTGTAAGTGGTTATCATCTAGGATGTACCTGGACAAAACCTCATTGCTCATTCTGTGTTGCTGTTTCACAGGTTTTCAGCCTATGTCAAGGATTCAGGAAAGATTATTCAGAGGAGATTGTTTGCAAGTTGAAATTTAAGGACCTTAAGTTGAGGGCTTTAGTGGTGAAGTTCATGACTTCTGAGCAGAAGAAGCAAAGGTGAAGGGAGGTGGCTGAGCAGGTTCTTTTTTTGGTGTCCTGTGAAGTCACTGAGGTTTACCTTAGGCCTGATTGGGTGAGATGGTGAGGCCTGAGCCCAGTCTGAGGTGTTTTCTGGGCTGCTGAGCTCTTCACCTTGGTGAGCTCCTTGGTAGAGTTGTGCAGACCTGGTGAAGGACTGATTTATTCCTTTGCACCACTAAGTGCTGACCTCAGAGTGGAGGTGAGGTTATAATTCAGTTCTCTGCAGCTGTACAGTACTGCTGCTTTATGCTGCCTCTCCTTACTGAAATATTGATTTTCTGTTACTAATTTTAGCTCACCTGTGTGCTTGTTGGAGGGACAGCTATGTCCTAGACTGCTCGCTGTTTTAACCCTGGATCTGCTGTTCTCTTCCAGAGCTTCAACCACTTGATCCCAGACCCTTTTTAGGAGATAGCAAGTGGAAGGGGCTGCAGGAGAAGCAGACACCTGAAAACAGCCTGAGCTTTCCACAGTCCTTGCTCAGGCTCTGATTCCTGATCAGTGGCTGTGATGTGCTCTCTGCTCCTTACATGGCTACTAAGACAACCAAATGTGGCAAAGTTGGCAAACAAAGGGTGTGTTAGCCAAGGAGTTTGGGAGTCTGTCACTTATTTTGTTGCTTTGAAGACAGTTAAGGTTGCTGTCTGAGCCACAGCAGCTGCTTCTGCTTTTTCCTGGAAAGCAAGAAGTGTGGAAGGAAAATCTTGATGCTGATGATTTATTTCAAGGGGAATGGGTAAAAAGAGCAGGGAAGCAACTCCCACAAGTCTCAAGATTTAGAGCTGGCACAGAGGGTAATTTTTAAAACATGTAATTGTCCATCTGTGTTCTTGCTCTGTGCTCTCAGCATGGCCCAGTCAGACCTGTCAGGCTAACAAGCAGTGAGAAAGCCTGTGACACCATTAACCCTCTCCTTACCTTGTGGTGCTTTTCAGGGACCTCAGTGGATGAATCAATGCAAGGGCTTGGCAGCATGCTCACACTTCTTGCTGGGTGTGAATCTTGGCCATTTGTTTTGTGCTCATGGGGCTTTGAGCAATGCTGAGTGAAGCACAGTAGCTTTTAAAATCAGGAGAAAGACCAAGAGTTTGGGTGGGCATCTCTTGCTGTTGTAGGTGGTGTGGTGCACATCAGATCAAGGTTGATGTGCTTGATGTCTTCCATGTGTGCTTTTTTGTAAAAGCTTTTGCTGTATTGCTTATACCTGTGAGTGAGAAGGCAGGTGAGCATTACCAGAATGCCTGTCTTGAAGCCTGATATTTGGAAAGCCCTGCCTTTTTTCCAGGGGGAAAGCAAATGCTACACAGCTTCCACCAGATGAGGTGGTTGGGTGTTGTCAGGCTAGACATGGAAGACAATGAACTGAGCTATTAGGAGCAGAGGAAGAAACCACTCATATTTTCATGTGCTTTTTGCAGTGGCTTTGATTGCAGTAGCAAGGAATTGTTAGAAAAGTTAAGACAAACAAATTTCAGTGGCCCTTTGAAAAGCCACTCCTTGAAGACTTCTGTTTTGTGGTGCCAGATGTCAGTGGGGTTTTATCCTCAGTCCTCCTTGGCTAAGGTGTTCTAGAGAAATATGTTCTAGCCACTTTCTGGTGGCATACCCCTTTCTGAAGGAAGCTTCCATGGTGCAAAACCCTTGGCTTTTTAGATTTTCCCAGAAATTTAATCTGACTTGTATAAGCATGGGGATGATGCTGTAGCACCATAAGACAAATCAAACTGACCAGAATTACCTGGAACATGAATGTGACCACTGTTTAGAGGTGGCAGACTAAAAAGTGTGTTTTTGCTTTTCTACCACCAAGCACCAAAATGCTGATCTTGGCATGATGGAGTGTAGGCAGCAGCCTGTTTCTGCCCTTATGCTGTTGTTTTTCTTAGAGGTCAAAGCATGCCTCAGCTATATGTTTATATTGGCCTTTTCCAATTTAAAGAAAACTATTGATTTTTTTTTTTTGGAAGCCATTAAGTGAAAATACGTTACCTTTCAGGAATGACAGGGTCTCAGGGGCTGGTTTTGATAACCTTTCCTCTGTGTGCATCCATTCCCTGATGCTTCAGAATTTCCCTGGGGAATACTAACATTGTTCAATGCTGATTGGCACGATGGTGGCCCAGGGATGAGGTCAGAAAGTGTGAGCAGGAGCTGTGCTGTGTGCTGGTTCACTTGTGAGCCATTTGCCTTTCTCAAAGGCAGCTGCAGAAATTGTAACTTCATAAACATCAAACCTAGCCAGGACTCTAAGCCAGAACACTTGCTTCTAAAATAAATCGTGTTCTGGTTTGCTTAATGTGCTTGGAAAAGGGGAATGGGCTAATGAACAGTGTCTAATCAGGATTTTCTCATTAGCAGATGTGCAGATGAGGCTTCTGCTCAGAGAGGCTGTGACTTGCAAAGTGTTGCTTAATAGCCCTGCACTCACCAACATGCTGACCCCTGTTGTCTTCCTTTATCTCAACATGCTTTTGAAACTCCCAAGGTGACTGAGCAGATGCCCACCTGAAAGTCATCTTTGGCTTCTAATGTGGTTTGCTGCTTTCAAGGAAATAATTTATCTCTGCTGGTTTCATTTGTGTGGTTTTGCTGGTAATCGGTGTGATGAAAAAGGAGGCTCAGCTGGGATCTCCAGAAGTAGGAGGAGTCTCAAAGCATCTCCAAAATGATGGACTGACCTCCAGATTGACTTGGCCATTTCTGGGTCTTTCAAACCTGGGGTGTCTGGGTGCTGCATTGGCTTTGGGAACTGGATGACAAACTGCATTGTCTCATCTTTGGGTTCTTCAATTTGTGTTCTGTGTAAGTCAGTGTGGGAATGCTTCAATAAAAACCACACCCTTTCCCAGAAGAAGAACTGTATCTTTATCTGGCTCTCAGGTAGTTTCCTGGCTTTTAAAAATCTGAAAACAGAAGGTGCTTACTGACCTATTCAGGTCTCACAGGAGCTCTTCTGCTATTAGTAAGGGGCTCTTTGGTCTCTCTGTTCATGCCTTCATCTCAGGGGCCTCAGATCCACTCCCAGCATTTTGCTGCTTGGCCTGTTTCCCTTGTTTCCAAGCTGCTGCTCATTCCTGACAGCTCCAGGCTCAGAAAAGGGCTTTTGATCTCTGGTGAGATGCTGGCAGAGCCTGCTTTGCAGGCATTGGGCCTGGGGTTTCCCCTGCTGGAAAGTGCAGCTTGCGAGATGCATTATTTTTTTCCTGTAACTAAGAGATGGTGAAGCAAGAGGGATTCTGTGTTAGCCTGAAGGGGAGGCAGAGCTGTTTGCTGCCATACAGTCTCATTAACACCTTACAGACTGAGCCAAGCTTAGTCTGGCCTTTCTCCCATGGGGATGCCTCTGCTTTGTAGTGTGTGCTGGCTCCTGTTATGATCTGTGTAACCTTTGTGTCCAGTGTTCATAGCTCTAAGTGAATTTAGAACCCCTGGCTCTTAATACCTGTGGTACTCCCATCCTTCAGCAGGAGGGGCATCCATGGCATGAGCACTGTGCTGCTTTGGAGGGCTGCAGGGATCTGTCTGGCTTTCAGTGGATTTGCAAGTCCTGATTAATGGGGGACTGTCACACTCACACATGCAGCAGCTCATCTGTTCTCCTGGATTACTCAGCTCAGAGGTGTGTTCCATAATCTTGATTTAATCCTTTGGAGAGGTACAAATTAAAACACAGGGATGCCTCGAAGATTGACGTGCTAATGCACGGTGGGACTTTGAGGCAGTGCCGTGGAGCTGGCTAAGGGAATACTTACCCAGTTAAGCAAGAAGAGACCTGGTACTTGGAGGTGCCAGAACTGGGGTGAATACAGCTGCAGTCAACAAGATGAAGGGCAGGGCTTGTGCCCTGGCTGCAGGTCAGCTTCTCCAGGGAGCCGTGTTTGACGTGCTCTACCTATTGCAAGCCCCAGTGGGAGCTTGGTAACTGGTGTGCTGCTACCCTCTGGGTTTTGGGAGCCTCTTGCAGAAGCTGCAAGCAGAAGTCCAAAAAGGGCCTGACAGCTTGGTCAGCATTTCAGGAGGCAGCACTGTCCATCCACTGATGTTTTTCTTTGCATCTGTCACAGAGTCTTTGTCATACAGGAGATAATGGAAAATGGGTTGTTTCCTTCAAGGCTTACACGGTTATGCATTATTGATGTTAAAATACCATTCACCTTTGCTTGTTTTCAGGTGAGTTGGTTTGTGATGCAGCCTGGGCTGACTCCTTGGATAGCAGCACACACCTGCTGTGAGGAGCAGCACCAGGCAGGCTGCTTGGCCCTTGCCTGGCTGCAGGAGAGCTCTCATCACATTTGATTCTTTGTAGAAACCAGCCAACAGCTTCTGTCTAGAAACCAGCCAGCTTCTTCTGCCTATCTAGTCAGCCTACAAAATTATCAGTTATTCCAGCTTGGTCTTGTCTGTGTTGCTTCAGGGAATAGGCTGAGTTTCCCAGGGAACAGCTTCTCCCACCTGGTTTGAAAAGGAATGCTCTTTTTTTTTTCTGAAAGGGAGAAAACTAATGTTTTACTTTGAAATTAGAAAAGTGATGGGGACATACTAATTTTAGCTCTCTGTGCTCTACACCAGCTAATTCAACGTAAAATAGATACAAATGCAGTGTGCAGGCAGATGTTGTCTGGAGGTTCACTTGTGTGAGAACCTAATTCCCTCCTGCAAAGTGCTGAACCTGTGCACTGCAGCATTTTCAGGACCTTGCAGGCTGGAGGATCTGCCTCTCATGCAGTGTATCTGTCTGTGGAAGGCACCTGGGACATTGCAGCTCAAGCACAAAAGTCCACCAAAAAATATTCAGAAAAATTATTCTTCAGCTCAAAAGGGATTAATTTTTTAACAAACTCCTGTAGATGAGTATTACTTTCTCCTTAAGTGATCATTCCAGAAGGCTGAAGGACTATTTATTGAGACTAAATACAGATGGGGAATAATGAAAAAGGGTAATTAGCCTAATTTTTGTCTCCCTTGGTCTGTGATTCCCCAGAGCTAACATTAAGATAATGTGGAAAATTTTATAACTGTGTCAGGTCTAAACTGGGGCAGGTTTCCCAAGTGAGGACAGTGTCCTGAGTACTGAAGAGCTGGCATTTTCCACAGCTTCCACTCTTGTTCTCCCTTTCTCAGCAGGAAGGTCGGGGAGAGGGTAACTTTGTGCTGCTGTGAGTAAAAATTTTAACTGCCTTCTCTGCTCTAAGTCCCCTTGTACCCAAATACCAACATGTGCTTTCTCAGCCTGATGTGCACCAGGTGTTTTGGTAGGAGAATGGAGCTGTGTTGGAGGGATTTTGGCACTTGGGATGCATAAGGTTGCTATTACACAGCAGACTACAGATAATTAGCCTGCAAGCCTTTTTGATATGCCTGTTTATCTTTCCCAGCTTGCCCTTATCCTGCCCCCATTTCCCCTCTGTGCAAGGATGAAGCTCTGCTGGTGCACTTCTCCAAGGGCTTGCAGGGCACCCTGCAGCTCACTGCTGAGCTGGGCACTTTGCTGGCACACTGCAGCCTTGGCATCCCTTACACAAGTTCTGTTTCTGCCAAGCAGGACTGGATTCAGCTGTGCTGGAGTGGAGGCACCACACTGGGGCAAGTCCTGGGCTGTGGGTGTTGTGTTGTGCCATGGTGTGATGGATTGGGGCCTTCCTCCCTGGTAGCTCTACCAGGATGTAAGACCAGGGTGCAGCAGACAAGCTGGTGTGTTAGACTCACTCTGCCACTGAGCTAATAATTTGGGTTTAAATTTGGGTTTAATCCCCTTCTGCAGATTAGCTGGAGCTGTCAGCATAATGCTTACTCAATCATATATTCTTCCTTCTTTGTAGCAGTTTATGTGGCTAAGGGCACTGCTGGGAGCAGATCAACCACTTGCTCTTAAACTAATCTGCTACATTTCAGAACTGTAAGTGCTCTGTGGAACCCCTTGGGGACAGCCTGACAGCAGGTGGTGTCTTCATGTGGTTTGTGCCCAGCATACATAACCTGGGGCCTTTTCCTTGCTCACTTAAGTTGCAGCATTCCAGTTGGTAACTGTGAAAGGATGGGTGATAAGTTCCTCAGTGGAAGCTGGAACTCACATATCCACCACTGGGCACCAAACCAGCAGGCTGGGTGGGTATGGCCATGCCTAAATGTTTGGCTACCACCTGGAGCTTGGTTCAGAGATGTAGGGTCTTAAGAAGGACATCTGTAAGTATTCAGGGCACTCAGTGATCCAGTTTCTAGCATGTTTTCCTTATAATAACTTCTAAATATGGAAGACATTTCTATTTTACACTTGGACAACACCTTGTACAGTAGCATCACTGTGCTTCCAGGCTCTGGCATGGTCCAAAAAATTAATAACTGTTCTGTGTTTTGGAAGTGTTATTATGAAATTTAATAGCATGGCAGGGTAGTGAAATCTCTGTGGCAAAGTGATGAGAGTGAGTGGCTTTGTGTGTGAATTACAGGGGCTGCAAGCGGGCGAGACACTAGCTACTTGTTTTATTGCTGACAATATATTTGTTTTCATGTTTAGTCCTGGATTACAATGTGTGAATAGCATCCCAGTAAACAGTCAGGCAAATAGTTATTTATCAAGTATTTAAAAGTGAAAGGTCTTGTAATTTTCCTTAGTAATGACTGTGATTTCTTCCAGCTGAATTAATGACTCCCATTTCTCCCCATGAAGAACAAGAATTGTTTTGGTTTCTACATGGAGAGAGTTATTGTCTCCCATAATAATGCAGACCAGAGGATTTCTTTTTCCTTCCTGGCCTGGGATCTGGGAAAGGTTGAAATGTGCATAACCTGAATTAATACCTCGTAAAGCTCCTTAATACTGTTCCGTCATTCCTGTTGGAGTGGTGCAGGAGTTGCTGCTGGCATCAGCCCAGCAGCAGCCTGCCTCAGAGCAGCTTTTGTTTCAGTTTATGAGGCAGTAAGTGGGTCTTGTGATGGAATTGCCTTGAAAGGTCACTTTTAATTACATTTCTGTCGCATTCCTCTGTCCCCAGCTGGGCAGTCCTGGTGGAACAGGTTACATGCAGCTTTGCAGCTGAATTTCTGCAGCAGACAACTCCAAAAATACATGTTAGAGCAGCTGCTGGCAGGCCAAGGGGAGCAAAGAAAATGGAACTAAGTGTTGTATTTTGTGCCCAGCCATTGTTACTAGTACTCCAGGGTGGAGCAGGGTGTGAGAATCAAAGCACAAATAAACCTTTGGTAGGAACATGTCTTGTGCCCCTGGGTAGCTGAAGTGTCTGTCACTGAAGGCCTGTGCCACACTCTGCCTGTGCATCATGTGCTTTCTGCTTTCTCACCCTTTCTGGGACTGGGCATCTCCTGTTCCAAGAGCTGTGGCTTGTACTGCTGGTCCAGCCAAGAGTGTGCTAACTCTGTGGGAGTGCAAATCCCTAGAGCTGTTTTTCATTTTAGCCTTGTGCCTTTCTTTTCCTCAGCTGGTAGGGGACACCTCAGTTAGTTCTGTCTCCAGGCTGGAGAGGGCTGAAGATACACAGGAGGTTAAGGCCAAGGGCCCAGTGCTGAGATCTCAGCTCTGCCACTGGCTTTGAAGACTTGCTCTCTGTTGTGCTGCACCTCTTGGATTCCTGCACACTCAAGGTTGCCTGATGTTTCTCTCTGTGGCTCAGGTGCTCCCTGCATGCCAGGGGTGCACCCTGGATGTCACAGCAGTGCAGGGGTGGACAAGAGGAGAGGGACCCTGCCAGGAGCCAGCACTGCGGAGTGCACAAGAGAGGGTGCTCCTTCTCAGCTTGGCAGGGGTCAGAGCTGGCTGTTTAGATGCTGCATTTGAAAATAGACTGTGTGATTGCATTGATTTGAACTCAGCCTCATGGTTGGGGGAAATTCTGTCTTCTTGCTGCATGAAGACACCAAGTTTATCCTGTCAAATGAAATCCATGGATGTAGTGTAACCTTTGGTGTATGACTGCTACATGACATGACCACTGCTGCCAAGGGCCATGACTGGGTGGTGTGTTTGGGGTGAACTGTGATGATGCTGTAGCAAGGTTTTATTTTCTTCCTGAAGTGCTTTTCTCCTTTTCCTACCCCTTCCCTTACCAATCTGATCAGCCAACACTTCTAAGTATTCCTAGTGTGGGATTGTCTCTATCCACATGACTGCTGTGGTTTGAAAGGCATGTGACAATGCAGGGGGAAATGGGGTTAATCTCCTCCTGCACTGGCAGAACAAGGCTGAGCAGTTGTACAGCACAGGCATTTATTCTTGTGCCTTTTCCACTGCATTTGCAGTCTGTGGAGAAGGAGGAAGGGAGTTTCAGGTGCTGATTCACTGTCGGGATGGAGACGTCGATGCACTAGTTGTGTGCAAGTGAGATTTCAGGACATCAGTGCCTCCAGGGTTAACAGATAACTCTGTGTCACTTTACCTGATGCCAGCCCAGCAGAAACCTATCTGGGGCTGCAGCTCCTGGGGTTCCTCCATGACTATCAGCCAGTTCTTTCATGGAAGTTGTGGGGTCAGGTTGGTGGGTAGGAAGCAAGCAGTGATTAGCCTGACTTGTAGCCAGGGGAGATCCCATGGCCAGCCAGGCTTTCAGCCTCTCATCAGCAAATGGTGTAGACCAGGGATGAGCCTGCACATCCTTGCTGGAGCAGATACAACCAGAGGGCCAGGATGCAGGAGGGTGAGATGGAGGATTGTTTCTTCTATGCCAACTGAGCTGTGGGTCAAGCTGCCTCTGTGCCCACAGAGCTGCAGGGCCCTGGAGAGGCTCACAGGCTTGTGCTCCATGGGAACAAAATTGTTAGCTTGGCAAATCAGGGCAACCTCATTAAGAGCTACTGAGAGCATGAAAAGCGTGTTGCTGGAGGCAGGTCATGGTAAATGAGGGGGCTAAAGTAGCTGGGTTTTCTAACAATTAATTATTGAGTGGTTTTCTAGAGGTTCTTTCTCATGTTTATAATTCATTCCCTGCTGTAGATGCCATATTGATTTATAATTTTTTGAAGTTCAATATTTTGCACCCTCGGGGCCTCAAACAAAAATTAACTAGAAAATGAGAGTAAATTTCTACATTCTGCCTTGTCAGAGCTTTCTCTCCCACTGCCCATCCCCAGAGCCAGTTTCCACGCTCTGGTTTGAGTTTGAGTTGCAGATGTTGCCAAGCCTGTGTGCCGTGGGCTGTGAGACATGGGTGGCTGAAGAGCTGCCTCACTGACCAACAAATGAGAAGATCAAGAGCCCAATTAAGAGCCTGGAATTGCCCCCAGTGACCTGAGGAGAGCATTTAGTAGCTGCTAGTGAGACAGGCCTGTTTGAATGAATAAGCATTCCAGTTTGTTGGAAAGAAAAAACATCCCCTCCTCCCCCAGCTCTAATTAGCTACTCTTTTTCTTTTTTCTGCCATGAATGTAGAGGGTTTGTCACTGGAATGAAATCTTAACAAGATGTGTGTTCTTCAGCTTGCAGCTGATGAAGGTGATCTCTGTGCAGGGGATGTGCAGACTCTTGTACCTGTTTTCTGTGTTTCCTCGATAGATCTTTGATTTTACTGTTGAGTACAGCTCCTCCTTAACCTCTGGTTTTTCTCTTTTCCTCCAACAGGGTGACTAAAGAAGTAGACTCAAACTCAAAAGAAGCTAAATCTTTTCTGAAGCAGCAAGAGAAACTGCAGGCAGCAGCTCCAGCTTCCTTGCCGACAGTCTCGGGGTGAGTTTGGGATTTCCCTGCCCGGGTATGGGCCCTCAGTGAGAAAGATGGCACTGGAGACAGTAGTGCAGGCCCTGCAGTATTTAATGGGTGCTTGTTTTCTGCAGTATTTCAGTGGCAGCAAGACTAGGCCTGGAAGGTGTGATGATTTGGGCTGGAGGGAAGCGGGGGAGGCAACCCCTGAGTTCCAGTGACTCACTTCATAGGTTCAGGCTCAAATTTTTTAATCCTCATAAATCATTCATCCCAGTAAGGAAATAGTGATTTGACTGTCTCAAGCAGCCTGATGAAACTGCAGGTAGCCAAGGAACATTCCTGAAATCACCTGCAGTTCCTTTGACAGGTGCTTCTCAGGGCTATAAAAAGCCATGTCAGGCTGGGCTGTGGCTTCTTAGAGACTTTGGGTGAGCATTTAAATGAGAGATATTTTTGCCTCTTTGATGTTCTCTAATATCATTTTGATGTGGATTTGTCACTTTTCTGTTCAAGCTCTAACACTTAATACTGAGATTATCATAATTCTTGTCAAAGATACAAGGAGGTCGGGTCCCCTGTGCATCTGAGATGCCAGTCTGGTTCCTGCTGAGTTTGGGAGATCACCAGCTTCTTAGGAATAGAGGAGATGTTTCTCTGTGATGATTTTTATTTAACTCAGTTGTTTGCATTGATATTTGAAAGACACAAGCTGCATATGATTTGATCACACAGAAACAATACCCATCAAATAAATACATTGTCCTTCCTGAGTGCTTCGAGCAATTCTCCAGTGTGAGTTAAGGCTGCCTTTCCCTCAGATGCTGTTATTCAGTTGCTGCAGCTGGATTGTCACTCATTTTTCCAGCTAAGTGTTGCATAGCTTGTACTTAGCTCAGGGTGGTGAAAGCACAGTGTGTGTGTGTGTGTGTGTGTGCATGGCCCTTGACAGCTGCTGCTCTCTGAGTGAATGAAGGCATAGATGAGCACAGTCTTCATGTTCTTGTTCATACTGCACAAGGGTTTGTCCCTGCAGAGCTCATTAATTGTAACCTAAGTGTTGTGTACAGGGTTTTGTGCTGGAAAACTTGCCTTGGGTTGGGCTGGCATTCTTTGTGCAGTTTTGGTGGCCAGAGTTTGTTCAAGTGGCAGCTGTAGCTGGGGCAGCTCCACACTGTGCACGCTGCTGGTGGTCCCATGACTTCAAACCTGCCTTCCAGTGTGCTGCTCTGAGTGCAGGCAGGTTTGGCAGCGCACTGGGAAAGCTCCAGGGGCTGATCACCTTCCAGTTCAGCAGAGATCCCTGTTTCCTCCCGTGCCTTACAGGCCCACGGGAGGAGCTGGGTGGCCTGTGCAGCCTGGTCATACCCAAGGGGCATGGTTGCTCTTGCTGGAGTTTGGATTGCTCAGCAGTAATAGCCACAGCTCAGTTTGAGTTCGTGTTGCAGATATCTAAAGAATACACATCAGATATGGAAAAAAGTAGACTAAAAATCAATATAAGAAATAATGAGTTCAAGGACTTTAACTTTCCTTCAGTGAGATTATTTTGGAAGCAGCTTAATTAGGTCATTGTTCAGCTTGCTGATGTGTAATGTCCTACTGACAGTTGCTTGGCCAGAACATGAGGTGACCTGGCTGTGGAGAAGGGTGGGGAAAAATATCCTGGACTTGTATGTCTTGCCTTTCTGCAGAGCACCAAACCCCAATGCAGCACACCCCAAATGCCTTCCCTTTCACAGCCTCCTGCAGTGCATCCTGACTTTGTGCAGGGATCCTGTGGCAGAGGAACAGCAGTGGTGTTTGGAGCAGTGTGTGGAACAGCCCAGCTCTCTTGAGGCTTTAGCAGGAGGTTCTCTGGGGCAATCTGGCCAGCATGGGCTCTCTGATCTGAGAGTCTTGGACTGGTATCTGAGACTGATCCCTGAGACTGCCAGCAAACATGCTTGCCTTTGGGCTTAGGAAGATGCTTCCAGCTGGGAAGCCAGCCAGGGTATTTTCAGGTGAGAAAATTACTAGCAGGCTTGTGGTATTCCTTAAAGCCAGAGGCAAGCCCCATATGTTTAGCAAATTACAAAGGTCAGGTTTTAGACTTGAGCCAAGCTATCCAGACCCTGCTGCCCTGGAGCAGAGTCACAAGCCTTGGTGACATGCCAGAGCAGTGCTTGGGAACTGACAGAGCCTGGCATAGCCTGACAGTTCTTTGCACCTTTTGTCTACTTAAAATAGAAGTTTTAGGGCAGAGGGTACATTTTTCCCTTATGCATAATGGGAGAGCCCCAGTCTATTGCCACAAGTCAGTGAAAAACGTGATTTTGGGATCTTAGCTGTGCCTGTGGACACCCACTGTGCTGTGAGCCATTGTCAGCCCCCAGGAGCTTTGTCAGCCATTAAAAAAAAAAAAGCCTTGCCCTGTGTGCAGGGAATTTGAGCAGCTAATAGTGGCCTCTCCATCTGGCTTTTCTTTCTTCACCTTGCAAGCAGCATGTATTATTTCTGAATGCAGCCAGCCTACCCTGCATTTATTGAATTTCCCTTCTCTAAACAGACAGAAGTAATCCAGAAAAGCAACGGTCACAAAACCAAACATCCGGCTCCACGTCTCCGTGTTACAAACCCCTAACTGGTCCAGGGGAGGGGATGTTTGGGGCTGAAAGTGCATTTCCTGAATGTGTTTAACATCCATACCGGATGTACTATAAAAAGCTGGATTTGTGCTTGTGAGGGACATGGGGGTGGTTGGAGGAGAATAACTTAAACACTTGGCTGTAATTAAAGCCAGGAGTACAAAACAACCCACCCAGTTCTCTCAGCAGGCTTTGCTAGAAAGGTCAGAAGCTGCTGGTTCCCAGGGATGTGATGGTTTCCCAGCCTTCACATTATTGCCATCGTGTCCCCCTGTGACACACAGCTAGGCAGTGTTCTGTCAGCAGCGGGTGTGGGTTTGTTGCAGAGCTTTGGGGTTGTGATACTCTGTTCCAGTTGTTCCTTTTGTGCTCTTGGGTTCTGTTAGGCTCTTTTTGATTTTATCAGAGGTATCAGATGCAGTGAGGAGACCCACTGATTTCTTCTCACTTGCTGCCCCAATAAATGGGTGGAAGGCTCCCAGCATCTAAAAAAAGCCCTCCACCTACCCCGCTAAGCTTTCTTGTCTGTGTGTTTTAGGGCTCATTTCCTATCCTTAACCACTGCTCCAGGACCTTTTGGGGAAGGCAAGAGTAGATCCTGGCTGTAAATGAAATGCATTGACCTGATGGAGGGATCAGTGGGAATTCCTGGTACTCCAAGAGATTTTTTTTGCCCTCTTCCCAGGTCAGGCAGGACCTGTGAGTAGGGTCCATCATCTCTGAGCTAGCAATCCTGTTTTACAGCAGCATTTCATATTCAGAGGATGTTAAAGCAAATTAAATCCTCCAAGCAGCTTAGTGCAAAATGACTCTGTGCATGTACTTGTGAGACTCCACAGAGGTTGAACTCCAGGCTGGTAGAGCCCTGCACAGACCCAGCCCTGCGGTGGGAGCAGCTGTGATCTGCCCGTGCGTCCTTGGTGCTTGTCAAAGCATGGTGGCAGTGCCCAGGGAACAGTGGTGCTGTGGCAGTCCTGAAAATGGAAAAAATGTAGTTGGTGGCTCTTATTTGAGATTCTCTTCTAGGCAGCTGTTTCTACACAGCCTGAACAGGAGCTAGGAAGAAAAGGAGAGGTTTTTCACTGGCTTTGTTCTTGCTTTTGCTTATTACCGAAACCATTTGTAATTAAACATGGACTTGTGCACCCAGCCCAGCTGTTGCTTTTCTGTTTGATCCTGCCTGAAATTACAGTGGTGGATATTTGACCTTCTAGGCCTTTTCATGCCTTGTAGGCTGGTATAAACACCGGGTACAATTTGCCTTTGAAGCAAGCAGGCACTGCTCCCACCGAGTTCAGGAGGTGCTGTGCTCGCCGACCCCCAGGCTGTGTTGGGACTGCAAGGGTTTGGACCTCAGTACAAGACCCAGCAGGAAGAGGCACTGCAGGATGGCTCTGACCCTGAGAGCACATACTTGCCCTGAACAAAGAAAGCCAGATAAACTCTAGCCTGTTCATGATGGATGCCTTCCTCCCAGAGCCTACAGTAGAGCGGTTCACATGGACTGACTGTTAAATGGTGTGAAAAGTTTCAGACCTTTTCTTTTAGTAATAATTTACTCTGCTACATGCCAGTGTTGGAGTAGAGGGTCTCCAGCAGGAAGACATCTGTCTGTGGCTTCTCTTCCACCTTCAGTGTGCAGGAGGAGCCAAGGTGGAGGTCTTTGTGGGAGGATAGGGATGGTGGGAGAGCCTGATGCCTGTTTGCAGCATCTTGACATGTTACTGTAATTTCTAAGCCAACCTTCCTCTCCAGCATGGCCCCTTCTAAGAGCTACTTTGCATCCCAAGTTTTTTCTTGCAGAAGATGCTCTTTCTGCATGAGTTGGCTGGATCCCTTTGCTATTATGACCAACACTAGTTACTTGAGGTCATATGTGGACACTGGTGAGACAGGCACAGGCTCTGAGTTTTTGGAATCTTCGGATGATCCAGAGCAGGTGCTGCAGTACTTGCATGCCTCTAGGGAGCAATTCCATTTCATAGCAATCCCATGGGCTTTTATTCCTCAGAAAGCAGAATTTACAGTCTTCAGCTCAGCATCAACTGCAAACAATTATTTAGCTAAAACTCTTGGACATTTTTCTTGTACAGGATGAGTAAGAATGTCAGTAAAGGAAGTGATCAAGACCTTTGCCCCCAAAGCTGGAGATGGGGTTTTTTCAGCAGTCACTTCAGCACTTGAATAGTTGTGCTCTTCCTACTGAATTCAAAGCTTCCCATCTTTCTCCTGCTCTTCCCTCAGTGTGCTCCAGAGAGTGCTGTTCTCCAGACGGAGAGATCCAGCCCCTTGCACCACAGCCAAGTGTCTGGGTGTAGTAGCACATGACATAGTTTTCTGTGAACATGATGAACCAGCCAGGGGCAATACTCTGTGCCCGAGAGCTAGTTTTACTTATTTCCTATTCATCTGCTTTTATTGTGAAAGATTAAATGTGGCAATAGCTGTTCCAAGTAAATAATTTCTCTTCGGATCTTAGATCCCTTGTTGTTATTAACTTCATTTTAATTATTCATTGTTAGTGTCTGTCTACTGTTTTACACATATCCACTCCTTGAGTCAAAGTGGTAAGGAGGCTAGGTGAGTTTTTGGAATATCTTGGTTTTATTTGCTAGTGGAACTGAGATTAATTACTCTACAGGGATGAATGTGGAAAGGGGTTTGTATGTGTCCAGAGAGGGAAGTTTGTTGTTGGGGAAAATGATCTGTTCAGTGTTGCAGTGTTTTCATCAGCCATAGTAAATAAGATGCTGATTACTGCACACTTGTAAATCATGTGAAGCACCTCTGAGCATCTGCCTTCCCTCTTGAAGTCTGTGTCACACGGAATGAGAACCCACAGCACTGAGGGTGCCCATCTTGGCCCGTGCAGGTTGGCAGCAGCAAGGGCACCCTCAGGGGTTCACAGCCCAGCTGAGGAGCCCAGTGAGTCTGGCTGTCCAAGCTGTGAGCCACACTGCCATTGGATCCTGCGCTGGGGACCTGACTGCTTCCTGCAGACAGCCTTATCCAGGGCTGCAGTCACCTCTGAGGCTTAGCTATGAGAGGGAGAGCTCTGCCATTTTGGGACTTTGCCCCTTTTCTGAACAGTTCTTTCTCCTGAGCCTTATGTTAAACCTATTTTGATAAGAAACAGAGCTCTGAGTGTGGGAAGTTTCATACTCAGTCTGCTAGACTCAAAGCAAAACGTGCACTAAACATCCTTGTTTTAAACTAGTCTCTCAGGAGCAGTTCTTTCTTGTTCTCAGGCCAAATGAGTCAATGCCTTCTACCCCAGCCTCTGTTTGTAAGAGAAATGAATGAGATTCTTTCACTGTGTGCTGTGCTTTCCTGTGGCCGTGCTACCACGCGTGCAGCTGCCTTTCTTTGGGGCAGTGGCATCTTATTGGAAAGGAGTTTAGCAGTGCCTGTACAGCTCTGTGCCTTACTCCAGTCCTCTGTCTTGATGTAGCTAAGCTGGATCCCTGGGCTGGACTAAGTGGGATCAGCTGTTTCTTTTTCTAGTCTCGTTGGAGGTTCAGCAGAATGGAATCTCAGCTATTTGAGGACTTACTTCTCTAAAGCATCTGTCTTATAAAATAAAAACAACCCCCCACTAGTCTGGGGCCTTTGATAATTCCCCAATGAAAGTTGTGGGACAGTTTTCCCTTAGGGCAGCACAGGTTTTATGAGGCTTATTTTCATATGCTTTCATCTCTTGGATCATGAGCATTTCTCTTTCTCCCTCTGTGAAAATGATTGAGGAAATTAACTGCTAATGGGGAATGAAGCCAGCTGAATTTTTCTTCCAGACCCCTTGCAAAGTTGCGAAGGGAAACCCCTGTATCTTCCCATGCTGGACTTGCTCTGGTTGGAGTGAGGGGTGAGAAGGGCAGCCTTGCTTTATGGATAAATCCTGGGATTGAAGGTGGATGCTAAGAGCTCCTGTTCCCAGCTGTGCCGTGCCTTGGGCGTGTGTCTACCAAGATTCGTTTCCACCCCTGTTTTATTTTGCTTTTATTCCTTGCATATTAACTGAGCCTTACCATCTCTCTTGAGTGTCTCCCCCATACCAGATGCTTGTGTTACATCCTCTTGCTTTCCCACACTTGTGTTCCTCCCTTTTTCTCATGTCAAAGAGCAAGTTCAGCTGAATCATTCTTCATAAAATATGAACCAAGGAAGTAAGGCTGGAGTGGCAGAGTGATGCTCCCTGCTCTCAGGCAGTCCTATTGCCCCAGGCTTTTCACACAGTAGTGGCTTCATTCATGGAAATGTCATACTAGTGGCGTCATTCATGGAAAATCAGCACAGCAGTATTTTCCAGCACATTTGTTAGCCAAAACTTTGATCTTCATGCTGTGTTGTCAGCCGTGTGCAGGACAGTGTTTAGAAAATGGGCATGCTCAGGCTGGCTGGATTGATATCAAGATGTGAAGTCAAGCAATTAGGGTTAGTTAGCAACTAATGCCAGCTTTCTGCCTTCCTGCCTGAAAGGAGGTGTTGGTGTGACTGAGCTCTTGGAGGGTGCTTGGACTCTCTTCAGAACTGCAGCCTCTTCAGCTGGCACCAGTCTCTGCCACTGCTCTTTTGTTTGATTCTAGAAAAAGACCAGGAGAGGCTGAGCAAGTGTGGGCCTGGCCCATGGGGATTTCCTCTGCCATGAGGATGGTTAGGATAGCTGGGATTCATTTCAGCTGTTGCTGTCCTGGTGTGGGGGTGGCAGTCCCCCATTTTTTCCACTGCTCTTATTCCTGCAGAAAAACTGAGCCTCAAGTGAACTGGTGCACAGTCTGAGCTGAAAGGGCACCTCAAACAAGCTCCAGTCTGTCTCAAGCTCTCCAGGGTGCTCTAATCCAGTCTGCCAAGCCATGGAGCACTTTGTTTCCCTATCCAAGGAGTTTCAAAGCCTTACTAATGTGTTGGGTCACAGCCCAGTTGTCTTTGCCCCGGGGCCCTTGCCGTTGTGCTTTTCAGAGCGCGGGTCCTTGAGGCAGTGGCTGTGCAGAGGGACCCTCTGCAGAGGCAGATAACCAGGGCTGTGTTGGCAGCAGATGTCCCCCTGGGCGTGCAAGGACATGTGTGACATGCTCCTGTACCCGCTGAGGCAAGCAGTGGAGGGAACAGATTTATTTGACATTTCTGTTGGACGCCACTCATTTTTCTGGGAGTCCCAGGGGAAGATGTGTTTTGTGCCATCTCTTCTCACAGCATCTACTGTTGATTCTGCCCTGTCAGGGTGGCAAGGCCCTGGCACAGGCTGCCCAGAGGAGCTGAGGCTGCCCCATCCCTGGGAGTGTCCAAGGCCAGGTTGGATGGAGCTTGGAGCAGCCTGGTCCAGTGCAAGGTGTCCCTGCCAAGGCAGAGGGGTGGAATGAGATGATCCTTTTTGAGATCCTTTCCAACCCAAACCATCCTAGCATTCTACGATTATCAGCAAATAATAGAGGATATATGTGAGTCTGATCTGACTTTGTGCAAAAGCTTTGGTACCCTTTCAAGAGCTCATACTTCAGTGCTGTTACTAAAAGCCCCCAGGCAGCCAGTGGACAATGGTGATGCCTGTTCATCGCTGGCTGCCTGGCTGGAGAACAATGATGGCATTTCTTGAAGTAACAAGTCCTGGGCATGTGCAGGGTTGGATTGTAACACTTTTTTTTCCCCTTTTAAGCTGTAGGCTTGAGAGCAGCAGGTCTGGTTGCAGCACCCGTTAATGCAAGTACGCAGGAAACTTGCACCTCTTGGAAAATACTGAAAGAAAGTAATTGACTGGTTTTTTAGATTCTTGCCTGTTTTGCCTTGAGGTTGAGTATGCGTATGCTGTGTTGGGTATGCTGTACACCAGTATCTGTTTGCTGTTCAGAGGTCTGTTCAGATTCTTGTTTAGCAGCAAGGAAGGGGTTAAAGAGAACTCGGGAAGGCTGGCTGATTGCTGCTCATGGCTTTCATAATGCAAAGCCTGTGGGAATTCAGCCGGCTTCATCTCTGTCTCCCCCCACCCCCTCCCCTCTGCTAGAGGCAGGATAACCTTCCTGACTCCTCTGGAGCTGCGTCCCTGCCAGTACAGCTCACACACGGAGGCTCTGCAAAAACCCAGCAGAGGCGTAGGCGTGTGAAAAATGAGATTTTTTAACTTTCCTGGGAGAACACTGGAAGATTGATTTTTCAGCGTGGTTGTGCTGTTTCCTTACACTGTGACTGGGATGCAGCATGTCTGCCTCTTCATCTGTGACCTGCACATTTCCCATTGCAGGGCGGCTGAGGAAGCAGCTGGTATATGTGATATCTCTGACTCTCTGGGGGCTGGAATGCAGGGATATCCTTGGCTTTGCTGTAGGGTCTGGATGATGCACAGCAAAGTTGTTCAGGCCAGAAAAATAGGAAGGTGGTTGAGCAGTGGTTTGTAGAGCACTGACCTGCAGCCATCATGGTGCTGAGATGTGCACCCTGCCACAAGGGGTTCCATCCAACATTGGGTGATAGAGAAGTGCTAAACAGGCAGTGCAGCCCAGGGCCTTCTGTGTAGCGTCTGCTTTAAGGACAAGCACCATCATGGTGTTTTTCCTAATGTGTGAAATCCCTTCTCCCTCCATGCTGTTTGCAATAACCCTTTGGAAAGCTGGAAAGGCTCCTCGTTTCCTTTCCCACTCACACGCGTGCATTTGTGAGCCGAGCCAGCACTATTTGGCTATTTGCATTGGGAGGGATTTTTTTCTACTTTCCCAAGTCAAAGCAAAGTGTGTAGCATTTGTTTTGGAAACAAAAACACTTCTGGAGAATTACATGGCCTCTGCAAACAGAGCAGCACAAAACAGGTCATGTGCTTTGGGCTGACTTTGACTTTGACTTTGAAGGCTGTACAGGACAGCTGTCTCCATCCTCACTTTATGGCTTCATGGCTGAGTTTAACAAGGACCCTTAAGAATCTTCTGAAGGAGTAGTAGAGCAGCAGCTTTACAGGTCCTGTGGGACAGTCAGGGTGCTTAGCAGCTTTCCCCTGGTCATTGTTGTGATTGTAGGGCAGGGTTTGGATTTTTTATGGGGATAGAATACCTGCACTCAAACAAATGGGAGAGGGTTTTTCATCCTTACTTTTCTCAAAGACTTTGGAAGTAAAAGTTTATTGGTGAATATTAGTAAGAGGCTGTTGCTCATAGCTGTTGATGGACACTACAGAGCTGTCTATCTTCTACTTCTTTTGTTACAAACAAATGTCTCCTGGGAAAAAGTTTCCTGCTGCCTCCTTCTTTTAGCACTAGGCAGGCAGGATGGGAAGTAGGGTAGCACTGCTGTTACAAGAAGTACTTTCCTGTCTCTGCATGGCACAGGGATCCTCTAGTCAGCTTTTATAACCTCCTGCTCCACAACCTGCCCTGCTCATGTGGAGCCAGGTCAGCAGGTATTTGTGCTGCTTGTCCTTAGCCACTGAAGTAGCCTTTAACAAGTGTGGGACTCAGTGGCAGGTGTCACACTAGGTTATTTGGAGTCAGATCTGTTCTTGAAATAAAAGGAAGGCTTTGAGTGCCATCTAGACTAAAACAGCACAAACATCTCAGCCTGAAGCAGTTTTGAGCAGCATGTACAGCTGTGTTGGAACATAGTGCCTTTATGAGCCCACCCTGGCTTCTTGCTGCTATTTTTTTCTTTTTTTTTTTTTTTCAAGTAACAATGAAAAAATGCAAAGTTTCAATGTCCTTTCTTTGTCAGCATCTGTGCTTTGCAGGAGAGACTCTGGGCTTTAGCACCATTTTCTAGGTAATTTGAGCCAGAACCAGTGGGTTTGTGATGTGTGCTGAAGGTACCAAAAAAACCTTTGCTGGAATGGGTGAAAATGTTTGGGACCCACTGTCCTGTAAATTTACCCCCTGGAAATGCCCTTTGCCTGGTCCTGATCACTGTGCTGTGGTTATTGTCCTCATTCACCCTGGCTGTTAAGCAGAGAATTGAAGGCACCCACGGGCTGGCCTGCCTGAGGTTGCCTGGGAAGCCTGGTCAATGCAATTTCCCAGATCTGAGGCTGGCCCTGAGCTTCTGGATTGTCTTTCTTGTAGCACTTGCTTCCCATGTAGCCTTTGGGACTGCTGGGCTAAATACTGCTGCTTTTAGGTGAAAAGTCTGATTGTGCATGAAAAAAGGTTTTCAATAAAACCAAACAAAAGACAAAACTCCAAAACCCTCTCTGAACTGGGCATGCCTAACATGGCAGGCCTGCAAACTGGCTCCTCAGTCAACTACTGTCAGCTGCAGCCTCTGCCTGGCTGCTAGAGCTGAAGGCCAGAAATGCTCAGGAGTTCATCTGCCTCAGCTCCTGCATGGCACACTTCCCCCCAGCCACCCCTGTGCCAAACCAGTGGCCTTTGTCTGGCCTGTCTGGTAAAGACTCACCTAATTTTGAGTTCTTCAACTCAAATAAATGAAGAATCCTCCCTTTCTTTGAGCTTAATTAACAGTGGCAACTAATTGTTGAACAAATCATTTGAAACAATTACAAATATGCCAGAATACAGCAGATTTCTTGAGCTCTGCCTTTGGAGATCTTATTTAGGTGTCACTAGGATGTGGTTGTGTTTATGCCTGTTTCATGTGGAAGAGATTGCCACTACCCCTCTTGCTCTGCAGCTCTCTCAAGGTGCCTGTCTCTGAATTTGGGGATGCACAGTGGCTGATTTATGTCATTTACTGGTTTGACCAAGGGCAAACTCCCCAGCTGTATAGCTGTGAGTGATTCATCTTTCCTCATCCATGGAGATAAATGTCAGGATGGATGTCAGCTGTCTGGCTGATGCATGAGTGAATCTGCTTTCATATGTGCACCTTGAGCCAAATGTACACACATGAATTTTTTACTGTTTGCGATAAACCTGGAAATGCAGATTGTGTTGGAGGAAGAGGCCTCTTGATTTTAAATATTGATACCAATTTAACAGGGCTGTGGCTGTGACAATCTGGGAACCCTGAAGCATCAGCTCAGAGATTATGCTGAATGCCATGGGGAATTCAGTGGTGTGTAAAATAAAAGGAAGAGCTTTGCAAAGTGGTAACAAGCTTCAGATGGAGAAATAACGGATGGGGTCCTCTTGGGTCCACAGGCTGTGGGGCTGAAAATGGAAGAGATTGAGGCTGAGTTTTTGGAAGAGGCCCCTGACAGTTTTTTTATTTACTTTGATTTGTGATGTAACTAAAAAGAGAGCAGCTGCCCAGAAACCTAGGCGCCTGTGGATTGATTGCTGTGCAGGAAGAGGTGAAGACCCCGTTCCTTGGAAATGCTCAAGGCTTGGGGAGCTGCATGTGGTAGGTGGTCGTCATCTCCAGAGCCTCAGTTCAGAGAGTATCATGTACTTGTGCTGTGTGGTTCTTCATCAGCTAATCAAGTTCAGCAGTCATCCAGAAGGCATGCTGAGGGCTGAGAAACTTTTTAAAGTAACTTTAAGTGTTCTCATTTCTGCACTCCCTTCAGGACTTTGAGCCGGGTGTGGAGCTAATACGCACTCAGACATGCTGGGGTTCCTGCCTGTGCAGCTGCCTCTTCCCCATCACAGCTTGTGAATGACTTGTAAGAAGCCTGCAGACTCCTGAGCTGGCTCCACACAGAATGTACCTGCCAGTTCTCAGGGGGCTTGCTAGCAAAGCATGGCTTTGTGCAGGATGAGCTGTGCTGCTTTCAGACCTGAGCTGCCTTTGTGCCTTCCTGTGCTGGTCTAATCAGTTCCCTCCAGGTGGGATTTGCTGGGCAGTGCCTGGGCTGGCTGCACACAGGTCTGACACTTTGGGCATTGCAGCCTCACCTCCTCCCCTGCTGCTGTGAAGGTGGGGAGCTGCCTGTAGGATATTTTCTGGCTTTTGCATTAACTGGTTGTAGTGTTATCTACAACATAACTAGTAGTGGCTCCTTATTTAATTTTTGCAGAATATAGTATGTAGCTCTTGCTACAAGAAACCTTCAGAATAGAGGGGTATCTGTTGATGAGGGTAGCAGAGAACATCCTGGCACAACTGGAACTCCTCTGGGCAAGGTAAAGCTGTGCAGGAGGGGGTTCCCCTTTTGTACTGTGCCAGAGGGCTCTCAGCACCTGATGCATCAGGGAGCATCCTGGGAGCAAATTGTTTTGAATTAGTGTGTATGGCAGTTGTGTACACTGCCCTGTAGAGTTTGAGCACCTCAGCATGGTTAGGTGGTGATAAAGCTGATAAAAAATTAGGATAACTATCTTCATGTGAAAAGCAAACACTGCTGAGAGGCTGCAGGAGACGGGGAGGGGAATAGTAACCCAGTCTCTTAATTCAACTGAAGTTTCACTCAGTGTGGACAGAGTAAATGAGAGGAAGTGATTTTTCTCTGCCAAGTCCTTTATTTGAATATAAAAGCTTTTCATGGCTACTTGCAAAAGATACTGTTAACAGCGTGCTCCTTCGCATGACACTTCTTTCAGGCTTGGGCTCCTGCAGCGCCAGCCAGATCATCTGGCCACTGGCTGTTGTGTTCCCATTACTCCTCTCACATCTCTGGTTGTTGGATCTTTTTGCTGAGCTATTTCAGTGCACTTAGCTGAAACCAGCCTGACTGCCAGCATCACGTGCTAAAACAGCCCTGCAACAGCTGAGTGCTGGAGCCACTGTCATGGGTAGATTTAAATTGTGAAGGAACTTCATTCTTAGTTAAAGACCTTAATCTTTCCAAAGCGAGCTTGTTTTCTCAAGGCAGGAAACATTCACCAAGGAAGGACCATTTTATACTTTCTTCTCTTAGGTCTGTGCTCCAGAGCAGTGGTTGAGGCAAGGTCCTGGATAAACCAGGCCCTTTGGCTCACTTGCAGTGAGCAATCTGCAGTTTTGAAGGCTGTTCTATGGGTATATGTGTTAAGGTTACTATTAGGATAAGTTAATATTAGGATTATCATCTGCTGTTGCATAGAGTTGCAAGAATAAATAGGTTATGTGCTAGCACAGCATCTCTGGAGTCACACACGTGCAGCTGCTGGTGCCTGTGGTCTTTGCAGTCAGAGCTCATTCAGAGACACCATGGTACATTTTCTTCACCTTTTTAATTAAACAGAGACTTGAAGTCCATATATTTATTTCCACATTTCTTCAAAGCTCTTATGTTTGCCCTCCTCCCCCCACTTCAGCTTTCCCTTGTAGATTAGAGCCTGCTGGAAAACATAGAGCACATTGTGAAGTCCAAATCAAAAGCTGACTCAGCAATCCTTCCCATTTAGGCTGCCACTGCTCATGGAACAGGAGGTTAGCCTTAAATTACTTCTGCCAAAAAATACTGCTGCCCATTTTATTAACTGTTGCTGTGTCCTTTTACTTAGTTTTTTTTAGAAAAGCAGTCTACTAGTGCCTTAACAGTCTGGGAAAGAGGACTTTATTTTCATATGCTGGAATAATTCTCATTTTGCTGTAAGAAGCTTTTGCATCTCTTCTCCAGGTCTCTGCAGAAAGGCACTGTCCTAAGCACAGGCCCCATCTCTACCAACAGTGGGCCCTGTCCTTGAGGGCTTTCAGCTCATCCTCTCTTGAGGAGAGGGGGCATGGTTGTGGTGCTGAGGAGTCCCTTTAGAGCAAGATGGGGCAGTACAGGAAGAAAAACACTTCCTTGTCATTCCTATTATCCTTACGAGCTGGAGCAGATCCACTCATGGCCTCAGAGCAGACGGGCATCAAAACTTGATCCATGTGTCTGAGTGTGATCTCACCAGTGTGAATGAACCTGGATGCCAAAAGAGCAGCAGTGCTGGAGGGGCTGGTACTGAGGTGCCACTGCAAAGAGAAAAGTGAATCTCACCAAGTTCCTGTGTTCTCCATAAAGGAGTAAGTGACAACTTGCTGATACTCTAGGGAGAAAGTGGATTTTGAGGAGGGAGCTGGCCACAGAGCAGTGCTTCATGTGACAGTGGTGGGAATTTTGGATGTCTGTTGTTCCCAGAAATATGCCCAAGTGCCCTTTTTCCATTGGCATATTAAGAAGTTATGTAGACTCAGCCTAGTCTCATTAATGGATTTAAAACAGGTTTTGGCATAAGGCAGCCAAGCACATCAGGAGTGGAACAGAAAATATTCTTCCTCAGTCCAAGAGCCTGGAATCTGCTTCTCACACCAACTAAAGCAAGTGACAAATGCTGGTTTTGTTGTAATCTAAAATCTTTCTCTTTTCTCCCTCCCCCATGACCATGGTGTGCATGAGTGCATAGACTATTTATTAGCAAATTTAAAGCCACAGGCACAGAACTACTGTGGAGTCACCCTAAGGCCCCTGCACTAAAGGAGGAACATGTTGAATTAAAAGACACTTACCAAAGCAGCTGAATTCAGTCTCGTGATTGCCTTGACTCCAGCTCGAGGTTCTTATTGATGCTTTTCCTTTTAACCCTTATTTCTTCTCCAGGCTGATCTGCATTTTTGACAGGTGATTATTATCACTGAAAGAGCTGACAGCTCTGCTAGTCTCAAGTGCTACAGAAGTCCTGATGGTGGTTTTAATGCATGCAGGTTGTCTTTGAATATTTGGAAAGAAAGGCTGTAGAAAATGTATGAAGCTTGTCTGCCCTGCTGTGTTGGGGCAGGACTTACCCTGGTCCCAGAACAGCCCTGACATCACAGGGTGTCTTGGACCTCAGTGAGGGGCACTCCTAACTGTGAAACCCAAAACAAAGTGATGCCCATAACAACTAGACAACTTCTGTAGGTATTTCCAGCACTTCCTGGCTCTGTCCTTAGAGGTGGGACCCTCTCTCAGCTTGTGCTTCTCAGCTGTACATCAGTGACCCAGCTTCTGGGTTTGTTCTTCACAGCAGACACTTCTTACAAAATTCATCTTGTTAGTGGGCAATCTGTGACTTGTCTGACTCCAAAGGAGAAGCTCATTGGTGTCAGACCCAAACCCAGGCTGTCACTCTGCAAATACCTTTCTCTTATACTGAGAGACTGTAGGGACACTCAGACCTGCTGCTCAGGATGTCTCAATTAAGCCATGTTCAAAGTTGAACTATTGCACAAATGCTTGTCATATTTCAAGACCTGTTGATGGGAAGAAGAATATTCTTAGAATCCTAGAATGGTTTGGGTTGGAAGGGATCCTAAAAGAATCATCTCATTCCACCCCCCTGCCTTCGGCACGAACAGCTTGCACTAGACCAGGTTCCTCCAAGCCCCATCCAACCAGGCCCTGAACACTCTCAGGGACAGGACATCCACAGTTTCTCAAGGCAAGCTATGCCAATGCCTTTCCACCTCACAGTGACAGATTTCTTTCTAATAACTCATCTAAACCTCCTTTCTTTCAGTTTAGAGCCATTTTCCCTTGTCCTGTCACATGCCTATCCACCATGATGGATGATGAATGTCGTGGTGCAAAGCCTCATGTGCAAGGGTTTAACAACTAACAAAGGCTAGGATGAAATTAATTCCATGAAGGGGCCTATTTTTAACTTCTTAACATACAAAATTCTTTTTAGCTGCAGTTTGACAGGGTTCTGTCTCTTGCAACAGGGGTCACTGCTTCCATACAGTGCTAGAGTTGGTTTATCCTATTTTTACTAAGCTGCGAAAGTTGTTTTTCTAGTATGCTGTAACTGTTTTGCTTCCCCAGCCTTAGACTCCATCTGTACACTTCAAAATAGAAGGAGGAAGAGGGCAGAGAAAGAACAAAGGTTCATAATACGAATGGAAGGAAACTAGGGAAATTCAGGAGGAAATGGACAGTGAGAAATACAAAAAGATCCAGCTGTGCTGAATGCATGGGGTGTGAGTGCACAGGGATGCTTTTACTTGTATTCAGAGCTCAAGACCTGTATTGTGGAGCTGAACTTTCCTTTGAGTCAGTGACCTATTCAGACACCTAACAATGTCCATTATGTGCAGTCAGCTTGTTTATGCCCTGTGCAGGGCTTTCATACCTTTTTTCCATGTACAATAAAACTATTTACAAAGTGGCCAGGCTGAGCTCAATTTTGCTGTTCAAGCTCTTGACCATCAGCTTTCAGCAAGCATCTTGTAACTTCAGAAGGATTTAAGAGGACAAACTGTGAGGACAAGATGCTCAAGGAGAACATCTGCTGATGAAAACACTGTTCCTAGCTGACTGATAGCAAGTGTCTCTTTTCTTTGAAGGACAGGGAGAGGGGAAGGAGGTAGCAAGAATTGGGTCCCTGCCCCTCATGGAGTTGTAATGATTAAATTGATACTGTGAGGCAGCCTGAAGAGGTGAGTCCAGAGCAATGCTTGATGGCAGTGTGGGACCCAGCAGTGCTTGTGCACCACTGTGGGGTGAGAACAGTGGAGAGGAGAAACCCGGGGAGCTGGAGGAGAACATCTCTGCCGTGGACACCCAAGCAGTGCTGGTGCTGCCTTCATCCTTGCTGTAGAATAGGTGGGGCTGGAAGCCCATGGGGAGAGCTACGCTTAGGTTTGTTCTGCAGCTGCAGAGGAACCAGCTGGCCCATGTTTAACATAGGAGGGGATCCCCCAGGAGGCTTTGTATGCTCTCTGTGGAGTTCAGGGCAGCAGCTGCACAAGTGCCTAAGTGCACTCCTCAGCAGAGATATCCTCTGTGACCTTGGGCAGCCCAAGGTTTTAGCCCTGTTGCTTGGAAACAGCTCCCACCTCCACCACAAAATTCAGCAGGAGTTTTTGGATCACATGGTGGCTCTGATTAACATGAGAGCTTTTGGGGTAGGAGGAATCATGAGTTGACCTTAGCCTGTAGTTTTCAGCACAAGGATGTGATTCTCAGTTGAAGGAGGTGCTCTTTGACCCAGCCCACCATGAAGCAGCTGTAAGCAGTGACTGAAAGCTGAGGCTAGAAATAAGGTACATATTCATGGTGAGAGCAATTTGGGCATTGGAGCAAGTCTGTGCAGGCACTGGAGCTCTCTCCTATTTAAAGGGAGAAGGCATTTTGGCAACTTGCTTATTCTGTCTTATGCCCTTGTTTAACCACCAGTCATTCAGTTAGAGACACTTAGCAGCTTTTAAGGCATTTCTTTAGGGAAAAAAAAAAGAATTCTACACATTCAGGAAAACATCTGTCATCGCTGGGAGCAGAAACTGGAGCTAACGTGGTCCCTAGAGTATGTGGGAGAGCTCCAGTTGGTTACTGCCTCTCTGCAGTCACTTCTGAGAGAACAGAACTGGTTGTGAAGGTGAAAAGGGATTTAGCAACATTGCCCAACATTTAGAAAAAAAAACAACCAAGGGGTGCCTCTTTGAAACACAGCACACTCAAGGAGCGTTTTTATTCGTGTTTATTCTCAGGAAATTGTGTTGCTTTGTAAGCTGAGCTCTTTTAAGTGTCTTAAGTTTGGCACACTACAAGCTGGGCTTTAGCAGGCACTTTTGGAAGTTGTCAGCCTGAGCTATATTTTCCTGACTCAGATCCTTGCAGTAAGAAATGAGGAATGGAGCATTTAAATGGGAAAAAGAAAAAAAAAAGTAGAAGCTACAGTGGAGCTAGATAAAGTCAATCTTGTCATTGCTTTTAATATTCATTGCCAGGCACAGTGATCACACTGTCAGTTTTAACTTAAGCAACCCTTAGTCCTAGTCATCTTCTGCCTACGTACATGAAAGGGATGAGTGAGCCCACAGCTGCCAAAGGCATCTCTCAATTACTTATATTTCACTGGGTATTTAAAGATTAGGTTGGGACATAGCAGATGAAAGGGTTTTTCTTTATCTTTTAATAAGAAACTTGTATTTGCAGATATGAAAAAGGCCAAAGACTGAAGTGTCTAACATGCTGCTCTTTTCCCTGCTGCTTCCTCCAAATGGTGTGGGGGTAGGAAAGCATGTGGAGATCCTACAGGGAATAAAACAATGTTCCTCTTGGTCTACTGCTTACCACAGCCCAGCCCTGTTTCCCAAAATTGATGGGTAAGGATGTGCTGTGCTGGAGTTCTCATGACATAGTCTTGCTTGCAATGCAAGAGACCAAGCAACGTACAGGGAATTAAATATATGGAGCTTTGCACGCTTTAAATATGAACAACAAAGGGGAGGATGTAATGTGAGAAGCGCTGAGAGATTCCTGGAGTCTCTTGCTTTTGCTTTCTCGGCTGACTATCAAAAACTTTTTGGGAAAAGGACCTCTTCATCAGCCTTGTGATGCTCCAGCTCTTCAATCAATAAATAGTCATCCTTGGGATCTCCAGAAAATTATTTGGCAAAATCAGGGAGGATCAGATTAACCTTGTCCCAAACTCAAAGAAAGAAGCAAGGAAAAGAGTTTGGAGAAGGTCTTACAGCTGTCTGTATTGAAAACTGTAGGAAGGGGATTGAAAGGCATGGATCCCATGTTAAACAAAGCCAGCAGCTTTCATACCCCTTTAAGGCAGACACATGTGGCAGGAACAAAGATGCTCCCCTTGCTGTAGCTGCATGACCTCAGAAATGAGTAGTGAACAGACTGCACTGGTCCCAGCGTGTGCTCAGGAGAGGGGTGTGAGCTGTTCCCACACAACCATCCCTAGAGCAGCCTGAAACCATGTTTGACGTTCTCCTGCCAGCCATTCATCCTTATGTCAGCAGGTTGAAACAAGTGGTGGAGTTGCTTGAAGAGGATTTGATGGGGAGCAGGTTGTGTGTGGTGTAACAGACTTACCCAGTGTCTCGGGGCACTTGCTTTGTTCATAGCTTAACTGAACACAGAAACTCTGACTTCATGATCCATGGATTTGGGGATGTGGGGGAGAGCTGGGCACACCAGACCAGCACCCTCTGCATTACCAGAGGCACAGATGAGGATGAGGAGGATGTGAGGCAAAGCCAGCATGTCTGGAGAGCAGTGAAGATGCTGAGCAGCCCGGGCACAATGCTGCTTTAGGAAAGCTGAATGAATCTGTGCCTCCTGCTGCTGGTGTGCTCCAAACCAGCTTGGCTTTTCCATGTGGCTCTGGGTGCAGCCACCCCATGCAGGGTGAAGGCCTGGAGGAAACCCTGCAGCTAAAATTGCCCTTTGTTATTTGTCTGATCTTGCCTTCAGACCCTGAGGCTGTTACAACCGGATAAGCTAAAAAAGCCAAGGAATCGTGGCACAGCAAGGAAAATCCCTGATCTGGATTAGACATGCAGCTGAGTTACCAACACTTCCACAGCACAGCCAGGCTTTCTCAGCCCAGCTGCACATACAGGTAGTGTCCAGTCTGAAGGAAAGAAGTGCAGGGTGGAGAGGAGGTGACCCTGTAGCCAGGCATAGCTGGGAGCCAGTACACATTGGCTCTGCCTCTGAGTTTGCTGTGTGACTTCATCTCTGTGTACTGCTCTTTTCTCCCCCGAGTTGCAGGGTGTGCCTCACACCCATGGAGGAATGAGAGGTTGTGTCTGTCCTCTTCTGAGGTGCAGCATCATTCCTTGTGGTGCTTTAACCCTGAGAGTTAATACCTGCAGGTCACCTTTCCTGTTACAACACCATCACCTGTAACTTTGGCCTCTCTGCTCCTGTGTTCATGCCCCAGCAGTCCTTTGTTGCTCCTGAGTTTGAAAGAAGTGCTTGCTGCTTCCCACCTTCATCTCAAATGTGCAAGGTCAGGAAGCCAGCAGGGAAAGCCAGCCTCAACTCAAAGGAGAGGGAAGAGGTAAAATAAACACCTTCTGAAGTTGCTACTTGGGACTGTACCAATGCAGACTTTCCCATCTGCTCTGTTCTCTGAGGAGTTGAGCACAGCAGGGTCTGTTCAGGTAAGCATCACCCCACCTGGGAGATGCTCCTGTAGGATTTTGCTGGGAGGGAGAAGAAAACTGAAGGGGGCTTTTGTTCATAATCTAAGAATCCTACTTCTAAGCAGTGCCTTTAGGCATATATTTAAATGGCAAAAACTGTCAGTTTTTCTTCTGTCAGAATTCATTCCTGTTGCTGCATTCAGGCAAGGGTATACTGTGAAAAATTATCATCTCTAGTGGCAACTTCAGAGTCTTTTGCCATTCAGAATCAGTCTTGTTTAACTTAGCTGCTGAGAAAGGGCATTCAGGCAGTCTTGCTTTGTTTTGGTTCCCTTTGTACAGAGTCAGCATGGCAATGATAAGAGCAGAAAGTAAGCTTCAGTTTCTCTGTGCACATTGTCACCAGGCTGGCTATCAGCCTTTGGGCATCTTAGAGTTCTTCCTGTTCTTTAAAGCAGGAGAGTAAATTGGAGTCCCCAGGTTAGGTGTCAGCCTGCAGAGATGTTTGTGGTGACCCACAAGCAAGGAGGAACCCTAATTTGATGTGCCTCCATACTGACTCTTCCATATTGACTGTCTGCTATGTCTCTGAGTTTGTCATGTTGCATCAGAAGAGTGGTTTCGTGAAAATTCTGTAGTTCTGTCACTGCTGCTCAGCCAGTATGGACAGATTTCAGCAGCTCGTGCTGCTGCCTGGAAAGTTGCACTAGTAACTCTGTTTTTCTGCAGCATGACATTGCACTTCACCTTTTCCAGCACAGAGGATTTTAGAGGGTCATTCACACAGTCTATGGCCACAACCTGGTCATTCAGAGTCCTTGAGCAGTTTAACCCTTTAGTCTTTCTGCTTTTAAAACTCTTAAAAAAGGAACACTGTGAAGAGCACTGATTTGGCAGCATAAACTTTTCCATCAGACTCCAGGCTGGGTTCTGGATACAGCTCTGGTACCAACCAGCACAAGCCTCTTGTTGCAAATTGAGTCACCCAGTGTCACATTTGACTGATTGTGGGAGGGGGTGATGCTAGCTTTGAATGAACTGCCAAGTCTGCAAATACTTGGCAAATTTTCCTTCAAAAGCTGAAGTCCTGAGGGAAAGGGATCAGGTAAGAACCTCAGCTTTGGAGCAAGGAAAAGAAAGTTTCTGCCTCTAATGGCTGGAAGGAAAGAACAGTCACTCTGGCTGGCTTAAGCTAGGGTAGCAAACTAAGAGGCAAATTATGGCTGCTTCTGATTTTGTTCCTTTTCCACAAGGCCTGTCTTGAAGCAAACGTCAGCTGGAGGGGGTGTGGAGGCTGACTGGGCTTTTGAACGCTGGAGCTGGCAGCTCTAGAGAGGAGCTCCCATGTGCTCTTGGTTACACTGATGTCTGTGTGCCTGTGAAACTTGGGTGTGTGCTCTGGTTTGCAGCACTGCTGGTTGCCAACATGTGGCTGGATGTAGGTGGCCTGCCCTTGCTGTAATTTGGAGGGTACTAATACATCAACACCATGCCAATCTGCCTGTAGTTAGCTCTCCTCCTCCCAGATGTATGGCACTGCATGGAGGGTTTATTATCTGGAGCTGCAAGGGGACCCTGCTGGAGGATTGTGTCTTGCCCTGCTTTAGTTACATGCTCAGAGACAAGACTTTGTATTGAAAAAGCTGGGGTTTTGTTATTGACTTCTCAGCCTATCCAACCCCCTTTAGTCTAAAAAAAATTGCTTATTATCAAGCAATGTTACCATCCTGGTGGGAATAAAACTGCTGCGTGACTTCTAACTGCATCCCTGCCTTACCAGCTAAAGAAAGGCAGATCAGCTGGCTTGATTTAATACCAGTAGTGGAGGAAAGCTGATGGTGGTGCATTTATTTTTTTGTTTGCAGTGATCTTTAGCTCAGAAGAGCACATCTCTGTTAATTGACTATTAAACAAGATTGCTTGCTGAGGTGTGCTGGCTTGCCATTTCAATCCTTTAAGGAATAAGCCTCTGATCAGCTGCACATAGGGCTCTTAAATATAATCTGCCTAATGACTGGAGGGCTTTGACCTTTTGTTATTAAGGCACTGATGTTTTGGGTTACAAACTAAACCTTTGGGGTGGGGGGGGTGGAGCAGGGGTGGGTTTTTTTTTCTGAAATGATCCAAACAACAAAGGCTGCATTTTAATCTCAAAGCAAGACTTGGAAGCAGCACAAAGTCAGTCTAGAGATAAGTCTCTTTTAGTTCGAGATTTCTAGGATTGCACACGTGTTACCACATGCCTGGACCACCAGTTAGACACCTACCTGGCCACAGATCCTTTGTCCCAGTTGCTGTGCATGCAAATAATGTGTGTTTGCGTGTGTTTACCCAGTTTGGAAAAAATCTGAGCCCTGAGGGATTTGAGCTTCCTTTTGTGTTCTGAAAGGGGCCATGCTGAGAGCCAGCTGAAGCAATGCTCACTGCCTGCCTTGCAGACACTGCAGGCTCCAGGAGGGTTTTGTAGCCCATGCACTCAGTGTTTGAGGAAGGATGCTTAGTCTGGTGTTTCACGAGGATTCCAACTGCCATTTTAAAGAGCTCTGCTGACAGGCTCCAGGGGAAATCCCAAGGCAAGCCTGAAAGACAGCAGCAGCTTGGGGTCAGAGTCAGAAAGGGCTGGGCAAAAGGAGGAGCTGGCTGCAAACAGAGGCAGACTGGCTCTTTCCCTCTTCAAATCTGTTTTGTTCAGCTGGCACCATCCTCCTCCACAAGGATGCAGAGGAGGAATGTTCCCTGTCATGGCATTTGGGTGCTCTCCCCAGGGTGTGGGGAGGGCGCAGATTACTCGGATGCTTTCTGGTCCCCTTTCCCCTCACACCCCAATTGGTTGATATACATCATCCTAAAGCCTTAGTATTGTGTGGCAGCAGGCTAGAAATGAGAAGGGGTACAAGGCTCACACTTGCTTTTCTGTTTTAGAGTAAATGTTGCAGGAACAGTTGGTATTTCATTGCTGCTACTAAACCTGGATGTGGGGAGAGAAGGGAGAATGTGGCTAATGCTGAACACCTGCTTCTGACAAATAATCCACTAGAGACCCTGCAGTAATTTTGTAAATCACAAGCACATTTTCAGCCTTCCCAGAAATGTATAGTTCTAAATGCTAATCATCAAATAGCCTAAATTACTGATCCAGCAGATTAATCTATAAATTGAGGTAGGCTCAGAATAGCCATTGGAGAACAATATTTAGTAAGTGGAATCTAGTTCAGTGCTCTCTATCTCTTGTTGTTCTGACCTGACAAATAAAGCAATCTCTTCTTTGTGTTATATTAAAATGTGTCATAGGAAGGCTGTTTAAATGGTGTCTTTTTGACCTGTCACATGGCAAGTGTCTGTAGGAGAGAGGGCTCCTGCATGCAGCAGTGCTGCAGTAAAGTGGGAAACTGTGAAATGAATGATGCCTAGAGCATCAAAATCCAGCCTGCCTGTTTTCCCTGCTTTTACTTTCTTGAACTTGTAATCAGAGAATATTGGAGGTTCATTGGATTGCTCATAATAACGCCTCAAAGCAAGCATCAGCAGTGGGAGCAATGTATTTCATTTGTTGTAACCTGAAATAAAACTGCTCCATGCATGTTCCACTAAGATGAGTCAGGTTGCCACCTCTTTCTAAGGTGACACTGCAGGATGTCTGTCTGCAGACTTTGGCCTTTTATTTGGGAAGGGAGAAGAGGGAGTTGGTTTCCTTTGCAGCAGCAAGGGCAAAATAGGCTTTTAATAAAGCTTAAATTCTGCAGCTGCTGGCTAAGTTAAAAAAAGAAGTTCTGGCACCCTGTCCTCCTGGAGATGAGCCTTTTCCAGCTCTCTGCCATGACCCAGGGATGTGAGCCATCCCTTCTTGTCTTTTTCCCTTTGTGCCACTTTCTTGGGTGAGAATAATGGGAGAACTTCTTGCCTTGGCAAGGCTTTACCTTGCTTTACCTTTTCTGCTCATGGAAGTGATTTAGGTTTGTGAATAGAAGGAAAAGAGTCATAGAAGGAGAAGTGCTGTAGCATAGATATCATGGAGGAGGCTTTTTAATGGTTATAAATAAACTCAAATCTCTGATTATAGGTGCTGAAGTGAACTAGAAACTCAAAAGCCAAGAGATAAGAAAAGGAGGAACTTTATATATAACACTTTCCAACAGGGTGCATGTGGATCAGCTAAGTGTCACTGGAGACCTGAGAACAGCCCTGCTGAAACACCAGATTACAGCCCAGATACGAGCCAGAACGCTTTGTCCAAATACTACTGTGATTGAGCCAGATAAGGGAATTTTTTGTTCATGCAGAAAGTTTCCTGCTGCTTACTGTCTCCTGGGAGGTTCAGCATGACCTCCTTGTACCTGGCTGTTTGCAGAGCTAGGTCCTGGTGCTGGAGAGCCCAGCAGCATGAAGTCAGGAGCAGGGCAAAGCATCTCCCTCCCCTTTCCCTTGAAATGTATTTTTCTCCCCCTTTGCTAAGAGTAGCCTCTGAAGTGCATCAGAATGTTCACAAGCAGATTTGGTGCTGGAAACTAGCAAATGTTTTGAGCAGCTAGAGGAATCTGGTTTGACGGGGGGGACTCAGAATACAGACATAACTGGGTGCTTGACATCAGTGAGCACACTGCAGTGCCACTGTAGGCGTATCCTGAAGTAGCTCCTAGGCAGAGGGTGGCAGCCTTGTCCCTTGGTGCAGTTGTCACGATGAAGTTAAAGAAAATGAGGAATTATGCTATGAGTGAGATTCAGCCTCCTCTCTCTTGCCAAGGACTGCTCTCCAGGAGCTGAGAGCAGGCAGAATGGTGAACGACCTGACTCCAGCAGTGTGGCTCATTGGGTGCTGTGAAGGCTTTCACTCGTCCTTATCTGGGAGTTCTGCCAAGGAACTGGTGCTGGGGGAACAGAAACTCGAGCTATGAGGCAGAGAAACTTTCACTAGATCTGGTTGTAACTGAAAAACAAGGAAACAAAACCAGCTAGAGAGGGTGACAAGGTTCAGAGGATTGCTCAGTAACTTGGGTCAAAGGAAATTTAGCTGTCCTGAAGCAGATAACAGAAAGAGCTGAAAACTGGGCTGAGCAGAGACATGGAAAAGGATCATAGCCAAGAAAAGGCTTGAATTTCCATGGCACAATGCAAAGGGCAGAAGTCTCATAGGTTAGGTGCTTGAGGTTCAAAGTGCCTGCCTGGGTACCCTGCCCTTTCTGGGGTCATGGCATTTTCCTGAGAGCTCCTTGTGAGCACTTGTGGTTGAACTACAGCCTGCATTTCTGAAAGAGGCATCCACTCACAATGGAAAGACTTACAATTTGGGATCCACCACATCCTTTGGGAAGCTGTTCCCATGGTTAATGCATTTACCATGTAACTGTTACAGTTCCCTGAAGGAGTTTGAGTCCTCAGCTGGCGACCTGCCTGCCTTGCTCAGTGCTGCTGCATGGCTCTCTGCCTCCTGAGACAAAAGTTTTGCTACAAGGGGACTAAAGGCCTTCTTGGGATTATGCAGGCTCCTGTAGGACAGCCAGGAGCTGAACCTTTTCCCTCCAACCAAGAGTGTGAAGTGAGTTTTTTGAAGCATTAGTGTGTTCGTTCATCAACAGTCCACTGGTCTTGTCTCCTCTCTGGGTGGATGTGTGCCTTGCTGGTTTGCCCTCAACAGCTGGTAGGTCACAAAGGATTTGAGAAACAGCTCTGGCGTTGTACCAAGCAGAGGCTGTGGGACACTCAGCAGTGAATTCCAGAGATGATGTGTCATGAAAGCCCTGGCCCTGCCAGCCCCTCTGCACGAGGCTGCTGGAGGTAGTGGGAGCCTTGCCAGGGTGCAGTCCTCATGTTCAAGAACTTTGGCTTTCTGAGCAGATTTTGGTAGGTGGATGTTAGCTGCAAAATCTGTTTGGGAGCCTGCAGCTTTGTGTGGGTGGAAGGAAAGCCTTGTGCTTACCCCTCTGCCTGCCTCCAGCTGGAAGGTGACAACTGATCTTGTGGCTGGGAGAAGTCAGCTGTTTCCATTTTCTTCCCCTGGAGACTTGAGATCTATTCCCAGTGAGGTGGGTCCCTGGGAAGAGGAAGGGCAGTTCTTCTCAGTGAGTGCTGCCAAACCAAAAGGCACTGGGAGGTGGCCTTGCCAGCCTCAGACATTTAAAACACTTCAGTCAAACCCTGGAAGAAAAACAGAGGATAATCTTAGTTTTTCCTCTTGGGCTCTCTGCACTGTCCTCTGGTTCATTACTAAGCTTTTCTGCAGCCTTAGAAAGTTGTTGAATCAACAGAGAAAGTTCTTGTTGAGAAGAACACATCCTTTCATCAGCTGACTTTCTATTGTCTGTTCCCTCCTGGCTGGACATCATGTTTTATGTAGCAAACATGTTTAAAGCTTTTAGGGTATTTATCTTCTTTCCTTACCCCCAAAATATCCTCTTCAATCTGGATCATTGGGCCGGCTCTTAATCCGGGCTGGAACAGGAGAAAGTAATTGTGATGGATGCCCCAGTGATATTACCCTTCCCAAAAGCAATTAAATGTGGTGAAACCCTCATTTATGTTTTATGACTGCTTGTAGTAGTGCCCAAACATTTATGGTCCCCCAAAGTCCCACATGCTGCCAGGCCAGGCTTTGCAGTGGATAAGATAACAGATTACATTTATGCTCTTGGTTAACTTGCACAGCACTGCAAAGCAGCTGCTCCACTGGGCTCTAGCTCCTTGCTTGTTGTGTGATGCATTTGTGCTATGCAGCCCTGATTCTCCTTCACCCTCACTTAATTTCCTGGGAACTTTCCCCTCTCCTAGGCTGCTGAGCTTTGTGAATATTTGCCAGTGGCAGGCAGTGTATTTGTTTGAATCAGATCTATTCTTAAAGCTGTCAGATTATTGCTGGGCTAGGAGGGGGTCCCTCCCTGCCTCTGTCCTGCCATTCTCACCTCACTTTGATCAAAACCTGGCATTGATCTGATACAGTGGGAAGCTAACCAGGACTAAACACTAGGGCTGTCTAGGAGCCACAGGGACAGACACAGGGACTCTGCAGTGCTGGGGGGACACTGGGGGTTGTTTTCTCAAGGGTGTTTGGGGCGTTGGATCCTCCTTGCATGGCACACTGCACTGTAAAGAGCAACCTGGGAGTCACACCAGCTGCTCCACCATCCACACTCATTCACTTTGAAATCCCTTTAGCACTGGAACAATTCCATTAGCAGGACTTCTTAGGCCTGATTTGGAGGGGTTTCTCTGCTGATTAAAACCAAGTCTGCGCACCAGTGTGCAGAGCTTGTCATAACCAAGACATTCCCTGTGTACCTCGGGGCTGCTTGCAGCTTGAACAAAAGATCTGCTGTTAGACAAAGAAGGAAGGAGTGAGCCTCTGAAGAGAGGAAGAACTTCTCTGTTTGCTGGCAGTTTTTTTTCTAACTATTCTTTTTTTAAGGATTGGTCACCAATTAATCCATGTCGTTTTGCAGACAAAGCTGTCAACATTTTTAAGGTTGCATGGTGAAATAACTTCAGTGCTGTTGGTTCTAGCAGCTCAGAATATTCTCAAACAAATGTCTTTTAAGATAAGAATGGCCTGTGCTTGATCCCAGCCCAGAGTGAGGTCGTTACTCTTTTATTTGAAACAGCTCAACTGAACCCAGTGAAGTCAGTTAGAGCTGCATGTGTTTGAAAGTCAAGTCACTCTTATTTGCATGGCTAAATATGGGCGTAATGCAGGGTGTTATTCTAAAATACTTCAGTGTGTTACCCAGGTTGGAGCCCAGCAAGTGTGCAGTGTGCCACAGACCCTGCCTGCAGTAGCTTCTGACAGCTTTCAAGTCATCAACCTCTTGGGCCTGAGTACCAAACACATCCTGCCCTCTCACTTTTATTTTTTGCTCTTACCTGCTGTTGGGGTGTGAGATGCCTCACAGCCACATAGGAGTATAAGATCACTGGCAACTTGAATCTGTGTGCATTTCTGCTGATTTGTGTCCATTGGGTCAGAAGTGAGAACAGCAGAAGCAGGACATCTTCCTCCCCCACCCCTGCACATTTCCCACACAGTGTGGACTGCTGGAGCTTTATGAGAGGCATTTCTTGCCACTCTCAGTGGCAGCACTTAGATACAAAATTAAATGTACCCGCCACCTTGGAATGGGGTAGGTGTGCTGATTCTGTGCTGGTGTAGCAAATTCCATCTGAAACTGACACACTTATTATCCCTAAACATCTGATGAATTTAAGACGATTGTAAAATATACATAAAGAACATGTGTGAGATTTTTTCAGTAAAATTAATTACTACAAGCAGTGCTTTGCAAATTCAATGTAGTCCATGTGGGAACAGTTTGGGAGTTCTGGTGCATGTGTGCAGCCCTTCAGTGGCAGGAGCAGGTCTGGTTTGTATTGCGTGGATGCCCTGGGTGGAGGAGAGCTCTCATGAGGAGTGACTGCAGCTTCCAGCTGGGAAGGGGCAGCTCCATCAGCATTTGGCTGCAGCTGCAGTGCTGTGTGTAACAGGGGTGTAGCTTTGGCTGCAGACCAAGCCCCAGTTACAGGTCCTTACCCGTCAGTGAGCATCACACTGGGCTGGTTAGTGCTGGTTAATCCCGGAGTCCTTAACGTCTTCGTAGTATCAGAAGGCATTTGAATGCTGCAGCTCTTTCAATTAAGCTCCTGTTGAACTCCATGCACAGATATTGTAATATAATTGGCTGGCCTGCTGCTGAAACAGCCTCTGTCTGTGCTCCAGGCTGGAGGGGAGCCAGAACGAGCCCTGGGCTCCACACAATGTCATACTGTCATACTGATTAGGAGGGTGCGAGATTTTGTTTTTGCTAAAATAGTTCTGCCAGTACAGCCCAGAGGGCAGCTGCAGTTCCACTGGTACAGAGAGGGCCTTATGCTGCTCTGAATTGTCCCTGGCTCTGGGGCAGGCAGGGATGCTGCTGGGGGTACCTTTATCCTGCAGTAACAGCCTGTGCGTGGCTGAGTGCTGCCCAGCTCCACAAGTGCAACTTTACTTTGCTGATATCCACCCCATAGCAACTTTGTCTTAAAGACCCGAGGGAAATCTTTTGCTTCCTCTGGCTGTTAGGAAGTGGGTTCTCCATGGCAGCAGTTCCTTCACAAAGGGTTCGGTCCTGAGCAGGAAACCCTGGTCCAATCCCTAATGAGCCCTTCCTGCTGATAAGGGGAACCTGTGGGTCAGGGGCTCTGCCTGAGCCAGTCAGCTCCCCAAGAGCTGATGTGCTTTTTGATGAGCACATCCTCCAGAGCCTGTAAAAAGAGACTCCAGGCCCTCCAGAGAAGTGGGTGCAGACCTAGATGCCACAGAATGGGACCTGCCTGAGGAAAGGCCAGCTCTGGCAGAGCTGTAATATTGCTGCTGCTCTCTGACATTCCTGAGCTAGAACATCCCATCTCTGCCCTACTCAGCAAGTTTGCCTCTTACTGTACATGGAGACCCAACACTGGTTTTATTCCTGGAATAACTGTAGTCATGTGTTCAGTATTATGTATACTTACACACGTGTTATGCCCCAGTTTGGGAAGTGGACTGGAGAATAAGGTGGTGTCCTGTTTTGGAGCAAAGAAGCTCTTAGATCTCTTTTTCCAGCTTTGCACTTTGAAAAGGCCTATCCAGCACAGTCCATGACATGAAGATAGGATGAAGTATTTCTGTATCTTGGAGAGTGCACTAGAAAGGAAGTCACTGACTGGTATCTGCTGGCAGCCCATGTCATGGTGCTCTGCTGCTGTGTCCGTTTTGCTGTTCAAAAGCTGGTTCCATGACACTTATTTCCCTCCTCAAGGTGAGGTGCACTCTGCCAGAGTAGCATTGCACAACTTCTAAAGTCACTCCTAAACTTACTGTGCTGGATTAATAACAAATCCAGCGATAAACCTGGAATACTGGAGCACTGCCCTTTGTCGGGCAATGCTTGCTGCTCTTGCTGGGAATTGGGACTGACATGGTTTTTCCCCTGTGACAAATCTTTGTTCCCCCACTGACTATATTTAGATACAAATGCATCCAGAATCAACTGTGCCCATGGCAAGCTGTGCCACTGCCTGCAGCAGCCCTCACCAGGGCAACATCACGTGGGCTTTTATTGTCACATCTGCCCTGGCCTCTCCAGGCTGATGGAAAATGCATCATCTCACCAGGCTTCAATTGTGAGCTGCTGGGATGGAGTGCTCTGACTGTCCCTGCCTCATGGTGCCTTTTATCCCCGTCTTACACTTTTCAACATAGAACCTGGCTGTGGGAAGGAGAGGTTAGACCTCCTGTTCTGTCTGTCACATTTCTGTCTGTCTGTCACGTTGCTATTTGAGCACTAGTGTGCTTTAGTTGTGATCCTCCTCAGGGATTGCCTCCTTGGCTCAATGGAGCCAGTGTCAAAGACTTCCTATGAGTAGAAAGAAGCTGTGAACGTCACTGTTCATGTAGGGGTCTCCACCACGAGGCTGTCTGAGGTCTCAGGGAGTATGGGATGACATTAGAAATCAGACAGGACCTGGGGCTCAGCTTAGCTCTTGAGATTGCAAAAGCAGTGATGACAAAGCAACTTGAGGTTAGCATGGGTTGGCAAGCCTGAACAAAAGCCTGAGAAAAGTTAACTCACACTATCAACTCGAGTTAAAAGTCCCATTTCCTTGTTCCTTGTAAGTACTTGGTCTGCTACAGTCAGACCATGCTCCTTTTGCAGGTGTGTGGTCAGAGCATTTCACCAGGAGCTGACTTGACTCCTGTCAGCAAAGCCCTCCATGCAGCAGAAGTTTTGGTCTGCTGGCAGGATCACAGGCAGGGTAATTCCCATTTTCCCACTGCACTTGCATCTCTTGCTGCCTTTGGACACAGCTGCCTGCTCTGCTGCACCCTGTAGCAGCACTCAGTGGGTTTTGTCCCAGCCATGGCTGCTTTTCCACAGTGGCTTGGTCTGGGGTGCTCTTCAGAGTGCAGAAGTTTGATAGGCCTCACACAAAGATACAGCCCTGTGTCAGAAACCCCCACTACTCCAGAGCCTCACACAGAGATGCAGCACTGTGTCAGAAATCCCCACTACTCCAGAGCACTTCAGGCAGGTTCTTTGGCTCAGTTTGTGGGTGATGAGGGTGTAAATGCTGGGTACCTGTTACCAGTTCAGCAAGTGGAACATATGGACAGGCACCACTGGGTTGGCAGTGAGTTCCTTGAGCTGTGCCACCCTGGCTGGGTGGTGGGAATCCATCAGTCCTCTCCCTGCCAGCCTGCCTTGGGCAGTGTCCTCCTACCAGGATCATCACCAACCCTCCATCCACCCTGTTTTTATCTTCATTTCTTCCTTGCTTTCTGTTTTTTTCCACCTGGGATTTCAATGTTTGTTTGTTTGGTGTTAAAGAGGCTTTCTTGTTTGCTTTTTTAAGTACCTGTTGTGACAGGCAGAGCTGAGAACAAGCCAGGTTGCTCTCTGCATCCACCCGAGAGCCTGTTTGGGAAACAATGCCAAGTAGGGGCAGAGAGAGAAAGTACAAATGCAGTTGGGTTTTTCCTGGAAGACTTCTTGTCCTTGGCTGGTTGTGTGGGGTTAGGGGTGAGAAGAGCTGGTCACTTTTAGGTGAAGAACAAGACCTGTTATGTCATTCTGGGGAAGGTTCTGCAAGCTGGCAGTACCAGGCACTGTCATTCTGCTGCTGTCTGCCCCATCCACCCAGACCATCCTGACCTTAAGGAGCAGATGGCACTGCTCTTGCCCTCCTGATGTGCCCCTCTGGTTCCCTGCCAGCATTTTGACTCCTCTGTTGAGGAAGATGGCCTGGGAGTGAAGAGCAGAGCTGGCACATGGCCCCAGCCAGGTCTCTGCATGCATCCCTCTCGTGCAGTGCCTCTCCTACCCTTGCACGCAGAAGGAAGGACAGCAGGGCATGGTGCTCTGGGCAGGAATCTTCCACTTTATTAAAATGAAAGTATTTACTGGCTGCATGAGTTGCCCAGCTGTGGTTAGTTTGCATGAGAACCATTTCCTGCACTTAAGGAAACTATTCAGCTTTACAGCAGATTGTGGAAGGAAGAGATACTACAATGTCCAAAATCCTCTATTTGCTGAGTGGGCAAGTTTCTCACCTGAATCTCTGCCATCCAGGCACTTGGGGTGACAGGAACAGATCTGCCATTGCTGTGCTGTAAGGAAATATCTCAAGTTCCAGTGAGAAAGGGAGGGGAGGAAGGAGAGGGAGAGCAGGAGAGCCAGGGCTGGGTGGTCAGGATGGTGTTTTAAGGGCTTTGGGGCCTGAGATGCCATCTTTCTGCACTTGGTGACATCTACTTGCCAGCACTGTGTCCTGATGGTGGGATCTGCCATGCTGCTCAGCGCTCAGATATCTGAGATCACTGTGTCAGGGGAGATGTGAGGGCAAACAGGAGGAGCAGCACAGAGCTCTGGACAGCAGGAATGTTCTGCATGGATGGAGGAAGAAGGTGGCTTGGCAGCAGTGGAGCAGACAGATATGTCAGTGAATCACAGGTTCAACATGAGTCACTGCTGTCACATGGTTGTGAAGAAGGCACACATCACAGGGGCCGTGTAAGGAGCTGCCTGCTTCCCAAGCATCTGAAGCATTCCCCTGCTCCCAGTGCTGGTGAACCCATCACTCATGCTATTCCTGTTTTGGATGCTGCATTTTGAGGAATACAGGGCCAATAGCTGAGTCCGTGGAGAGTGGTGAAAGTGGTCAGAGGGCTGGAAGCCATGAGGAATGAGAAAAGCTTGAAAGGACCTGGGATTGTTTAGTCTAGGAAGGAGCAAGCTGGAGGGGGGGGCAATATGGAAAGCTTTCAAAGACATAAAAGGCTCCTGCAAGAAGTGAGGGAGTGATCTGTTCTTAGTAGCTACCAGGAAGAAGATACCAAGTCATAGGCTGAGCAAGGAAATGCAGTCATTGGGGAAGAGTTACATAAGTGAAAGGCTGATGAAGTACTGAAACCTCAGTGTGTGTGGGATTGGTGTCAGGAGACCTTCAGAGCACCCATCTCTGGGTGGGTGGGAGAGGACCTCATCCTGCTTTGGCTGGTGGGATGCACTATGAGATCTTTGTAGCCAGGCTCCCAATTGCTGGAAGATTATTTTCTAAGGCTTGTGATGAAGTCCACCTCCATCAAACAGGCATACATTTCCCAGACACTGTTGAGCATGTTACAAGACATCAGGGATTACATGTGGCAGTGACACTTCATCACTGCTATAGCAGCAGTTTTCCAAGCCTTTCCAGCTGCAGGCTTGCACCAAGATGAGGGGAAGCATTACTGTTAAGGACAGGGGTACAGAGTGTGTTCACCTAGAGTGGGACAGCAAGGGAGCCCATGGCTTGCTGCTTGTCCCTGTGTACAACCATTCCAGATGAGGCACAGGCACAGTCCTTGTCCTGATGACATTAGATGGTGCAGGGGAATCTCCCCACCAAGGCAGAGCTCCCCAGCCCTTTTCTTCTTTGGCTGTGCTTTTTAATTGTGAAAATTCAGAGCATGTCTTTGTGTCCTAAATAGGCGATTGTCCTGATCCTCATCCCTGGGATCCATTATGTCTTAGCAAATTACTTTCTCTCTTTTAAATGCCTTAGTGATTAAAGATGCCACAGCAGATACCCTTAATGAGTACAAAAAGGGTAATAATTCCTCTTGTTGGCACTGAATGCAATTAATCAGGCCCCTTTACTTGCTTTTTAAACAGATGAGGCATTTAAGGCCAAGCAAGTTTTTAATTGGACTTTAATGTTTCTCATTTACTTCATTTTGGCACGAGCGTAGGAATTCCCACCCCCAGGTTTGCTGGATTTATTCAGGGTGATAAAAGGCTCAGCATGGAATGAAGACTCAGCAGCAGACTCAAACATGTCCTTCAGCCTGTGCCTGGCCCCATTGCCTGGCCCAGGCTTGGTCCTGCTGCAGCAGCACAGAATTGTCTGGACAGGAGCAGAACCAGGTTATCCAGCATGGGACTGACATTGGATGGTGATAATATTTCTGGAGCAGACATCAACACAAGGGTGCAACATAGCCTGCCCTTTCTTGTCATGTTCCCTTGCCTTGAAGGAACTGTTGACTTGTGAGTATTCTTGTGATTATCTGGATGTCCTTGATGGAGGTCCATATCATAGCCCAGACTCTGTAGCTTCAAATAAGAGGTGAATTATATGTTTTAAGCAATATTTCTGAGATCCATGGCCAAGAGGACATACAAGAGGCCTTGAGCCCCATTACAGATGGATGTGTGCATCCAGACGTTATTAATTTATGCCGGGAATTGCCATGGAAGAGAAGATACATCGTAAGCAGCTCTCATCTCATTTGCAGCTCCTGCTCCCTGAAGCCAGCACCATCTCTTCTTCCACCTCTGGCCATGAACCATCTTGCCTTTGGTTCCCTTGCCTCCATCTCTCCTCCACTGTGGTGTGGGGACAGCAGTGGCTGTCAGCAGGTCCCAGTTCTGTGTTTCATGCAGAGACATGTTCAGCAGCTCAGCTTGGCCCCTCTCCCAGCTCAGCCCTTCCCTGCCAGCTGCTGACCGAGGTTCAGCCAAAAAACATCAGCCTCAGCATGTGTGAGCCTGCCTCTGAGCCTGCTCGTCACTCTGCAGGGCAGAGGTTTCTCTAACACCCAGCAAAGATCCCAGAACTTTCAGCTGGGTTTTTCCAGGTGTGTGCTGTGTCCTTTGCAGTCAGACCTGTCTGTATTTCAAGTGACAGTGACTGTGGACTTCCACCCATGGAAAGGTCAGTGGATGCAGATGAGCTGTGGGTGTCCTTGGATAGGTGAGATGGCTCTTGGGTCATTGGGGTTTTTGCCCCAATAAAACATTCAGGAGAAATCTAGGGACAAGGGACAACACCCTCCATTTCTACATCCCTGCTTTTCCCGCTTCAAAGGTAGGAAAATCTTAAGCCCAAGTGTGTCTGGAAAGTTAAGTGTATTCAGAGAAATGTGTTATTGAATACCTTGTTAATTTAAACACCTTCTGCCTGCCAGGCTTGGGGCAGAGGAGTGTTGCCAGCTGAATCAGCCATAGCACTTCCCTAGATCTGTTTCAGGTCACCTTTAAGGCCTCCCAGTGTAGCTTGAGGAACAACTGTGCACAATCACTGGGCTCTGCTTTCCAGGCAGCTGTGCAGCACAGAATGCCATGGGGGAGGCTTGCCCAATATTTTATTTGGTTCATCCTTATTCTTTGTTGTATCTCCTTTCCTCTGACTCCCTCACATCTTGAACACTCATCTGATACTGAGTTGGTGGTTGAGCAAGGCTTGTGTAATCCTGGATAGCCAGATGTGGGAACCAAGTGTCTCCAATTTTTTCTTCTGCTGAGAACATCTTTGCCCATTTTGCCCCCTTACACCACTTCCCTGCTACCTGCAGATAAGGATACCTGGAGCCATCATGCCTTGAAAAGTAAGGGAGAACTGGAGGCTGAGCAAGGATCAAGGTTTTGTTGTGTGATCATGATGTGAAGGGCTGTAGACATCTTGATGAGATGTTCGGGGATAAAGGCGAATCACAGAGCATCCAGCTTGTTCTGTGTCCCCACAGAGTGAACAACTGCTGGCTGTTGGGCTGGGCTCCAGCCATGGGCAGGGACTGAAAGAAATAAGAGGGCTGATCCTGGGACATTTCTGCTCCTCTGGCTGGTATTGAGGAGGGGCAGGCAGCCTTGTCCAGTTGCTATGGAGCCTGCCAAGATGTCCTTAATCCCAAATATATCTCTGTCAGGAAGCTGCAACCCCAAGTGACTCTAGCCAGCCATTCTTTCATTGAGAGTCTTCTGGCTGAGGCTTACAGAGTTGTCATTTTCTTTGATTTAATTCCATATAAACTGCAGAATTATTTTCCTTTAGAGGCTTGCAAATTACGGAAGCATAAACCATGCTAATGATCCGATAAGGACAACTTTGGATACGTTCCCAAGAACAGCTACCCCTGGGCAGGAGCATGCTCAGAGAGCACTGATGGAGAGCAATTTGCCATGCTCACCTGGCTGCCTTCCTTGGGCCCCCCTTCCCAAATTCCTTCATCTCTCAGGAACGAGAGTAATTTCCTCCCTGGCTTCTTGCAGAGGCAAAGGCCCTGCAGACCTGAAGTTATCTCTGGAATGTGTGTAAACACGAGTTCAATGGGATGCTGTTTGCCCCCCATTCCTGGGGGGGGGGGGTTGAGAAGGGTTAATACAAGTTTGTTTTACGGGTTCCTATCCCTGAGAATTGTCTTCCTTAGAGGGCAGCTTGGCTGACCTGAGCCCCTGTGCGTGCATTTCCCAGCATAAAGGGGAGATTGGGGGGCCCCACCACACGGGTGGGATTTCACTCCTCTAAGAACAAGGGATGAAAGGCCAAAGTGGTCTTCCTGCCAAACAGGGACCCAGGAGATGGTATGGGATCACAGTGCACGTGCACTGGGACTCAGTGTGCAGCTAACAGGATTATTTAAGTGATGCTTGGATAGAAACAAATCAGGAGAAGGGTGGGGGTTACAGGAGTTCTGTGCTCCCATCTTCAAAGAGCACTGAAATGTAAGCAGGGGGACAAAATTTTTAAGTGGGCTGGGGCAAAATGCATTTCAATGAGAGGCATAAGGAACTCTATCTGTTTGCATAAAAGTAATTCAGATGTAAGTTCATTAGTGGTGTACAAGTATGTCACTAATGAGACTTGCCTGGAGACCAAAGTGTTCTTGGATTTAGAATAAGAAGCAGGAACCAGAACCTAAAACTAGAGAAAATCAAGCATTAGTACCAAGTAAATGGTTAATTCCTGGATGTGTTGTCAGCACCAGTGACGCACTGAGGCTGGATGCCTTCCAGAAAACAACACTTTAACTGAAGACAAAGAAGCAGACTTAGCACAGAGGTGATCAGTGGAATGGCTTGGCCTGGTATATACAAGGGGTCAAACTAGATGATTTAATGATCTCTTTTGGCCTGAAAGCTCTCTGTTCTCTTAAGAAGATAAATGAAAAAGCCCTTTCACAAAAACCAAGCACTTGAGATATGTGTGTAATGAACTCTGCTGCTTCCAGGGGAACGGCAGAGCAGGATCTGCAGGAAGCGTGACCTTGCCGCCTGCAGGCTGCCTGGAGTTGGTGGCCATCTGTTTGGTGGCAGTGGCTCACCACCATCGAGGCCACCACTCTCAGCTCTGTTTTTAATTGCCATCTCCCTGCATTTAACCAACATTTGCTCCTTAATCTCCATCAGGGTGAAGAGGCCAAGCGGTATGAGCAGCCTCCTGGGGAAGATCGGTGCCAAAAAGCAGAAGATGAGCACACTGGAGAAATCTAAACTGGACTGGGAGAACTTCAAGGAGGAGGAGGGGATTGTGGAGGAGCTGGCAATCCATAACCGAGGAAAAGATGGGTAAGAGGGGCTTTACCTAATAGCAGTCCAGAAATTCCCATCACTTCCTTTACATGTGGGAAGCCCATTGCTGGCTACAGAGTTCAAAAACCCGTGGGGTTTCTTAAGGATTTATTCTAGGGTTACATAAAGCCAGTAGCTGCTGTAGGCATCACAGGGAGACAGGTAAGTCTGCAAACACCTCTCACTCTCTACTCACAACCTTGTGAGTTCTCTAAGTCCAGCCAATGTCTGGCTTTGTCATCTCTTCTGCTTGTGGCGCACAGCATGAACTGGTCTGTCTAATGCAGCCCCCTCCATGAGGAAACACAATTGCCTTTGTCCTGTTTTCTTTTTTCAGTTTGGGAGGGTTTTGTTCTGTCCTTCAAATCACACGTTTCAGCTGCATCTGTCCTCCTTCCTCCAGCATAAAGATTTGTGTGTAAACCCAGAGCAGCTGGCAAGGTGCGTCAGAGATTATGGCAGCGCTGGGCGTTGGTTGTGTGCATCAAGCAATGTTCACTCCAATGAAGTTAATGGAAGTATCATAAAAGTAAATGGTGATGCTGTAAATAAAGCAGAAAGTTAATAACATGCACTGCAGGGAGTGATAATGAGATCAGAAGCAGCATTTCCACCACAAGTGGTTTGCTAAGCTCTGGGAACCATAACCAGCTTAGTGGACAGCTCGTAAAATGTACATTTTATTATAAGCTGTTATTTTACTGGAAGAACTCAAAGCTTCTGCATTCCAACAGATTGGATTTTCTGTTTTAAACAGATATTTTATAACTGTCAAACTATCAGATAGATATTTTCAGTTTGGTCTTGCACCCTTCCACAAACACGCCTTCTCCATCAAATCTCCCCTGATCTGTTTCTGGTCATGAAATAAATGCATGCCCTTGAAAAAGTAGAGCAATTCAGTAGGAGTGCTGCAGAGGAGCAGCTGTTCCTCTGAGATCCCTGAAGTCCAAGGAGGTGCATGATTTACACCACATACAGTTGTGGCAGAGCAGTGTTTGTGTCATCTCTTGTGTGCCCAAACCCAGTATGTCAACTGTTCTTGGCCAGTGCTGTTTCCTTTCCCGCCCCATCCAAGCAGGACAGCTTGCTCTTCATGCCTGGCAAACCTTCATCACGTGATGGTCCTTGAAGGCTAAAGAAGGGATCAGCACATGGAAAAGATGAGCAAAGCAGAGCAGCAATTTTAAGAGCATCTTTAATCTTGGACAGCTTTGGGTTTTGTTGCCTGTCACATCCCAGGCTAGAAAATCTGCTGAGCTCTTGGCAAGCGGTTTTTGTCATTAAACAAATGAGGAACACAATGCCAGGATAACTTGAGACACTCCTTATGAATATGTTTATACTAGTCAGGCATGCAGTGTGAGGGGATCAACTGAGTATCTGCTCACTAGGAATTACTTCCACCTTCAAGGTAAAGGGAGGAGCACCGATGGAGGCACAGCCCTCTGCATTTCTGCTTACAGACCACCTCGGTGTGAAGGGTGCAGTGCCCTCCCAGAGCAGCCATCTCGCCTGGGGGGCAGGTCACACAGACACAGCTGCTGCCGGCCTCAGGTCATTTCACAGGAGCCTGTTGTCCCTTCTGCAGCTGCCTCTTCTCCTTTAATAATGTCAGCCGTGCTCACCCTTCAGTGGGCAATCATTTACACATCTCTATAAAAATTGTAATGAGCTGTTGTTAACCCTTCAACCGAGGCAGGCGAGAGCAGGGCGCTGCCTTTAATCCCTGGTGCTGTTAGAAACCTCTGCTCCCCACGTGTCCTGCTGTGTGATTGTAAATGTCTGCTTGCAAGGAAAGCTGCAGCCCACTCCTGGAGATGTTTGCTCGATGCCACACATCCTGTGCACTTACAGAGATGGTCTATGTGTGTCTCAAGGAAAGCAGGAAGCTTTACTTTTTGCTCAGGAGAGAAAACAGGCTGAATTCCTTTATTGTGCTAACCCTGTGGAAGTTGCTGCAGCCCAGAGCTCCTCGTACCTCCCTGGCCCTTCTCCAGCAGCCACACCAGAACACAGCAACCAGGGGAGCAGTGGGGTTGTGGCATCTGTCTGCTGCCAGTGCCAGTTATCAGCCAGCCACAGCCTGGGCCTAGAATTCCTGAGACAGAGGGGGACATGTGCTGTCCCCTTGCCTGTCCTCCCTTGCCTCTGATTTTCCAACCCTTGTACCCGCAGCCCCCATCCAGAGATTTGCATTTCCTTAGGACTAGAATCTGGGCTTTTACAGCCTGGCTGTATCAGGTCCTGAGGGCCTGTCCTGGATTTGTCAGGAGGGGCTGCAGTAAGGAGCAGAGGCAGCTATCCCCTTTGCTGTTCATCTCTCTGATGTGCTTTATAAATGGAAATGTGTAGTGGCCTCTTAATTGGGCCACCTTTGTAGGGCAGCCCCATGGGGGAGCAGCCGGCCCCGGCACTCCTGCACCGGGTGACTGATGGTGACTGACAGGGGACAGGCAGCACCAAAGACCCTCCCCAGAGCAGCTTGCAGCTGCCCTTGTTAGCAGAGACAGCCTTGCTCCCTCCCACTGGGTTTACTTTGCTCTGCTGTGGATCACAGCTGCCCCATTTCCAGGCGGGTTGATAATTTACAGGCAGCTATTGATTCAGGTAGCAAAGGTTGTTTAGACAAGCACAGGAAGGGTGTTTGTGCCTCCCTCATGCACTTTGCACTGTGCTTGCTGGTGCCTTGGTGTTGGCTGCTCAGAGCTGGCTGAGCACAGAGCTGCCCTGCAGCTCCAGCACAGGTTTCGGAGCATGGAGGGGCTTGTGCTGACCCTGCAGCTTCCCTGCTCACGTCTGTGTGCACCTCCAGCCCCTGTGTGCCTGCAGCACAAGCCAGCCAGGCCCCACAAGCCCTGGTGCATGCCCAGGTAGTGCCTGGGGGTCTGCTCTGGTACCTAGAGCACTTCACTGTGGCCAGCCAAGGACAACGCCATGGGATGACGTCGGTGGCAGTTCCTCCTCCATGCAGCGCTGCTGGCTGCGGCTGTGAGACCGCATTCCTGGTTCATGATCCATATCAATCCCCCAGGAGGCAGGCCCTGCCCACCAGAGAGGCACAGCAGTCGGGGGGAGAGGAGAAGAAAGAGACTGACCCCTTGCTGGGGTTGATAGATGGGTGTCCCAGAGGGGCCAAAACAGCTTTGGATTCAGTAGGTTGGGCTGTTGCTGCCCAGGCCATTGGGGTGTTCCCAGATGAACATCAGTAACTCCTGTCCTTGTTGTCCCAGCTGGGGTTGTGGCTGGTGTTTAGCAGTGCAGGGCGAGAAAAACCACACGCCCAGGAGTGACACTGAGCACATACAGCGTGACCCCTCAGCTTCCTTCCTGTGGCCTCTCTGAGCCCAGCCCCAGGAGCCGGTCACCTCCCTGCTCACAGGGATGAAGGGAAGCGACACTCCCCTGCCTGCCTTTCCTGAGCCACTCTGGGGAGGGGGCCTCAGTACACAGCCCTCCTCCAACAGTGAGGGGCAGGGGCCACAAAAATACCTCCTCCCAGCCAGCTCCTGGCCTGCATTGCACCGTGCTGGTCCCTGCCCCTCGCTGCCAGCGGAGATGAGCTGACCCAGTTGTGTCAGCACGAGAAGGGCTGGAGCTGGGATGGGAGTGGGTGGCAGCAGGGACACATGGGGCTGTTCACCCGCTTGGGGGAATCACTCACTGAAATGAATCTGGATTAATTCATTTCCAGTGATGACTGAGTGGGCAGGAGTGTCAGGGCTGTCCCTTGCAGCAAGGGCAGAGGCTCCCTGCTGGGGACACATTCAGTACAGGTTCGATAGCTGTAGCATAAAGAATTGCAGAATCACTGAATGGTTCAGGTTGGAAGGGACCTTTAAGGGCCAGCTAATCCAGCCCCCAGCAGTGAGCAGGAATTCTTTATCTAGATCAGATTGCTTAGAGCCCCATTCAGCCTGACCTTGCAGGGACCTCATCACCAAATGTTCATCTGTCTCAGAGAGACCATTGGGTAGGAGAGGCCTTTAACCTTCCTATGAGGGCCTTGGGCACTGCAGAGCCTGAGATGCTCATCTTCCCTTAGGCTTTGGTCTTGCTTTCAAGCAGTGGGCTGCTCTGGTGAGCAGGAAAAGCAGTGACCAACAGAACAGCCAAATTCAGTGGTTCCCCACACAAGTTTAATGACCTTGTGATGGCAGTCCAGTATTTGCCACCCTGGAACAAATGCAAAACAATTGTGATGATTCAGTTACAGCTCCTGTTTTGAATTGCAATTTCACTCCTTCTCTAGGTTAATTAGTAGCACAGCCCCGGGCTGTCTATGGCAAGGGTTTGCAGTGAACTACATTAAAATTCAGCTGCATGCCATTAATGAGGAGCGAGTTGCTTTTCCAGGCGTAGGTGTGCCTTCTTCCTCGCAGCACTCAGGTGCCATGCTGAGGGGCAGCACTAAATACTCGGTGGTTAGAAGCTGGTCTGTGGCTGGGAAACCCCTGGCCTGCATCCCTGAGCTGCTGCAGGCTTGCTGGGTGATGCTTTTTGCATCCCTAATGCTCCCTGTGCCTATTCCTGGCTTGTATCATGGGCCTGTCAGCTTGTGTTGAAGGTCGTGGTTGGGTTTGAGCTGCTTTGCTAGGTGGTGCAAAGGCCTGATCCCCTTCAAGGTGCCTGTGGAGGACATTTCTCAGCTGTAGGAGAAGAGCTGGAACCAGAATCAGCCAGTTCAGTTCTCTAGCCTATGAGACCAGCAGAGCTCTGGGAGTCCCCCAGATGGCAGCCAGCAGGCCACAGAGCAGTTTTGGTGTCCGTAGATGTTCAGTGGAGTGATCAGTTCATGGAAAGAGAGGGAGGGAGACAGACAGTGTTTCCCTCCTTACTCATCCCTTCAGGTGGGGTTTGCCCCAGGCTGGGGCCACACAGGCTGCCACAGGCACTGCTCACAGCCTCTGCCTCTGCCTCCCTGCAGGTACATCGAGAGGAAGGCGTTCCTGGAGCGCGTGGATCACAGGCAGTTCGAAATCGAACGCGACATCAGACTGAGCAGGATGAAGCCCTGACGTGCTGGGGGTGGCCAGCCCCCCACATGGGGGATTTTGCTCCCTTCTGTGCCCCAGGGCTGGCTGGGGGCTGCCGGCCACCAACAACCACCAAGCACGGAAACTGTTCTCTACCCAAGACTCAGCCTGTACGTCTCAATGTACAGGGTTTTCCTTTTACTGTAATAGTTTGGGGAGGGTATTTGTCAGTGGACAGGAGGCACTTGGAGGGTTAAATGGCCCAGCAGCTGATAGAAGACACTGGTGTAATTCTGGCAGCAACTTTCCAAGGAGAAGAAGTGGTGGCACCCATCCTTTCCCAATCCTAGGTGCTTCTGGCAGCAGGAGGAGCCGCCAAGGCTGGAAGAGTACTGGCATGTTTGGTGGTGAGAGTGGAGCTGCAGGAAGGTTTCATGGCTGCTGTGCATATTGAAGCTGTGGGCTGGAGCCCTTCTGCCTGCTCTGCCAGCCCCGCAGCACTCCCTGCCCCTCCGCCCTCTGCTCCTGTCCAGACAAAGCCAAACTGTCTGTACTTGTTTGTGGGGTCTGATGATGCTGGGGGGGGGGTTAAGCAAGCTGGTGAAGAAATCCTTCCTTGTTCACGCTGTGAAGAAGATGGGAGCAGCTGCAGCAGGCAGGAAGGGCCAGGATCTGAGTGTTCACGTGAATAAAGTATTCCATCCCAACACTTTGGCATGCTGGCAGTGTGGTTTGTATGGGAAGCAGAGGACAAAGAAATTAAGGATCACATACAGCAAGGAGTGTCTGACAGGAGTCATAAAAACATCTCTCAGAGGTGCCCAGTGTGTGCCCTGATAGCAGCCTGGAGGTCAGAGCAAGTGCTTGAATCACCTTCCCTCCTCATTACTGGGGCTGGTGGTGCAATGAAACCCAGAACTGAGGGTGACAGTCAGTGTAGTCCTGTAGCAGTGCTGCAGGAGTGAGGAAACTCATCCAAAGCATGGCCACGCAGGGACATCCAGCAAGTGCAGCTGCCTGGGAGGGCAGGCCAAGGTGCCTGGGTGTGGAAGGAGCAGCTGGAGCTGGAGAGCAGCAATGCTCTGTCATCCCAGCCATCCCTGCTGGCCTGGCTCTGGAGGAGTTGGGCAGCTCCCCATGTCTGGCCTGTGCACGCAGGCATTCACCAGCATTTCCCCACAGGATGCTCTGGGCTTGCTTGGTGGGGCAGCTCATGCTGGTGCTGTGCTGGGGGAAAGCAGCACCAGCCCCTCATCCTTCCGGGCCACAGGGTGAGCGAGGCCATCGCTGCCATGGCCCTTTGCCTGCAGCTCTGAGCACGGCCTGAGCCTGGGGCTCGTGTGCCCACTGCTGAGTCAGCCCCTGCTCTGTGGCTGTGCTGCAGGATAGACCAGAACAAAACACCACGTGCTCAGGGGAGCTGCAGCCTTTGGCACCCTGTTCTGTACAGAATCAGCTGTATTGGACCTGCTTAAACAAGCCTGAAATTGGACAGAAACAAAACAACTGAGTGATGACATGTTTTCATCTCCAGACACTTCCAAGCCAGTTGCTGCTCTGGCTTAGGTTGCAAAAACTACCAGAGTCCCTGTGCAGGGCACTGTTGTGGGGATATCTCAGCTTGGGGCTCCTGCGTGGCAGTAAATGGCCCTGGCAGGACCTCAGTGTGGGCTGTGGCGCAAGGCAGGTTTGCTGCAGTAGTTTGGCTGCTCTCCTGCTCAGAATGGTAGTGCTGAACCATCTCCAGCTCCTTCTCCCCTTGTGTGCTGTCCTGCCCTCCTTACAGGAACCCTCCCAACAACGACTCCCAAGGCAGCCCAGGCTTGTTTTGCTGCAGATCCCTGAAGATGGCGAGATGCTGAGGTAGCCACAAGCAGGGCTGGGAGGGCTGGGCCTGCTGAGCACTGAGCAGGCAGCCAGGGTAATTATTTGCTCTGCTGTTGCTGAGAGGAGAAGAGGAAATATTTGGGAACGTCTCTGCCCTGTGATGCTGGATAGTGGCAGGGAAGGGTCATGTCACCCCTGCACCGGCTGGGACCCCGTGGCATCTGGCTTCTGGGGGCTGCCAACCAAAACCTTTGCTGCAGTGTGAGTATCCCTGCTGCATTCCAGGGATGTGCTTTCTGCTCCAGCAGCTGGGCACCACCAAGTAGGTAAGAAATGGAAAAGAATTCTGTGCATTGTATCACGAGCAAGAGCAGAATGGAGATGCAACAAGTGCTCTTGGAGATCCCAAAGACCAGAGGCACCAAACTCAGCCTTGTTTTTAAAAGCATTAAAGAGCTCCAGGCTGTGTCCATAGTGTGTCCTGCAGCTGCATCTGGCTCTGGATGGCTTTGGATTCACATGCACACTAGTGGTGTGTTAGAGGGATGTGGCCAGCAGAACCTCCCCTGGTATGCTGGTGAACTGGGAAAATTGATGACCTGCAATTTATGGGATCCTGCCTGCCAGTCCCAGCTATGCTCTTCAGAAACCCTCCAGAGATTTTTCTTCTTTTCAGCTGAGCAAATGTGGAAAACCTTGAAATCTTGGAAGCAACCTGACCTGCTGGAAAAGGGCAATGTAATGGCAGTGGCCAAGAGCCTCGAGTCCCCTCTCTGCTGGGCTCCCCAGCTCGTGGCAGTATGGTGTGCCCAGCTCAGCATGAGGATGCTGGCTGCAGTGCCAGCTCCTGGCCCAGCAAGCTGGGGCAGGCTTGGTGGGATGGCTGGGAGGCAGCCTCCAGCCCGGGCTGATTCCTGGCTTCCTCCACGCTCCCCAGCGTCCCGCGTTTTTGCTGCGTTGGATCATGTATTGCTCGCCTCTCTTCCCTGAAGACGAGGAGTGATTTACGGGTCTCCAGAAAAATACAGCTTGGCTGCTTTGGAAGGAAAAAAGAAAACAACCAGAACCCCTCTCTGCTTGCTATTTCCATTGCCCACTTGCCTTGCCATGAAGGGGGGTGGCCCCAGGACCCACCAGCCCTTGATGTCCCCAACAGCCCTGCACTTTCTGTGAAGAGCAATGTTCTCAGATGTGGGTCCCTCTTTTGAGACATTCCCACCTTGAGCTGTCTTCTCTGGGAAGCTCACGTGTTCTCCATGGGTTAGGACCCACCCTGGGCATTTGCTTGGGGTAATTTTGGCCCTATAAGGAGTTCCTCATGGCCAGAGCATCACTTCACTCCGAGGAGCTCCCCCTTCCCTGGCCGCCTGAAGGGGCCCCTTGTGCAGCTGAGCCCCAAACAAGGCTCCAATTGTGTCTGTGTGTCCTGATGGTCAGGGCTTCTGCCACGGCATCCATGTGCTGGGGCCATGGTAAAACCAGCTGTGTCCAACCCACACCCACAGGCTCAGCTTTACTGATCTGCTGGGGTTTGTGGGGGCCGTTATGGGGCCAGAGGAATCATGACAGGAGGTGACACTGTGCATTTAAAGCTGCTTCAGTGAAAGGGACACGGGAATAAGTGTTGACATGGGAGGAGGTTAAATGCTGTCTGGCTGGGGGTGCATCCCATAGCCCCAGGCTGTCCCAAGCACCACAGTGGGATTCATGGACAGAGCTGCCATCAGGCAAAGGGTGGCAGATGGGAGAAGGAGAGACCAGAGCATGGAGCTGACCTTAGGAGCATCTCCCTGCAGCCAGGGCAGCAGTTCCCTGAGGGGCAGAGCTGGTTCCTGGAAGGTGATGCTGGCAGCATCATATCCTTTTCCAATTTGTTGTTTTCAGCCTCTTCTCACCTCTCCTTCAGAGCAATGTCCCACCCAGCAGCACAGTGGGATTCTGTTTGCAGTGTGTTCAAAAGTAATGGGGAGTAATGGAGTGGCCTGTGGGTCTCCCATCCCATTTGAGGTTCTCCACCCCGGGGCATCCTTGTGCTGGGGGTGGGTGCTGGCACTGACATTTGAAACTCAGCTGATGGCGATGGCACAGCCAGCCCTCCCTGCTGTCAGCCCTTCCCCTCCCAGAGTGAGCCCCAGCTGGGGGCGAGGATCAGCACCAGCCCTCACTAGGGATGAATGGGGAGACAAACAGAGCTGCTACTGTTGGGGCAGCCTGAGCCCTGCAGCCTGTCTTGGCTTTGCTGGAGATGAGGGGGTGCCCTGCAATCCTGTTCTTTGGAAAGGCAAGCAGCCTCCCCCAGCATCTTCTCTCCACAGCTAAGAACCAACTCAGTGCCACAGAGAAGCACAGGGATAAATCCTGGTTGTGATCCTGTTGGGTCCCGTGATATTACAAGCCAAGAGAAATGTCCTCATTATTTCCAGAATATTGAAGTCTAATAAATCCTCTCCTGCCTTATAGGATTTATTTTTTCACTCATTGCTAGGAGACTCAGTCCTGTGTAATCCTATTGCTGCTCCAGGAGGTGGGGAGCAGCTTTCCCAAGCACAGACCTGGCAGGGCTGTGGGCAGGAGCAGGAAGCCCCAGCCGAAGCTGCTGGTCCCAGCAAACATCCCAGTGCCAGTCCATTTCCTGGTGTGTCCCACTGTCCCAGAGCTGTGCCCTGTGTTTGATTCACCAAAATGAATCTCATCCAATTGTTGGGCCAATGGGACATTAATTGGCTGCTAGCCAATTAATATGGCATGGCTCAGCACAGCCTGCTCCCCCTGTCCATTGTACATTTGCCATGCTCCCCCAAATCCCACTTTGGAGTCTTCCTACACCTTCTCACACCATATCCAGCAGGAAAAGCTGCAGAAAGGCAGGAATAGGTGGGTCCAGCCCAGCCAGTCCCCTGCCGGTGCAGAGCCAGCCGTGCCTGGCTCACCGTACACCAGGGACTCCCTGGAAGACAATGATGGAAACATGAATGTGGCTGGAAAATTTGCCACTGAAGTGTTTTCCATAGCAACCGTTGCTGGGGCAACCTGCATCCCAAGGAGCATCCATCCCAAAGCACCCAGCCCTGTGTCCAGTGGAGCTGGCAGGGAATCACAGCATGGGACTGCTGGGACTGCCAGCAGCAGCAGCACAGGGATGCTCTGGCAGCCAGTCCAGCTCCGAGCATCCCCAGTGCTGCAGGGTCCCTGTAATGCTCCACTTCTCATCTTCTTTTTGGCATTTCATTTTCTCAAAGGTAGAAGCCTAAGGAAGACCTGCAGGTGCCTGTTGCCCCATGGGTGCTTGGCTGTGGAAGCAGGGATGTGCAGGAGCTGTTGCCAGCTTGGGGTGCTCAGCAGATGCAAGCAGTGATTTTTGGCTCTGATGGACCAAAAATGGGATTGAGTTTGACAGTGAACACTTTGATCTGAGCAGCAACACAGGGAGAGGGAAAAGGGATATTCCCGTGCTTTTAAGTCCAAAAGCAGGAAGCTTATGGCCCCTCAGCACCTGCCTGAAATCATATGGTGGCAGCTTCACCCTGGGGACACCTCAGGGGTCCCAGGAGACCCTCACTGCTGCCCTGGTGGGCCCACGCCAGACTCAGGGGCTCCAAAGGAAACACACCCTGGCTTCATGGGATCAGCTGCAGAGTGGTGCAGAGAGGCTGGGGAGCCCTGAGCCCATCCCAAGAATGTCCCCAGTGCTCAGTGCCTGCGCTGTCACCACTGTCACCAACAAGAGGAAACCACAGCGCTGAGGCTGCGCCCGCCGGGGCGGCTGCGGTTTGCGGGCTGACCGCAGCCCCTGCCACCACCGGATGTCTCCCACCCACAGCTGTGCCTCAGTTTCCCTTTCTGCACCGATACACAGGGACACTTGCCTCCAAGCTGGGGACAGTGGTGGTGGCAGTGGTGGTGCTTTCTGGGGAAGGGCACGTGTGCAATCTGGCCTCAGCTCTGCCGCTGCACCCTGGTGTGGCCTGAGAGTAACCCCGGGGAGTGAGAGGAAATGCCGTGAGGGGGATGGTGGCCAGGAGGCACGGGCACAGTCAGGGGCACATTCCTGGCCTGTCTCCACACACACCATCACTCACTGGCCTGCAGCTCTCACACAGGCCCACTCATTGCCCGCTTGCCCGTGAGCTCACTGGCTGCAGGCACCCCTTGTGTCCCTCCCCTTGGCTCCCTATGTGCTCTCACACGCCTGGGGAGCAGCACGGCTGTCTGTGCAGCTTGTGCATGTCCATAGGTCCTGTGCTCCCACGCAGCCCCATGTGTGCCTCCCACAGCTCCCAGCTGCAGCCGCCCTCCCAGCCTGCTCCCAGCACACAGTGATGCCAAACCAGGCTTACCAGCTGTCGGGCTGTCCATGGGACATGGAGCCAGGCTGTTGGAGCAGGCCTGACAGGCAGCTGTGGTGTGCCACAGGTACCGTGGTGTGCCCTGTGTGCCAGGGTGTCCCATGGTGTGCCATGTGAGCCAGGGTGTGCCATGTGAGCCATTGCACCTACAGCTACCCATTACCTTGTATGCCCCTGCTATACACACCATCCCTATTACACACTCCAGAGCTCCCCATTACCTTACTGTTACCCTTTATTGCACACCCACGGCACACCTGCTACACACCCATTAACCTTTAATGACCCTTTATCATTACACACCCCTTGCAGAGCCTTTTTCCTTCACTTGCACATTGCATATAGCCTTTGTTACACACCGAGTGCAGGCTCACCACAACACCTGTTGCACACCCTTCAGTGCACACATCTGTTGCACGCCTGTTCTGCTCCCCTTACCCTTTGTCGCCCTTGGTCACACCCCTGGGCCGGTGTCACACCCCTGGCCGGTGTCACAGCCCTGGGCCGGTGTCACAGCCCGGGCCGGTGTCACACCCCTGGGCCGGTGTCACACCCCTGGCCGGTGTCACTCCCCTGGCCCGGTGTCACACCCCTGGCCGGTGTCACAGCCCTGGCCGGTGTCACTCCCCTGGGCCGGTGTCACAGCCCTGGGCCGGTGTCACACCCCTGGCCGGTGTCACTCCCCTGGGCCGGTGTCACAGCCCTGGGCCGGTGTCACAGCCCTGGGCCGGTGTCACACCCCTGGGCCGGTGTCACAGCCCTGGGCCGGTGTCACAGCCCTGGCCGGTGTCACTCCCCTGGGCCGGTGTCACAGCCCTGGCCGGTGTCACTCCCCTGGGCCGGTGTCACTCCCCTGGGCCGGTGTCACTCCCCTGGGCCGGTGTCACAGCCCTGGGCCGGTGTCACTCCCCTGGGCCGGTGTCACAGCCCTGGCCGGTGTCACAGCCCTGGCCGGTGTCACAGCCCTGGGCCGGTGTCACAGCCCTGGGCCGGTGTCACTCCCCTGGGCCGGTGTCACTCCCCTGGGCCGGTGTCACAGCCCTGGCCGGTGTCACAGCCCTGGCCGGTGTCACTCCCCTGGGCCGGTGTCACAGCCCTGGCCGGTGTCACAGCCGTTCCGCTCCCTTTACACACGCGTGGCTCACCCTGCGCCCCGTGCCCGCCCCGCCCCTCGCCGGAGACCCCGCCCCTTTCCCCGCCCATCGTCCCTGGCCCCGCCTCCCGGGCGGGCGCAGCCAATGGGGGCGGGCAGAGCGGCCGGGCCGGGCGCGCGCGGCGCTATAACGATCCCTACGGCGCCGCCGCCGCCCGCGCGCCCCGGCCCCGCCGCCCCCGGCCCGGCCCGGCCCTCGGCCCCGCACCCGCACCCGGCCCGCTGCGGCCGGAGCGGCCCCGCGGGAAGATGAACTACCTGGTGAGTGGGGACACGGGGGGAGGACACGGGGGCGTGCGCGGGGACAGGTAGGGCATGGGGAATGGCTACTGGGGGGCCCTGTTGGAGGAGAAGGACGAGGAGGAGGAGGAGGAGGAGGAAGGCCTCAGCCCCCTCACCGCTCAGCCCGGGCAGGGCCTCTCCGGTGCGGCCGATCCCACTGGCGTGACCTTGGCCGAGCTCCCCCGCTCCGAAGACGGGCAGGCCTTGCCGGCTCCCCTCCCTCCCGGCGGGGCAGGGAGCTGCGGGACTCGCGGGGGGCCCAGCGGGGCCAGGGGCCTCCCCAGGCCTCCGCCCCACCAGGCGGGGCGGCACCGGCGGCGGGCAGGGCCGCGGGACAGCCGGGACTCCGGCCCTGCCATCCCGGGCGGGCCGCGACCCGTCCCGCCGCCGCGGCCCCGAGCAGCGCGGGCAGGTGCCGCCGGGGCCCGGCTGGGGGACCCCGCGGGGTGGAAGGGGCCCGGGCCCGACGACGGGTGCCGTGCGATGGCCACGGCCGCGGCTGACTCACCGCCCCGGCACTTCCTCCCAGTCGGCGGAGGGAAGGGGCGGGAGAGGCAGAGGAGGCCCCCCGAAACCGGGGAGGCGGAAGGGCCCGGCCCCTTCCCAGCACCACCTCTGGGAAGGGTGGGTTTTGCTCCAGCGAGGAATCCCGCGGTGGCTGGAACGGGGAGATCCAGCTGGCGGGAGCTGCGCGGCGAAGCCCCCGGCCCGCGGGGCTCCGTGCCGGTGCTGAGCTGCCGCCCCGCTGTCGCCCGCCGGGATGACGCCGCACCGGCCGGCGGGGCCCGGCTCACCGCCCCGGCGCGGGGCTCTCTTCCAGAACGTGCTGGCCAAGGCGCTGTACGACAACGTGGCCGAGTCCCCGGACGAGCTCTCCTTCCGCAAGGGCGACATCATGACGGTGCTGGAGCGCAACACGCAGGGGCTGGATGGCTGGTGGCTCTGTTCGCTCCATGGCCGGCAGGGCATCGTTCCCGGGAACCGCCTCAAGATTCTCGTGGGGATGTACGACAAGAAGCAGCCGCAGCAGCAAGCGCCTGCCCCGGCACAGGGGCAGGCACCGCCGCAGCCATCTGTACCCCAGCCGGCTCTGCCCTTCCACCACCAAGGGGGCTACACCCCGCTGTCACCCGCCTCGCAGTACACCCCCATGCACCCTGCTTATGCACCCCAAGGGGACAATGTCTATCTGATGCCAGTCCCCACCAAGGGACAGCAGGGTCTGTACCCGGGCTCAGCACCCACTGGACAGTTTCCTCCTGCCCCAGCTAAGCAGCCTTCCACCTACCCGAAGCAGGCACCTTCCCACACCTTCCCCAACCCCGGCCAGGAAATCTACCAGGTTCCCCCCTCCCTGGGCCAGGCAGCAGAGGCGTACCCAGCGGGCTCTGCCAGTCCCCCCCAGGATGTCTACCAGGTTCCTCCTTCAGCTGGTCAGGCTCAAGAAATCTACCAGGTGCCACCGTCATTGGACATGAGGAGCTGGGAAGGGCACAAGCCCCAGGGCAAGGTAAGATGGGGAGACTGGACTGGGAGTGTGTTGTGTTTGTGGGGTGCTCTGTGGTCCATGGGTACAAGTGGGTGGCACAGTTTGGGCTTCTCAGCTTGCTACACTTGGAGCAGGCAGCCCATGTGCCCATTGCTGGGGTTGTGTGGGCATCCTTGCCCACACTGCTGGCAGGAGTGGGTGCACTGGGAGAGTCCCTGCAGTGGCTGAGATGCCCTGGGTGGTGTGAGCTGCCCCTCTTGGGGCTGGCACAGCATTCAGCACTCTGATCCTTGTGGTCTCTTATGTGGGCTCTGCTGGTGTCACCCAGGGCATGGCAGCGTGTTTGGTATGGGCACAGAGTGTCGGTAACCCAAGAGCTATTTTGGGATGCCGGGTTCTGGAGCTGTGGAAGTAGCTGTGGTACCCAGCATAATGCTGTGAGGTTTTGTTCCTCCTGGGAACACACACAGGAACAGACAGGCAGTGCCAGCATTTCCCGACTGTGCCAGGCAGCCTGCCAGTACTTGTAGGTACACTGGTGAGGCAAGGGTGAGGCACCAGGCTGTCCCCAGCATGGAGCTTAACGGACATCAGCTTCCTTCTGGCTCTGCCCCTACCCTGGCACGTCATCCCGGGGAAGAGGAGTGAGGTGCTTTCAGTGTCGTGTTTTCCGGGAAGGCTACTCCAACTCATACCCCTGGGAAGCAGCCAGTGAGGGGAGGGAGCTGCCAAATCACAGCCAGGGCACAAGGAACATCCGAAAAGGAAGAACCAGCCCAACATCTCAGCCCTCCTTGGTACTGGTTGGGCAGGGTGCCATTACCCTCCGGGTTTGGTTATTTTCCGCTCTGGTGTCACCATGAAATGACCCATTCAGGTGCGGAGCTGTGGGTAGGGAGGGGTCTCCAGGTGTTGGCAGACCCCGGCCCGTGCCTGGATCGGCCGTTGCTTTCTGCATGCCACGGCTGTGCTGGCCGGGCTTTGTCTCTCGCTGAGACTCTATCGCCGCTATAAATAACCGGTGATATCATCCTGTCCCCGGCACCGCCGCACACCCGGCCGGGGAGCGCCCTCCCGTGGCACCGGGCAGACCCTGATTCCAGGCAATCCAAACCATCCTCTCTCTGGCCCTGGTGCTGGGTTTTGGGGAAATGATGCAGAGTGGGAGATGCTCGGTAGTGCCCACATCATGTCTTTTCCTTCTTTCCAGGTGCTGGTGCCCACCCGTGTGGGCCAGGTGTATGTCTATGACTCCCCCAAGGGAGAGCAGGTTGAGTACGATTTCCCTCGCCACCTAATCTCCACAGGCTCCCAGGAGATCTATGATGTGCCACCTGTCCGAGGAGGGGTCCTGAGCCAGTTCAGCCAGGAGGTGAGGCTGCTTGGGGTGTCAGGGGAATCTCTGGATCTGCCCTTAAGAATGGGTCACAGCCTGAGATCTATACCAGGCTAAATTGCACCCAAAATGATACTTTACGGACCTCAGTGCCACTTCTGAGCACCTCCACCATTCCCAGCTGGTCCCTGAGAGGAGGTGGGTAGCCACACCATCTCTCTGACGCATTCTCCTGTGTTCCCCCCTCCAGGTTTATGACACTCCTCCCATGGCAGTGAAGGGTCCCAATGGGCAGGACCCAGGGCAAGAGATCTACGACGTGCCCCCCAGCGTGGAGAAGAACTTGCACCAAACTGTAAGTGCTGCTGGGAAGCTCCCAGCTTCTTTGTGTAAGAATGACAAACAGATTTTTACAGGGAGAAAAATAATTTACTAAATCATCTCCCCAGAGGTGTGGTGATGTCCCTGGCACTGGAGGCTTTCAGAATGCCAAGGAATGGGTTGCTGGGTGTTCACATCCAGGGAATGAGGTTGGACCGGATGATCTTTCAAAGTCCTTTCCAACCTGGGCTGCTCTAGGATTTTTTGATTCTTGTGCCAAAGGGCAGGGGCATCCCTGGGGTGCATGGCTTCATCCCAGTGCCCACCCCGTGCTGTCGTGGATGCTCCGTGCTGGCACTTGCATGCCCTGCAGCTCGGGGCAGCCAGCCTGTGCCTCCACACATGCCCCAGGCCAGCTCTCCCAGCAGTGCTGACAGTGCCACTGCTCTGCCCTTGCAGGTGTACGATGTCCCCCCCTCAGTGAGCAAGGACGTGCCCGATGGCCCAGCGCGGGAGGAGACGTACGATGTGCCACCCGCCTTTGCCAAGCAGAAAGCCTTCGACCCCTCCCGCCACCCCCTGATCCTGGCCCAGCAGGAGCCCTACGTGCCAGAGGATGTCTACGATGTGCCCCCGGCAGCTGGGAAAGGTGCTCCTGAGCTGCCACTCTCCCATGAGATCTACGATGTGCCCCCCAGCCTCAAGAAGCTGGGGGGATCCAGCTTCCCCTCCCAGGAGGTGTACGATGTGCCCCGGGACCTGCACGCCCCAGGCAAGGGCTCAGTGGACACGGAGGGCGAGTACATCTACGACGTCCCACCACAAGTAGACCGCGAGGCCAAGGGTGCTGATGGGAAGCGCCTCTCGGCTTCCAGCACAGGCAGCACCCGCAGCAACATCTCCACATCCTCGCTGGACGTGGTGCCTGTGAAGGAGTCGGCTAAGGGAGCCGGCAAGGAGTTCTCCCTGGACTTGGATGCTGCCATGGAGACACTGGCCAAGCTCCAGAGTGGCGTCAGCAGCGCTGTCTCCTACCTCATGTCCTTTATCAGCACCAACTGGCGCAGCCCCGAGCACATGGAGGCCAATGCTGCCAACATCCGTGGGGCGGCCGAGGGTGTCCGGACGGCCCTCCGGGACCTGCTGGAGTTTGCCCGGGGGGCAGTGGGCAATGCTGCCCAGGCCTCTGACCGCTCTCTCTACACCAAGCTCAGCAAGCAGCTGCAGAAGATGGAGGAGGTCTACCAGGCCCTGTCACGGCACGGCCAAGCGCTGGACGCTTGCCACTGGACCCCCAGTGCTCTGGCCAGCAGCAAGCCGGGCACAGACGACTTGGAGCACTTCATCATGCACTCACGTGGTGTTCCTGATGACACTAAGCAGTTGGCTTCCTTCCTGCATGGCAATGCCTCCCTTCTCTTCAAACGGACAAAGCCGGCGGTGGAGAGTGGTGGCCATGGGCCCCCTCACCCCTCCGACAAGGCCAGCAGCATCCAGTCACGGCCCCTGCCCTCCCCTCCCAAGTTGCTGGCCCAGGAGTCACCTGATGGGCCCTATGAGAACAGCGAGAGCGGCTGGATGGAGGATTATGACTATGTCCATCTCCAGGTGGGCAGGGGTATGGGGGCTGTTTCCCACAGGGAGTGTTTATGATGCAGGCTCTCTGGCACAGGGGGGATTAGGCAGCTCTGCTTCTGCCTATGTTTTGCTCTTACCCTCCAGCTTGAGGGCTTTGTGTACCAGGGTTGTCCCAGGGCGGGGGGCTCTCTGGCAAGGCTGATGTTGCTGACCCCTTCCATGTCATGCCCCTGCAGGGCAAGGAGGAGTTTGAGAAGACCCAGAAGGAGCTGCTGGAGAAAGGCAACATCATCCGGCAGAGCAAGGACCAGCTGGAGCACCAGCAGGTAAGGGCACTGGGGCAGGCAGGTGGGTGCTGCTATGCACAGGGCCCCATGTCTTGCTTCGATTGTAACCTCTGCTGCTGGTCTGACCACAGCCCTCTTCCCTGGATGTTCTCATGGTGCATTCTACCTTGCTTTCCATACCAGTGCTATGCTAGTAAAGAGGGGAGTATGCACTTTGATCCTGGAGAGGAGCCTAGCATGGCTGTCCTGGGGCTGGTGCTGTCTCTCACTGTGTTCCCTGGGGCTGGTGGCCATGGCCACCTGTGCTGGTGGCTCCATGGAGGGGAGCAGGAGCTGGCTCAATGGCCACCCTGCCCCATGCCTGTCTCTCCCACAGCTGAAGCAGTTTGAGCGGCTGGAGCAGGAGGTGACGCGCCCCATTGACAACGACCTGTCCAACTGGAGCCCCCCCCAGCACTACAGCCCCGCGCGGGGCGGCGGGACACTGTGTCCTGCTGACCGCCAGCTCCTGCTCTTCTACCTGGAGCAGTGCGAGGCCAACCTCACCACGCTCACCAATGCTGTCGATGCCTTCTTCACTGCTGTCAGCACCAACCAACCTCCCAAGATCTTTGTGGCCCACAGCAAGTTTGTCATCCTCAGTGCCCACAAGCTTGTCTTTATTGGGGACACGCTGTCTCGCCAGGCCAAGGCCCAGGACGTCCAGCACAAGGTGATGCACTACAGCAACCTCCTGTGTGAGATGCTCAAGGAGATCGTGATGACCACCAAGGCAGCTGCCCTTCACTACCCGTCTCCTTCTGCCTCCAAGGACATGGTGGAGCGTGTCAAGGACCTCGCCAACAGCACGCAGCAGTTCAGGATGGTGCTAGGCCAGCTGGCAGCCATGTGATGGCCTCAGGGCCACTGTCCCCTCTCTCTGGCCCCCACCCTTCCCCAGACATGCATTCCCCTCCATGCAAGTGCTCTCCACCCGGTGTAAGCTGATATGTACATAGAGACTCCCACACACACCGGGGGGCTGGGGCTCTGTGGGAATAGAGGTGAGGGGCTGCAGCCATCATACCCCTTCCTCCTCCCTCTGGCAAGGGGCCAGGAATGGTTCAAGCAGGGCCCGTCATGAAGCAAAGCTGGGAGATGGATCTGTGTCCACTCCTTCCCCACTGTCCTCTCTCCATACAAAACCGGCAGCCAGTTCTGGGCTGAAGGGCATGGGGCCATGTCCCTGGTGAGCCAAGGATGTGCCTGGCAGCTTGAGATGCAATTTGAGATGCTCTTTGTGGTGCTGTGGCTGCTCTGCTCTCGGGACAACTCTACAGTGGACTCTGGAGAACTGTACAGTAGCCAAGAGATTCTAATGGTGTGGAAGCCATCCCCTGTGATGGTGGGACAGTGTGACAGAGATGGGTTGTACTGTCCCCTTGTGTGCTGGAGGCTGGGGATAGGGGTCCCCAGGGGGGTTAGGGGTGGTGGGGAGCTGCTGAGGCAGGAAGGGGCTAACTTGTGCGTTCTCGCGTCTCGGGTTGTGCTACAGTACCAGCTGTAACCGAAACGCGAACCGAAATTGGTGCCTTTTGAACACAGGGGAAGCTTCCGCTGGTTCCCGGAGCTACCACGTGGCGGCCCCCTCCAAAACTTGGCTCCAGGTCCCTCAGCAGTATAAAGATTTGCCTAGAAACACCCCTTATCTCCTGCGTATCTGCGTGTGCCTGCTGGGGTGAGGGAGAGGCCCTGTGGCAGGGCTGAGGAGATCCTGTCCTCCTAAAAAAACTCCTTGCCTTTGGAGACTACTGGTGCACAGAGGGTTACTGGGACACAAGGGATGGGACTAAGAGGGTTGGGGGGAAATGAGGGGTGGCAGTGCAGGGCGCTGGGGCCACGTGGCCCTAGAACCAGTATCAGATGAGTGTCCCTCACAGCACCTTGCCAGGGGCCATGGTCAACATGAGACCTATGGGTTTGGTGTGGCAGAGAGGATGGTAGCCCGTGACCCCAAGCATTCCTGGTCGTGGCTATCCATCCCTTACAGAACCTCAGGAACCATGGCACATTCCCCCCCCTCCCCCCTGTGTCAATGCCCTGGAATCAGGGACACCTATGGACACCCCTGCACAACCACAGCCTTAGTGTGTCGTACCAGCCTGGCCACTGCCAAACAGCTTTCAGCCCACGACGCCACTAATGCGGCCAACAGGGGAACAGAGCCGTCATCGCTGCGCTATTGGAGGCCCAGCGGTGACACGGCTCGTCGTCGTCGGTAGCCGGTGCCAGTTTCGCGATGAAACAGGCACACAGCGCAGACGAGCGCCAGCAGGCCAGTACGGCACGGTGAGCCCCCGACGAGGCAGCAGCCAACCGCACGCACGACGCCGCTTTCCAGGTGCCGGAAACCGCACAAAGGGGCACCAGTGGGCACACGGCAGCGTGACAGGCGCCGCTTCCTGCAGACCAGCCGCCTGCCACACACGCCCGGGGCAGGCTGGGGCACTGCAACAGACGACGGACGCCGCGTTTCCCAGCCTGGTGTCACAGCCTTCCTCTCTTTCACAGCCTTCCTTTGTCTACCCGCTAAATATGCCCGGAACGCTTCTCCGATTACCCCACGTTTGCCCACCGCTGGCGACGCCTCTGTTCGCCAGGTTTCAGCCTGGGCATCACGGAGTGACACGCGGGGGCAGCGCCAAGACGCGGGTGGCGGGGAGACGAGGAACACGCCCCGTCTCCACGTAAAGCCGCGACGGCCGGGAGGGGCCGACGCGGCACGGTGTGGCGGCACGCGGGACCCGAGTGCGGCGCCCGCCCGCCTGAAAGCGCGCCGGCTGCCGCTACGCCACAAAGGTAACGGGAAAGAACGGAACAGGGAACGCACAGACGTGACAGCCCGCCAGTGCCGCCCGTCTTCTTCACGCTGGCAGCCTGGGCGCAGTTCCACACGCCAGTAAACCCGCCAGACCGGTTCACCAGTGCCCGCAGCCGCAATTCAGCCGCCAAGTCGAACAAGACACCGAACCGTCGAAACAGAACCAGCCCGCCTGCGTACCAAGAGGGAAGCCGCGACCAGAGACCAGAGCGAACAGCCCCCCCCCTTCAGGACAGCCCGTTAAAAACCAACAAAACGCCCGCCGCGGGCAGCCAGGCCCACGGCACAGGAGCGCCAGCCGCCCCAGCCAGTGCCAGCGCCAGCCGGTGCCGCCACTGACCCAGCCTGTCATACAGCGCTCACTGCCGTCTTCGGCCCTCGCTCGCCCGGCATTCCGGCAGGACACAGGCCGGCAGCGCGGGCTCAGCTGCTTCAGAAGACCCAGCGCGAGTGCGACGCGGGCAGACGCCGGAAAGCGGCGCGCGAGGGCCGCCGCCAGGAGACGAGCCACCAGCCAGGCGCCGCCCCTGGCACACAGTGCCCGGAGCGCCCCGCACGCAGCGGTGAGCCGCGCCGCCCGCCGCCGGGGCGCGGGGCCGGGGGTTACACCAGCAGGCGCGGCACGGCACGCACAGCACGTGAGGAGCCGCAACCGCACCGGTGCGCGCGGCAGACACCGCCAGCACGGAGGCGCGGCCGCGGAGGGCAGCTCCCCTCCCTACCCACTTACGCCCCCTCCACCCTCAACCCAACCAACACCCCCCACCTCTCCCACCCCCTCCCCCTCCCACCCTCCCCCCACCACCAACCCAATCCCAAACCCCCCCCCCCCCAACAACCCCCACCCCCCCCCCCCCCACCCCCCCCCCCCCCCCCCCCCCCCCCCCCCACCCCCCCCCCCCCCCCCCCCCCCCCCCCCCCCCCCCCCCCCCCCCCCCCCCCCCCCCCCCCACCCCCCCCCCCCCCCCCCCCCCCCCCTCCCCCCCCCCCCCCCCCCCCCCCCCCCCCCCCCCCCCCCCTCCCCCCTCCCCCCCTCCCCCCCCCCCCCCACCCGCTCCCACCCGCCCCAGCCCCAGCCCACCCCGCCAAGCCCCACGACCCCACGCCCTCTCAGGGAGGGCGGCACGGGCAAAGCCCGCCAGAGCCAGGCAGCTCAGCACCCACAGCAGAGCCATTGCCACTTGTGAGGACTGGCCTGCCCGGCACCCGGTGGCTCTTATATGCACCCCTGGGCACCTCCCTGCTGCTGCTGGTCTTACCCCCGTGGCCTTGGGAGATAGCGTGGCAGCTGGTGTGGTGCCACTGGCACATTGCTGGTACTGGAAACTTCTCTCCCATCTCTTTGGTGTCCCAGGCACCTGGAGGTCTGGATGAACAACTGCCTGGGTGGCAGGCTGGAAGGGCTCTGCAGACCCAGCCCTAAGTGAACTTTGTGGTCCTTCCAAACTCCACCACTCCATGACAAATGTGCGGGCAGCCCAGAAAACCCCACTGGTATCTTTGGCTACAACTGCAGCATCCTGAGCAGCACGTCAAGGGAGGGGATTCTGCTCCTCTGCTCCACTATGCTGAGACCATGCATGCATTGCTGTGTCCAGCTCTGGGAACCCAATTATGAAGGACATGGGTGTGCTGGAATGATTCCAAGGACATTTAGGAGCCAGCATTTAGTCCAGGCCAGTGTTGTCCCACAGCCATAGCCAAGGATACTGGCTCCAGGTGCCATGCTCCCAGATCATTTCCTGGGAGAACTTCCAGCTGCCACGCTATCTCCCAAGGCCACGGGGGTAAGGCCAGCAGCAGCAGGGAGGTGCCCAGGGGTGCATATAAGAGCCACCGGGTGCCGGGCAGGCCAGTCCTCACAAGTGGCAATGGCTCTGCTGTGGGTGCTGAGCTGCCTGGCTCTGGCGGGCTTTGCCCGTGCCGCCCTCCCTGAGAGTGCGTGGGGTCGTGGGGCTTGGCGGGGTGGGCTCGGGGCTGGGGCGGGTGGGAGCGGTGGGGAGGGGACACGGGGCCGGGGCGGCCGGAGCCACAGTCCCACGGCCGCCTGTGCCCCGCAGACTGCGGCGTGCCCGCCATCACACCGGTCGTCCGTGGCTACAACCGCATCGTCAACGGAGAGGCGGCGGTGGCAGGGTCCTGGCCATGGCAGGTGTCCCTGCAGGTGAGAGCCCGGGGCGGGCCGGGGGCAGGGGTGGGTGCCGTGTGGGGGCCGGGACCGGAGCCCGCCGGCGTTGGTGCCGGCGTTGGTGCCGGGTGCTGAGGGCAGCTGTCCCCGGCAGCGCAACAACGGCTTCCACTTCTGCGGCGGGTCCCTGATCAGCGAGAACTGGGTGGTCACCGCTGCCCACTGCGGCGTCAGGTAGGCACCGGCTCTGCTGCCGGCCGGGCCGGGGCTGGGCACGGGCACAGCGTGCCCTGGGAACCCGCGGTGCCGGTGTGCCGTGCTCAGTGCCTGCCTGTGCCCAGGAAAACCGACACCGTGGTGGTGGGCGCCTACGACCAGGACGCACCCGGCCCTGATCAGCAGGAACTGAAAATCGAGAAGGTACCTGCGGGGCGGGGTCCGTGTGCCTGCGGGATCCCACGGCCACCACAGGCGGCCTGGGGGCTTGTGTCCGGGTCCCCCTTGTCCTGGGGTTTGTGCTCCTGAGGAGTCCCCGGGTCCCCTTCTCCGGAGGGTCAGACTTCCTTGGGGTGTCCACGGTGTCCCACATCCCTGCACTGCAATCCCCTGGGGTGTCCCTGCTCCCACTCATCCTCCAGGTCAGGTGCCCTGGATGTGCCCATGTTCTCAGGAACTCCCAAGGGATAGGGGTTCAGGCCTCAGGGTCCATTTCATCCTGGCAGGGGATGTGACCCTGGGGTGTCCCTGATCCCCAGTGTCCCAGGGACTGGGCTCTGCAGCTCAGACACCCTGCCATCACGGGACCCACAGGAGCACCCCCGGGGTCCCCATTGGTCCCCAAGGTCCCTACTGATCCCTGTGGAGTGCCCAGTGCCCGGCACCCTTGCAGGGCGTGCAGGTGCTGAGGGCAGTGCTGCGTGCTTCAGGTCTTCAAGAACCCCAAGTTCAACATGCTGACCATCCACGACGACATCACCCTGATCAAACTGGCCACTCCGGCGCAGCTGTCGGATCGCGTGTCCCCCGTCTGCCTGCCCAAGGCCACTGATGAATTCCCGGGGGGAATGACCTGCGTCACCACCGGCTGGGGGCTCACTGACTCCAACGGTAACTGCACTTTCTTGTCCCCATCGCCATTCCTGTCCCCTGCCGCATCCAAATCCCCATCCCCGTCCTTGTCCGCAGTCTTGCCTGCCCCCTTCTTCATCCATATGGTCAGTCCCTGTCCTCATCTGAATCCTAATGCTCATGGCAATCTCCCATCCAGACTCCCATGCAAATCTGAATCTGAATCCCCATCCCATTCCCATATCCTCATCTTTGTCCCAGTCCCCAAGCTTGACCCGATCCTGTCCCCATCTCCACCATCCTCACGGTGCCGCCCTCCCCGTCCCAGCCCCTTCCCCGTTCCCGCTGCGCTCCCGGTGCCGGCGCTGACGCTGCCCTCTCCCCGCAGCCGCGCACACTCCGGCCGTGCTGCAGCAGGTGGCTCTGCCCTTGCTCACCAACACCCAGTGCAAGGAGTTCTGGGGCTTCCGCATCCGCGACGTGATGGTCTGTGCCGGTGCCGACGGAGCCTCTTCCTGCATGGTAGGTGCCCCCGGCCCCCGCTGCCCCCGGCGGCCCCGGGCCCCGGCGCGGCGCTCACCCGCTGCCCCGTGCAGGGCGACTCCGGGGGCCCGCTGGTGTGCCAGAAGGACGGCGCCTGGAACCTGGTGGGCATCGTCTCCTGGGGCAGCAGCACCTGCGACACCAAGACTCCCGGCGTGTACGCCCGCGTCACCAAGCTCCGCGACTGGATCAACTCCATCCTGGAGGCCAACTGAGGCCCGCAATAAACGCTGCCACCCCCCGAGCACACTGTGTCCTTGTCACCATGCCGGGATGCCCGGGAGCGGGGCGCGGGGAAAGGCGGGGGGCCAGGAGACCCCCGGCTGAGGGTGGGGGCATGTGGTGGGCTGGGGTCAGTTCTCTGGGCAGGAGGACACCTGTCCAGGAGCGCTGAGCGGCATGGGGACACCTGGCTGGGAACGGGGACAGGTGGACAGGGGGACTTGGTGACTCCTGTGCCCGAATGGAGAAACCTGGCTGCACACAGGAACAGAGGGACAGGGGGCATGGGGACCCCTGATTGGGAATGGGCACAGATGGGCAGGGGGACATGGTGACTCCTCTCTGGGAAGGGAGGAGCATGGAGACATGTGGTCTCCTATGGGGTCACGGACCCGTGCCCCGCTGCGGGGATACTTGGGCAGGCATGGGGACAGCTGTGATGGTGGGACCACGGTGAATGCAGTGACTCGGCCCAGGCAGGGGACAGCATGGGAACACGAGCACGGGCACTGGTGGGACCCAGGTCCCTCTGGCAGGGACACACTGGCGTGTGGCTGGAGCCACCTTAAGGTGCCAGCGTGGGGGAGGGACAGACAGGCTGCGGGGGAGGGCAATGTCCCGGTCCTGTGCAGTTCCCATGTTCCCGTTCTTGTCCCGTTGCAACATGGCCCTGCGGAGGGTGCTGGCGCTGGCGGCAGCCCGGGGGCGCCGCAGCTGCTGCTCCAAGGTGGGGCCGGGGCTCCAAAGGCCACTCAGGTCCCGACGTGGCCACTCGGCCTCGTGCCCGCGATCAGACCCTCCCCAGGCCATCCCTGACGGGCGCTCGTTGTTCCCCCCGCAGCCCTCGCTGCCCCCTGACTTCGTGGAGGCCCTGAGGGCCGTGGTCGGGGCCCCCAACGTCTCCACGGCCACCGCGGTGCGGGAGCAGCACGGCCACGATGAGTCCATGCACCCGTGAGTGCCCCTGGAGCTGGGAGCCCTGGCGAGGGGAAGGACCAGGGGAAGGGTCATAGGGAAGGCAAGAGATGGGGGAAGGCAAGAGCCATTGGAAGGGGAAGGGTCATCCGGGAGGGGCCGGGTCCGAGGACGGGAAATGTTTGGGTGGACAAGGGGCTGTGGGGAAGGGAAGGGGCATGTGACAAGTGCCAGGCTGGGGAAGGGCCACGGGGAGGGTCAAATGGTCAAGTCAGTTGGTCAGTGGTGCTGCCTGTGCCCCAGCTGTGCCCCCCCGGACGTGGTGGTGTGGCCCCAGGCGGTGGGACAGGTGCAGGAGCTGGCAGCCCTCTGTCACCGCTGCCGTGTGCCCATGGTGCCCTTCGGCACCGGGACCGGCCTGGAAGGAGGCGTCAATGCCGTGCAGGTATGGGCTGCCCCGGCACCTCTGACCCCCAGGGGCTCTGGGTGCCCGGCCGTGCCCACAGCCCCGGGTGCCCCCGTGCCAGGGCGGTGTCTGCTTTGACCTGAGCCGCATGGACGCCATCGCAGAGCTGAGCCTCGAGGACTTCTCGGTGACGGTGGAGCCCGGTGTCACCCGCAAGGCCCTCAATAAGCACCTGCGTGGCACCGGGCTCTGGTTCCCTGTTGGTACCGTGGGCGTGAGGGGAATCGTGGGGCTGGGGGTGACAGCACTGGAGGTGCTGGGGATTCCTTTAGGCCCAGGCATTGTGGGAGTGTCGGCGGTGCTGTGGTGTCCAGAGGTGTGCTGGCCCCACTGCTTTTGGGGGTGCCCATAGTTTTGCTGTGGTTGAAGTCCCAGTGGTGTCCATGTGGGAGTGGACACCATCCCCACCTGCCTCCCCTGCCCATCCCCTGCTTGCAGACCCTGGGGCGGACGCCTCGCTGTGTGGCATGGCGGCCACGGGTGCCTCAGGCACCAATGCCGTGCGCTATGGCACCATGCGCCCCAACGTGCTCAACCTGCGCGTGGTGCTGCCAGACGGGCGCCTGCTCCACACCGCCGGCCCCGGCCGCCAGCCCAGGTGTGTGCTGTGGGGCTGGGGGGCCGTGCTGGGCCAGCAGCCCTGTGCCAGGTGAGTGTCCACTCACCAGCTCTGTGCAGGAAGCGGGCAGCCGGCTACGACCTGACCTCGCTCTTCGTGGGCTCTGAGGGCACCCTGGGCTTCCTGACTCAGGCCACACTGCGCCTGCACCCGCTGCCCGAGGCCACTGCTGTCACCATCGCCTCCTTCCCCAGCGTGGGGGCGGCCGTGGCCTGCACCGTGCAGGTGCTGCAGGCCGCCGTGCCCGTGGCCCGCATCGGTGAGTGCCCACAGCCAGAGGTGGGGGTCCGAGTGCCAGTGCTGGAGCCCAACACTGCCTCCTCCCACCCAGAGTTCCTGGATGAGGTAATGGCAGATGCCTGCAGCCGCTTCAGTGGGATGGGGCTGCCAGTGGCGGCCACGCTCCTCCTGGAGCTGCACGGCTCCCAGCGTAGCCTGGCTGAGCAGCAGCAGCAGACGGGTATGGCTTGGAACAGGGAGGAGGAGGGGGTATCTGGGGCTGGGGGCCATGATGGACACCCAGGGATGAGGGATGGGTGCTCAGGGACAGGGGGATCAGGGTGTTCTGAAGTGAAGCATGGTGCTGGGGGGCCATGATGTAGCACTGGGGTGAGTGATGGATGTCCAGGACATGGGACAGTGGGACCAGGCATGTCCTGGGGTGACAGATGGGTGCCCAGGGCTGGGTGGGGACTGGAGACCTTGAGGTCATCAGGATGAGAGACAAGTGCCCAGAGCATAGAAATGGAGGCCTGGAATCATGGATGGCTGCCTATGGATAGGGGATGGGAGATCAGGGGTGTCCTGAGGAGAGGCATATGTGCCCAGCACCAGGGAGAGGGGACCAGCAATGGATGCCTGGGACGGGGACTGGGAAGACACTAGGGTGAGGGATGGGTGTGTGCTCTGGGGGTCTGCTGAGAGGCTCATGAACATGGGACAGGGGGAACTAGGGGTGTCACAGGGTGGTGGATGGGGACCGAGGGACAAGGGACAGAGGGACCAGGAGTATCCCAGAATGTGGGATAGGTGCCCAGGATGGGCACTGGAGGTCCTGGGTAAGGCCTGGGTGCCTGGGGGTGCCATGGGTCCTGTCCCAGAGCTCCTGGTCACCTTCAGAGGAGATCGTGCGACAGAACGGTGGCTCTGGCCTGGCCTGGGCAGAGGGGCAGGAGGAGCGCGAGCAGCTCTGGTCCATGCGCCACAACGCCTGGTACGCTGCCCTGGCCCTGCGGCCTGGCTGCCAGGTAGGCACAGGGGTGGGGATGATGGCAGCAGTGCCCATGGTGCTCTGAGTGCCACAGCTCTGCCCTTCCTGGCCCAGGGCTACTCCACAGACGTCTGTGTGCCCATCTCCCGCCTGCCTGAAGTGGTGGTGGAGACCAAGCAGGACCTGCAGGCCTCCAACATCACCGGTCAGCAGGGCCACAGCCCCCTGGGACAGAGGGGGGTGAGGGGTCACCATGCTCCACGCCACAGCCCATCTGACTCGTGGCCTTGCAGGACCCATGGTGGGACACGTGGGCGATGGCAACTTCCACTGCATCCTCATCTTCAACTCCCAGGACCCAGAGGAGGCCCAGCGCATCCACGCCTTCACCCAGCGCCTGGGCAGGTGGGGGCAGGGTGCTCTGGGGGGCTGGGGCAGGATAGACAGATGTCCCCATCCCCTGTCCTTCCCTGTCCCACAGGCGGGCACTGGCAGCAGGGGGTACCTGCACCGGGGAGCACGGCGTGGGGCTGGGCAAGCGGGCACTGCTGCAGGAGGAGCTGGGCCCGGAGGGCCTGGACACCCTGCGCTCCATCAAGGCTGCACTCGACCCCCACAACCTCATGAACCCTGGCAAGGTGCTCTGAGGGGGAGCACCAGCACTGAGCTGGCACTGGGGAGCCTCAGCCCCTGGAGTCAAGGCCAGGGTGGCCATGCGGCCCTGCAGTGCCACTGTATGTGTCCCTACAAATCACCCCATCCCCACTTCTGGGGGTCAGGGATCCTCAAACCCCCAATAAACCCTTTGGACTCGCACTGTCCATGTGCTGTGAAGTTGTTTAGAGGGATAGGAACCCCCAGCCCTCTCCCAGGAGGCCTCAGTCCCAGACAGCACACACAGGGCAGGGCATTATCAGGGTCCCACCTCAGCCACTTCCCCTGAGCTGCAGTGCTGCTGGTGCCAGGTGGGAGCTCTCTGGGACCTGCCGAGCACTACTGTGGCCATCCCCACGTGGCAGGCACAGAGAAGGGGAACTGGTGTCGTTGCTTCATCATCTGCTTCATCAAGAAAGCCAGCGAAATAAAATAACAGTGAATGTTTTATTGAACATTGTTTTAATACCATATCAAAACACCTTGACTAATGAAGGAAGCTCCCCCCAAGCTCTGAACTCTTTTTTTCCCCCGTGTTTTTTTAATATATAAATACAGAAAGGTTTCCCGCAGGGGCACGGCCACCGGCAGGGGAGGTCTCACCAACGAAAACACGCCCGCCGCGCCAGGAGGGGACGAGGGGACGGGGATGGGCGAGGGGGTCACTGCCATGAAATGACACCATCTTGGCACCTCCAGCAAAGCCACCCCTGCAACTCGGGGTGGCTGGGAGCATCCAGGGGGCCACTGGGGCCTTCCCCATACCCTCCTCAAAAGGGTCCAACTCAAAGCCGATGGAAAAGAAAGAGGGGAGGCAGTTTTGGCAAGAGGAGCCCAGCGAGGGGGCAGAGGAGGGGCGGCGGGGATGCTGCAGCTCTCCAGTCTCTGAGTGGTTATAGCTGAGTTAAAGAGTGACCAGTCTGTAAACATCACCGGGGCAGGGAAGCTCAAATTGAAGAACACGCCAGTCAACACGAAGCTTCAGTTGTGGTTTGTTGTTTGTGGTTTTTTTTTTGTCCGTTTTCTGTTTTTTTCTTCTTTTTTTTATCCTTTTTTTCCTTTTTTTTTTCTCATTGTAAACACTTGAAAGACGGACCCCTGCGACTCAGCAGGGGGAAGCAGTGTCCCCGCTCCCGGCGTGGGGCAGAGTCCCCATCTCAACGCTGCCGGGGCCCGGCGTGGAGATCTCCAAAAGGGAGACAGGAGAGAGGAGGAATTTCCCGTTTAGTCAGTGCAAAAAAACCGAGCAGAGCCCCCGGGCGAGTCCGGGTGGGAGGTGGGGGGTTGTCGGTGAGAAATGCCACGTGCTCCGTTTGGCCGGCTGTCCCCCGGCAGCTTTCCCCTTTCGGTTCGGGGACAAAAGCCAAACATCATGGCAGGGTTTGGGCCGAGGGCGTCCCCGGGGCCTCCCTGGCAGGCAGAGCTCTCCTGGTGACCAGCGGCTGTGGAGGGGAGAGCAGGTCGCTCCACTTTTCTCACACTGTCGTCTCCTGGATGTTTCTTTTTGTTTTAAGTCTTTTAAATTAAAAAAAAAACAAAAAACAAAAAACAAAACAAAAAGCAGAAAAACAACAGAACAAATAAAAATAATAAAATAAAACAAAAACTGCGCCGTTGTCCCAAGTGGATTCAAGTTTCTGGGTTTTATTTTTGTCTTCTTGAGGAATTTAAAGTCAGCCCAAAACTCCAGGCGGGGCAGGGGGGACGGGGAGAGGAGGTACAGCAGGTATAGCAAGGTGCCCTGCAAAGGCAGAGAGAGACCGTCCCGGGTGAGGAGCAGGAGCCCTGGCTGTCACGTCCCACCCTGTCCCACCCTGTCCTCCACTTCCAGGCCTGGATTTAAACCCAGCATGGGAATGTCCCTTCTGAGCAGCCCACCACAGGCTCACCTTAGAGAGAAGTCAGCAAGCACGCCCGGCGGGTCAATCAGAAGGATGCTCTGGGCAAGATCTGTTCACTTCAAACCATGAGTCTATACAGCTGCAAGAGGAGAGCATGTTACCACCATGCTGCTGAGCCTCAGGTGTCCCTGCCTGTCCCCTTGCCACCTGCCTGGCTGTCCCCTCATGGTACCTTTTGTGATAAATGCAGAGGCAGGGCAGCCTGGCTATCGTGTCCCCCTGCAGCAGCTCCTCCAGGCAGATCACGCACTCGCCGGCGTCCTTGGTCAGCACGTCATCTGTGGGGGGAGGACAGGGCAGCAGTGAGACAGGGATCACCAGAGCACTCCCCTCCCTGGGATGGAGTGGAGCCCAGGGTCACTGCTGCAGGGGCAGCCGGGATGGGGTGGAATGGCAACAGTGCTGGGAAACACTGGCAGGAGGCTCCTGTGGAGGCACAGGGGGGACATGGGTCTGGGGCATCTGGAGTGAACACAACCCTTACCCTGGCTTCCAAAAATCACCAACCAGCAGGGGGTGAGCATCACTCCCACACTAGTGGTCAGGAGAGAGGTGGGAGATGCCGGAGCTGGAGCTTGCAGCCCAGTGCTCAAGGCCAGCAAGGAGGGGAGGAAGGCAATGACCCTTTGGGGGACAGCCCAGGAGGACACGTGCCAGGAGGGCTCCTTCTGGCACCACGGGGAGGGGAAGGGGCCCCCTCGGGGTAGGGGGCTGTGTTACAAAGGAGCCGAAAAGCAAAAGGAGCAGGCTTGAGCCATGACAGGGGAGCAGAGTGGAGCAGCACCATCCTGCCGGAGCACAGCCCTCTTGGGAAGCCCAGCCAAGCCGCCTGCCCGCAGCAAACGTCTCTTCAGCCACCCGGAGCCTCCCAGGGTGGCAGGACGCCATGTCCCCCACACAGCCTGGCCCTTACCGTTGTAGGAGAGGCGAGGTTTGCTCAGACACATGATAAAGTGCATTTCCATCTCGTCAGAAGCCACAGATTTGGAGCAAATGGGGCACTTGAAACCTGGAAGGAGAGCAAAGAGATGAGCCCTTAGCGAGGGCAGGAGTCATCCACCCTGCATCCCGGGGAATCCCTGGGGCCATGGGGGGGCATGGCAGCGGGCAGCCCCTCACCTGCTGCCTGCATGGTGACCCTCACCCCACACAGCACCCACTGGGCACCCGCTCATCCTGTGCCGGCCACCAGCAGCCGCCAGCGTGGGGACAGCCACCGAACAGGGGACAGCCGCCGAGCTGGTGCGCTGGCCGTCCCTGTGCCTGCCGCGCAGAGGGCACGGACAGCGTGCCAAGGCACTGCACACGTGGCCATCAGCTGCTGCCAGGCCTTAAAGGGCGAGCAGCAGCCTGGGGCACGCAGCACCGAGCCACTGGCAGTGCATGGGCACGTCCCTGTGCCTGGACAGCACTGTCCCTGCTGCCAGAGCTCAGCACCACATGGCTGAGCCAGAAAAGCTGCAAGGAAGGAGTTTTTTTCTATGGCTGCAGCACAGGACTGGCAGATTGGAGCCTCAAACACAAATGGCTGCTTTGTCCAGCTTTTCACAGGGGTGAAGTGGGTGCTCATCACTCCACTGCCAGCCTGCCTCCCCAGAAGCAGGGGGACACTGCAGGCTGATGAGCCAGCTTGACCTTGACTCTGCCTGGTGATTTAGGTTCTTGGATGAAGCTGGATGGGATGCCCAGATCTGCTCTGTGACCTGGCTTGGGGTGGTGCCAGGGTGTCACACCAGTGTCACACCTGCTCGAGCCATGCAGACCACCACGGCATCGCCCCCGGCCCCACTGAGCGAGGCTGCCCCAAACACAGTTTGTAAGCCCCAAACTCACAAGGAGCAGAACCCCAAGCAGCCCTGTAGGTCGCCCCTCTGGGACTCCCTGCCCTTCCACTGCAGCCAGCTCAAGGCCACGAGGTTTGTCACTGCCCAGCAGAGCAGCGCAGCTCGAGCCGAACACGCGCGTGCCACCACCACGGGTTTGCACCAGAATATCCAGCAATTCCCTGCCTGCAGAGAGGGAGAGGGTAATTTAAGGATCTGCCTTCTAAAAGCAGATCAGGTTTGACTGCAGTGCCGCTTAAGAGCTTTCTTCATATATATGCAAAGGCTGCTCAGGAACGAAAAGAAAAAGAATGAACACAAATTATCTAAGGATGAATCAGGTTCTTGTTTGCCACCATGTGGATGTGGACAGGGCATTTTTTTTTCTTTGCTTCTTGTAAGAGACAAAGTACAGGGTGGCTTTAAGGAGAGGCAGCTCAGAACTCTGCTGTGCAAACAGCCCCTGTAACTTCTCAACACTCCAGTGCTCATTAGCAGCAGTGATAAATACAGTTCACTTCCCAGGTCCTTGGATCCTGCCCCTCCAGAGTGTCGTTAATTCCCAGGAGGGTGCAGCAAGGATGAGCACTATGGATGGTATGGGATTGGCTCTAAAAGGACCTGCTAAAAGAAGGAGCCCTCAAGCCCAGCGCTCCTCCAGTGGGGTGTCCTGCTGGCCTGCAGCATTGCCACCCTGGGAACAGATCCCTGCCCAGCCTGGCTGAGCCACAGGGTGTCTGCTCTGACTCCGGCCCCAATTGCACCAAGCCCCAGGCGATAGGGCAGTGCTGCAGCCAGGGCCTCGTGGGCAGCAGCACCGATCTGCCTCCTCCTCTCCAGCCTAATTTTACTCCTGACCGATTTATACCTTGTGGCAGCCGTGCCCATTAGCTGAAGTCGCTGGTTTTTTCCTCCTCCCAAGTGTTTACCCACTCGGTGTATTTATAGCATGGATAGCTCAGATGGCCTCCCAGGCTGCCTGCTGCGAGACCCAGCCGGCCTCCCCTTGCCAGACACCCTCCTGGTGCCCCTCTCCCCTGGCAGCCCGCCTGGCCCTGGCCCTGGCCCCGCCTGAACTGCTCCTGCCTGGCACGGATGGGCTGCCAGCGCCACCGGCGCCGGTCCCTGCCGGGAGCTCTGGGCACTGCTTCCAGCAGCAACTCCCTGGAACGGCTGTGAAGGGCTCCCTTTGGAAAAGGCATTTTGTCTGCAACCTCTGTGTCAGGGCACGGCATTCGTAGAGGTTCAGTACTGTTCCCTGTGCTGTGTGTGGGCAGACCTCGTTTCCCCTGGTCCCCCCTTTTCTGTGCCAATGTGTTATTTTAAACAGCTGTCCCAGATCTGCCAGCTCCGGCAGCACCCGAAGGGATCCTATGAGACGTGCAACCAATGTAAAGGGAAAAGGCCCCAGATGAAACTGCCTGGTCTGTGGCTGCCAGGGCATGGCTGCCAGCAAAGCAGCAGGGCCAGGCAACGAGCAGGGTCCTCTGCAGGCTCAGCGAGCGGCTGTTGCTGTATCTCCAGGCCTCTTTGCTAGCTGGGATAGCTTTAGCACCGTTATAAATAGCTGGCATGAACACTCCTCATGCTCCTCACTGCTCCCTGGGCAGCTGGCTGGGGCACCGGGACTCCTGACACCGCCACAGCCCCGTGGCAAGGACGTGGGGACATTGGGCAGACGGAGGGGCCCAGGCTCAAGCCCCAGCACGTATGTGGCATCCTCCAGCCAGACAGGTCTGGGGGCTGAGCCAAGTGCAGAAGCACACACACACTTTTCTGGCTCTGCATTTCACAAGATGGAGGGGGGAAAAAAAGGAAAGATGAATATGCAGTTCATAAATTCCCAAGTTTGAGCAGGAGTGAGGCACCGGTGTGGAAAGGCCCCCAGGGCGGGGGCCTGCCCTGCACCCCAGCTGTCGGCACAAACACTTGACATTGCAAAAGCAACTGCCTGTGTTTCCCTCCATGGCAGGCACAGGAGCTCACCACCAGTGGGGAAGGGGAGGCAGAGGTGAACTCCCCACCCCTCCTCCAGGTGACCTTTGGGTGAAGGTGACAGGCAGAGAACCAGTGGGATCAGGGGACAGCCAGCACCAAACAGCAGCAGGCACCAAGCCCGGTGCCTTGGAACATCCCTTCACAGTTCAGGCAGGAGCCTGTCCTGAGGATGAAAGAGCTGCTCTCCACATGGCCAGCCCCCTCCAGGCCATGGTATTTTCCACATTCCCCGAAATCCCCGTTAATTTATCCTGCCTAAGCTGCCAGCCGGAGCAACGCAGGAGATTACATTTTGACAGCTGCTCATGGAAAATTCAGCTCCCTCCCTCCTCCTCAAGCCCTTTATGTCCTCCTCCCACGTGCCTTAAAAAAAAGAGAGGAAGGGCCCAGCTAGTCCTCCTTGCCTGGGCCTCCCACACCCATGGGGAGGCCCAGGGGTTGCTCCAGGGAAAGGCCATGGACACTTCTCCCCTCCCAAGGCCTCTGGTGCAGCTGGTGATGCTCCTGCCCACGGCACATTAAACCTGAAGCTGGCACTGTCACCTCATGCAGAAATGTGTGGGCAGGTACCAGCTCCCAACAACAGTAAGTGAAGAAGAGGAGGGTGCTGCAGGAAGGGGGCTGGCTTGGAAAGGCAGGTTCAGGTCGAGACCTGGACTCTTGTGCCTTGCAGGAGACTTTGAGAAAGCCAGGGGCTTTCCAGGGCTGTGAGACATAGGATGGCAGGTGATCTAATCTCTCCAATGGCTTGGTCTAGAAACCAGGAGCAAGTGGTGCTGGTGCTCTCCAGAGGCTACTACCCTCTGAGTATTTTTAGGAAGGTTACATGGTTAATTTTAGAGAGTTGGGCACAGTAGAGCTGGGAATCTCTGAAAATCTCCACCCGGTGCTATGAATGCTGAAAAAGCCTGGTGGTTAACCCTCACAGTGCCAAAAGCACTGTCACAGAACCGCAAGGAATTTAGTGATGGTGGGAGGATTGAGACACTTTTCCAACCCATTTCTAAGTATCCCAAACAGAGCTGATTCTGGAGCTGGGATAGGAAATTCCCATCGCTTGTGTCTACTGAGCAGTACAACAGGGTCAACCACGCCATGTCCTGAGAGCAGAAGTGGCTGCTCCCTTTGGGGGAGTGGGACCATGTCCACAGGAGCTGCAAGCCTGTCCCAGCTCCCAGGGAAAGGCATGTGCCATGTCTACCTTCACCTGCCAAACCCTCCTCCTGCTGGGAGTGCCTCCAGGCAGATGGCTTACAGGCCATGGTGCCATCAGGAGCAGCCCTGCAGAAGGACACCACGGCTCTGTCACTGGCAGGTGGCTGACACATGGAGAGCAGCAGCTTTTCCACTGCACAGCACCTCCAGCAGTGGGAGGAGGACACTGGTGGGGATGATGTGCCCTGAAGGCAGGAGGAAGCAGCAGCCCAGGCACAACAGCCCACACAGCATTCACCAAGTGGATCCTGGTTGCCCAGTCTCCCACTACTGCCATGGGATAAACCAGGAGCCCTGGGAGTGGGAGCAGCAACGCAAACTCCCCAAAATGTGCCTGCCCCAGGAGGGAACCCTTCCCTGTTGCCCAACACCCCACAGGACACCTGGAGAACCAGGGAGCTTGGGTAAGCTCCAGGCTGCCTGATGATCATGGAAGATTTGGAAACCTCAGCTGCACAGCCCATCTCCATGTCTCCAGAGAGCATCCTGGGCGCTCAGCCAAGGGAGCTGGCTTATACCAGGTGAGGATGCGTCCAAACATGAGATAAAACCAGAGAATATTTGGCCCAAGCATGTAGTCCTGGTGCCTCCTCCTTGCTGAGAAAACCATGAGCATCCGACCTTCCACCAAGGCTTCCCTAACACTGCCAGCTGAACCAGCACCATGCGGAAGCTGGAATACACGGATCATGTGGGAAAACCCTAGACTAATGATTGAGGAGGAGGCAAAGACTGAAGGACCAGTTGGTCAGTCTGAAGCATGTGGGGTTGAGTGAGGTGAAGGGGTTCCAAGTCCTCCTCTTCCTTTACCCCTGAGGGCTTCAGCACAGCCACAGGAGGGAAGAAGGGACCAGGGAGGAGTTATCCTCTGTGCCAGCCGAGTGAAGGAAACATAAAGAGCCAAGATATTCAGACCAAACATCTCCAGGAAAATAAATTCCCCATGGGTTTAGAGCAGCCTCATTTTTTTAAGTGACGGTCACAGAGCAGCACATTGGAGATGGCACATGGATGCACAGAGCACCTCCCCAGCACTGGGGCACAGCAGGGACCTGGCACCTGAGGACTCCACAAGTGTCCCCTGACGAGTGGAAGCCATCCATGGAAGTGATGCTCTGCCAGCCTCAGCCATGCAGTCGGGTGAAGCTGCAGGAGGCAGCACCAAGTGCCTGCAGGCCAGGGCACCCAGCAGAACCAGGCCAGGATCCACCTCCCCCTGCAGAAGGAATTGGCATCAGCTGCAGGGGCAGAGGCAGGAGCCAAGGTCCAAGGCAGCCCTGCTGCCCCAGCAGGACTTAAGGCACTGGGTGAGCTCCACCATGCTGGGCTATTGTGCAGCACAAGGGCTGACACGAGCAGGGACACGTAGGCAGGAAGGAGTAAAGCACTTAAGCTGCCTCATTTGCCAGCTTTGAAAAAGGGAGCGTCCTTCCTCCTCATTCAAGGCTGCAGAGAGGCTGGAGAGCATAAAGGATGGGTCTAGGGTGGAAATAAGATATCACACCTTCCTGAGGATGGAAGGGAGGCAGGGCTGGGGGATGCCAGTGAACCAGCCCCAGATGATCAGCCAAGCAGGGGATGTGGCTTGGAAAGAAACTCAACCATTTGGATGGCACATCTCTGGATGGTGTGTTTGGAAAGAAACTCAGCTATTTCTGCTGCCTTGGCAGAGCGATGGTCTTGCTCCATCCCCATCCCACCCCACCCTTGCTGATTGAGTCAGTTCAGCTTGCTGAGAAGGGAGAAAAGAAATGTTTGTAATATGAAAGCAGCACCCCAAAAAGAAGCTACTTCAGTGCAAGGCCAGGTTTTCCAAGGTCTAAGAAAAGCTGTCCCTGGTGTGCAGTAGCTCCTGGCAAAGGCCACACGTGGCAGCTGTCTGCTGTCAGGTCAGCCACACACCAGCCAAGGGTGGCAGGATGTGCCATGGAACACCAAGCTGGCCAAGGGCAGCACAATCCTAATGCTCAAGGCATTGTGTTTTGGAGACACCTCTGTCCACTCCCACCTGACTCGAGCCACAAAGAGGAGATGTTGCAGCAAGGACATGGCATTAGTGCTTCAGGTGGGATGTAGGGAAATCACTGGGGTCAGAGAGATGCAGGACACAGAGCGGAGAGGCTGGGTGACACCGCATCACAGAAGCCCAAGGCGAGCTTGCTGCAAGCCAGGAGGCAAAGCTATTTCTTTTTTAGACAGTTGGGTTCTTATGGAGGTGGTGGGGGAGGATGGGAAGAAGGAGAACAGATTGCAGTTCTGGGGCTGAGGAAAGCTGGAGAGTTGGAAAGGAGCAGGAGACATGGGAGAGGGAACCCCACAGGAACATTTGCTCCAGAGCTCCCAAAGCTACTGATTCTCAGCAGATGGACACATCAAAGCCTTACAAAACAAAGAGGCCTGGTTATATGGTCACTGGATGTCCAGACACCAAGTGCCCTCCTTGCCTGACATTGTTTGAATATTGACCCTTTCATGGTTGCAATTGCAATTTTTGAACAGAAGTATCCAAGCTAAAGACAGAGATCATCTCCCTCATATAGCTCAGGCTATACTGCAGGATCAGTTCCCCCAGTCTGGATGAAAAAGGCAACTTCTCAGGGTCACCCTGTCTTCTGGCAAGTCCTAGTTTACTGCAGAAACACTCCCCCAGCTGCTGGGAACAGGTTTCATAAGTATGTGTAGCCCAAAGCTAATTTTAGAATGCCAGAGAAGAGCAAAGTTAAGCAGAGGGGTCCTGGGTGATAGCCCAGTGAAGGCATTAACACCTCCAGCTCCTGCTGTCGGGCTGCAGGGCTCAGATTTACCAACTTACAACCTATCCATGGCTCCTGCTAGTCACAAAACAGGTCTGGGGCCATGGCATGGCTCAGGAGAACTGCAGGGATGCTCTGGTGCTGCCTCCACACTCTCAAGGGACATTCAGGTGTTCAAATTCACTGCCCAGAGCGGACAAGGATCCTGCAGGCACACCTGGGAATTTCCAAAGGGTTTGCCTGAATGCCTGCTTTTTTCCTCCCACGTATTTCTCATAGGAAGGAGGAGGCCCAGCCAAAGCCCTGCTGTGGGCAGCAATCATTGGCAAGATGCACAGAGCCAGCAGGTGATGAGGGGGTCCCAGGTGCACTCTGGCAGCACATTGGGTTGCAGCAATTTGGAAATCAGAGCAGGAAGGGGCAGAATTTGGCACTTTGGCTTGGCAAGGGCTGGGAGGGAGCAGCAAGGCAGTGTCACGTGGGGACTGCTGGGGTGAGTCATTTCTGACTAAGACATCCGCTGGGGAGGCACCCACGGAGTCCCCACTGCCAGGCTCCAGCACTGAGGCGCTGCCAGAGGAATTCCCGCTTTTGGAAAGGTTGAAACACCAAAGCCTGACCTGAGCCACTCCCAAACCCAGCTGGATCTGACTCCATGGGGTGATTTGCTTCCTGACCCCTGGGTTTTTCCAAAGCAGAAAACTTGTGCTGTGATGCTGCAGAGGCTCATCGTGCCTCATCTTCAGATGATCTCTGGAGAGGATGATGGGACACTCCAGAGGCACATGATGACATGCCCTAGCTTTGTGATGCTGGGAGTATGGCCAAGCACTGATGGCACCCACGTACCCCTTCCTGCCAGGGAGTGATCCCAAACAGCTCCTGGGACACCTCCTGCCCAGGCATTCCACAGCAGCACTGCATAAAGAGCACCGTGGAGGGTGTCTTTGTGTCTTTGTGCCTGGGCCATGGTGGCAGGATCACTGAGGCAACTGTTTTCCATCAGTGCAACATCCCCAACCCTTGGGGTGCGTGAAAAGAATAACACATTGCTTTTTTGGGGTAGAGAAAGGGCAATTTGTATGTAGTGGGCAACAATCAGAGCATAAAAGGCACACAGAGCTGCACCCACCCACAAGAGTGCATGCCTAGGGAACACTTGTGGACAGTTCACAGTGGTTATTTCTGCAGAAAGACAAAAAAAAAATTTGAAATTTTTCCACTACTGGAAAAAAAAAATCTTAGTGAGGAGCATGCTGCAGAGCAAGCCCTGACCTCACCTGCCCCTCACATGGTAGGAAGGGCTGCATAGCACAGAGCATCTCCCTGCTCCCCAGGAGAGGCTGTGATTGCTGAGGGAGACCCAGTGAATGCCCCAGCCCACCAGGACAGCAGCAAGGGGAAAAAGAGGTGCAAAGCTGGGGGTGATCACCCTTCTCTGTTGTACTTGGTGCAGAAGGGGAGGGATTCTCCACAGCACCCAGACAGGCAGCATGAGCACTGCTTTGACAGCCAAAGGCCAGGGATTTGGGAGGGAGATCTATGTTGAGGATGGGGATACACCACTCCAGAGCTTGCCAGCTGCCTTTGCAGCATGGAGGAGGCTGGCAGACAGAGCCAGCTTTCTGCAGCCCTCCAAACACAAAGCATAGCATCTCAGAGGAATGGGACCCTCAAGAGTGGCAGGGTCTGCCCACGCTGGATCCTGCTGGAGGAGGTAGGAGGGGTTGCACACTGTGCCACAGGCAGGAACAACCCTGCCCAGGTGCTCCACCTTCTCTGTCCTTTTGCTTCAACATGTGCCAACCTCCAACACGAAAAGGGCTCCTTCTGAGGAAGGAGACAGTGGGGCTGCAGATGACAAAAATCCCAGCTGTGGGATTTGAAGTTCTCTCTTCCCCATCACAAAAGGCAACGCCCAGAGGAGCAGAGTGTAATCCCCTTTCCCAAACTGGGCAGGGGCTTGTGAAGCAGCATCTTCCCATGAAACATTCACCCAGAACTGGGTGCAGAGCGCCACCTGTTTTGTACCTGTCTACAGGGAGCAAAAATAAATCAAAGGCATCTAGAAACACCTCAGAAGGCTAAGATCCAGGCAAATAGCTGTGAAATCAGGCACAATAAATAAGCAAATGGACATTAGTTTCAAAGCAGCAAGATCTGACTGGGGATGAGCTGAAATGCCAAGGCAGCCAAGGCAGGGTGCTCAGCCTCAGCCTGTCCTGCTCAGCACCAGCTTACCTGAGGGTTGGCTCCAAAACTGATCTCAGCCCAGACTGACTCGACCTCCCTGCAGAAAATAACTTGGACATCCGCCTAGAGCCAACCTCGCCTCCTTTTCCCTGGCTACAGATGTCCAGGCCTTGGATGCATGGATTGAAAGGTGGATCTAATTCCCCTGCAGCACTTCTGATGAAGTGCAGCTCCATCACCTTGTAGAAAGAGCTCCAAAATTAATTACTGCAATTACCCCAGCTGCAGGAGAAACTGCAGGTTTTCCCCTCACTGGTGACAAAGGCTTCTCCAAAAAACAATCCCCCAGATGCCCACCAGCCCAAGCTGTAATGCAACCATCCAGGATGTGAAGAGCAGAGCCCCTGGCACCACTCTCAAATCACCGAGCTGTGACCAGAGAAACTCACAGCCACGGTGAAAGCCAGGGGGAGAAAGAAGAAGGCAAGGCAGCTTTCAAGGCAGCAACAGGCAAAGAGACACAGAGGACATGGAAATGCCAGTGGCCTCATCCTGGAAGGAAATAAAATGCTGGCAGGGACATGGGATAGGGTCAGCATCACTGAGTTCCCCTGCCTGACGGCTGCTTTCCCCCTCTTGTGTTGCAGGCAGCTGGCCTCTAAAAATACCCACTGTTGTCACGCCGTCCTGCCTGCTTGGGCCAGGAAACTGCTCTGAGCAGCTTTCAGTTCCATTCTTCATCTGCACTGCTGTGCTTTCCTCACCAGGATCTGTCCCAGCCCCCCTCCTGTGCCTGGCAGGTCTCTGCCAGGTCTCTCTGGATCTATGGCTATAACTCAATTGACATAAACTCAATTAACCAAGGGTGCTAACAGGGAATATACAACCCTGGGGAATTTCTGCTAGGGTTGCTTAAACTAGCAAAAAGTAAATATTTCTACAGCATCTCTCTGCCTCTCTACAAAGTGCCACAAGACTGTTCACAGTCTAATTTCATGCCACTGATGGGAACCCCACAGCTACATGAGTGTGCATGAGCACAGAGAGTCACAAATTTCAAGGTCATTCAGCCCAGGACACCAGCAGGGTCAACCTGGTGCTGATGCCAGCCAGCTCTGGTCTATAGGGAAGGAGGGGAGAGAAGGGTCAGCTTCACCTCAGAGGTGCAGTACAGCCTCTCCAATGGTGAGGTACCATCCCCACTGGCAAAACACACCCTGGATGGAGCATCCCCAGCTGCCCACAGACCCACATTGGGTCTGAGTGATGGATCTGCTCAGGTTCAGCTGGTGGCACATGGCACAAACCTGGAGGCACAGGGACCACAGCAGGCAGCACCAGTGTATCAAGCCCCCTGCCAGCAGCACAGAAATCAGCCATGAAGATCTGCCTGCTGCTTCTCTGGCCTTTCCTTCCACCTTCCTCAAATCCCAGATTCTACGGATCTGCAGTGGGCTGGAAAGTTAAACCATGACAAGAGAGAAGCAGACCCTGTCCCCCAGTACAGGCACTCCCCTCCCCTGCCTGCAGCCCGGCAGGGCAGGAAACCTGCCAGCAGCTGGCTCTGCCCATGGGAAATGCTGTGCAGCAGCACGAGAAGAGGCCCCAGGCAGCAGAGCTTCCTGAAGCTGCACCTCCAGCAGCCTCCCTTCAAAAAGCACTCAGCAAAAGCATTCAGCCACACAGCACCTGCAAGGGACAGCATGAGCACCCCTGGGGGGGGACTCAAGCCCCCAGTGGGTTCACCCCCATTTGAAACCTGCCTGGTGGAACTCGTGCAGGGAAGACATTTAAGGTCAAGCTTTAACCAGTCTTGCTCTATCTGAAATTAAAAAATTGGTGCACCCACAGGGGGAGGCTTGTTGTACCCTGATGTGCAGCCAGGCCAAAGCAAGTGGGCAAAGTGCTCTGCATCAGGGCCTGCTGCTTTACAGCATCACTTGGCTGCTCAAGCACATCATTCCCAAGCCCTTGTGATTTCAGTTTTCAAGGGAACCAGGAGAAAGCCAGGTCACATTTACTCAAAACCAAGTACTCAGCACATCTGGGGTTTGGTGTACCAGCAGCAGATGCCACAAAATACACCTCGTGGTTGCCCACCATCTGCTTGGGGCACCACAAGACTGGTCCCTGCAAAGGGAATTTATCTGAAGAGCCCTTTGCTGCCTGTCTGATCTGTCACATGAGATATTACATCGGAGGGGAGAAAAAAAAAAGCTTTTTTTCTTCCTCCTCCAAAGTGGGCTTTTCTCCCTCCCTGCGCTTCTCTTGAAATTAATTTTCAGCATTTAGCAGCATTTTCCCATGACTCTGCGCGGCTGCCTTGGCCAGGTGCCAGCCTGATACTGCTCCTCCACCAAAGATGTCTGTATCTGATTGATCCTCCGGCCAGCGAACGGGAGAGAGAGGAGAGAGAAGCCTTAATAGCACATTAATAAATAAGAGAAGCCGTTACGGTTATTCCAGTCACCGGAACAAACATCTCAGCAAAACAAACCAGCATGGGATAAACTTACGTCACAGGCTGGGAAGACAATCCTGGCTGGGAAGTGGGTCAGCCCAGGAGCACGAGAGCAGCATCCTCAGCATCTCTAGAAGATACATGAGTGCAAGAGGGAGAGGGCACCCAGCTACCCTGTGCTGATTTATGCACAGGTTTATAGAGCAGAGAGCACAGTTAATGTGCACAGGAATTGGTGCCTCGCTCCTGAGGGAAGCAGCTGGGATTTCAGAGGGCATTGGGGAGGCAAAGGCAGAGCAGAGACAGCCTGAGCTCGCTCTCGCTGGAGCCTGAAGATAACTGCCGCCACCGCCGGCTCCGCGCGCACCACGCCAACGCTGACGCACTCCAACTTCAGCTCCAGCCTGGGTGTGCACTAAAGCTGTCTCTGAGCCTCCCATCTTCAGGTGTTCAGCACTTTGCTCTTCCAAGGTAGCCTCTGCCTCTTGCCCCATCCCAGGTGGATGCTGCCCAGCTGGCTCAGAGAAGGCAGAAGCACAAACGCATCCTCTCCAGACCTGGAGAGCCCAACAGCTGAACACCACTAGTGTGGGGAGTCATCAGGACCACTTCTGCACCCACCTCCCAAATGATCCACAGGTCTGGCAGTGATGCAGGTGCTTGACCCAGCTGTCAGACAGTAACCAGCACCAAACCCACAAAAAGATGGTTTGAAGACAGTCATCTTAGGAAATTTCCACCAGCAAAAATAGATTCAGAATGGCAAGTTCGTGCAGACCTTGGGGTGCCCTTCCCCTGGCCCAGCTCCTGGAAGCAGGGAGGGAAGCACATATGAGGTCTGCATGTTGAAACATAGATTCAGTTGGAAGGGAACCACAAGGACCATCAAGCCCAGCTCCTGGCCCTGAACAGGACAACTCCAAGAATCACACCATGTGCCTGAGAGCCTTGTCCAAATACTTTCTGAACTCTGTCAGATTTGGTGCTGTGATCACTTCTCTAGGGAATCTTCCATTGCCCAACCACACTTTGGGGAAAAACCTTTTCCTAACATCCTGCGTAAACCTCTCTTAGCACAGCTCTGTGATGTCCCCTTGGATCCTGCCAGTGGTCACAGAGAGCAGAGATTGGTGCTGACCCTCCAGTGTCCCTCCTGTGGAAGCCACAGCCCCACAATGAGCTCTGCCCTCAGTCTCTTCTCCAGGCAGAACAAGCCAAGTGAGCTCAGCTGCTCCTCATATGGCTTCCCCTCTACACTTTTCACTATCTTCATGTCCCACCTCTGGATGCCCTCTCACAGCTTTATATCTTTATTGTACTGTGGTACCTAAATCTGCACACCAGACTTGGGGTGAGGCCACAGCAGCGCAGAGCAGGACGATCACCTCCCCTGAGCAGCTGGCAGTGCTGTGCCTGACACACCATGGGACACAGTGGGCCCATGTTAGCTGCCAGAACACACTGGTGACACTGGTGGCAGGACAGTCAGGGCTGAGAGCAGCTGAGCAGCAAGCTACAATTCAGCCCTCTCATTCTGGTGTAGAGACTACAGTAGCAGGACTATCTGAAGAGCAAGGATTGCCAGGCACCAGCAAGAAAAGGCTCAGGACTCAAAGCTGTGGGAGCACAGCAAGGGTTCATCACAGACAGACCTCTTCCCAGCTTGCAGAGACTGGGGGTGCCCAACACAGGTGTGCACACACACCTTCAGCTCACCCTCCAACAAGCAACCCCTATTTCCCACCCCATCACTCTGGAGCCAGATTGAAGAGCACTTCCAGCCTTTTTTGCTCTCAAACCGTGCCTGGAGAAGGACTCAGCCCAGCACCCTGGCTGCCATCTCTGCACTAAAATCCCTCCCATCTTCCTCAGGCTGTGCCCTCCTGCTCCAGGAACATGCTGCTGAGAACACAGCAGCTCATTTGGCAAAGAAAGCCTCCTGACATTGGTGCTACCAACATCCAGGACAAACAGCTTGCTTTGTCAGTGCACAGCAAGCCTGTGACACTCCTGGTGGTGTTGCACAGCAGGATAAGCTAGGCGTTTCCTTGGGCTAGCCAGCAGACAAGGAGATATGGATTTATTAGAGCTTCACTCAAGGGCTTTGGGTGATGAGTGGGATTTCCAGATAAACTTTAAGCTACTTACAGCCTCTGCAAACTCCCTTAGATCCTCTGATGAATAACATGTGAGACACTGAGAGAACCACACAAAGCTGGAGACATGCAGCACCAAACCACACATCTCCCTTTTCTCCCTTCTTCTCACTATCCTTGGCTTTACTGAGAACTCCTAAATAGTCATAAACCTACAGAGGCAGGGTCAAGTGCTACAGGCAAATTCCAAAGTTGTGCAAGATGTGCCTTTTCCACTCATGGAGGTCAAGAAGTAGATCTCAGATTTTCCCTAGGCAGACAGGGAAATCCCAGAGCAGTTTCAGGTGGTGCTAGAACAGTTACATCGCTTGTGTAAGGCAGGCACGCCTTGGGAAAATCCCCATCAGGAAACAGGACTCAGCCACAGAGGTGCTGTCCAAGGAAGGGACAAGCTCCACCATAAATGTCAGAGCTCCTTCCCACCCCATTTGGAAGATATATGTAGGCTTCACTGTTCACAAGAGCAGCAGCTCTCCTGCCCTTGTCCTTGGATGGGCTAGAGACCATCAGCATCTCACTGCTCCTCCAATTTAGGCATCCCAACAGCCATAGTGGAGCCCAGAGGGAAGCAGCAGTGGGCTCTTCTCACTGACCAGCCCCATGCACAGCACCTTAGAGTGATGCTGCAGCATTCACTGGCTTTGGGGACCACTTTGCAACCTCCCTCTGTACAATCCTCAGCACAATCCTCCTCTCTTCCTCCCCAGGCACACCTAGCTCTCCTGCAGGCCTTCAGAGAGGGGAAGGAGTGACACCAACCAAGGAAGAGAGCTCAGCCTGCCCCAACTCACTCCTCAGGGTCCCTGCTGAGGGGCCTGATGAGCCATGAAGCAGCACAGAAACTCTGCACGGCAGACATAGGAAGCAGCGAGGCGCCAAGACTAACTGTGTGCTCCCGTTATCACAGGCACGCTGCTGCAACAACAGCACCTTATCACTGCCCTCAAGTCAGAGCTCCTCGCTGTCCCACTGAGGACCCCACAGAGCTCAGGTTGCACTTTGAGCTCCCAGCTCATCCCCCAAACCCAAGTGCTCCCCAAAAAAACGTGCATTCACGTTTTTTTGGGGAGAGAACGGCAGAGAACAGCAGAGAACACGCAGAGAACGGCACCATCCAGGTCTCCAGAAAGGGGCAGGCAGGGCAAGAATGCACTCTCCAGCCCTGTTATCCACAGGGCTTGGGGGCTCCTCTCCTCAGCAGGGCAGCAGCTCAGGCAGATCCCAGAGATGCCATGCCTCGTGCTGAGTGGGTTTGGCACGTTGGCGGGTCCCCTCATCCCCACCCTCGAGCCATCCTTCCAAGGGAGCAGGGACAGTCACGCGCAGCAATGTCAAAGCTCCTCTCCATTTACCAGAGCACTGCTGCTTCAGCACTTTCCAGTGGCTAATGGAGTGGCTCAGCACCACGAGAGGAGCAGGTCGATGGGGAGGCAGGGGGGAAGACGCAAGTAGCTCCTGACTGCCTTGCTGGAGGTTAACCAGCTGCAACGGGAGATTAACAGGAATTTCAGCAATCTTGAGGTGGCTTACTTCCCCCCTTCCCTGCAGTCTCCAAATCCTTCATTAACTTCTTACACTAAGAGAAGAAGAGTGCAAAAGTTAAATGAGCTCTGACAAGTTTTCAAAAGGGTTTTTAAGCATCCTCCACTCCTTTTGCTATTAATTAGCAACGAAGAACCACCACCGGGAGAGGCTTCGGTACAGACTGAACAGCTCTCCCTGCTGCCCGTGCACGCTTCAGCTCAGCTCAAATGCTCTCAGAGGGCCCCAAAAGAGGCACCAGAGAAACCCAGTTCTTGCAGCACTTCCCACAGCTCACGCTGCAATCTTTCAAGGGCACCGTGTTTAACTTCGCAGCACTGCACTAACTCACTCCAGTGGCTGGAAAACAGCTTACTCCATTTTGCAGCTGGTTTATTTTTCTGAGCAGGTTTTTGCCTCTCAGCATTGCAGTTTAAAATGTAACTGATACTCTCTGACCAACCACTGTGAGCTGCAGGGTGTTTCTGTAATGAGACCCTCCTCACTCCAGCACCAGGCACAGCAGAAGCCCCCCTGGCCCTCATTCCCACAGAGGCTTGTGGAATACCTGGAAGGATGCTGTGCCTTCATCTCTCTCTATGTTTAGAAACCAGAGCAGCAGCACAGTCTGGGCAAGGTCATGGAGCAAGAAAGTTTGCAGGGGCACTTGGTCTCAACTCTGGTGCCACATGCCAGCCCTCTCCATCTGCCAGGGAGCATGGCAAGCACCTGGCTCATCCAGATCAACAGGAATCAGACCTGGGGATGCAGTGCAAGACACACAGCCTCCATCTAACGGAGAAGACCAGCCCCCAAAGCCAAAAAAAAATCCCAAGATTTTTTTTTCCCAAGAAGTAGGAAAATGGGCCCCACGAGACTCTTCTTGCACTTTGTTCTTATCCACTGCTTCAGTCTAAGGCCTTCCTGAAAATGAGGCATTGTCCCAAGGCATATTATGAAATTCCCAGACCACGTCACACAAGGAGAACACAGCACTTGCGAGGGGGACGGGTGGGAGAGAAATCCCAGACTATTCCAGGAAATACAAGGAGACATCCCTGAAATGACTTCCCCTCCAGCCAGGAGGGGAAGGGAGGACCTCCCACCTCGCTCCCTGTACCCAGCCAAAACTAGGTCAGTGATACAGCCCTGCTCGCAGGGAGAGCTCCTCTCCAGACATCAGGACACATGGAAGAGTCCAGCCAGGAGGGTGAAGGGGGTAACCTTGCCCCTTCCCATAGCCTGACACGTTTCCTGTAAGAGAACCCGGCTGGCCTCCCAGCCCTGTCAGAGAAGCAGGCAGTTCCTCCTCTGCTTCCTCCCAAGCAGCACAACACTGCCAGCTGGCTTGAAAGAGAAAACCCACTTTGGCCTTTCCCCGGCCCTTTATCAGATAAAACAAAGGAAAAAAAAAAAAAGATCCCCACACCTTGCTTTCAAAGGTTTTCTCTGCTTCTTTCCCAGTTTCAAAGGCTGGGAACTGCTACACCTGACTGGCAGCCCTCACACACCTTCAGAAGAGACACAAGGTGCCCAGCCTGGTTGCAAAACCCAATGTCTTGGGCTACAGCACCCTCAAGACCACTGTCCCCCAAGTCAACGGGGAACGGGGTGGGGGTGCCACATCCACTGCTTCATATCCTAGAGCCAAAACACGTCCCTTCTAGAAAGCCTCCTCCCTTCACAACCCCTTCCTCCCTTGACCTTGACACAGATGCCAGCTCCAGCATGCACCCACCCGTCTGTGCCAGGGAGGGGATGGGGATGAGGGTCCAAGAGGGGGTCAGCTCCCCCTTCCCGGCTGAACCACGCTCACCGCCGCCCCCGAGCACCCACGGAGGGAGGGGAAGCCGGGAGAAGGCTCCGGGGAGCCGGCACTCACCGCTGTGCGAGCTGAACCACCGCGGCGCGATGTGAAGGGGCAGCGCGTCGGCCAGCGAGGCCCTGGCGCCCAGGTACAGCATCCCGTCTCTATGGTGACCGCCTCCCGTCTCCTGGAAACCGTTGCCATGGGCGTACGTGGAGTCGGAGCCCGGACCGCCGCCGCCGCCCGGGGCCCGCTCGGCCTCCCCCGCCGCCCGTGCCGCCGCCGCGTACAGCCCGAAGGGGACGGCGCCGGCCGCCGCCGGGTCCATGCCCATCCCGGCCACCGAGCTGACGGAGCGGCTGCGCAGCCCCATCGCGCCGCCGCCGCCGCCCGCCCGGTAATGGCCGAAGGGGGGCGGCCCCCCCCCTCCTCCCGGCGGCGGCACGGCGCTGTCATCCGTCGACACCCCCGGGAAGGGGCCCCGCGAACGGGTCGCCGTGCTCTGCTTGCCCCCCATGTGGGCACCGCCGGGCCGGAGGGAGCCGAGCGACAGCCCCCCGCGGGGAACGGGGCCGCGCCGCCCCCGCTGGGAGGCGAGAGGGGGCGGAAGGAAGCGGGGGGGCGCGGGGAGCTACGGGCGAAAACCCATCCCCGCCCCAGGCATCCTCCCCCCGCCGGGCCCGCAGGGGCGAGGGCGCCCCGAGTCCGCCGCCGCCACCGCCGTCACCCCCGGCGGAGGCCGCCGAGGGCTCCGGGGCCGCGGAGCGGGGAGGGAGCGGCGGGGAGGGGGGTGGACGCCGGCAGGGGTCGCTCCGCCCGCCTCGCTGGTGCCCGGGGCGCGGCCGGGAGCCGGGCGCGGATCAGCTGCGGCCCATGGGCGGCGGGGGCGGTGGGGGCGGCGCGCCCCGCTCCGCTGCGCTGCGCCGGGCACGGCCTCGCTGCGGCCGCCGCCTGGTGCTGGGCGCCGCGCCGGAGACAATAGCGGCCGGCAGCACGCATGCTCCCGCCCCCGGCCCCCCGGCCCGCCGCCCTTAACCCCTGCACCGCCGCCGCCCGGCGCTGCGCTCGCCGCCGCCGCGGGACGCGGAGCCGGCGCCGCACCGACGAGCGGGCGCTGCCCCGCGGAACACAACCCTCGACCCACACCACGCACACATCTTGCTCTGTAGCGGGGCTGCGACCGCCCTCGGGCCTCTGCGGCCAGAGCCCCTCCGGAGAGACCGGGCCCGCACGGAGACCCCCCTCCTCGGGCCGTGGGACCCCCACCGGCTCCACGGGACTCGCTGCCCCAGTTCACCGGGCCGGGGGCGAGGGGGGGACGGGGGACGGCGGGACTACATCTCCCAGCAGTCCCCGCACGGCGCCCTACAGTGCGCAGGCGCTGCGCAGGCTCCGCCGAGGCGGCCCAAGATGGCGGCGCGCTGGAGCAGCGAGAATGTGGTGGTGGAGTTCCGAGACGCCCAGGTCGGGGGGCCCGGGGGCTGCCGCATCACCGCGCCGCGGGGGCAGCCCCCGGCCGGCCCGTGACGAGCGGAGCGGGGGGAGGTCCCGGCCCGGGAGGGCTCGGCGGCCCCGCGGGGCCTTTCGGCGGCGATGGCCGGGGCTGAGGCGGTCTGGAGTCGTTTGCGCGGAGATAACGCCTTAATTCACGGGCACTTAATTTCTAATCTTAATTAGGTCTTGTATTTTTTTAAATACATTTTCAGGCCTAACATACAATATTGCCACTTCCCACACGTCTTTCGTCATTTCCTTTTGCTGAAGGAGCTCAGGGCCAGCGTGGATGGGGCCCTGAGCAGTCTGGTCTAGTGAAAGATGCCTGCGCGTGGCAGGGCGTGGAATGAGAGGAGCTTTAAGGTCTCCTCCAACCCAAACCATTCTATGGCTCTGTCACTTTTCACAGAGACTGTTACAGCTACTGTCTCACTGCCAAATAAATTGCTGGGTGTTGCTTGATTAAAATAAAAAGTGGCTTATATTCTTTTTTTGTGAATAGCAAAAAGGTCAGTTTTTGTTTTTGAAGCTGATGGTGATAGTAGAGCTCGGCTCAGAGTTTGTTTGCTCACATGCTGTTGTAGAAGTTGTTCTTACATGCTTGGGAGTGTTCATGGCTAGGCTGGGCAGGGCTTCAAGCAACCTAGTGAAGATGTCCCTGCCTGTGACAGGGATTTGGAACAAAATGATCTTTAAAGTTCCTTCCAACCCAAGACATTTTAGGATTCTATGATTCTGTTCTAAGAAATCTGGGAGTTTTAAGGTGTTGGCAATAGCTTAACAAACCTAGATACAATGGGTGAACTATGAGATACTTCAGCAAGAAACCCAGAAAAATTTTTAAAAAAAGTTCTGGAAGCTCTCTTGTCTCATTTGTCCTCTTGTGCTGGAGCAGTAAGGGCTCTGCCTTCACCATTGCAAACAGAAGCACTGAATCCTGTGCGCTGCATCCAGCTTACCCTCTGTAAGCTCACAAAGCTTTTCACTTTCGTGCTCTCTATTGGTTTTTCCTCCCAGAAACGTTTAAGCAGCCTCATCTGCTACTGAGGATTTGCCCTCAGAAGCCAGTAATGAGATCTGAGGGTACATCTTCCTACATCACAGATTCATGTTGCATCTGGCTCAGGAGAGAGGAGGCCTCATGACTTTATTGCTTACTCATAGTGTCTGGTGTGTGGGAGCAGAAGGGACAGGTGTTGCCCCCCCATGCTGCAGCAGTTGGTTTCAGTGTCACTCCTGCACTGGCACAAACCTTGGCAGAGAGTGAACACGGGGGGTTCAGTCACTTGGCTTTGCTCTGCTGTGATCTTCCTGGAGCTGTTTTGACCTGCCTGCTGTCCCACATGAAACCAGAGAACTGCTCTGGCTGGGGCTGCCAGACTGCTGCTTCAGGCTAAACTCATTTATATATTTGTGTCTGAGCCTTTTTTTTAGGAGTCTGCAGGAACATTTTTGCAGGTGGGAAACCTGAGCTTGAGAAATTGGAGCACCTTGGCTGAAATCATCCAGCACCAGTCTTGAGCTCTGCATGTAGGCCACACTATCTCCAAAATCCCTACCCTAAAACCAACCTAAATGGAAACAAGAATGAAAAGAGTGGGCAGCTATTCCATTTATAGCCAGTACACCTCTGCAAGCCCTGCAGTTGTCTTTGTTCACTGTGCTGGAGTGTGTCATGAGAAAGCTACAGCACCCAAACTGTACCACATCAGAAAATCACTGTGTGTTTTGGGGCCTGTGTTACATACAAGTGTCATTTTTCTGTACAAACTGACAGAGGTGGCAGTCTGTGTACTCTTCTGATTTAAACAGGAGCCACAGACTCCTCTTGGGCTGTTGGCACTATCAAAAGGAGACCAAAACTCACCCAGTGCTGAAATGGAACCATTTGTACCAACTGAGTGTGTGGATGGGAGGTTAGGTAGGCAGGGAACTGGTATTGCTTGTTAAGGGTTTGCAGCTCTTGAAAAGCAGCATAGCCATGGCAAATTGGGTTGGTGTGTTGCCTCTCAAGTGGAGAGAATGAAGGTAATTGGGAAACTAATGAAAGTTCAGACATAAAAAGGAGTTTTCCTTGGCTTGCCTAGCAGAAATCAAGTGAGATGCCAAAGTAGGTGCTTGAAGCTGAGAAGGTGCTGCCTAGGCTGTGGGTTCAGAGCAAATTCTCAAATGTACAGTGCTCCTGCTGTGCTTACTCACATTGTTGTCATTCATGAACAGCAGTTCTAGCTATCCACAGTGTTGTTTTGGGATAAAAACTGCTTCAGGTTGGTATGTTCAGTTTCAACTCCTCCCTTCTGGAAGGTTTTGCTGTGAAGACTGATATATCACTATTAAATGATGACAGTTTGTTTTTTATTTTCCTTTGCCTAGATAAGGCTCTTGTATCATAGGGAGCTGTTTGTTGCTGTAAAACAACTTAATTTGTGACCCATCAGAGTAGCAGCCTGACATGTGAAACTTTTTACATCATTCTGATAGTTTATTTCATTCTATGATGCTTGGTGCCTGGAAAAAAAACAGTTGACCAGTGTTCATTATTGAAAACAATTTGTAAGGACTTAGGAGATCCTGATGCCAACACTAGGAAAAATAAACTTGTATATAAAATTACAATCATTTGAAATTTTCATGGTTTTTTTCTGTCTTGGGGAAAGATGGCTCCAACTGTATGAAATATGTCTCCTGACTAGCTCTTCATCACATGAGAAAGCTCTGATTACTGTAGTGGCTTTAGTGATCCTCATTTTAATTTCTCAGAAGAAAAATGTGCACCATCTGGGGGAAGTTTTTTCTCCTGTTGATTTGTTTTGTTTGTTTGTTTGTTGGCTGGTTTTTTATATAGATTCAGTAACCTACTTTTTTGCAGGTTTTGTTCTGTGTTTTGCAAGGTGCTGTAGAGTCTAGAAAGCTGGAATTGTTTCCTTATCATTTAGAGATCTTAAAACTAGCTGCATTTATTTACAGCATTAGCTTTAAGACTAGGGAAACCTTGCCAGAAGATTGGATTTGCTGCCTAGGAAAAAGTAATGAAAGGGGGTTGTTCCTGGAGTGGTAAAAGTTGTGGAATGAGGTTTGGTTTACCATGAGCTCCTGCTGAAACTCTGCAGGCAGCTGTAGCTGTTTGCCATGTGGTCTCTAGAGAGGAATGGGTCCCTGATGCTGCTTTTCCCTCACTTGGGGTTTTTAAAAGGAGGGGATGGGCCCTGGCTGACACAGCTCAGAATTTGTGATGGATATTCTGCTGTCAGATCTGACTGAAATTGAGTGGAATTTCTGTGTTGTCTGTCAGGTTTTGGTGATGCTTGTAAGTAGTAACTGTGGGACATCCTGAAGTCTTGTTACATCCATGCTGAGAGCACTTAAAGTCCTGAACAGCAGCAGGAGATACATCCTGAGCCTTCAGAGAGGCAGCTTTGAAGATGACAGCAGTTAGTGTGAAGAATGTGGGGCATATTCTGATTTTTGTGCTGTGAATGCTCAAAACTCTATTGAAGTCATATCTTTGTTTATGGGTGGAACTGTTCAGCTTTCCAAGTAAAATTTTCCTTTATTCTTTGGCATTTAAACAAGATGATCAGCCAGTTCATTCTGCACAAAAAGAAGTGGAGACAATAGGCAAACAGTCCTTTTTTTTTTTTTTTTCTAATGGCCTTTAAGTTATCTCATAGCCTTCTTTACAAGCAATGCCAAGTAAATTCTGATGCCTCTTGGCCATCTCTCATTTTTGAACACACAAATAGTTGCACTTCTATCTCCCAGTACATATATAATTAAATCTGGCCCTGCGATGAAAGAGAGAGACTCAGAAAGTTCCTGAGCAGGAGCAGAGGCTGATTAATACAGATTATTAGAGATTGCTGATTGAAGGGCTGCAGCTGTGATTGCCATAGCAGGAAGAAGGGAGCAAGGTCTTAGCGCTCATAATGTTGTCTGCCAGGTTTTGTTTTCACTTTATGCTAACGAAGATGTTCCTGTGTGCTGTCCTGCATCCCAAAATCAACCACTACACCCTTGCCCCTGTGTGCTACTTTAAGGGGATATTACTTTCCTGAACTCCTTCCTGAAGCCATATGTTTGACTGAGCAGCTGCCCTGACAGGTATTATTTAATTTTGTTCTGTGTTTGTCTTTAACAGGCGACTGCGATGTCAGTGGATTGCCTGGGACAGCGCGCGGTTCTCTCGGGGTGAGTGTGACAGTCCCTGTTAGAAGTGTGACAGTCCCCCTTAGACGTGTGACAGTCATTTCCACAAGCCAGACCAGCAGCCTTCAGGCTGACCTCAGCTGGAGGGCTGATGGATTGTTTCAGAAAGGTGCAGCTGAATTCTGTTCAAGGCTTAATGAAACTGATTCTGGGTCATGTTCCCGATGGGATTCAGATTGGAGAGACAGCAACAAGAGCACAATAAAATACTGGTGTGGCTTTCCTGGTAGATTCCTTTCCAAATCCCCATATGGGAGATGGAGCATCATGAAGTACTATTTGGATTGTCTTGAAATACAGATTGTTATTTCCTAACAAAAATTGCCTCAAATATTCCCACATGGCTCTCTGACCTGCTTCTCTGCTGGTTCATTGTGGGATGATACTCACAAACACAGTAGGTGCCACAGACTTCCAAGTTGCACAAGCTTCCAGGAGAGCTTGGTCTTATGCATCCTCCTCCAAGGCAAGTCTTCAACCAGCTCAGCAGTGCCTTTCCATCTCCTGCTTTTCAGTACTAACATCTATTCCTGTCTGCCTGTCCGTGACACAACTACCACACCAATTAGGATGTTCATTTCAGAATCATGTGAGTGTAGCTGATCTTTGGTCAGCCTTCAAGGAACCAAGTCCTTTGGTACCGCTCGAAGTGGTGCTTGCTTCCATGTAAGCCCTTAGTCTGACAGTGCTGTCCAGGAATAACAGGAGGAATGGCCAGTGCTCAGAGCAGCTGTGTGGTCACTTTGCAGCTGAGACATGATGCTCATGTGGATAATTATGTAGGGTTCATTATGTTTTGATGCTGGTCCTCCATAGGGTTCAGTGGCTCACAGTTATTTCTGGGCAGTTTCTCTTGCTTGTAAGATGAATCACACAGGATGATACCTTCCTTTGTGGGCAGTTGGCCACATCGAGCAGGATGTATGAGCTCAAGTTTGCTATCTTGCAGAATTATTTCTACTGCATATAGAGTTAGCTCAGGTAAGTAATGGAACCAAATCTGTGCAGGACTGTGTCCACCCACATTAAAAAGCTGCTGCAGCTGTGCATGAGCTCTGTGCAGGTGTTTTTGTACTGTTGGTGGAACCAAGCCCTCAGACTGGTGTGGAAAGAAGCACCCACGTAGAATCATCTTTGTCAAGGCTCATTAACTCTTGCTCAGAGCAACCTATCCAGGCTGAAGCTGTTGTATTGCACTCCTGGGACTGTGCCACTTAGGCTCTGCTGCTGCAGCGTTAGGCCTGCAAAGCCTGTTTGAATGTGTTTGCACCATTTTCCAGCACTTCTTTATATCCAAGTTATCTGAGTTTTTCTGTGGTGCAAACTGTCTATTACATTTGCAGATCCTGTTTACTTTCAATGTGTCTTGTCTTTGTTGGAGGGTTGTGGGGTTTTTTTTGAGTAAATTTTGAAGTATGTACTCAAATGTCCCATTTTCAGAAATACTGTTTTCACTTGTCTCGTGAAATGCTTCTCTTCTTTTGGTTCTTGTGCCTCTAGACACAAGGCTGTGAGCTCCATGTGAGCTTGGGGTTTTGAGATCAGCCCTGTGAGGTGCAGCCCCTTTGTGTCTGTGTTTTGCAGCCGCCGTTTCCTCTACATCGTCAACCTGGATGCGCCCAACGAGGGTCACCGGAAGATCTCGCGGCAGAGCAAGTGGGACATCGGCGCAGTGCAGTGGAACCCCCACGACAGTTACGCCTACTACTTTGCAGCTTCTGTAAGTTCACTTGTTTAAAAGCTGTAGCTCATCTTCTTCCCTGGTCTTTCTTTCATGGGTGAGCTCTGCAGAGCTGGAAGGCGGTGTGGAGCTGGCACAGACATGCTTCTGCAAGTCACATCGCAAGATCAAGGCCTAATTCTGATTTACTGCCAGCGAGGTGTTCAGCTGAATGGCTCTCAATTATTGGGCAGTCAGGGTTGCATCTAGTTTTGCTTGCTTGTCATTTACAAAACACTTTGCCAAATAAATCAAGCATCCAAATGGTTCTTTATTCTAGTGGAAGGTGCTCTTTTTTTCTGATTTCCAGTCTGCGATTTGTGCATTTCTTGAATTTCTTGCTCTGTGCTTTTTGTTTTCATCTCCCTGCCTTGCTGCTCAGCTGTGGTGCACCAGGCAGTCTGTAAATAGCACAGGTCAATACTGGCTTGTAGCTTGGGGTTTGCAGCTGGGTGTGGACTGTGTCTGTGAGGAGTTTGTGAGGCAGTGGGTTGGGCTGAAGAAGCAGTAATGGCCGTGTGAGACCAAGTGCAGTTTTCAGCTCTGCTCTGCACTTGGTCTGTCGTGCTCTGCAGCTTGTTCACCAAGGGCCCTGAGCTCTGCTGATGGAAATCTCAGCCATCACCCACAGCACCGTGGCCATTGGCCCCAGCCAGGTGCAGACTGTTTCCAGGGTGAGCTGCCTTTTCTGCTGTGTTGTCTTCTTTTATAGCCTGAGAGTCCTGGACTAGCTAGGGATGGAGAAATCTCTCTATCTATTGTTTTGAGAAAACACCTAGTTGAAGGTGATTTCTTAGGATTGTAGGTCCTGATCTGCTGTATTTTTAATTAAAGGCAGTTTTAAAAGGGGAGTGGTGCTGTCAGCTGGAAGCCTCTGGCTGCTTGCTCTCTGACATTCCCCAGCCTGTCTCTTTCCAACTCTGGCATAAGACTGATGTCTTAAAGGTCCCTTCAGCAGCGGTCTTGTTCTGAGCAGAGTTAGTAAAACTGGCAAAAAGCTATCCTTCGGTGCCACTTCTGGGTGCAGTCTGTGGAAACCAAAACCAAGTAAGGAAATGCACTGGGCAGGTCACAAGTGGCGCAGGAAAGCTTCTTTTCAAACACACTCTGAAGACAATATGCAGTGGTGAGTTCATGCTGATCTGAGCAGGACCCTGGTGCAAAGGAAGGCTGTACCCATCTGAGCACTCCTGCCTCTTGCTGCTCTGAGTGGATACAGGAACCCCTCTTGTTCAGACTGAAACCAGGTTTAGCTGGCATCAAACCTTGCTGCTTCTGTTTATAAAAAAAGATGCTGTGATGCTCTGGGGATTTGAACATAGTTACTGAGACACACTGCTTGAGAAATCCCCAAGATGAGATCAGGCAGCTTTTTCAGTTTGGGTCAGAAGTACCACCTTTCAAGCCATTTCACTGTATTGTAAACAACCCAAGGGTCTTACGCTTCTGCATCCCTGTGGATGGAAAAGGGATGTAAAAGGCTGCCATCCTGTTTGCCAGCAGCATCATCTGGTTTGCAGTCCTGTTAATTGGAAGTGGTACAGGCAGAGGGGAATCTGTCCTTGTGTTTAGCTTCTTTCCAGAAGAGCTGGAGCAAGTTCTTCTGTTGTGCTTGGCTGTGTCTGCCCTCTGGCTCAAGCATGTTTTTGGGAACTCCTAAGCTGTTGTTTCAGAAGTGGTGTTGTTTTCAATCCTAGATCCTTGTTTTTCCTTTTGTGTGGCCACAGATTCTTGAACAAGGGGGTGATGAAATTGTTGGAAGTGAATACTGATACTTAAGAAAATCAGTTTTTTAGAAAATGCTCCTGTTGGAAGGAGCAGTTTCTCTGGTGATCATTATCTTGTGTCTTGTCTCTGGAGTCCTGGGTAAATCCCATTGGGTAATTTCACTCTACCTCTTAAATACTTCTGTCAATGAGAAACATGCAAAGAGTTTTTTCTTGCCCTAAGCTCTTGTGCAGCCCTGCTGTGAGCAGTTAGAGAAATGTCATATATTATTGCTGAGCTGGAATGAGACCTTTCATTTCAAAGAAAGCTGTAATGCTTTATCTATCTGCAAGTTGAAATTCACATGAAGCAGCTTTGGGGTAGGAAGAAAATCCACCACCATAAAAAAAACTGCCACAAAAATTGTGACATAACAGTTGGACTCAGTGATTTTAGAAGTCTTTTCCAACCTCAACAACTGTGTGTTTCTTGAAGTCTCTTATCTTTTCCCTCATCTACCTAAAAGTTTGAAAACAGGGGGCTAATGAAAATAACATTTTAAAGTCATATTCTTTCAGGTTTTGCAAAATCTGCGTGAATTTCCAGTCAAGATCCACTGGACTTGGCACTCTGTATGCACCCACAAAGGCAATTCCAGCCCCAGAAAGATTAGACTTGGCTTGGCCTGAAGTGAACCTTGATTGAGACAGAACATGAATTTACAGCACAGTAACTAGTTTCAAGTAACTTTGCATGTGGCTGCATTTGGGCAAGGATTCATTCCTGGAATGAATGAAGGAACCCTGAGTATTGTTGTCATTGATACAACTGGTTTGCTGTTGTTTTTTACAGCTAGTGATAAACACTTAAAGCTTTTCTCCTGGGCTGGCAAGGATTGGGGGAGTACCCTTGAGGAGGTGTCCTTGAAGCCATTAGACTGTATTGTTTGTGTTTGGCAATGGCCCTGATTATCCCAGAAGGGAACTGAAGGGAGCTGAGGACGACCAGTGGTAATCCATCATCCCCCTCACCAAAACCTCCACTTGTGAATGTAACAGACTGGCAGGGTATTCCTGCAGAGAGAATTTGTCTGCCTGTTGCCTGCAGTTACAGCATGTTGGTAGGAAATAAAGACTCTGAGAACATAATTTCATGGAAAGATTTTGCAATGTGGGGTTTTTTTTATCCCTTTCTAGTTTATCTCAAGTTTTAAGTGGGTGTAATTAAAGTGTAAGCTTTTGAAAGTCCTCACAGCCTGTATTTCATCTTTGCTCTCCTGCTTTGGGCAAGGACTTTGCTAATTCACAGCATGACTCATTGTTAACTGAGGTTCTTCAAAGTGATGGGATCCTGGACCTAACATCCAGATCCATGTCCTACCTTGTTGGCCTGAGACTGTCTCTCCTTTGTTCCATCTAATTGCAGAGCAATCAGCGTGTTGACCTGTATAAGTGGAAGGAAGGAAATGGGGAAGTTTGCACATCTCTGCAAGGACACACACGTGTGATCAGGTGAAGAACAAAAAGTGCTGTGGGCTGCTGAGTGGAAAATAATGCATTGTTTCACAGAAGCTGAATGTTTTGGTCCTGGCCCCACTCAGGCTCTGCTCTGAGCCTGTTTTCACTCATTTCTCTGGACTGGAGTGCTTTCCCATTTGGTGATGATTTCATGTGTGAAGTGGCTCACCCTCTCATGGCTCCCCCAATTTATCAACTTAGCCCTTGATGGCTCGAATGTCATTGCCTTAGGCTGCTGTCCTTGTAAAGAGCAGCAGCCATCATCTGGGAAACAGATAGCAAGTTTATTAAATTGAATCCCAGCTGTGTTTCTGTGTGATAGCAGCTTAATTAAGGCAGGTAATCCCAAAGACCGAGTTCAGAGAATGTTACAGTGGTGCAGGGGAGATTTTTGCCTCTTGTTTTAAGGTCACATTTCAATGCTGGATTGGAAATGTAGTTGAGGGACTGCTTTTAGTCAAGCTCCTGACTGTGGGAAGTATTTGCAGCCCTTGAAATAACAGTTGTTTGGGCTGACTGGAGGCTGTTTGTGTCCCAGGTGCACTTGGTGTTCCAACAGGGAGGCATCCCAGAGTGAGGGGTTGATGCCAAGGATGTGTGGTTACTGAGAACTCTTAGAGACAGTGTCCCTTTGCCTGGAGGGGAAAGAGCACACACACAGTAGCTGTAAAGTTCAGGACTAGGAGGATGCTTCACTGGAATTTACTTAGAAGCATTTCATTGCTTCTTGGAATTTACTTAGAGAAATTATTAAGATCTTGCTTTTTACTTTAAAAGTTTCAGTAGATGTCATGGAGTTGCTGTGAATTTGTTGGAGAATGTACTGGCAGCTTGTGAAAAGTCGATGCAACGTCTGTGTGCTTTTCTTTACTGATCTGTGATTTTGCATTTGCAGTGACCTGGACTGGGCAGTGTTTGAGCCAGACCTACTGGTCACCAGTTCTGTGGACACATACATCTACATCTGGGACATCAAGTAAGAATCAGTATGTTTCTGCATTTTGGGGAAATCACTGGGAGTCTTTTCTGTAATTATGAGCTTGCAGAGCACAGCACACCCTGATGGGAGCTGCTCTTTAGCTGTGCTTCTGGAGGCTTCAGCTATTTCCCATTGTCTCCAAGATGACTTCTGCTCCCCTATTTTCAAGCCAGTTCAGAGTCAGTGATGGGCAGTAGAGTAGTATAGTTAAGCTACAACTGTCTGGCTTCATTCTGTGCCCACTTCAGATATTTCCTTGGGGGCTTTTTCTGGTTGTTCCTCAGCCTGCTGGGTTTTTTTTAGCTCAGTTAATGAGCACCACTTCATGATCCTATAGCCATTTTCTACTAAATTCATTGATTGTTGCTGGTTTTCCCTCAGTGGTAGGAAGACTGACAATGGTATTCAGGAAGGTTTTCCTGTTTGTACCTTCCCTTGTTTCCTGGTGTTGCTTTTCGCTGTGAGTATTTTCAGGGTAGCAGATATTTCCAGCTATAGGTCAAATTTAAGCTGCAGATTTTACACCTGAGAAGCAAGGAGCTGGTACTGGGACTGCTGGGATCTCTTGCTAGCTGTACAGCTCTTTATGACCCCCAGCAAATCACATTGTTCCTCTCTGCCTCCCTTGCTCAGTTATAATAGGAAGATAATTATATAACCCTGCTGCACCAGGCTACCCGGAGGCTTGCTTAGTTCCTATGAACAAGCACTTAGCTCCTTGCTTAAATGGTGCTTGAGAATGACAATATATTATTAATGTGTAATTAAAAGACATAGAGATACAATAACTGCTGGTTGTTTTCCTGTGATACTATCTTAATGCCAAGAAGAAAAAATAGAGATGTCTGAAGGTTGTTATCAAACCTCCTCTTTAACTCTATTGTGCCCTTCCATTGTTTTGTGTCTGCCTGTATCACTTGCCCAGAGCTGCTTCCTTAGGCAGTCTCTGAAAGCCTCTACATCCCACTTGTGCTAGGAAAGGCTCTGAGTTTGCTGTGACATTGAGGTGCTGGTGCTGCTGGCCTCCAGCAAATTACCATCCTGCTGAAGTGACTGTCTCAAATGACACCCTAAGGAGGTAGCCCTGCCGTAAGGGCAGCTGGAAATTCCCCACTTAACTTTTCATAAAAAATAATTTTTTGATTTGGCAGAAATTCTTAGAGGGAGAGGTGCAGTCCATTCCAGAAAATGTTCTGCTTTTCAGCAAACAGATAAAGCTGAAGATAATATTCCTTATTTTCACTGTCACTTTTCATGAAAGAGCAGGTGAAATCCTGAGGAGCAAAGCCAGGAAGTAAATTATTGCCTTGATCTATGCCCTGGCTGCTTGGAGTTGTCATGGTGCCACACTGGTTTCTGCTGCTGCAAAATTTGGTTTGTAGACAGACCGAATTTTGTCTGCACACAGCTGGGCTGATTTTCTACTAATTTTGTTATTATATGCTAGACATGAAGTTTTTGCTCTGTAGCAACTACTCCATCTGCTTTGATTCAGAATCTGCAAAGGCTCCATGAACACATCAGTGGCTTTTGTTGAGTGCTTCCACAGCTCTGTTTGTTCCTTTAATCCTCCTTGGAAAGGCTGTTTTGTTGCTTCCCACAGCAACAATTCATGAGCCCTGTTTCCTTGCCTACCCAGTTGCAATATGCCACACTTTGTGTTTCTTCTCCCTCTAGTCCAGTCCAGTTCTGTCCTCTGTCCTGAACTTCCTGCTGCGTGTGCTGGCAAGACAGGATCATAGAATGATTTGGATTGGAATGGACCTTAAAAAATTACTTCCCTCCCTCTGCCAAGTGCAGGTATACCTTCCAGTAGACCAGGTTGCTCCAAGACCCATCCAGCCCAGCCTTGAACACTTCCAGGATGATTGTTGTCCTCCAGCTGATCACCTTTATTCCATTTAATGCTGGTGTATTTTGGTAAGCAGAAGGTACATGAGGTCCCAGGGCAGCAATTACCTTAGTGCTGGAATAGCAGGGATCTCTCTGGGAAGGCTGGACTATGCTGTGTGTACTTACAGTGGCCACATTGTATTTCAGAGACACCAGGAAGCCCACGGTCTCACTCTCTGCAGTTGGTAAGTCTGATGTGTGTGATGTAGGCATTAAACAACGTTATTGTTGCATGCCCCTGCTGTTATTCTTCCCTCCCTTCATGCTCCAAGGCCAGGTGTGGCAAAGTGCAGGAGTGCCACCATGTGTGATTGTCCTGTGTAGGAGCAGCCTGAGAGGCTCCAGTTCACTTCTTTAAGAGAAGCAGAATTCAGAAGAGATGTGGAGCCCCTTGAGGTTCCCAGGCATGGAGAGCAGTTATGGTACTTGGATTTGCTGCCCCAGCATTGGTGAATGGCCACATGGAGCTTCCTGCCTGCTTAACCACCTTGCTGCACTACTTGTCCTGGGTTGCCTGTCTGTAATTTCCTCACATCCTTTCATGTTTGATTGAATCAGATGAGGAACTAAACCATACCCCAAGCAGCTCTCTGTGCCCGCCTGTCCGTCATTCACTGAGGGTTGGATACAGCAGTTGGCTGCATCCACTTCCCTGCAGCACCTGCAACATGGAGGGAGCACACAAGGTGCTGTCTTTGGGCTGTGCTTTCTCTGGAAAGGCTCTTGTCCTGGCTGCTGGCAAGGTGTGTGTCCAGCCCCTGCAATACCACCAGCTGGCACCTGCTGTGTGTCTGTCCTCGCTGGCTGGAGCTGGGACTGGGCACAGATGATGGGCAAAGCGTCCTTTCCCTGAGTTACTGTCCCCAGTACTGGAGCAATCTTTACAATGTGTGACTCTCATGCTCTGCTGCTTGCATCTCCTTAGGCTATGCATCTGCAGCAGCTCCCATTCCCCTCCCAGCCAGCAAACCTTTCTGTCACAGAAATGCAAAAAGCCTTACTGAGTCAGAGAGAAGCAGTGGTCGTTTCTGGTGTCTGGGCTGAGGTTTCACGGCTGAGCCAGCCCAGCAGCCTGCTCCCCAGAAAGCTTCCTTACTTCCTTCCTTCCTCCTGTGCCTGCTGCTGTTTAATGCTGGTCCAGACATTTGTGTACCCTTCAGTGAGTGGATCAAATCAATCAACTGGCAGTCTATTTGCAGCTTTTTATCCCCCAGAATAGCTTTTTGCCAGGTTGTCAGGATGAATCTGCTCACCATGCAGCAGGAGGTGGGTAGTGGAGGTGGGGAATAGCAGCAGGCTGAGATCTGTTTAGCTTTCTCATGGATCTCACCTTTCTGATAGCTCAAAAGGTTTGAAAATATGGCAGAATAAGGATGAACAGATGCATTATGCTTACAATACCTGAACAATCCACATTAATTGAAGCTGTGCTTTGTTTCTATTAGAAATAACCACCCATCATCTGATTTGACTGAGTTCCTCATGATACCACATATAAGTCATATCTAGACCATCATCCAGTTTCTTTATACTGTCATTGGTTCTTTGACTTCTGTGGTATATATTGACAGATGGACCTTGTAGTCCACCCAGTGAGTCCACCCAAGGTCACCTGCACTGCAGCCTTCTCCTACACCTGTATTTTAATCATAGATCAATAGCAGTAGTTGCCTGTGTAGCAGCTGATAGTATGGGGGGTGGTGAGGAGATGAAACAGACCCTAAGCACCTAGAAATAACTTGAATAAAAAGAGAGGGGATTTGGGAAGGAGGTGATGAACCTACATTTCTGGTCTGGAGGAAGTTCTTCCATGTGAGCTAATGGACATGAATATTCTAATCAGGTACAGTTCCTGGCTAGAAGATGTGATAAAGATCTCTAGGCATGCAACTGGAACACTTTGCTGTCCTGAGGATACAAATGATACACTGAGGAACCAGGAGTTAATAATTTTCATGCCATCCTTCATGCTAGTCTTCTGGGATATCCTTCCTCTGAACTGCCTTTCCTGGGCTAAGAGCAGCTTTAGGCCCAGGCAATGTGCTCTTTTCTATTTAATTGCATGTTTTGGCTTGCTCTGTTTGTGCTGCAGCTGGAGCTTCCCAGGTGAAATGGAACAAGAAAAATGCCAACTGTTTAGCAACAAGCCACGATGGAGATGTCCGAATATGGGACAAAAGGGTAAGCTGAGGAATTTTTGAACAGTCTGTACATTTTCTCACCTACCCAATACAGATATTCCTCTGGTGATAGATAAATACTGGGGAAATGTACTGCTTTATCCCAGAGCTCTCTTGTGGATCAGTTTAAACAAGAGAGAATTGGAAGTCCAAGAGCCTGAAGAGAGTATGTAGGTAACCTTCTTCCTCAGAGACTGTACCCATTTACCATTTTCCTTTTGATCTCACAGTACTTAACTGTTGAACTGAGTATAATGTATGGTTAGAGCTGCACTTGGTGACTGGAATTTGCCATACCTTCACAGGATTTTTTCTTCAGCTACTTATGCTGAGCTATTTGCCGTTCCCCAGCAGGGATGGTTGTTCTAACTGTCTTGCCCTGGTTAAAGTCTCTTTTTATGCCAAAGAACTAGACCAGTTTTCAGGTGTCCTATGCTGAGAAGGACAGTGTCTCTCCTTGCAGAAACCCAGCACTGCAGTGGAGTATTTGGCAGCTCATCTCTCCAAAATCCACGGTCTGGACTGGCATCCTGACAATGAGTATACACTGGCCACTTCCAGCCAGGACAACTCTGTCAGGGTAAGTGTTGTTTTTGAATTCCTGCTGGGGAGTAGGAAGGATAGTGGAGCAGATCCCCTTCTGCTGCTGCTGAAGTTTGGGGAAGTGCTTTGCCATTGGCAAGATCTGGATCTTTATTGTTTGGTTTCTGGCCACCTGGTGCGTTGAGCCAGGACTGCACTTTGAGAACAGGCAGAGAGGTCATTGAAGAATGGGTGAACATACATTTGCCACATATCTGTGGAGATTAGGGCAGTGTTGAAGCTGAAAACAACTGTCCCTGCCTCTTGCTTGCCAGAAAGGAACAGACCACACATGCCAGAAGAGCCTTTTTCCAGATATGCATGTTGCCAGCCTCAAGCTGATTATAGTAACTTGAGGGGAGACATACTTCAGCCCCTGGAGTTTCCAAACTCATGTTGAACAGGATTATCAATAAGAGACTGCCTGGAAGCACTGCTGTGCAGGGCCTCTTACTTGGGGGGAAATAGTGTGCTTTGTTTGTCAGCCAAATGGAGTTCATTCACGTTGAGCTAAGCTCTGAGGCAAATGCAATTGATGTGTAGTCTAGCAAAGCAAAAGGTTAGATTCTTCATTAGAAAATTAGCAGTAACAGCAGGGTGGGCTTGCCTCCAGCCTGGACTGACACATTGGCTGGCAGCCTGCAGGGTACCTTGTAGCTCTGAAAGCCCAAGCAGGCTGCCTGTCTCCCTGCTCTAATTGCTCAAGCTATGATCACTGTGAATATGACCCCAAGTCACTCATTTTCTAAGGGATGCTGCCAGATGCTGATAGCTTGGTATTTGTCCTTTGGGGCCGTCTCTGCTGTTAATGAATGGGATTACTAATGATGCTGTGGGCACCCTGGCATGCTGTTTGGTCTGTTCTATCTGCAAGCCACATGGAAAACTACAGCCTGAAAGTATAGCCAGCTGACTCCTGCCTTTGCTTGCCTTTCACTTGGTTTGTTGTTTTGTTTTGTTTTGTTTTTTTTTCAAGTTCTGGGATTACCGTCAGCCTCGGAAATACCTCAATATCCTTCCCTGCCAGGTTCCCGTCTGGAAGGCGAGATACACGGTCAGTGAGAAACTCCCACCAGTTCCACTTGTGCTCTGAGGAGAATGCAGAAAGAGACATTAAATAAACAACTGCCATAGGGTTTCTCACCAGTTCTGCTTGTGGACATTATCAAGTGGATTTTAAAACTCCTTGGTGCCTATAAGGCATAGAAAAGCAGCATCCAGAGTGGGGGCATTCAGGAGAAGGACTGGGTGAACACCCACCCAAGTGAAGCTAAGGCTCTTAATATCAGTCATAATCCCCAGAGATCTGAGTGTGGCCTGAAGCCGGTGCTGTGCCTTGAATCTTGATCCCCTTTCCCTGTCCAAGCAGCGAGGGGTGTAGGACTGGTTTCCCATGTTCCTCTGAGCATTGTGACCCTGAGGAGCTGCTGGGGCTCAGTGCCCAGGTAGCAGTTCTTGCAGCTCCAGGCAGATTGCAGTAAGGATTCCCAGTGAAAAGTCAGTGGTGAAATCCCTCCAGCCTCACAGATGAAAAGTGAGGAAGCAGAAGAAAGAAGTTACTCATCTTAAGTGAGCTGTGTTGAATATCTCAGTGTACTACAGCTTACCCCTTGAAACACAGTGGTTTTGCACAGCAATTGCCTTGTACCTTCCCAGGTTTTGGCCTGGTTCTGTTTTGTGCTGAGCTCATTTAAAACCTCTGCATTTGTGTTGGTGGGAATAGGGAAAAATAAGAGTATGATAATAGCAGCATGGGCTAACTGGAAGGGTGTTTCTCCCTAAGCCTTTCAGCAATGGACTGGTGACAGTGATGGTTCCCCAGCTCCGTCGGGAGAACAGTCTCCTCCTCTGGAATGTCTTTGACCTGAACACGCCTGTCCACACTTTCGTAGGACATGATGATGTGGTGCTGGAGTTCCAGTGGAGGAAGCAGAAAGAAGGTGAGTTCAGGGTTGAATGTGCTCTCTTCTCTACACTGTGGCTGTCAGCTAACCAGGGGTGTGGCTCCTGATTGCAATGCTGTTGCTTTTTGACTCTTGCCTTTCCTTGAAGTAGCTCTTGCCCACCTTCCTGCCCTTCACTGCCTCCCTCAAACTACAGCTGTTCTGTACTGGTTTTATGACAGTGCTTACAGAAGCACTGCCTTGTTTCCTTGCTACCAAAGCAAATCTACCAAATGCTGAGTGGGTCAGTGGTGACTTTCATTGCTTCTACTCTCCTGGGAGTCTCTTTTTAAATGAATATTTCTGAATAAATTGTGCAAATTATTAGATAGGTGCATGAGTGCAGGCACCCTTTCCCTCCTCAGGCTAACCAGTTAACCCCTCATATCATGGCCTGGGTCAGCAGGCTCCAGCATATCCCAGACCACAGACCCAGCAAGCACACCTTAGTTGTCTGCTGCAAGGCAAGGGAAGAATTACGTGGCGTAGAGAGTCTGCTGTTAGAGTTCAGTCCTGAGTAAATTTTCTAGTGTAAGCAGCTAAGAATAGGAGATTCCATACCAGAGGTTGCATAACCACACAGAGCATAGCTTTGTTTCCAGCACCTCAGCTGCCACTGACAGAATGTGCATGTCTGGCTTTGGTGTCACTTGTGCTACAGCTTTGCAGTGCTGTGTGAAAGTGCTGGTCCAGCCCTTTCTCACCAGCTGCTGGGGCCATTCAGTTAAGTCACCTCCTTCTCCATAACTTGATTTTGCTATTTCAGAAAGAGGAAAGCAATGGAGAGCTGTGTTAGGATCTGGAGGCACAGGCTAAGATAGTTTGTGGATGAACATTGAAGCAAGCTTTTGCTACAGTTGGTTGTCTTAGCTGCTTTAATAGATACATACCCAGAGTTGGACTTCTTGCTTGTCTCAAGCAACATAAATCAATCACACAAACATTCCAAGTCTGCTTCAGTGTGGAAACAACCAAGATAGCACAAATTTCCTTCCAGAGAGTCGTTGTGCTGTATTTAGACAGCCCCTGTGCCTCAGCAGAGGGGTGTAGGAAGCAGCTGTGCAGCAGCAAATTCTTAAGCATAGCAGCTGTTTGACAAGGGAAACTTAAAACTGTATCACAAGACCTAAACATGGACATAAATAGGTCTGTGTACCTCTGCCTGTTGATAGATAGTATGTGGTTAGATCTGTTTCCTTACAACCTGAACTTGGCATCATCCAACTCTTTCAGAAGCAAGAGGAGGAAGGGCAGAACCACCTTCCCATTGCTTAGAAATGTTTTAAAACATCTACCTCTTGAAACAGATTTGATGAACTAAAAGATATTTTCACTTTACAGTTATAGTTGAGAAACATTTTTACTGTACTATTTCTTCTATTTAAATAAACATCGTTCTGGGTTCTGGTTGTGTTGCATTCATTATATTTGGTGCTTTTGGCTTGCAAATCACATCCTGTTTAGAGGTGTGGTGACTGTGGTGTGAGGAGGCACAAAGGCTGATGTACCTGGGTGAATTTGAGCCGAAAAGGACTTGCTGTGCCTTTCACTTTAGTGCCTTATCCATTGGATGTGCCTGCTGGCTTGTTTGAATCTGTTTACACTGACCCAAGGCTGAGATAGTCTCTGTTTTCTGGTGGGGTCTCTGATTGTTTCTGTCCTCTTTAGGCTCTAAAGATTACCAGCTGGTTACGTGGTCCCGCGATCAGACCCTGCGCATGTGGCGGATTGACTCTCAGTTACAGAGGGTATGTGGAGCTCTGCTTCTTGAACCGTAGGCACTTCTCTTACAAGGCTGGATTCACCTCCCCTTCCTTGCACTCCCAGTCACTCCTCTGGTATCGTAGAGCTGCAGGCACAGAAGCCAGCTGCTGCTGCTTCACTTTCCTCTTCAGCTCCAGCCCAAAAACATCCCCAAGGAGACCTGTGATGGGTCTTCTCTTTTGAGCCTGTGTCTCAAAAGTTTTGGTGGCTGTGCAAAGCTGTTTTGCTTTCTGACATGAAGTGCAGAAGTTTGTTTGGAAAAGATGGAGGGCAGTTACTGCCTGCCTTGCCTCTAAAATGCCACAAGACTGTATTTCTTGGTGGTTTGGGTGCCAGGTAAATGTAGGGGTTGTGCCCTCCTCTACCTCCCCTTGTGTCCATTGCCTCTCAGCCTGGGGTGGATGGTGTGAGTGGATCTGCAGCAGTTACAGATTCTGATGCAATTACTAGAACAGCTGTGCTGGCTCATACCATAGGTTCATATGGCCACAGTAGGCCACATGGCTCTGTCACATCTTCAGCTGATGTCTTGGGAGGGGATAAGAAGGAGGCAGGCATGGAGTGATGTTTCTCTCAAATGCCCTGTCAGCCTCCTGCTGTTTGCAACTTAGAGGCTCATTGAGTCTGGCATCTTTATATTTGATAGAGCTTGATCAATGTCACTTCCATAGACTTGTTCTTTTTTTCTTGGACCTGTGTAAATTTTTGTCACCTTAAACATAAAACAACAAGAACTTTCATGGCTTTTCTGCATGTTATGTGGAAAACCATCTCATTTGTTTATTTTGCCACCTAATTTCATTCAATTGAAGATGAAATGAGCAATATTCTCTGTGTTACTGATGATTCTGTAGGCCTCCATCATATCCTTCTCAGCTGCCTCCTTTTTCAAGTCAAAAGTTCTTGATTTAATTTATCCTTTGTACTAGAACTTTGATTGTCCTTTTGCCTTTCACCACCCTTTTTCAGTTCTAGTATATACCTTTGGGGATGGGGATCTGAGCTTTGTTCTTTCCAAAGAATTCTCAGTACTCAGTTTGGTTTGTAAATTGTTTGGCATAATTCCATGAAATCATCAGCTTAGTCTTGCTTCTACATCTTGTTCCATCAGCTTGAACCTTCAGCTTGAAATTTTTCCCGATGTATCTTGCTTTATATTTATCTGAGCCAAAGTTTGTCTTTCATTTTGATACAGTTGCTCTTGTAAGATCCTTCTGTGATTGTTTGCCATCAGCCACACTTGTTACTGCCCTGAAAAACTTGGTGGCATCAGCAAACCTGGTCATGTCGCTATTCACCTCCTATTCCAGGTTTTTAATGAATATGTTGAGAAGCATGTGTCCCAGCACAGATCCTGCAGGAGTCCTGCAGGTCTGTAACAAACTTTCTCTGTGAAAAATGACCCTTTTCTCCTACCTGATATATTTGTGAACATTTGATTTTTTTCCTGTCTTTAAATCAATTGTTCATTCATGTCAGAGCCTTTATTTTTCCTCTACTGGCTCCCACTCTTCTGTCCTTGTCTTTGTCTGGATCAAACTAGGCACATGATGGCATGTTGCTGGTGACCAATGCTGTAATTTGCTACATCACACTGTTATCCTTTCTCTTCCCTTCATCTTCCCAGTTTTCTTGTGCTGAACTTCAAATCCAGAGTTTTATAGTCCCATTTTGAAAGAGGACCTAGAACAACAGGACCCCATGTATGTACCTGGGTCTCTAGATCCTTCTCTAGAGTGTAAATATCAAATGCATAAAGTGTGCTACTATTAAATTTGATCTAAAAAATTGAACATGTTTTAACAAATTAATTCAAGGAATTGAAGTAATATCACTTTTAGTTTTGACTAAAGGTAAACCTCTATTTCTTAGACTGGCCCTGTCAATTAAGTAGCTTTTTAAATGGGCAGGAGATTTGGCCAGGCTGTTGAGGTGACAGAGTTGAGGGTGCTGGAAAGTGGAAGATGACCTGTCTTTGTCACAGGAACAATGCAGTCTTAGTCATGACTGCTGCGTGGATAGACCCACCTTGCAAATCCATCTGTCTGGAGAAGGGAGTTGTTTAGTGGGGCTCTTCCCACAACTTGGATTCTGTTGTGCAGCATGTGGGTGTGTTTGTTCTTTTCAGCTCTGTGCTAATGATATCCTGGATGGAGTTGAGGACCTCATTGATGGGATTTCTCATCTGCCAGAGCCAGACAAGACCCTTCACTCCCAGGACACGGAGCCCCAGCACAACTCTGGACATGGGGATGAGGAAGGTGAGAGAAGTGATGGCTTCTAGAACCTCAAACACCAGCATCTTTGGGGTGGGAAGAAGATACATCTTAGCATAAGAAAACTTAGGCAAAGCACAACTTGCTGCTGTTTCAAAGGTTAATGGATTCCTCATCAGGGAGGAGGAAAAACACTAGGGGTTCCTCAGGATGGTCCTCCCAAGTTTTTTCTCTTTTAACACAATGATTCTAGCTGTAAAATTACACTCTTCCTTGTCATGATTTTAATTTAATTGCATGCTCTTTAGGTTGCAGTTATGGCTTGTTGCCAAAGGTAAGGCTGCCTGATCTCTCTTTTTTCCACAAGTGAGAGTTAACTCTTCCCCTGTCCCTGATGATGCACATCCAAACATCCCATGTGGTTACTGTGTGGGTCTGGTTTCCATGTGGTTTCTTCTTTGGTTCAGACTGTTATGGTTTTCCTCATGGCCAAAGGGAATGAATGGGGCTTTTCTGTAGCAGGGCAGATTTTGCTGCAAATAACACGACTGCAGGATTAACACACAAACAAATCCCTAGGTAGGAATTTCAGTTCTTTCTAGCCAAAAAGCTATTGTGGACTGTTGATGTTTCACCCTGGGGGTGGCTGCATTTCAGCAGCACACAAAGCCTCCATGTTACATTAGTAAAGCACTTTGGGGGATCTTTTGAAGAGATCAGCACTCTGCAGGTGAACGAGAGAGCCCCAGCTGTGCCTTTGCTGCACAGCTCTTGCTGCTGCTTATGGAGGAGCTTTAGGAATCTGTACAAACGTGGGGCTTTGGAGGATTAAAAACTAATTGGAAGGGAATGGGAGGAGAAGACAAAGGGAGGGTACTGCCCATACTGGGAACCTCAGAGATGGCTTTTCAGTAAGCTATGTGGTGTCTTGACCTAGAAATAATTATCTTCCCTGAGAGCCACTGATTTTCCTTTAATCTCCTTTTCAGCTCCCTTTTCTGGAATATATCTAAGCGCTGTAATAGAATTGCAAACAAGAATGATTGGCTAAGCATCCTACCTATCCAAATCCAGCAGCCCATTGGGTAGTGGTAATACCAGATATTTGTCCCTGCACCAAAGTCAGTAACTCTGAGGTGAATGCCTGTAAAAGGTCAACTTCTTACATTTCTTTTCATTTGTTTGTTTTTGCTGGGAATAGTCTGTGCAATGTGATATTGCAAGTGTGAGAATGACAGCTGAAAAATCAGGACTTCCCTTCTGTCCTTGCAACCATCATAATAAAATATATTTGGCTTTCTTAAGAAGTGGTGCTACAGCAAAATGCCCTTATGGAGCTACACAGCAAGAAGCAAGGCACAACCACAGGCAGAGACCAATTCTTCTGAAACTCAGTGTAGTTTGTTACCTTAACTGTAATTCCTTGTATCCTGCAGCGCTTGCCTGGCTGTTTAAATGTGTTCTGGCCTTCAGGGGTTATTGTCCTCCTAAAAAGTGCTGGAACTGGAGAGTTAGGCACAGTATTTTGATGAGTCTTTAAAGGCTGTTAAAGCACTAGAGTGCTTTGCAACATTAAATGCAAATGGCTGCTGCAAATGAATTAAGCTTCTATTAGGACCAGAAATACTCCCTGCTCTCTCCCAAAGCATTGTTATGCTTTGGAAGTTTTCCCTGAAAGTCAGGAATGGTGGGGTTTTAGTCCCAAAGACCAGAGCTCCTCCTGGAGACTGCTAGGGCTGCAGTTCTTTCCTGCTGAACTGAGACGCTCCAGTTCAGCCAGTCGTTACTCTGGCAGCAGTGTGTAGGGAGGAAAAAGGGTCTCACATGAGAAGAGAAGGACCACTTAGGACTGTAGAAAGTACAGGCAGGTTCTGTAACTTTCCTGGGAACTCTGTGTACAGACAGCTTTGGTTTTTTGAAAAGAAGGGTCAGAAACTTGCCTCCAAACAACAGCTGAAACTGTCCAGCTCACAGGTCTTTTCCAGGTAAAGCTCATACCTCCATTTGTCAGAAGAACAGAGTACCTGCTGTCTTGGCTGCCTCCTGACATCATGTGAGATACTCTGCCTGTTATAGCTTGTCTCAACTTGTTTTCCATCTTTCCTGTCAGCCTTAAAAGAAGATTTCCTGAACGATCCCCTAGTGGGAAAGAAAACAGACCAACTGGGGCTGCCTCAAACACTGCAGCAGGAGTTTTCACTGATCAATGTGCAGATCCGAAATGTCAATGTGGAGGTACAGAGTTTCCTTTTGCTGGCTTGTTAGGAGGGGATGTGGGCAGGCTGGCTTGTTGGAGCCTTTAGAGGGGAACCTTCTTTGCTGCAGTGACTGCTGTCTGTAAACAAGTTTTATTCTGGGCTGTCGAGATCCCCTTGGCCAGGGGTAGTAAGAAAGAGGATAATCCCAGACAGTGGTGTGAGAGAAATGTTTCAGCACAGTAAGTGCACTGGCTGATCTTGAGAAGGCTGGATGGTGTTTTCTTCTCTGCCTGGACTGCAGACTGGAAGGTGACTTGTTTAGTGCAGTTCATCTCATTTCAACAGGTTCTGAATCCCATCTGCTGAGCTCTGTCCCTCAGATTTGCCCCCTTCCTTACACTCCAGACTCTCCCCTGTGCATGGAAGCTGACTGGAGGCACAGCCCTGGACTGGGCTGGGAGGCTCGAGGCAGCTGCCTGTCTCCTTTCCCCATCCCTGTGGTTTCACAGCTCATGGTGTGATCCAGATGTAGTTTTCTACTGCCTGTTCCTGCTGCACTGGGCCAGGACCTCTCCATGGCCAAGTGAAGTGGGCTGGGGTGCCGTGGCTGGTGGGAGCAGACCCCCTTTCTTGTGCTACCTGGGCTGGCTACAGTGTCTGGATGCTGGAATGTCAGTCTGCTGGTGTGAGCTGAGCCTGTCCCCATCTGCCTGGGGCTTTTTGCTGTCACTGTGTTCCCTGCCCTTGAGAACGGCATGACATCGTCTTATGTGCAGAGGAATCAGCCCCTCAGCGTGAATTTATGCCACTGTAAGTGTAAAAGTCCTGGGAGATCTAACTAGAGACCAATTGCTTTTCCTCACAGATGGATGCAGTGAGTCGCAGCTGTACGGTGTCAGTGCACTGCGGCAACCACAGAGTCAGGATGCTGGTGATGTTCCCTGTCCAGTATCCCAATAATGCTGCACCATCCTTCCAGTTCATCAACCCAACCTCCATCACAGCTTCCATGAAGGCAAAGCTGCTGAAGGTGTGTAAGGAGTAGAGAGTGTCTTTATAAATGTACAAATGATGGATACTTGACGTCTGGATTTTCGAGATATACCTAAACATCAGACTTTGCTGAAGACATACCACAGGTCATGTTGAACTGGTAAATTGTGAAGCCCATAGGATGAGGTTTTTGTTGGTGCAGCAGCCCAGTGTTTGCCTTTTTCCACTGCTTCTTCATTGCTGCTATGTTCCAATGTCATGTGTATTGCCTGAGGATCGCTAACATCCTTCTCCTCATGCAGTTGCCCTAAACCCAATAATAGACAAAATGAGCAGCTAAGCATCCACCTGCAGAGTGATACTATTTTTGAGCTAGGATGTTGCTTACTGCTCTACTACACAAGCTGCTTTAAAAATGAGGGTGTTTTTTTACACAGGCCCTGCTAATTCAGACCAGGTGTTTGATATCTGGTGTAGCAAATACTATTGCTAATGAAATCCTTTCCCCAGCAACACATTGATGGATCACTTTGGGTTTCTTCCTAAAAAAAACTGATCCAGTTTGCCACAAACTAGTATGAAACATATGGGCTGCAGTAATATTGAAGCCTAAGTCCTGTCTCAGTGTGCTGCTAGGTGAACCTCAGTGCTCTGATCAAAGCACACAGCCATTCCTCAGAGCAGACAGCACACCAGTGGCTCCAGTGGACATTAGGGGATGTCTGTGACCTGTTCCTGGCATCTAAGCTGCTCTGCAGACAAAAAGGATGTGGGCAAAGTGTGGAGGTAACTGTGAATAAAGTTGTGTCTTATTTGTATTCCAGATACTGAAAGACACTTCCTTGCAGAAAGTGAAGCGGAACCAGAGCTGCCTGGAGCCTTGCCTGCGTCAGCTGGTCTCCTGGCTGGAGTCTGTCGTGGTAGGGAGAGCTGCGTGGGCTCTGTGCCCTAGTTTGTTGTCTTTTCCCATGTCCCACACTTCTGACTCTGCAGTGAGAGTCTGGCCTCGTTAGATGTGCAAGTAGACCCCTGTGACTGGCCATTACATTTGTGTGAGCACTCTGGTTAATGTTGAAGAGAGCTGGGTGGATGATTAGATGTGTTTTGTTTTCCACAAATGAGGCCCTGAAGGTTTGCTTTGGGGAACTCTGATATCCAGGTTACCAGGAGTGATTGGAGATTGGAGAATCTTAGTGGTGCATGGGAGCTTCCCAACTCAGAATATATTTCACTGACTGCCAGGGCAAGGTTATCATCTGTGAGAGAAGGTAAGCGGCCTCAGGTTGTTGATGGATTCATTCTTGTCTGAGAGGCAGTGACAGATGTCTTCACCTCCTCAGTTCAAAGTCAAAGGTCCTTCTAGTCCTATTCTAGGGTTTTTGTTTTCTTCCCTGAAAAAAAAAACCCAAACTGTGAAAATCTGTTTTTTTCTGCAGCCTTCTGCTGAGGTTTTGTAGGGATGATATTGCAGATAAATCCAAGTCACACTCTGCTCTTAGCTGTGAGATCTGTGATACCTACTCAGCATCCCAGTGTCAGGTATTAGGTCTTTGTGTGGGTGAAGTGTACTGGAGTGGGTGTTTTTAGCATTCAGGAAAAGATTGGAGAGTCTCCTCAGGTTTCTGTTCTGAGAGGTTTTGTTTATTCATCACAAATAAAGGACTGGGGTGGCTGGGGTGGGTTTTTTTTTTTTTACATGTGAAGGCTTATTCTGCTTGGTTGCAGCAGTAATATTGTAAGAGTGGGAACTTTCTCTGCTGTATGGAAATCTGATGACTCGAGGCACCACTGCTTTCAAAGAATTCCTTTAGACTGAAGTAGTAGTATTATTTATCCAAATAAATGCAGATTTCTGCCAAAATTCCTGTGGATAGTCCTGAGGACCCCAGTTATTCACACCACCTGCCTTCCTCACTTGAAGACTCCCAACCTGTGTTTGACACGTCTCGGTTGTGTGGCATTCCCACTCAAGGAGATTTTGTGCCTCATTGAGGTATCATGTTCAGCTCAACTAGCTGTCTTGAGAGTCATATCCAAAGTCTGAAGGTCAGATTTTCTGTATAGTTTCCTCCTGTTCCTCCCCAAGTTAAGCTCTGCGTTTCAGCATGGTTATGGTGGGAGAGAAGTCTCTGGACAAGCAGCCAGAGAAGCTTTTTCCTCAAAGGCAAATGTGCCTGCAAGTGCTTCCACAGCTGAAGCAGCAGCTGTGCTCTGAGCTTGGTCTGCTCTGGCTCAAAGGATGAGCAGCTCCTGTGAGGCTGCTTGGCACTGCCATGTCTGATCTCTGGCTGGATTTCTTTCCTGTGGCAGCAGGAGTGTGACCTTGGGTACCTTCTGTTTCAGAACCAAGAGGACAGCACATCCAGCAATCCCTACGCTCTGTCCAACTCCGTGACGCCCCCCTTGCCCACGTTCGCCCGGGTCTCCAATGCCTATGGCTCCTACCAGGACTCGAACATCCCATTTCCACGGACCTCTGGAGCCAGGTTCTGTGGTGCAGGTCAGCCCTGTCACTGATCCATTAAAACAGGTACCCAAGGAATGGTCCTTTTAGATGTCTTGGGGAGCATTTGCCTCTGAAGAAGATGAGGTTTGGTCATTGCCATGCAAGGAGTAAGGAATGGTGTTAAAGTAGTGATACTGTGGTAAATTTAGAGGTGAAACTAGTTAGCAACTGTTTGCAGTTGAGGTTGCATGTGGGGCTTTAGGATTTGGAAAAGCAGAGATAACCTTTGGCTTATGGCATGCCAGAAGCATTGACAGATCTTTTTATAGAACACTGGGAATAGCTGTTTTCCTTGCCTACTTTTCTGCTACCAGCATCACATTACTGGGTGTATTCTGGCACTCTGTCTTCACAAAACTCCTGTGATTTGGGGTTGAATCTACCCCTTGCTGAAACCACATTCATATTACTAACCACTCTTTTCTCATTCTACTCTCTTTTACTTGTCCAAAATAGCTTTCCCAAGGTCATTAAGAAACTTCCCCTAGATGAGAGATGAGGTACAAATCACATCCAGGTTTCCAGGAGAGCACATAGAGTGTAAAATTCATTAAAAACCAGGTTAAAATCTGAGTAAGAGCTGTTAAGTTTCACTGAGCTGTTTCAGATGTACACATGCCTTCTCTGAACCTGACTGTATCCCAATGTGAGCACATTTTGAAAGCTGCTTTCCATACAGGCCTCCCTGAATTCCCAAGTAAAAGTAAAACAGAATAACATTGCATTGAATAGGCCCAGTAAAGCCTGCTAAATCCTGAAATGCTTACAAGAGTAGGTGGCTGAAGACACTTGAGAGGCTAACAAATGGAATAAGGCTTGTGAGAGAATGTTTTGGAGTTGGCTTCAGATGTCTGGGGCTCTCCTGTTGAAGAAGAGAGTTGTACAAGCTGCAGTGGTTTCTCTGCATTGCCAAACATCACCTCACTTACCTCTGGAGTAACAGTGCTTGGCAAGTTCTGGTGGAGAGTTAAACATGAGCATACATTTGCTCATTTTCTTTTCCTGTCTTTTCTCTAACAGCTATAAGCCACTTGAAATTGTGCTTTTGAGAGAAACATCTCAAAACCTCCATGCTTTGTAGTGGGTGTGCAGGGAGTTGATTTGGGTTGAGAGAATGTCTGCTTTTAGTTTATAATTAGTAAGGGTAGTGAATAAGAGCCAAGCCCCTTGCCTCTGATTCACAGGGAAATCTGGTCATTTAAGTTGAACCACCCCTGAGTAATCTCCTCCTTGTTGCATGATCTTTATGCCATGTCCTGTCCCTTCAGGGTACCTGGTGTATTTCACGAGACCCATGACCATGCACCGCGCCGTGTCCCCGATGGAGCCCACACCCAGGTGAGTGCCCTGTGTGGAGTTTGAGATCTGCTGCTGTCATGGGCAGGAAGGCAGGAAAATACCAGGTCCTGCATTGGAGCCTGTTCCCTCCAGTGTTAGCTGTGGCCTCCATGCAGAGCGCCTGGGCCCTTACACCACTGCACCTCAGCAGAGACTTCTTCCCAGACAGTGGCACCATTGCTGGCAGCTTGGGTTGGTGGAGATGTCAGTGTGAGCTGCAGGATGTTTTGGTGGGAAAAGGCCCTGGAAGTGTATTCCCTTTCTTCCAGGTCTCTGTCAGCTTTATCAGCCTACCACAGTGGCCTCATTACTCCAATGAAGATCCGCACGGAGACTCCGGGCAACCTGCGCTTGTACAGTGGGAGCCCAACACGCAGTGAGAAGGAGCAGGTCTCCATCAGCTCCTTCTACTACAAAGAAAGGGTAAGTACCACACCAAAACACTGCTCCCAACACTTCAGCCTTCATGATCTGTTTTCCTTTCATTTAGCATTGCTAGTAACAGAAGCTTTATATTCCTCTCAAAAAGACATCTTTTTACAGGCAGCTCTGTCAAATGGATTTATCTCCTATTAGTAACTTCTTTACCAATCCTCTCTAGAATTTGGCCTGCTTATTTTGTTGTTTGTCTGTGCTGACCATCACAGTTCCCTTCAGTGAATTATGCTGTCTCCCTTTGCCTTATGTAGGGTTAAAATCTCATCCTTTAAGAAACTGTAGTCTTCAGATAGGTACATGTAGGCAGCTCTTGCTGTTCTGGGTACTCCCTGGTACATATATAACTGCAAAGGGTTGTGACTCTCTGCAGCTTACTGCCAACCTCTCCTGGACTATGGGATGTGGTTGGTTATTTCTATTTCAGGTCTCTCTTTCAGGGATATGTGCCCCCTTTTTTTTAAAAAACAAAACCAATTTCTAAATGATTATTTGAATCCACATAATTCTGGTTTAGGTGCAAGTTTTTTTGTTGTTCCTGTTTACAAGGCTTTGGAGAAGAGTGGGATTGTTTCCTTCTGGAACATGGTAGGTGAGGAAGACCTGTTGTAATTGTAGGGTGGCTGCAGGGTAGTTGTAAAGCAGCTGTGAGGGCCTGGTGTGCCTGGAGCAGATGCTGTGGGAGCAGTAGGCCAAGTAGATTGTTAGAAGCAAACTGTGCTTCAGCAGGGGGTGAAGTGGCTTGCAAAAATGCAGTAAGCTTCCACTGGGAGCCTCAGAATTTGGGGCATTGAGTAGTTTGTTCACTGTCCCTGCAGAGGACATGAATCTGTTGCAGCAGTGAAGAGCTTCCAGGTAACCCAGGGAAAGCCAAAACCTGTCTGCACTCTGCTGGCAGAAGGGTTTGGGAACTTGTGTCCCAGGAGCAGAGGAAGTCAAAGCCTTGAACACCCATCCTTCCTGGGCACCCAGACAAGTCTTATTTTTCTGGTGGTGCTGGGTGTGACAGCCAACCCTGTCTCTGGGACTGTGTCCTGCTTACATGATGTCATTACAGCTCCCAGCTATGGGGAGAGCCCCTGTCCCCAGTGCAAGTTCTGCTTCCATACAGACCCCAGAAGACTGAATCCTCATCCTGTTTTTTTCCCCCCACACAAGCTTTTTTTTTAATGAAAAGAGAAAATGGTGCTGCCTGGAATTACAGAATAGACTTATAGCCTGTCCTAGTCTTTGTAGGAGAGTTTATTTAAAGAGCCACCTCTGTCCTCTGCAGCAGGTTTGTCCCCAGCACACAGCCTCTCTAAGATGACAGACAAGGCTAAAAATAACATGTGGAACCAGCTTGGTGCAATTTCATGTGACCTGTCTCCTCAGCCCTTGTATTGATGGCAACAAGATTTTTGTCACAGGGTAAAAGAATTGAAGAGAACAAAGCATGTGTGCAGCCATGTCTGCTGAAAGCCAAGGGAAATTCCTGTGTTCCCCTTCCCCTGCCGAGCTATCTCCTCGCATGCCGGAATAAATGTAAGAACCCTAGCAGGGAGCTGGTTCAAATGTTCTTGCAGATGAAATAGTATTAAAAAAATCCCCAAAAAGCCTGTATCTCCCTTCAGGAAATGTTTTTCTGATTCTTCAGGAGTTGATGTCATGGCCTCTGTTAGATCAATGCTACGTATTTTTGTTATTTCATTGGGACAGTTTTAAAAAGCCCAGACTCTGAGTTTAGTTAACTCCTTGCTCTGAAGCTTGGATTTTATGTTCACATTAAATAAATGTTGAAATTCTGTGCATCAAATTGTGATATCAGACCTCATCCCCAAAACTGAATTTATCAGCCATAACCAAGTATTTAAATCCAGTGTAGCAACCACTGGCATCCACTACCGTTAGCAAACAAATGGAATTTGCCCATTGCTAGACAGGGAAGATGTCATGTTCCCATAAAGGCAGGGGAGCTGCTGATTCCAGCAGAGAGCTCCTTAGTAAGCCAAAATGAAGCTAAATCTGGCACTGAGCCTTTCTGTGCTCATTTAAATACGTATATATATACATATATGTGCATACACACACATCTATATATATATCTTTCTCACTTCTTATTCACACATGCACACTCCTCATTTCTTCCTCCCTCTTTTTCACTCCTCGAAAAAAACCCACTGAAGAGCAGTAGTCAGCAGAAAGGAGGAGCTTTATCTGTACCATGGCATTGCTGTCAGTGTTTTGAACCTGAGTGTCTCTTGAAGAAGGTGCCATGGAGTTCTTTTTGCCCCTGCAGTTTGAGGGTCGTGCCAGTGGGGACCTGGGGGCTGCTCAGCCTTGCTGTACCTGGGCATGGTGACAGGGGTGTCCTTGTGCTTCCCATCAAGGAACTGGTGGAGGGACTGAGCTTAGTTTTGCTGCTTTTCCGCTGTACTGAATTTCCTTCAACTAACCCTTTTCTCCTTCTCTGTGAGGCCTGCTGGAGGAACCTATAGCACTTAGCTGCAGCCTTCTCCTCTCTTTTTCCACGGGGCCCTGCAGCCAGCCTTGGCTTCCTGGCTGTAGGGCTCTCCCAGCAGTGAGATGCAAGGGGATGTAGAGGCTGAAGGCATGGTTGATGGTCCTGACTGTCTATCATCAACTGAAAACAATGCAAAATACATTGTACCTGACCCAAATATCCCCTTTTATTGTGTTGACTCCTAGAGATCTGTACACAAAACTTTTTTTCAAGTGAGTGTACCCTAATGTGCTTTGAAAGATTCCATTTGCTGTTGTTGTAATACTGTGTGAGTACCTATTGCAATATCTTCAAGTTCCTAATGAAAGCCTCCTTTGGAGCTATTTGGCATAGTCAGTGAATTTGATTGCTCACTCAATCTGGATGAGTTTCTCAACCCATTATGACAATATCCACATGGCCCTGCCAAGTAGCAGTGTCTCTACATCCCTTCTAATATCCTGACATATGGGTTTTATTGTTTGAAATGAAACTGAACAGTTACAGCAGGTTCCAATGAATGAAGTTCTGGAGGATGCTGGATGTTAAAGGGAATCTGAGTAAGCAGGAGTGTCTGTTTAGCTTCCTGCAGATATCTGTGCCATGGCACTGGACAGCTGTGCTGAAAATGATGCAGTTTACACTTAGCTGCCTTCCTCTTCAGCAAGAGGAGTAAAACTTTGGAGTTTAGGCATGTGGGGCACTTGGGTGTTGTCCTCTGCTCAATTCATGGTATGACCAAGGTCGCATGAAGCAGTTCAGTGCTTCTTGCAGTAATACAGCTCCATGTGGAAGACTTTATTCAGATTTGTGTTTGCCAAAGTCTTCCATAGAGGCTGGTGTTGGGCACAGACACAGCAGCCCTTGCTCTGCCAGAGCCATTGGTAATGCTGTGTAAAATTGTGTGAGGGTGAAAGTGGTTTGCAATGTTTGCTGTGTACCAGAGCCATTGGGAACAGTATCTTTTACTCTGCTGGTTCAGGGCACTTTTCATTTCAGTTTATTTACCTCTGTCTTTAACTTTCTTGGTGTCTCTCTTCCCTCCTCCTGGGTATAATGTTTTCGCGTACAGATGTCTCCTCGCTCTGCCCGGCGCCGTTGGTCCATACAAGCAATTAACGACTTCCCGGTACTGTGTGCTGTGCTAATTCTGTCCTTGATATGACCCTGTCTTCTGCCCAAGGGCCCAAGAATAAAATGCCACCTGCCTGCCTTTGAGTAACCTGCACAGAGCTGGGGGACTCGCACTCCACGCAGGGCTAGGGCTTCACAAGAGCAGATGAACGTGTAAGTGGGCAGGAGCAGAGAGTAGTTTGCAAGGTGCAGTTACTGACCTACAGGATGCCTGTTTCACCTGGCCTTGTGGTCAGGAAAGGATGCCAAGGGGTGATTTGAAGTGTAAGAAAAGATCAACCTGAGATACAGAGTGCACTGTAGAGGAGCTGAGTGATAATTATGTATCATCAGCCAACTGATGAGACTGACATTAGAGCACCTAATTTCTGAAAAGACAAAGCTTTGCTGGAGAGGGAGGGAAGATTACTTTAGAGCTGTGGAAGAAGCAAACTGGTTGAGTTTCTAACAACAATCTGTCATCTCATTAATATGAACTGCCACTTCTCAGTGCAATTTGTCACACAGTCTTATTTCCTGGATCAAAAAATACAATTTCTTCTTAACTTGTGATCTTCTCCCAGCCCTTGGAGTTGCACCACTGCATTCATTCAGAGTGGTTGCATTTCAGCCACCCTGGCAGGTACTCCCTCCTCCTGGCACCTGCCCTGCCAAGTTTGCTTTGACAGTTGTTTTCTGATTGTCAGGTCCACGTGTCCCTCAGGCTCCAGCATCATTCATGATATCATCTTCGTGATGATAACAGGATTGCTCAAGCTGTGCTGTACATGTGGGCAATTACTATTTCATCACTCATCTTCCAAGCATAGACAAAGCTCAGAAAATCCTCCATTTCAATTTAAAGATGATCTCTTAAGTCTGTTTGTCTTAATGTCTGCATGAACAACTGTTTTTTCAAGCTGCTGTCCTTCATGCTATCTCTTCATAAGACAGCAGGGAATAAAATACAGTCCTGTAACACCTGATTTAACTTGGTATAATAGGATCAAGTTTTCCTAATTGCAAGAGTTCTAAGACTGTACTAGCAAATAATAGGTGAAAGAAACCAGAAGTAATTTACTTGACTCCATCAAGGCTTTTTGCAAAGAGCCTTGTGAGCAGCAGAGGCAAGAAATGAAGTTCTATCTTGCATCAGGAGCAGACTGAAAGAAAGAAAATCAAGCAATGAACTTGCCATCTTGTGTGGTGAATTACAGAGCACAAAGGCTATGGTTTAATTCCCTTACCACTGTCCTGGAAGGAAGAGCAAGTAGTGATGTGATTAAGTTATAATTTTCAATAATGCATATTTAAAAGGGATAGAGGGGTTAGTCCAAGCCTTGAAGGATTGATTGTATTTGTGGATAACCTTTGAAAGAGGCTAAACTGACTCTCTGAAGGGGGCAGCAGTGCCTAAGGTGAAGACAGAGGCTTACACAAGGAGAGGCCTAGGTTATTAGTGCAAATAACATGCCTTCCTTCTGGAAGAAGAGCTTAGCATTGCTCAAGGTGTTTGGGGAAGCAAGAGTTTAGCAAGTTTACAAGAAGCAATAATTCCTCTTTCTAGCCTCCTCCTCTGAAGTACCCATCCTTCAGGGCAGGTGCCAACTATTGATTGATGGAAGCCATAAAGAAATATTCCTGCTGTGGGGCACTTGATTCAAAAGGGCCTTGGATTTTTTTAGCACCTTTATGGCAGGTGCCTGATACTGTGGGAGATGCTGGAAATAGTAAATGCTGATTATTTTGAAGAGAAAATCCAGGCAGTGCTGCATGAGCCACACGGGGGAGTTAATCTGTAGGCAGTTGTTCAGAATAAAGAAGCATAGCATTCTACAGGGAGGAAGCAATTTTTGCATTTTATTTAAAAAAAATAAATATGAGAAGCAGCTTGAACCTGACTTGAGCAGGTTTAGTTATTTTATACATGTCTTATTGCAGCTTAATCTCTTGGCATTGAGTCTGTTCTTTTCTGTTCACAACCTTTACCTTTGCCCTACTAACACCAGTTTATACCACAAACCCTGAAATTCTGCATATGCTGATGTGAAACAGGCATTTTACATTTCAGGATCCTACTTAAAGCCCTGCCTGCCTCAGCAGGATCCAAAGGCACACACACCCGAGTGTTCAGCATCCTTTCCAAGCGGGCAGCATTTTGCAACTCCTGCTGCTGAGTATGCAGTGATGATGGTGGTTGCTACAAAGCAGTTGGTGGCTTATTCTTGGGCTATCTGTTTCTACATGTAACCCATTTACTGCCATCGTTATCACCTCAGATTGCAGCAAATTACAGCCTTGGGTATAGTAGTGCAGGTGCAGGCTGGCTTTTTTAGTCATTATCCAGTGCTGTTCCCTGCTGTCACCTCCAACCCATGATTGCCATAAATGCTCTGGTTTCTTTCCTTCTCGTGCTCTGAGGAACTGATGAGTCTTAATTTACTTATCACTGTAGCTATTTTCTTTGGTATCTTCCTCTCGTGAAACTGAGGAGCAGCTGGGTAGGTGCAGTTCTCCTTGGCATGGATTCCAGGCTTCAGAAAGAGCTAGAAATGTCGTGGGCAGTGCAGAAGACCTGTGCCTTTGTCCTTCAGCTGCCAGCAGCTAGCTTGGTGCATGTGGATTCCTGCTTCAGCTCCAGTTGTTATGTTCCCTGCTCCCTATCCTGACCTGTGCTCCAGCCCCTAGGAAGAGATGTGTTTTCTGCTCTACCCTAATCCCCCTGAGCCTTGGTGACGCCTTTTGATTACACCATAGTGGGAGCTTCTCCTGGGAGAAGAGGTGGAACAGGAGGGAGGTGGACCTTGGCCAGATAAACCCAACCTAAAGCTTTGTCTCTGGTAATCTCTGTTAAATGTGCTCAAATACCACCTGGTGGAGAGTTACTCCTGTAATTAACACCAGCAATTATTGGATTCAAAGTAGAACTTCTGCTGTCAATGGTGATGAACTTTACCCCATCTGTGATGGTTCCCATACTTCTGATTGTGGGTTTTTTCTAACTCTTAGTTGCTGTAGCTGAGGTAAACCAGAATTGCAAAAAGCCCAGGCTTTTTTAATGGTGACTCTACATGTAGCTTTATGATGTTTTTCTGTCACAGCTTTAGGGGCTGGAAGTGGTGGGCATGGAAGTGTAGTACAGGCAGGGCCTGTGGCTGTTTACTAATTCCATTCCTGGAGCTGCACCAGTAAAGAATTAGGGTTTCCTTTTTTGCCAGTAAATAAGCAGAGTTAAAAGGAAGAAAACAGGACAATTTTGGTTTGAGTCCAGGTTCTCAGGGGGTTCTGGTACATTTAGTGTTTCCATTTGTATGGTGATATGCTAAAAGCAAGCAGCGGAAACCATTCATGAAAGCTCTTTTTCATTCTCATCTTCATTTGTTGTCATTCTTCTCCAAAAAAAAAAAAAGACCCAATTGCCTGTGGAAAATGATATGTGTTGTCCATGTTTGTAGTCTTGAAATGCCTGCTGGGAGGCTTCTTCAGTCTGCTCTTGCAGGGGGCAGGGAACAGGTTGAATCTGTTCCAAAGACTGGGCAGAGGGAGCTCTCCATCGACTGAGTCCTGGGGGCAGCTGTCTTACAGATGGCCAGAAGGTGGCAAGTTGCTCTCCAAATTACTTACCAAGCTCTAGAAGCTCTTGTTGATAGCCCTGCAGAACGTGGTTCTGTGTCTGCAAGCCTGGGCTCAAACACCTGCTCAGACACAGCACAAATAACAGCTTTTGCTGTGAGAAGCCTGGTAGCCCTTCCAGGACAGTGCCTGAACTCTTTCCTCCTGGTATATCATTGTGCTGGGCTCCCAAGCTTCACTCATACATTGATTTTGGTAGCCTCAGCAGCTCCTCACCTCACCTGGGAGACAACATTTGCTGTCCTGCGGAAGAATGAGGTACTCAAGTGCCACTGTTACTTGGGAGCCTTGCTGTAGTACAGCCCACATCCTTCAGCATGGGATTGGCAGCTAAACTTTCAGGTGTTATCAAAACAGGATTAGCTTGCCCAATGTCAAGAGAGGCAGAGGTGATCCAGACTGTGCCTTGATTAGGAACTGATGGACTGAAGAGAGGTGGGTCTCCTACCTGACCCCATTCTAGCCACCTTCCACTGCACAGTGCTCTTCACGTTCAGGGGACAGATAAATACTGCAGGCAGATTGCTCTTGGATTAACTAGGATTTGAATAGATGTGGCAGAGAACTAGTCACTCAGCTTTTCCAGAGCACTGGATGTTGACAGCCCTGTTTCTGCCAGTGTTTCACCCCTCTGGATGTTGGGCATCCTGCAAGCTCTGCTCCTCTTTACTCAGGGGTGGTGGGAGATCAGGGGAATGGTGATGCTTTGTAACATCAGCATCCCTGGAAAAACCCACTTTTGCCTCCTTTGAGGCTGAAATGCCTTCTTCACTTACTGTCAAGCTGGACCCTCTGATCCTCAGCTGTGCAGTGTTCAGAGAACCTTCAGAAGCTCATCCTTTTTGCTTCTTGTGGCATGTGTTAGTAGTATGCTCAGCATGGCAAGACCTCCTCAGCACACTGGCCTAAGCTTGGGCCAGGCAGGCAGTGGCATTTCTTAAGGTCATGAGTAGTTTTTAAAGGACATTTTGGGTCTGATAAGCCTGCCCAGGTTCTCACAGGACTGCATGGTCATGGTCAAAAGCTGTTTGGCACTCAGCCATCCCAGAGCTGGCCTCACCCCCACAGTAAAGGTGATCCTGCTTGCAGATCCAAGTCCTGCCTTTCCCGTATCCCAGTCTGCTCTTTAGGAGCACCAGTGTGAGCCTGGGTAAGCTGTGTCTGCCTTGCAGAACCATCAGCACGGGGCTGTCTTGCTGGCCCCTTGAGAGAGGGGCTGTTGTGCTTGGATGAGATGTGTGGGAAGGCCCAGCACGAGTGTCCCAGGAGAGCCTCCCTAAGTCAGCATGACCGGGTTGGGTCTCTTGGCTCCATGTGGCAGTGAGGGAAGGCACCATTGGAGAGCAGCATTGCAAAGCACTGGAACCCTGCCTAGCAGCCAGCACTTCCTTCAGTAGAGCTCCAGTGCCTTCTGCCTGTCATGCTGCCACACATCCTCTCATCCCTCCTCCTCACTCTCCTAGAGCAAGGAGCTGGAAGAGGTCAGGATACCAGACAGATACTCTATGGTGTTTCACACAGCCAAGGTAGCTTTATGCAGCTTGGCTTTAAGATGGCCTCTGTATCTGTTACAGGGAGTATATGGGAATCTTGGCTTCTTGTTTCTCTTCCCTCCTGTTGGTTCCTCTCCTTTCTTCTCCCCCCTCTTATGTGCCGAGACAGCTGTAAGTAGCTGTGAGCATGGTAGCTAGGGATCCTTGCTAGGAAAACTTGGGCCCTGCTTTATCATCTACCAGTTGTTTGTTTGAAGCTGTTGATAAAGCAGGAGGTGGGAGCCCTGTGCTGGCACTGAACAGGGCTGTTCTCACCCTGAGAGGGCAGACCTAGAGACAGTCTGGAGCTGTGGGCTTGCCCTGAGGCAAAGGGCGAGCAGCAGCTGCCTCCAGCATGTCTCTGTGCTGACGCTGGCTGAAGTCAGCAGTGGTTTATCTGCAAAGGGTTCCCAGAGAATGAGAATTGAATGCTCCTCCTGCCAAACTTGCCCAGGTTTGATTGGCATCCTGATGCTGATTTATTCTATTATTGGCTTTCACACAGGGAAACTCACAAAATACTTTTTGAGTGAGTTTGACCTTGAGCTCGCTGCCTTGACCTGCTTTTCACTTCCTACAGATGGAGATGCTTGTTCTCCTGGGCATGTCATGAATGTTTTCCAGGGTAACACAGAGCCTTCTGAAAGGCAGGTTTGGGTGCTGCTTGCATTATTCCTGACCCTAGTGCTTTGTTCCCTGTCCCAAGCAGCCTAGTGTCCTGTTCCCCAGTAACACCTTGCCATTGGTTCTGCAGAAATCAAGGAGGTGGAAAAGCAAACGAGAGGGGACAGACGCCAACAACCGACCCATCAAAGCTGCTGGGAAAGTTATTATCCAAGATATTTCCTGTTTGCTGCCTGTCCACAAGCTGCTGGGAGAGCTCTACATGTGAGTACCTGTGGGCTGTCATCCTTTTCCAAATGAAAGTAGCTGTCTTTGGCATTGCTGTGCTTTAATTGTGACATCAGTCAGCATGGATCCGTGAATGTTTCTCTACCTCCTTCCTCTGTTCTTGCCTCACTGCTTTTTTTGGTATCCCTCTGCCTGTGAGAGGGCACCTGTCTCCTGTAAATCTGAAAAGTGTGAGGGAAGAAATTTTTGATGAGGTGTGGTCAGCAGAGTTTGAATCAGCATCATCACTGCAAATTTTACAAGTTCCAATTTTCACCTGCTAAAAAGAGAAATTATCAGTAGAAATTCTTGTTCAAATCTCATGTTAAATGCACAGGCTTAAAAATCTCAGTAAATGGCTGTAAAACTATTAATAGCTCACAAAGCTTTTTAATTTCAGAAGTATTTAATATGTTCCCACTTGGAGTCTTGCTTGTACATACCAGGTCTGTTGTGCAGGTTGTTCTGTGTTATTGGAAAGGATGGAGTTCTGTGGGCATTTTTGTGTTTTTGTTGGTTTTGTTGTTTTGTTTTTTTTTTTTTTTTTAACAAAGGGCTTCCTTTTTCCAGACTTTCTAAATCACATGGTTACAAAACCTCTGTTCCTGAATTTTTTTTCTTAGCTTTGGTAATACTGGCTGGTCCTTAACAGAATTTCCAATCTATGGACATTCAGGGAAGAAGCAGGTTTCCTTTATGAGGAAAGAAAGAGAGGAGAAAAACCCTTCTTTCTCTTCCTTTCTATGTTATTAAAAAGAATATTCTTTTGAAAAACCTGTTGGACCTTTCTTCTTGGGACATCTTGTGTAAACAGCCTGACCCTTTTCCTTGTGCTTTAAAAATCTTGAACAGTTGAAGTGTTGGGAAGATTTCTGATGACAAGCAGAAAAACACACGTGGGCTTCTTCAGCCCACCTTGCCAGCCTGTCAAGGCTTCACACAGTGGGTGTGTTATCCCCCAGCCAGCTTGGTTCTTCCCAGTATGCCCCTGTCTCCCTCTGAGTCAGCCAGAGCAGGCTGATGGATTGAATGGGAATAGGACCATGTAGCCAATGGTACCACTTTTAGGGACAAGAATGATTCTGGACTTCATGATACCTCAGCAGAAGTTTGGTCTGATACCCTCTTGGAAATGGTGTTGCTTAGAATCAATCCCAGTAGTGTGGAGTTGGACTTGATGTGTGGTGTATTAGCAAAAATGAATATTGGTAGGAGGATGGCAGTGATCCCTCAGTAACAGAGAAGGATGGGATGGGATCCTGGACATGCAAAGAGTCTCATATTGATTGGGGGGTCTGGGCTGCCCACTGCTGCCAGAGCCATGTTCCCCCTTCCCCCCATTCCTCCCCACCTTTGTAGGTAATGTGCCAATCAGAGCTGAGTTACCTCCTTTCCTTTCAGACTGAATGTGAATAACATCCAGGAGACTTGCCAGAAGAATGCAGCCTCAGCCTTGGCCGTGGGCCGGAGGGATCTCGTGCAGGTATGCCATGGAACCCGACCTCTTCCTCAGCATGCTGTGCCACCCTCCAATGGCTTGTGCTGTCACCAGCACCCAAAGGCCACTGGGGTTCAGCAGCTCTGTCGGGGACTCCCTGGGTGGTGAACCTGGCCTGTGGAACGGCCGCCAAGGGGGTCCCCACCTCTCTGACTCTGGGCATTGAGAGATTCCTTCCCAGGACTGCACACAGATTCTTTTATGCTCTTTGCCATACTGAGTGAAACACATTTTTCAGGGAATTCCTGTAGGCAAAGTGAGGAATGCAGCCTGCTTTTGAGTCATCAAATGGAGTAACTGTGCACAGAGTTGCCTAGCTGCTGTCAGCATTTTGATCCGTAATTTTTTTTGTACTTATGTAATTGTTCCCATTGTTTGGCATTCTGCTGGCACTGGGTACTAAGTGCAGCTATCTTCTCCCAAGAGAGCCTGGGCCCAGGGGCCCCAAAATGGGGCTGGCTATTTGCCTTCAGCTGAAAATAGGAGAAAAATGGCTGTTGTGGCCCATGCTTCTCCCTGTGATTAGTCCATTGCAAGAACATTTGACAGGACATGAAAACACCTGAAAGAGATGGGAATTGGCAGTGCCACAGGAGCTGTGCACATCTCCTCAGCATTTGGCTCTTCTAGAGCTGGATAGGCAACGTGCACAGGCTTACCTGATCTAAGCAGAAGCTGACTCAGGCTGTTCTCTTGCTTCTTGGTGGGTTCTGCAACACCAGCAGAGAGAAAGTAGGTCTAGTTCCCCCTTGTCTGTTCTTCCTCTTGCAGTCTGGTTTGTCCACATTGGACCAGAGTTTGGGTGGAGTAACTTCAGCAAGATTTCTCTGAGATAACTCTGTTTCTTGCTTGGTTTTGCCTGTCCCATGTAACTCCAGCCTGTAGTGCAGCTCACAGCAGACACACAGGCTTAACTTGCAAGTCACAGGTTTGGTGTGCTCTGTAGCAGTGTAGGAAGTGCCATCTTTCCTGTTTGCTTTCTGTGCACTCTCTTACTCAGCCCAGTCCTTGTTTTGGTTTCTCTTCTGTTGCTGTCTCTGATTTCACAGTGAGCAGCTTTGGGACTACTTTTTCTGGCTGTTTGTACTTAGTGCATGTGGTTTTTCTTTATTGTCAGTTCTCTGATTTCTGCTGTCTTTTTAGCACCATGCTCTTTTTCCTTTCCTGCTTTATTTTTCATGCTAAACTAGGAGCTTTCCTCTTCCCTGGAATATTCTAACTGTCCCATTTTTAAGGGCACAGCAGAAAAAAATAGTCCTAGATCGGTGGTATAGAGACTGACAAGATGGAACCATTTTCAGAGTAGAGGATGATAAATGAAGGAGAAGTTTCATGTGAAGTGGTTAAACTTCTGAAACAGAAAAAGCAAACAGTGTCCTGTCTGTGCCAGGCTGCATTAGGAGAATAGTGCTCAGTGATACCACTAATGAAAGGGTACTTCTCATGCAAATAATGATTTACCAGTAAACTTTCTGCCACCAGACATCTCTGAACCAAAGAACTGTATCAAATCTAAACTTTTTTGAGGCTAGTGACTATAAAATGCACTAATAGACTATAGACTGTTCTGCTTTTGCATTTAACCCAAACACAAAGTGAGTGGGACAGGAAAGCTTTGGTTTTGTGTTATTCTCTGCATTATTCATGACACAGAGACCAAAACTGTTCCCTGCTGTCAGGGAAAAAAAAAAACCAAACAGACAAGCTCCATTATTATCTGTCTGTCTGTGTGTGAATCTGTGCACACCTATGCCCTGGGAGTGTGGTTAATCCTAATTGTAGCTTTGCTGCTTTTCCTTCCTGTCTGCCAGGTTTGGTCACTGGCTATGGTAGCCACTGATCTCTGTCTTGGACCGAAGTCTGACCCAGATCTAGAGATACCTTGGGCACAACATCCATTTGGACGTCAATTACTGGAGTCCTTGTACGTGTCTTGAATGCTGGGGAGGGGCTGGGGAATGGTTGCTGAAGCAGAGCCCTCCATAACTATGTGTATTGTAAGGGGTCATTTCAGGTTTGGGGTAGTGCCACAGCATGGATTTTTTTCCTATCTCAAGCCTGTGATGCATCACAAAGGGAAATTCCAAATGTTTTTCTGGCATACAGGAGGCAGCCCTTGACCTTCCACCTGTCACTTAGGTCTTCCTTGGCCAGCATTGAGCAATAGGCCAGGCACAGGTGGAGCTCTGCTTTCTATGTCCACAATGCTTGACTTGGAGATTTGGGTTTCCTGCTCCCCACTAAACGAGCCTGTTGGTACAGCACTTTTTTTTCACCTTCTGATTTCCTGTTAGCTTTATTGGGAAGTGTTGCAGTGGCCACAAAGCCAAGTGTTAGCTATAAATGTTTTCCATGTGAATCTGCTCAGGAGTTACATAATCCATGACTGATATTTTCTGTTGATCCATGCTATTTGGAAGTGCAGGATTTGTGTGCTGTGCTTTTCATACCATTGCTTGGCTGAGCTCTCTCCTGCTGCATGGCAGCAGTGGGAGCACAGCACAGGTTGTTCTTTATCACTCCCAGCCTTCAGAGCAAACTGGAAACTTCCCAGCCTTCTAGAAAGCCTGCAGCAGCCTTTTGCCTTGTGACCCAGGTGTGGGACACTTGCACCCAGAGGCCTTTGTCAAAAAGATGTTGTGGCTGGGAGTGAGTCTAATGGCTCCAGCACTACATCAGAGCCCAAGTACTGCTGAATTCCCAGAGCTCCCGTCTTTCTCCCACCAGTTAGGACGTGAGCGTTTTCAGAAGGAGAACTTGGCTCCTCAAAGGTGTGACAGAAAAGCCAACCCAGTCCCTCAGTGCACATGTCTCCTGTGGGCAGTCATGGCACCCAAACCCATGTGTGCAACAGGCTTGAATTAGCTGCCCTGGAGTCTCAGTGGTTTTGCCGCTGAGTTCTGCCCAGTCTCACACTCACTGTCTTTTTCATTTCCCAGGCTGGCTCATTACTCACAGCTCCACGATGTCCAGACCCTGGCCATGCTCTGCAGTGTGTTTGAAGCCCAGTCCAGGCTCCAGGGGTGCCCCAACTCTTGTGTCCCCTTTCCTCAGCGTGCCTCCAACCTGGCCTCCCACAGCCGATCCATTACGTACGGTCGCCATTTCTTTCCCATTTGTCTTGGATATCTTTGAACATCTCTCACATAGATGACATGATTTATTCTCCTTTCCCCCTCAACAGCCCAGCTTTACTTCCTCTGGCTCCTGTTCCAGCATGTCAGATCCTGGGATTGGCACTGGAGGCTGGAGCATAGGTATGAGACCTGGCTAGTAAATAAAGGAACCCTTCCAGCCAAGGTTTTAGGTGGCTCCTGTGGTGGGGAAAAGAGGGAGTTAGTACTGGCTGTGATTGCAGATGTGCTCTGCCAGAGCAGCTCTCTGGGGCTTGGCCAGGATGGTGTGACTCCATGGCTGGAATGAGCAGGCCTTGCAGTATCTGTGTCGAGGCTCCTGCAGTCCTGCACCTTCTGGCTTCAGCAGATACTTCATTCAATGAGTATCAAAAATGGCCTCAAAATGTCATCAGCTGGCTAATTCCACAGCATTTGGGGCAAAAGCAGTGCTGGGCTTTCTTCTCTCACTGAAAAAAACACAGCAGTTGGAAAGACTGGGTTCTTGGTGCTGTGAATATGCACAGAAGTTTTTCACTGTGACAAAGGGGGGCTCTGGTGTCAGAGCTGAAACTTTTGGCAGATTCCTAGTGATATACACGATCTGGGGCAGCATCAGCCCTGTTAGCACCGCAGCTGTAATTTTTCAGTGTGATATCAAGGCATATGTGACATGGGGAAGAGAAGAGGATGGGGGTTAGGGAAGTGGAGGATCTTTTGTAGCAGTTATTAGCAGTCATCTCCCTGCCCCCAGGGCTGTACCTTGCATGCAGAGGCCCCTTTACGTAACAGCAGTCCTGGTGATGAGAGTCCTCCCTGTCTAGGAAAGAGGAACCCAGGTCCGCCCAGGAAACTGTTCCCAAGCAAACTCCATGGGATTGATTGCCTGGTTACTTTTTATCTAAAGCAGAAGGCAAAAGGGATTCCTCCACATCAGATTTCTCTGCCTGGTGATGCCCATTAAGTCCTTTCACTGGAAGTGTAGTAGAAGCACTTGGCAAGCAGAGGCTGGCACGTAGTTCTTGGAGGCGGGGCAGTGTTTGCTGGAATGCAGAGGGTGGTAGGACAGAGATAGGACTGAAACGTGGGGGTGCAAACCTGTGGTCTTTCATGTCCCTTCCTGATTGCAGTTTTGAGGGGGGAGATGCACTCACAGCCTCTTGGTGTTTGCAGCAAACAAAGACACAGAGCAGACCTCCACTCCCTGGTGCGAGTCTTCTCCGGATGACTTCCGCTACGGAAACCTAACGTATCCTGATCCTCGGGAGAGGGAGAAGGACCAGCATGAGAAAAACAAAAGGTAGGTTATCACATGCCTTGGGGGTACTCAGAGATGCCTTACTTGTGTCTCAGTCACGTGGAGCTCCATGGCCAGCTCTCTTGGTGCTGTGCAGTACCACACCTGCCCCTAGACCTTGTCATTCACACAATTACTTGAAGAAGCTTTAGATCAGTGCTGCTGGGATTACACATGATGCATCCCTAAGAGGCCGTGGTGAAGGTCCTAAAGGACAGTCCACCCATGGAGTGTGCACCCTGGAGTGTAGAACAAATCAAGGCCAGAGCAGTTTGTGTTCAGCAGTGTTTCAGCAACCTGTGGGAAGTGCCCTGCTGCATTTCCAGCAATGTGAGCTGGTTGCATAGCCATTGCAGGAAAGAGGATTGCAACCAGAGGCTCTGAGAGTCAATCAGTTACAAGCCTGTTTGCTCCTCTAGGCTGCTGGATCCTGCCAACACTCAGCAATTTGATGACTTTAAGAAGTGCTATGGAGAAATCCTTTATCGCTGGGGCCTGCGAGAGAAGCGGGCTGAGGTTCTGAAGTTTGTCTCGTGTCCTCCTGATCCCCACAAGGGAATTGGTGAGTGTCTGATCCAGTTGTTCAGGCAGAGCCACAGCTCTGCCTCGGGAGCTTAGGCACGTGCAATCTGCAGGGCAGGATGTGTCGTGAATGGAATGGGCAAAGTTTATCAGAGATCCACCCAAGCTAGTCACAAGGGTTTAAAGTGGTTATATAGGTGTAATTGAACCTTGGTACAAATTGTTCCACAGGATTAATGATGGCAAACCAATTATTTAATATGAATAAAATATGAAGAGTTTATTTAAATTGATGAATATAATGATAATCATTTGACTAAAAAGGCCTTAATCAGAGTTATTTACCACACAGTATAGAAAATTAAAACTAGAAATGCAATGCACTGGTTATTAAATAAATAATATCAAAGTTAGCTTAAGAATTATCAGGTAGACACTGATGTCCATCTATAGCAATGACCATGGGCAAATCTCTCTCACTCTGCTTTGAGGAGTGACCTTGAGGGCTGTCCCCACCCAAGGTAAGGATCTTCACACACACCTAAGGGAGGTGTGTTAAAATTTTTCACCATTTAAAAATGGAACTGGTCTTTATGGTATGGAGTCATTGACTGTCAGTCACACAATTTTAGCTAAAATGTTGTCCTGCCTGCTCAACAGAACGTGCTTTATTTTTGAGTAAGATGCTGTCAGCTCTTTGGTTTCTTCTTCTGTAAACATCTGCCTCTCCCTTTCCTGCCAGGATTTCACGTCCCTGTTGATGCCAGCATTTGCCTTACCTATCCATGTGATGGGTATAATTTGGGGTGGTGTGTTCAAGCTGGTTTCAGCATTCTTCAGCACTAAGAACAGCACCCCCCCCCCAATCCATCACTGATAGCTTGCAAGTAAGGCAGAATCCAAGCTGGTTTATTCCTGCTTAGGCAGAGCATCCTGCTACATGGATGAAGTGTTAGTTGGCTACTGAAATGTCACAGCAAATGTGGCATTTAACCTCTGACAGAAGCCAGCTCTGCCAGTAAATGGGTTTGACTTCTTCACAGTTCTGGGTGGAGGTGAGGCTTGCAGGTGTTGGTTCAAGGGCTTTGTAGACTGTAACATCTGTCCAGGAAAGCTGAAAAATTCACACACTACCATGCCAGCAGTGCTCAGCTCTGTGCTGATGAATGACTTTTATTCCCTCTGAGATGCTCTGTCTTCATCTCTGATCCTTGGCTGAAGTGTCCTTATGTTAAAATTGCAAGATGTCTAACTAGGTGAGCTAGCCAGCAAATAGGTAAAGAGAACTTTCCTCCCAAAATACTTTCAGCAGCGTAGATGCCCAGCTTAAGGACAGCTGCCAAATTGTCGTCTTCACAGACCTATAAAAACTGATGTGCTTGACCTGGGGCAGAGGAAAACAGGTGAAGGATGCCTGAGAAAGAGCAGTAGTCTCACTTTGTCACCCAAGACAACTTCTGGGGAGTAATTGGAGTGAAAACAGGTGACTTAATCCACTGCCTTTGCCCATCCTTGGCTGACAGTCTGATGCAGGAGCATCAGGTGGGCTCTCTGATGAGAAATGGAGGCTGTTCTTGCTTGCTTAGTGACACTTTATAGTGCTAAGAGGTGGATGAGACCAGCAGGAAGCCATGAGTCAGTGTCTCCAAGGCTTGAAATCCAGCTCACATTTCCAGCAGACAGCTGTAGCCATCAGGGGAATTGGTGGGCCAGTCAGTGCCTCAGTGCTCCAGTTGCCCGTTCCTTTGATCGCATGTGCAGAACAAACCAAGATCTCTAAACACCCTCCCATCCTGGTGGAGCTTTGAGGCTGTTTGCAGGGCTGTGTCTGTGATTCCAGCACTGACTGTCCCCCTCTCTGTGTGTGTTCCCCGGCAGAGTTTGGCGTGTACTGCAGCCACTGCCGCAGCGAGGTGCGCGGCACCCAGTGCGCCGTCTGCAAGGGCTTCACCTTCCAGTGCGCCATCTGCCACGTGGCCGTGCGCGGCTCCTCCAACTTCTGCCTCACCTGCGGCCACGGCGGCCACACCAGCCACATGATGGAGTGGTTCCGCACCCAGGAGGTCTGTCCCACGGGCTGTGGCTGCCACTGCCTGCTCGAGAGCACCTTCTGAGCACTGGGGACAGCGGGCACGGATTGAGAATTTAATTCCCAAGCCATGCTGAGTCAGCTCTGCTCCGCTCTGTCTGGAAGAGGTCGCTGCAAGGAGCTGGAGCAGGATGTCCTGGCAGTGTGCTGTGGTGATGTTTACAAGTGCTTCCATTACTCCTGCGCTTCCCAGGTTGCTTTCAGACCAATTTGACCAAATTCCCTGTGTCCATTGCTGGCAATGGATGCCACACCAGAAAAATTGCTCTCTCCTGCAGAAGGGTGTATGAATATTCCTTAGTTTGGGATGAAGAGGTTTTTGAAAGCTCCCCTGGAAGGGGCCCACCTGGCAGAGCCAAACTCGCTTCAGCAATGTAGAGTCTTTTCCAGGTGCCTCCTTACATGGGCTCAAACTGAGCAAAAGCAGTTGTTTTACACAATTAAAGCAGAAATAATTCTCAAACAACAGTAAGCTCTGAAGGTGAGTTGTAAGTGGCACTTGAATAGTCCCTGGAACTGTGCTCAGAGTTTCCCTGGAAGCAGCAGGGTCCTTATTTTGAATGGCTGTTTACATCATTTAGATTTCCCCACAAAGCAAGAAAAGGAAATGGCAATTTCAGGATTACGTCTTAAATAATTTCTGCTCACTAGTCAGTACCTGTGAAAAGCCCAGACAAGCACCCAAGGTCCCTGGGATTAGTTGCTTCCAGCAATTTTAGTACTGTTAGGCTTTAAGGTGTTTCCATCTCCTGCTCTGACCAAGTGATAAAATGCACTTTAACTTGTCCCTGTCGTAGTGGTGACACTTCCTGCTCACTGGGAAAGGCATCTGCCTTTTGAGTTTGGGATCCACACTGTCTTTTAGATGTGGTGTTTTTGAAAGCCTTTGCTCCTTCACTGAGAGCACACAAAGATGACACTTACTCAGTACAGCAGCTCCTTTTGGCTGTTTCCAAGCTCTATGGGGAAAATTAGGGTTAATTTGAGATTTGCTGCTGATGGAGTGACAAGGCTCTTGAACAGGGAAGCAGCTGTTTCTGGGGAAAAAGGGGGTTTGGAAGAATGGTGGAATCCATGGAGGCAGAAGGTTTATGACCTTACTTACTGTGGAGCATCAAGTGGAGAATGTACTGCTGGATCAGTTTGGGGCTATGCCTGCAGGGCACTCCCAGTGCAGGGATGCTGCTGTGCGGTGTGTGCACACCTGGAATGTTCAGCCTGTGCCTCTCCAGGGCTGGCTTCAGCCTGAGCTTTGGATTTGGGTTAATGTGTGGCCAGGGATGAGCCAGCTGGAGCTACCCCCACCTGTACTGGCTCTGATCCCTTCTCCCACGCTTGCCTGCTGAGTGGGGCCACGTGCCATTGCCCTTCCCAACCCCTGTGCTAGCTCAGGCAGTGGGATCCTGCTGTGGAATAAACAGATGATAGATCTTAAACAATTAAAACATTAAAATTATTTTTTTAAGTGCTGTTCTGATAGAATGTGGTGTTGCTCTGATGGCTCTCTCTCTCTGTGGGGAGCCCCCAGCAGCTCTCCCTCCCAGTGGGCGGTGAGTGTTGCACCCGTTGCTCTCGGTAGTAGCAGAGCCCCACAAGAGCTAAGGCGCTGCTGGGTCCCCCAGCCCTGGCTGGGACGATGTGCTGGCACCCGCCACACCAGCCTGGGAACTGCCCGCGGTTGTGAGGCTCCTCTTGGGAAAGCGAAGCCGGGCGGCGTCGGAGCTGCCGGCAAACCCAAGCCCACATCCTGCACTTTGGGGAGGCCCTGGGCAGCGTCTGCCCCCCGGAAAGCGGGCGGGGGCACCGGGGTCCTGCCGGCGCCGCCGCAGCCGCGGGGCCGGGGCGCTCCTCGCCCGGAGCTGCCGGGGAGCGCTGCCGCCCTCCGCCTCCCTCCGTGACAGCCATTCAGCTGGGAAGTATTCTCATTTCCATGCTCGAGTGCTCCTGTAGCTTGGAAGGGAAAGGAGATTTGTTATTTAAAGGTGACGGACCGACAAATCGTGGTATTTAGTGTGTTATTACAGTCCATTACGGTCCATCTCCGTAGTATGTGAATGCCCCCGAGGCGGAGCACGCCGGCACTTCAGAGGAAGACGGAAGACGGAAAAGCCCTGACCGTGGTGTTTGTGTAGCCCTGCACAGGTAGGTGGAATTCTTCCCGGATGCTGCCAGCATTTCTCTCACACCCTGCAGCATATCTGGTGGTTCCTATGGGAGCAGCCCCACTCCATGCAGAAGTGACTATTGCAAGGAAACACAACCGGCTTATTCTGCCTGCCTGGAGCCCGTTGAAGAGGGAAACGTTGTTGCCTTTGCTGTGCAGGCAGCAGTAAATGGCCAGAAATGGGGTGTGGTGGTGCCCCCCACCAGCCCCTTCTGTTCTGCCCACCCCCGACTGCCTGTCCCCGCACCCACCTGCCCTTTGCAATAACCTGGTACCAAGTGCAAAAAGTTCCCCGGTGAGGCCAAACCTCGCTCTGAATTGCAGCCTTAGAGAAGGGAGGGGAGCAGTGACTGCTCAGGCAGTGAGTGTGGGCCAGAGCATGCACCAGACCAGCTCTGGGAATACTGCCATGGGTGAACCAGGTGAGAATTTATAGAGTTCAGGTGATGCACAGTGCTCAGGAGTGTGCTCAGTCGTGCTGCAGGGCAGGGGGATGACCCATCCATGGTTTCTGCTGGAGCAGGAGCAAGGGGACATTGGATTAAACCAGCTCTCTGCACGAGGCAGGAGCGCTCTTTGCACTGCGTGGGAGGGGTGTCAAACCACTTCCCTCAGGGCATCCCTGGTGCCACGGGTGTGCCAGGGCTCCAGGAGTGCCTGGACACTGCCAAGGAGAGGAGCTCCATCCCAGGCCAGCTCCATCCAGAGAGCCCAGCAGCAGCGCTCTGCAGAGATGCCCACGCACCCCACCCCTGCTCTGGCGCCCTTCCCAGGCTGGTGCAGAGGAGGATGCCGAGGGCAGAAGACCTTAGGTCTGACCCTGAAAACAGCTGCTTGCCAAAACTTGCTTCAGCTGCCTGCCAAGTGCATCCCAGGAGCTGTTACCTGTGTATCCAGTAGCTTTCCCAAGGACGGGGCTGGAAGAGGGAGAGGGCTCCCACGACAACCCACACTGTGCCCTGAAGGCCACTGTCAGCGTTTTAAACCCCATTTGTTTTCCTGCTGAGGGTGTAACAAGTGTGGTGTGCCTTCCCTATCCCCACGGAGGCTTTCCATGTGCAGAAAAGGAAGTTTAATCCCTGATGATCAAGTTTGGCAGAGAAACAGGGAGTGTTTAGCAGAGAGGGAAAACCTTTCCCATGGATGCAATACCAGGCAGAGTCTGTATTGGCCTCCTCCTCCTTGCTCCATTATCCCAGCATCAGCCCCTCCAGCACTGCAGGGCCTAATCCTGCCCCAAGCCCAGCAGCACATTCCTGCTGTCTCCTGTGTGCCAGCCCCAGCGTCTGTCCGTCTGTCTGGTGGGGAAACCAGTTTAGGAACTGATGAGCCAAAGCCACTTGGCTGCTCTCATTCCAGCCAGGCTGATCAGCAAACCAGCTACACTTCCTGATCCTGCTTGTCCTGGGGCTGGCACGGTGCAGGGACAGGGACAGGGATGAGCACAGCAGCAGGGACAGGGCACTGGCACAACCCTCTGCTGCCAATTTGTGCTGTTACACTGGTGTGCAGCTTGTTCCCAGCACTGTCCCTCTCCCAGTGCCACCTGTGCTCAGTGCATTCCTGCTCTGCAGGTGACAGGGTGCCCCATTCTCACTGCAGAGCTGGGGACTGGCTCACCCACTGTGGGGACACCCTTGTGCCTTGCATGGCGGGACAGAGCCCCACCACAGAGCCCAGGAGGTAACATGGGCAGATGAAATGTCAGCTCACAAGAGCCTGGCTCATATCCCTGGGCCCTGCTGTGGCACATTTGAGGACCACAGCTCTGTGTGCTTGGGAGAGGATGGTAGCAGGGACTCACAGGTCACCCAGCATTTTTGTGGGCTGGCAAAGGCTGGACCCACCTCTGCCATGAGTGGTGAGTACAGAGGGTGGCCCTTGGCAGCCTGTGGCCCCAAAACCCATGGTAAGGCTGGGCTAAACAAGCAAGAACAGCTGATGGGGACTGTGTGGTGGGGTCACAGCCAGGTGTCCCCTCCATCTCCTCCAGCACCCCACAATGGGATAGTGGCCACTGCACCTGAGCCTGCTTGGGGTCTGGGCTCCCTGGTTTGGGATTGGGTACAGTGGCCTCCAGCTGAGAGCCCCAGCTCATTCAGATCTGCCCCCACACCTTGCCCCCATGCTCATCAAAAAATCCTCAGTGTCCATCCAGAAGCCACCCTAATGCCCAGAGGGCTGTGCCAGATTGAGCTCACCTGCCACAACCAGGACCACCTTGGCCATTGAGGCCCTTGGGAGAGTGTCCCACTCCAGCCCCTCGTTTGGGGTCTCCCAGCAGCCTCTCAGGATTACTCTGGCCCTCCCAACCCCCAGAAATTGCTTTTGTCCTCCACCCCAAGGGGCTCCCAATGCACCCCCGGTGCCCTGCAGCAGCCCCAGCCAGGAGCATGCCCACCCTTAACCCTTCTGCTCCTATCAGGGTGCAAAATCAACCTGCCCACCCAAAAGAGGACTTTTCCCCCAAGCAGGAGGCAGGGCTGTGCCAGGAGCTGGGTGGGAAGGTGGAACCGACTGCTACAGCAGGTTTTGCATCCACCTTGATTAAAGGCCTCAGTGAGCGCCTGGCCTGTGCCCCACAGCACCCCAAGGCCGGGGGGCTGAGGTGTGTGACGGATGACCCACCCTTACAGGTGGGGCTGGGGGGGCTCCCCATTCCTGGGATGGCAAACCCCACCTTAATTACAGGTTGCAGCCCGGTGTGGCCAGCAATGCCAAGTTTGCTGACATGTGGCCAGCCCCTGTGGTCAAGGGTGTCACCCCAAAGCAGCCCCCCTCACTTCAGAGGGAAATCTTCCCCAAAAAATGCACGGGAAACTCCTTTCCTGCCATTCTTTACTAATTATTTGGCTGTGATTCTGGGTATTTGGGGCTACCTCTTGCCCCCCTGGCTAATTGCAAATTTAATTAAATACTGAAATATATCTTTGAACAAATGGGAAGGGGATGTGGTGCCTGGCAGCAAGTGACACTGGGGTGAGTTGGCCTCTGGGTGACCCTGCTGTCCTTGGGCACTCTGGGCCAGGACTGGGGCGTCCCCTGCCTTGGCCACCGAGGATCTTGGAGGGGGATTGGTAACTTGGGAAGGGTGATTCCCCCCGGGGTGCCCTATACCCCCAGCTACCACCCCAGGATGCCCTCACAGCCTCATCCCTGCCCCAGCGATGCCCATACTCCAGTTCCACCCCGGGGTACCCCAGTGCCCCCCATAACCCACCGAGGCTTGCCCACACCCCCCATTCCCCACCCTGACCGTACCCCTGGGCCCGGGGGGGCACTCTCCCCTCCCCTGGGGCCGCCTCATTTCCCCGTTCCCCCTGTGGGTGCCCTGGGCCCCCTTTGCCCTGTTCTGCCTCTCCAGGGACGCCTCACTCCCACTTTCCAGGCTACCTGCGCTGGGGCGGAGCCTCCCCGCCCCAACCGTGCCCCACCCGTCCCTGGCTGCCCAATGGGCTGCGGCGGGGCGCGGCCCGGGGCGTGGTCTGGCTGCATATGCATGTATGCAGATGAGCAGGTGCGGGCAGAGCGCGGCGGGACGCGACGGGACGGGACGGGGACTCGGACGGGGAGCGGAGCGGGACGGGGACCGGCGGCGGGGCCATGGCCACGGCGGGGCCGCGGTCCTTCAGCGCCGCCGAGGTGCGGGCGCGCTGCGCGCAGGGCGCCTGCCTGGTCTCCTGCCGCCGCCGCCTGTACGACCTGAGCGGCTTCGTGCGGCTGCACCCGGGCGGGGAGCAGCTGCTGCGCCGCCGGGCCGGCACCGACGTGAGCGCCGCGCTGGACGGGCCGCCCCACCGGCACTCGGAGAACGCCCGCCGCTGGCTGGAGCAGTACTACGTGGGGGACATAGAGCCCGGCGACGAGCAGGTACCGCCGCGGGGCCGAACCGGCACCGGGGGGACGCGGGCTGTGAGGGGAACCGGGGGTATGTGCAGCCTCTGCGAGGTGCCTCAGGTGCCGGTCCCGGTGAATAAGGGCTGTGGGGTGCCCCGCGTCCCGGAACTGCAAATGCAGAGGCTGTAGGGTGCCCCAGGTGCTGCTCCAGGATGTGCAGGGTCTGTACAGCGAGTGTCCCAATCCCAGATCCCGATCCAGGATATGCAGGGTCTCTCTAAGGCGTCCCAGGGCTGGCAAAACCAGCGTATCTATAGGGCACCCCACGTCCCGGGACTGGGATGTACAGAGAGATTATGGGATGCCCTAAGTCCTGGATCGAGTTTTGATAGGGTGCTCTAGGTCCATGCTCTCTGGGATCTGAGCAGCGCTGGGTTTATAGAGCATCTCAAGTCCAGAGTGCATGGAGTCTAAAATGTGAAGGGTCTGTAGGGCACCCTGGGTCCAAACTGCACAGGGTCTGAGTCATACAGGGTCTGTAGGGCACTCCAGGTCCAGGTTTCTCAGTGTCCAAGCTGTTCAGGACATAGAGAGGCTGCATAGGCTTTGGGGTGTACAAGGTAGGAAGTTTCTGGAGTGCATGTAGCATATAAGGTGTTTAGTGCACCCAGACCTCAGTCTGAGCTGTATGGGACATGGTGTGTGTTGGGTGTGAGCAGGACAGGACCCATAGGATCAGGCTCTGTAGGATCTGGGGTCTCAGGGCATGAGGGGTGAAGGGGACAGAGGATGTTTGAGGCTTCTGGGATCTGCATGGGTGGTGCCCGAGGTGTGCAGGACGCCAAGGTCCCATGTGCCTCCTGGCTCCCAGGAGTTCTCTGGGTCTGAGGTGCAGGGGACCCCGAGCCCCATAGGGTGCCAAGTGCACAGAGCTGGGTACCTACAGGGTTCTACTCCATGGCCACATCCCTCCCTGCCGTGCTAAGAAGCAGGGATGGGGTGGATCTGGGGTGCCAATGTGGCATGGAGATGTTGGGGTCTTTGGAGGGATACAGGACATGGAGCTCAGTGTCAGTTTTAGCAGGGCTGTATGGCACAAAGTGGGCACTGGGACAGGACACCCTTCCTGGCCCTGTCAGCACTCAACCAGGGACCAGGGTGCTGGGCACTGGGGTTTGCCAGTGGTGAGCAGCCACAGCTGAGGAGAGGAGCCCAGCCACATCCCTGGCTGCCTGGTGTGGGGCATGGGACACAGCTCTGTCCCCGCCGTGCCAGTCCCGTGCTGTCCAGGCACAAGGGAAGTTCCGCAGCCTCCGGGTGGCCCTGGGCACTCCTACCCAATTTCCAGCCCTCACCAGGCGCCGTGAGCAGGATGCGGAGCAGCAGAGCCAGCCCAGCCCCCTTCTGCAGCCCAGCAGTTCCTCTCTAGGCATCCCAGCGGGGTCGGTGACCGGCCGGTCCCTCTGGCTGCTTGTTTGCTCTCGCTGCGTGTCCTGCCCAGGGCCAGCGCCACAGTCGGGGCTTTGTTTCAGCCCCGGTGCAATGCCTGCCTTTTCCCCGGCCGGGTCCCGCCGATGGCACCTCCTCTGTTGGGACACTCGCTGAGCCGCCGCCTCCTCGCAGGCGTGACGAGCCCAGCGGGGTAGGAAGGTACCGGACAAACGGGTTCCCGTGCCGAGGGGAGCTGCCACCATCCCAATGCAAATACATGGCGTGATAACGCAGGGTGCAGGGAGATGTGACACTGCCTGGTGCCAGATAAACCATCCCAGCCTGTAACACGCAGGGCAGGGATTAGAGCTGCCTGCTGCATGGTGAGGCTGCATTCAGCATGCACTGAGGTGTCAGCTGCCCTGCCCTACTCCCCGCCCCCCAAAAATCCTCTCTGGGGAGAGGTGATGTCCTTGGTGGTGCTTGGGTTCATGCTTTGGGTGCTTTGGGGCAGGTATAGCCCAAACAGCTCTTTGGAGGAAATGTTACATTACCCCAGTTTGATTCCACAGCTTTGCCAGTGCCTCTCCTTGCCCGTTGGATGTCCCGGGGCTGCATCATCCCCATGCTGAGGGATTCAGAATGCTCTGGTCCCACAAGCATCCAGCATCCTCCCCTGCTTCCCCCAGGAATTTCCAGGATTTTGGGAAGGGGGGAAATGTGTTAATGCAGGAGAGATAAAGAAGATAAGATCCAGCCTTCATCCCACCGGCCTCTCCACGCCCCTTCCTGTGGCTCTCTCCTTCGGCCACAGGTCCCTTTTCTGCATCACCCAAATCCTTTTGGCTAAGGATAAATTAATCCCTAAATATTTTATCTATGCAAGCAGGACATATGGGGAGATTAAAGTGAGTACCACTAATTACCTAAACTAGAGAGTGGATTTTAACAGCCTCGCTAGAAGGGAACTGGATCATCTAATTACCCTTCCAGTTTGAGCAATGAGGGACTTTCATCACAGCCTCTTTGGGGTGCGTGACATGGCTGTGAGTCACAGTAAATCTTCCATCCTTCTCAGGTTTGCTGTCCTTCTCTTCCTCTTGCCTGTATTGCTGCACCTGGCTTTGCACCTACCCTGGCTTTGCATCCCAGCCCGAGCAGGTTTGGACGTGGGCGGGACACCTGGGGCACCTCTTTGGAACTGATGTAACAAGTCACTTTTTATATTGCTACTATGATTAGCAATATTCAATTCACCTCCTTTTAATAGTCCTGCTGCACCCAGTGTTTAATGGGCCGAGACACAGCCTTGTGGGGCTCTGCCAGCCAGAGAACACAGACCACAGTGCTGCTGGGATGGTGCTGTGGGATGGTGCCCCCACCTTGCTTGGTGCTCTCTGCACCTCCTGGGGTGTCCTCACACTACATGCCTGTACCTGCACTGCCCACAGAGCTTGTCCCATGCAAACTGACCCTTGAGGAGCTGGAGGCTGTGGAGCAATGCAGAGGTACATTAGGACTCCTCTGGCGTTTGACTCACTGGGAAAATGGGTGGAAAATCCCCCTGGGTCCAGACTTTTGGCAGAGCAGCTGTCTGCAGGCAGCATCGCCCTGTCTGGGCCAGGGGGAGATTTCCAGCTTCTCTGCTTGTGTCCCAAAAACACTGAACCCTGTGCTGGACCACCCCTTCTGTCTGTAGCCCAAATCACAGCTGGATTTTGTTCTTTTAATGCCCCAAGCCCTGATGCAGGACAGTGCTGGGCTGGCACAGCCAGTGCTCTCCAGCTGGTGCAGGACCAGTGCTGAGCGCCCTGTGTGACCCACGCAGGGCAGCCAGATGCTCTCAGGTGGCTGCTGGGTCACCCAGTCACTGGATCATGCCATGCCCTGGGTGTTTGGCCCTGTGTGTACCAGCAGCACCTCACCAGGACTGCTGCTCACTCACAGGTACAGCGCCTTGTAGGCGTTAACTTTCCCTTCCTTATATCAGGCCCCTTGTTCATCTTCCCTGGCAGGACCTGTTTGCCTGGGGACAGCTCAGGTGCATCTTCACCACCCACAGGTGACAGCAGAGCCCAGCTCAGCACAGCCCTTCAGCCTCCTCCCAGCCCACCTATTTAGAGGAGAACAGGCAGAAGCCCCAGCAGTGGTTTGGGTGCCATGGGGCTGGATCTCAGCAGGGCCCCTGCGTGCCTGGGGCAGGCAGGAACAGGCCACCCTTTGGGGAGCCAGCTGGGACATGCCAGCATGGTTTGTGTCCTGGTTGCGACACAGCTCCAGTCCTTTCAGTGCCAACTCCAGGGTGAGCAAGAGGAGAGCCTTCCTCCTGCTCCCCAGCTGAGGAAGAGGAGGGGTAGGAGAAGATTCAGGTGCTGACAGGGAGCTGCCATAGCCCACAAGGCAGTGGCAGGTGGCACTGATGGCACCCAGCCCAGGTGCTGGTGGTGAGGTGGGATGTGAGCCCCCAGTCCATCTCCCTGACCTGGGAGGACCAGGAAGCCTCCAGGGATGACACGGTGCTCAGGCATCCATGGGCAGGGGAACTGGAGGTGTGTGAACATTTCGGAAAAGGGAGGAGAGGTGCCGGGCATTGCGTCAGCCCGGCTTTCCTAAGCATCCTTCCTGCTGCTGGCTGGCCTGTGGTGCAAGCTGAAGGTGGAGAGCCCCAGCCCGTTTCTCAGGGCATGGATAAGCTGCTTCACTCTCTTAAAGACAAATTTGCTTCCAAAGCACCTGCAGGGCAGAGGCAAAACCGTAAGTCCACCATGCTTTGCTGGATTTTAAGATGTCCCATCCGACCTAGGGTTTTGGAATGTCTGCCTGAAGGACAGAGTGTGCAGCATGGAAAATAGCAGTGAGAATCCTCACAGAGAGGTGTGGTGGTGCATGGCATCATCTCATATTGGTGGTCTGCCTGCAGCAAAATTGATGCCAGTGGGATTCCAGCCTGGAAATACTGGCTGGAAATATCCCCTGCCCTCCCATGCCCACTGCCCCAGGCAAGGGGTTGCCTCAGAGCTGGGCAATGCAGTTCCTGTACCGGCAGAATGAGGCCTGAAATCCGGCTAGCCCGAGAAATGGGGTGGGAGCACAGCTTGCAAGGAGTGCCTGCCGTGGGTAAACAGTGCCTGAGCCCTGCCTCGGTGTCCCCAGCAAGGCACAGAGTTAAGTCCTGACGTCCTGGCAAGGTGACACCGGTTTTCCTGCATCCCAGGCCCTCCTGCAGCCGCCAGGGCGGTTTTCCCCTCTGTAGGGAGGCAGTGCATCCCTGTCGGAGCGATGGGCAGAGCATCCATTGAGGAGCTGGGGGAAAATCCTCCCTGGCTGCAAGCGGCACAGCTGAATGAATCCCTGTCGGGCCCGGCCGAGCTGCGGCCCCGCCGGGCTCTGCCCCGGGTTAATGGGTAACCCGGGCTGGCAAAGCGGGACAAAGGCGTGTTCGGCACGTCCTGCAGGGGAGCCGGCGCTGCTGCCGGGGGGCACGGCTGGTCTGCGGTGTGCATGGGCACGGCCCAGGCTCAGCGAGCCCCCACCGGCGGCGCCGGGGCTGGCACGGCTGCAGGAGGGAGGCTGGCGCTGGCAGCTGGCACCGTGTTTGCTTCCCAGCATCACACAAGGCAGGTTCCTCCTGTTCCTCAGCCCGCCCTGCCAGCGGGACTGCAGCTGGGTCTCCATCCTGCCACCACTGCATCCCCTGTGCCTCAGTGTGCCCTCCTGAGCCACGGCAAACCCCGCCTCATACCCCACAGCCCATGGCAAAGGCAGCCAGCCCAAACCCTGCCTCGTACCCCACAGCCCATGGCAAAGGCAGCCAGCCCAAACCCTGCCTCGTACCCCACAGCCCATGGCAAAGGCAGCCAGCCCAGGGTCACCCTGTGAAGGACACTCTGCCTTTTTCCCTGGACAAGGTCGTTCCTTCTGTGTGTTTTTCCTTGTGCCCACAGGCAGGGTGGTGGCACCAGCTGTACCACGCCCAGGTCTGCCAGCCCAGCTTTCTGAGGGACCAAAAAGCCAAGCTGGGCTTTTGCTGGAGATCAGTGGGGTAGGAGGAGGGAGCAGTAACCTTGCAATGCCCCAGGCTTTACTGGCAGTGCCAAGGTGACCTCTGCCATGGCACTGCCCATTTGCAGGGGAAAATGCTGTCCCAGGGCCCAGAGTTTCTGCATTGCTGCTCTGTCCTGGCCACGGGCAGGGCATTCCAAACACTGGGCTCGAGAGGAGGTTTCCAAAGAGCCCTGAGCCCACAATGCTCAGTCTGAAGGGCAGGGCAGCTCACTAGCAGCTGCTTCCCTCAGGAAACCTGCTCTGCAGGAACTGACTGACTTAAATTCACCAGATTTTCCCCCATATTTGTTTAGCAGGCAGGAGCTCGCTCTGGCCATACCCCTGAGTGCTACAGCCATCACCATCCCAGCTGAATCCACCGCTGGTGCTTCACCACAGAGTTTTCCTTCTCTTTTCAGAGCCTCTCTGAGACAGTGGATGAGAAGGAGGTGTCTGCAGCAGCCCAGACTCCGGAGCAGACAGATCTCTGCTACAGAACAGTGCGTGTGGAGACGGTAAGAGCTCTGCAGTGTCTCCTATGCTGTTTGCCAGAGTGCTGCTGGGAAACTCCAGGCCTCCTCTTCCCTGCATGAGTGCTGGCTTTCTGCTGGGCTGTTGGATGGGAGGGATGGCGTGAGGGAGCCAAAGTGACCCAGCCACTTGTGCCCTTTCTCCTGCTGTGGAAGGCATTGCTCATGCTTTATTGCACAGGCGTGGCCACGCTGGGAGGTTCCCATTGCAGCAGCACGGGCGAGATGCCTTTCTCTGACAGCAGCTGTGCCCTTCCACAGAAAGTGCTGCCAAGCCGCACCTTGCTTGCTTTTATTTCTTTCTTGCTTTATTTATTGTATTACTTTATTTATCTTTTTTTTTTTCCCTTGCCTGAGCACTTGCAATGAGCAGGAAGGGATTCCCCAGCCTGGGCAGGGTGATCCCTGTGTGTGCAGGGTGCTTCCTGCCCTGCCAGCTGCTCCCCAAGCATGCCACAACAGTGGGGATTTGTCCCCAAGGTGCCTTTGGCTGTCCCTGCCCTCCACAGCACCATCTGGTCACCACATCTTGCATGGTCCCAGCTGGTTGGTGAGCATGCTTTTATCTTGTAGAAAGTTGGGGGTTTTTTAGAGCAGGAGAACATCTTTCACCCCCCAAATTAATATTTTATCACTGAGCACCTTTAAAAGAGAATGTCCATTTCCAAGTGACCTTTTTGCTTTAACTTTTCCCCCAGTGGAGAATGGCTCTGTTCCCATCCCATGCACCAGCTGGGGTTGTTTCCCCTCCTGTGTGATTGTGTTCATCCCTGCCTGCAGCAGAGCCCCCAAAATGCCCACAGCCACCCCGGCTCCTTGCCCTGGGATGCCCTGAACGGAGCCATCCCCACCACTGGCAGCACAGCCCCAGGTGCCAGATGGCTGTGCCAGTGCTGTGTGGCACGAGCAGCCCAAGGAGAGCTGCCAGGCCCGGGGCTCAGCCAGGCAAGTGTGGTTTCAGTCCTGGCACAGGGGTGGGACCAAGATCTGGTGGACACCTTATGTGGCCAGCAGAAGATGTGTCCAGGGATGCTGAGCAGTGGCAGAGGTGGTGCTGCCAGTTGTGCCTGCCCATTTTCATGCCATGCCAACATGTGTACCCACACAGGTCCCTTCTTACTCTTGCACCTGAGTTCAGCCATGCTCAGCAGCACTCTGGAGTCTGTGTTCCCATCCTGTATCCCTGCTTTCCATCCCTTCCCAGTTTGCTCCTCACTGGGGTGCCCAAAGAGCTGTGGCCACCCCCTGTGTCCTTTGCACAAGGAGAAATGTCCTTGGCTGGGGCAGTGCCATGGGGATGGGATCTGTGTGGCACCAGCGGTGTTCTGCTGGGCCATATCCCTGCTCACTATCTAATCTTGCAGCATTGAGCCTCAGTTATCAGGGCCTGATGCTGAGCCAGGTCTGGGTACAGACACCTTCACCTTGATCCGCTGGCAGGTACCTGGTGGCACAGGGGTGAGCTAAGCCCCGGGCTGATGTGTGTTTGGCCCTTTGTCTGCCCTGTGCTGGTGTTTGTGGGCAGCTCAGGGCACCTTGGAACCAGAGACAGCTTCTTTTGGGGCATGGGAGGGGTTTGCAGCCCAAAATCCAGCAGCAGCAGCAGCTCAGGTTTGTGCCTGGTACTGGGATGGTTTGTGGGTTCCACAGCACTACAACCCCTGTGTGCTCCCCCAGGACCTGGTGGACTGGCAGAAGCCCCTGCTGTGGCAGGTGGGCTACCTAGGGGAGAAGTACGACGAGTGGGTGCACCAGCCCGTGGATCGGCCCATCCGCCTCTTCCACTCGGATTTCCTTGAGTTCCTCTCCAAGACAGCATGGTGAGCTCTGCACTGTGCCCTGGGTGGTGCCTGCCCTGGGAGGGGGCCATGGCTCACCAGCCAGCAGGACAGCAGGACACTTCCTCTGACACCTCCTCCTGCCCCGTAGGTACGTGGTGTTCATGGTGTGGACGCCCGTGGTGCTCTATCTCAGCTGGGTCAGCTACACCTCCCTTGCTCAGGGCAACACCAGGCTCTTCGCCTCCTTCACCACAGGTACGAGCAGCAGCAGAGCCTTTGGGCTTCCATTGCTGACCCCACTCTGGGCCATGGGGCAGGGATGGGTGGGTGGAGACCTGCATCCCTTCCTCATCCCTCCTTCTGTATGTGCTCACCAAAGCCACGTGAAAGAGCAGCAGCTCAGCACCTCTCCTTTGTGGCCACCAGCACCTCTCCCTTGCGGCCGCCCGCATGTCCCCTGCATGAAGCCCCCTGTGCTTGCCCACCTCCATCCCCTTCCTCTCACCAGGAGATTTGGTCCCCCAGGAGCTCAGCAGAGGCACAGAGCCCCGTGGGCTGCAGCCTGCTCCCTCCTGCCTCGTTCCCTCGGTCCCCACAGCCCTGCGGTGCTGGGGCGCGTTCCGATGGCCGCTGCCGCCCACCCCGGCCCGGCTGAATGCCGGCGAACAAACCCGGCTCTCAGCGCCGCCGGCTCCGCACAGAGCGGGGCTTGTTCGCCCCGAGCGCCTGCCCCTGAATCTCCCACTGTCTGCTCCCTGCTCCCCCGGGAACAACAAGCGTGGCCAGGGCAAGCTGTCTTCTTTGTTGTCCTTTTTTTTTTCCTTTTTTGCTGGGTTCCCTATTTTTTTTGCAAGGTGCCACCCAGTGCCAGCTGTGCCCGGCTGTGGGGTGGGGAGTGCCAGCTGCACAGGCACTCCCTGCCCCTTGTGGCATTCAGCACCTTGCTGCCAAGTTTTGTGTGGTTTTTTTTCCCTAAAAATAAGCGGGTTTTGGGGCAATCAAAATTTTGCTAGGAAGGGCACAGGACTGGCAGCCAGCCCTGAAAGAAGGAGGTGGCTGAAAAATGTTCTGCGGGGGAAAGTGCCCAACAAGTCTTTTATTTTTCCCCCCAAAAAATAAACACCAACACCGACAGCACTGTTTTAGTGTCACGAGTGCTGCCTGTGCAACTTAGGTCCCTCCTGCCTTGTTCTGGTGGGTGAGGCAGCTGTGTAATGGTGACACAGTCCCTGGAGTGCACATCCAAGCCCCCGCTGGAATCTGGAATGCAGGGAGCTCCCCTCACTGTCTTCCTGAGGCAGCAAGAAGCTGGCTGTTTCTGTAAATTAGTAGGAATCAAAGGAAAATGTGGTTTAGAGCAGAGCTTGGGCAATTAGCTCCCTAGAGAAGCTCAGGGCAGGAGGTGGATGAGTGGTTGGAGGGAGGGAGAGCTGAGCATCACCCTGATGCCAGCGGGAGGATGGTGATGGATAAAAGCACCTGCGCCTGCCCTGCTGACCACTGCATGTCTCATTGTGTAGAGTACTCCATCCCCGTCCACAAATACTACTTCCCCTTCATCTTCCTCCTGGGAATGATCCTGTGGTCCCTGCTAGAGTACCTCATCCACCGCTTTGTCTTCCACATGAAGCCACCCGCTAGCAATTACTATCTGATCACGCTGCATTTCCTGCTGCATGGGCAGCATCACAAGGTGAGTCGCAGCTCCTGCCCCCGCTGGCGCCAGTTGGGCCGTGGGAATGGTGGCCTTTGCCCCACTGGAGCTGTCACTGTGTGCCCTTTGCCCAGACAGAGCCTGTTGCTGCCTGTTCAGTGTGACTGGTGGCATCCCAAGCGAGGCACTTGCCCAATACCAGCAAGGGCTGTAAAACAGCCTTGGAGGAGCTGGAGTTAAATTTTCGAGCTGTGTGGTTGGGCAAGGGGGAAAACCGAAAGAGCCACAGGCTCCCTCTAGCTTTGCTGGAGGAAATGTGGAGCTTGGGCACTACCAGATAAAGCCACCACCTGCCTGGGCACCTTGGCACGCACGGGGGGCTGCTCCCACCACCGGGTACAACTCTGGGGAGGGTTTTTGCTGTTGGCTCCTCCCAGATGGGTTTCCCTGATGCTTGGCAGGGATGTGCAGGGGGAAGAAGGGTGAGCTGGGAGCTGTCTGTCCCACCATCCCTCTCTGCTTCCAGTCTCCCTTCGACAGCTCCCGCCTGGTGTTCCCTCCCGTGCCGGCCTCGCTGGTGATCGGCTTCTTCTACGGCGTGCTGCGGCTGCTGCTGCCCGAGGTGCTGGGGCTCTCCATCTTCGTCGGGGGCCTCTGCGGCTACGTCATCTACGACATGATGCACTATTACCTCCACTATGGCTCGCCCAAAAAGGGCACCTACCTGTACGGCCTCAAGGCTTACCACGTCAAGCACCACTTTGAACACCAAAAATCAGGTAGTGCCACGCTCCCCGTGCACGCTGGCAGGGGAAAGGGATGTCCAAGATCCAGCCTAGCTGCGTGTGTGCAGCTGATTGCTCCAAAATATTTGGGATTTGGGATGAGGAAAGCCAAGCACTGTGCTGCTGGGGAAGCAGCATGTGAGGTGCTGTAGCCCAGGGAGAATATTTCCTGGCTCCCAGATTGAGGATGGGGAGCCATAGCAAGGGTGAAGGCAGCACCTGTCTCACTGGTGGGCATCAGTGCTGCCTGGAATGCCAGACTCCCATGGTGCTGGCATGTGGGTGCCTATCCCTGCCCAGGGCAGCATCTCTTCCTGCTGGGAGGTGTTGACAGGTGGAGGGTGAGGCCCTGGGCTTCCCCAGATCCGCCCCACACTTTCCCTAGCCCAGTGCTTGCTCAACCTGCCCTTTGCCCGGTTTCCTAGGAGAAAACGCCCCATCCAGATAAGCTGTCATCCATGGGGCTTGTTGGCATGGCCCAGCCAGCTCCTGCTCCCTCTGCTCTTCCTCCTCGTCTTCACTTTGCCTTCCTCCCTTCCCAAAATGTGGGCACTCCTCCCTCACCAGTTAACACAGAGCCCTTGCAACACCTCAGTGACGGTGCTGTGGGCTGAACTCTCTCTTCCCTGCCCACAGGTTTTGGCATCAGCACACGCTTCTGGGATTATCCTTTCCAGACACTCATCCCTGAGGAGACCTTCAAGAAAGAGGACTGACAGCCCCAGCCCAGTGCTCAGCTGCTGGCTCTGTGCCCCTGCACTGGGGCTGGTGTCCCTCCCCTGCCCCCTTCCTGGGGGCTGTGCCACAGCAGTGACTCCAAAGTGGAGCATCCCTGCGGAGTGCTGTGGTCCAGCTGTGGCACTAGCAAGGGGACGGGGGGCTGAGGATGGTGAGGACAGGGGAGGAAGAGGCTGTGGGGTTCCCTGGTGCACTCCTGCCCCTACCTCGCTGCCCTCCCGCTCCAGGCTATGGATGCACGGGCAGATCTGCTGCCTGAAAGATGAAGTGCCTGATGCCACCCTCCCTCCTCCGCCCTGGCACCTTGCCAGAGCCCTGTCTCTCCTGGGCTGCCCTCTCCCCGGGGCACCCAACACGCTGCAGTTGCCTCTATTGCCTAACTCATGCCGAGGGGATTCCCTGTCCTAGGTCCTTCTCCCAGCCCATCTCAGCACAGGGTTTTCTTGGCCTGCAGCCCTTTTGGGGCAGGTCCCACAGCTCTGGATTGTGCCTTTTTCTAACCCATATCTCTCTGCCAGATTTATCAAGTTCATGGTTTTCATAGACATTGGCTACTTGAAACTCAAACTCCAATGAAAAGAATTACTATGAGATGCCTTTTTTGCTGATCCTGTGATTTTATTTTTTATTATTTTTTCCCTAATGTTTACTGCAGATATTTAAAGGTTTGAAATAAATTTATATGTAAAACTGTAGACACTACAATTGTAAATAAACTGTATATTTTGAAAAATAAAACTTTCTAAAAAGGGTCTGGGAAATGTATCCCCCAGGGCTGCTCACAATTTTGTTCTCCCACCCTTCGTGTGTCCCTTTCAAGGTGCTGATGGCCCTTGGAGCCACCATTCCTGGCTCCCCTCATCAGGCACAGTGAGGTAGGAGATTTACAGGGGATATGCTCAGCAGAGCTGTGTGACGTTGGGCTCTGGATAAGCAGAAGCTGCCACTCACTTCTCTGAAGTTGGGCAATAGCATCACGTGAACCCCAGAGCTTCCCAAAATTAGCCCGGCCCTCTGACGAAGCCACCTGCAAAACTTCCTGCAGTCCCAGCAGAGGTCAAGCCCAGCTTCCAGCCCTGGTGCCCACAGCCAGCTCCTTTGGTGCTGGGGGCTCCTGGGGCTCGGGGAGGGGGAGAGGAGCAGGGTCTGGAGGATCCCACTGCACATGTAGGAAGTTCAACAAGGCACAAAGCCCTTGCTGTGGGTGTTCCAGTGCCCTGGGCAAACCTTCCCACAGCTGCCAGCCCAGCAGAACGGGTTGTGGTGCTCAAAATAGCAGAAGCATCAACCCAGGCACGCACAACTTCCCCATCCCCTTTTTCCCACTGCACTTCCTGTGGGCAATTCCTTCTTCCACCAGGCAAAACCCAGCACAGGGGCGTTCAGCCCTCGGGAATACCCCGGGCAGCTTTCTGGGAACTGGGAGCTGTGCTGGCGTGGGAAGCTGGCTTGCACAATGTCCCTTCCGCTGTGACACCCTTTAAAGCCGCGCTCGTCCCGCCGTGCCCCTCCAGCCTGCGGAGGCAGCCGAGGTCAGCGAGGCACGGGCAGGTCACAGACCTTCCTTTCTCCTGGCGAGCAGAAGAGATCCTTCCTTGAGGCTCTGCTGGAGAGAGCCTGAAGAGGACGGGAGAGCGGCTGCAGCTGGATTCTGGGTGCGTTCCCATCTCGTTTCCAGCCAGGAGAACCTGGCACCCCTCTCGGTGTTGGCTGTGTCAGAGGGGCTGCTGCTAATTTCCTTCCAACAGGGGTGGTTTTCTGTCCTTGCTGCCTGCATGTGGGCTGGGGAGCAGGCACCATCCTTGTGGGGATGCTGAGTGCACAGAAAGAGCTTCATTTAAAATCTTAGGTGGCCAGAACAGAGCTATGGGGAGAAGCTGGGGATGCTGGGGCTGTGAAGATGTACAAACCTTTATTAGATGGGTGACCACAGAGAGAAACCTTGAGTAGAAACGAAGATAGATCTTTACAGCCCAAGATATGGGCTCTGCGGGCAGGAACCCAGGGGGATGCGGGGCCAGAGCCAGGAATGCTGCCCAGGGGATGCTCCTTGGGTCACTGGTGTCCCTGCTCCTCTGGGTGGAAGCTCTCTGGGATTTAACTCACACATTTATTTAATTAATTAATTAATTACATTTAATTAATTTTACATTAAATTAATGTACATAAATCAAGCCAAAACATCTCTTGCTACTGCAGAGAAAGATGTGCCACTACCACTGCTACCAATGTCTCTGTGTGTGCCTGCTCCAGTCTGCACAGGCAGCTGCAGTGGGAGGCAAAGCAGGGAAAGCAAAGCAGCTGGAGATGTGAGTGGCTGTGGGAGGATGTGTGCCATATCAGGGTGTTGTTCCCTAGGGTGGAAGGCGTGGAAGAACTGCATCTGGCTGAGCTCTGAGCAGCGCCTGAGGCTTCCCTGCAGCAGCCACTGCCAGCCCACATTCCCCGTGGCCAAGCCCTTTGCTGCAAGCATGGACATCGTGGAGAGGGTCTTCTCTGTGGCCCAGGCCATCCATGCCCAATTCGAGCAGGTGAAGTGCTGCAAGCACCAGTGCCAGCGCCTCGTGGAGCGCATCCAGATTCTGCTGGAGCCCGTGAGGATCCTCAGGGCTCAGCCACGACAGCACATCTCCCACCACGAAGAGGAACTGATGAAAAAGCTGCTCCAGGCACTGGAGGAAGCCCAGAAACTGGTGATGAAATACAGCCAGACCAGCTGGATCCAGAAGTTCCTGCGAGCCCGGAGTACTGGCGAGGAGTTTGTCTGGGTGAACGAAAGCCTGGAGGACATTGCCCAGGGGCTCTCCCTGCTGCTGCAGGCAGAGCAGAAACAGGCTTTCCTGGAAGCTTTCCAGTCAAAGACGTGTCGCAGGCAGGATGCTGAGGACCTGAGGGATGACAGAGCTTTCTTGGACCAGGTGATTGCAAGTGAGTGCATTTAGCAAACCCTCCTAACCTGTGACTGGTGGTTGGCCCCTCTCTCCAGCTGTTACCAAGCTCTGGCCTGATGGCCACAACCATGAAGAGCCAAAGGGACATTTAAACCATGAAAAAAACAAACCACACAGTCATGCTTGTTCATCCAGTGGCCCAATCTCTGCTCGTTTCTCTCCCTAGGTACTGAGGAGCCCAAAGATGTGCTTGAGGAGATCTACATCGACAGGGAGTGTATGGAGAGCAAGATGGACTGGATGAAAAGCGAGCTGAACAAAGTCATTCGTGAGATGGAGCGTAAGTCGATGTCACACCACCTCACCCTGTGCACTGTGTCCTTTCCCCCCAAGCCCTGCCCAACCTGTCCCTTGTTCCCTTCTGGCACATGGTGGGAGCAGGCTTGAAGAAGGTCAACGTTGGTAAAAGAGAAGACATCACTGAGATCAAGCGAGACCAGCTCACCTTCCACAGGCACCTGCAGGACACAGAGAGCTATGACCTGTACGAGGGCGAGTACCTCAAGTACCCTGTTGCCATCAAAACCTTCAAGAGGCCACTGACCACTGACCCAGTGTGAGTTGTCCTGGGGGGAACGAGTGTGGCCCCAGGAGGGTGGCACGGCACTGTGCCATGCCTTGTTCCAGGGATCTCACCACACTGTCCATTTCCACAGCAAGGTGAGAGACATCTTTGAGAAGGAGATTCAGACCCTGAAGAAGTTTGAGTCTCCAAACATCCTTCGCATGTACGGGATCTGCATTGAGGAGAACGGTAGGGCTGTCACACTAATGCCACCCTTTTCCTCCCCTGCCATCCCCAGTGCTGGCTGGTGGCACGTGCCTCGCTCTGGTCCCCTCCCAGGAGGTGGCACAAGGCAGGATGGTTTTGCCTTGCAGATGGGAGCCCCTGCTTCTCCATTGTCATGGAGTACTGTAAGCACGGGACGCTGCGGGATGTGCTGAACAAGCAGCAGAATCTTTCCTGGGACATCCGCAGTCGGATGGCCCTGGGAGCTGCCAGAGGCCTTTACAGGTGAGCACCTCTATAAATCAGTGAGTAACTTCACCTGATCACCCAAAAGCTGAGTGCAGCTTCCTGCTCTCTCAGAGTAAGCTGTGGTATCCTGTTAGACACTGATTCCCAGTGACACCACCTTGGGACCCTGGGATGGGTGGCTGCTGTAGGGGTGGGAGTGGATTTGGATGCAGTAGCTCCCATCTACCCTGAGCACTGTCCCCTACATCTGGCTTCAAGGCTGCAAAGGCCTGGAAGGGAGAAATCCCCTTCCCCAGATCCACAGGGCAGATTTGGAAGCGCCCTGCAGCATGGCAGCTCTTACAGGTCCTGCTCATCCACAAGGTTTGTACTTTGCCCACAGCAGCTCTTCCAGCCTGCTGGAGAGGTTGGCCTGGCAGGGTTGATCCACCAAGACAGCCAGAGAGCTGCTGGCTTCTCTGATTGCATGTCAGTCATTCCCTCCAATGTAGGAGGGAGCACCAAGGTGGGGATGGGTCAGTCCTTCATCATCATCATCATCCTCATCATCATGTGTTGTCCTTGGTTCCATCCATCTGCAGGTTGCACCAGACAGGGGAGAAGTCCCGACTCCACGGCTGCATCTGCAGCAGCAAGTTCCTGGTGGCTGGGGATTACTGTGTGAAGGTAAGCACCACACCTGGAGATGCTTTTGGGAGTTTTAAATGGTTTTGTGGGTGTCTCCCTCCACCAACACTGAAGGGAATTGTGATGGTCCCGGATAAAATGGGGTAGTGGCATCTCCCCTATGACTTTAGGCACTTAAAACTCCCTATCTTGGTCTTATCATCAGCAAATTGAGTGCTCCTAAAGCATCCAGCCTGGGATGAGCTGAAGCTGGGGCAATTCACCTGTCCTCACTCTGGTTTTGCTTGCAGGAGGAGACCTGTGCTGGGCAGCACACACAGCTGCACTCCAGCATTTGCTGCCAGGGCATCTCACTCTGTTTTCTCCATCTTGGGGCAGTCTCTAGCTGCACCACAGGTTTCTACTTCTCCTTTTCTCTCTCTCATTCTCTCAATCAGCTGTCAGGATTTGAGCTGTGTGAAACAGAATCATCCATCAAGAGGAAAGCCAAGAAGGACTGGAAACAAGTCTCTATGTTGGCCTACATCGCTCCAGAGAACCTGAAAGACATCAACTACCCTTACAAGAGTCCCTGTGAAATATACAGGTGTGTCTGTCCCTCCCAGGAGATGCCTGTGAGCAGGCAGGTGTCTGGCAGAGAGGCTGCTGAGCTATGGAAGGAGGCCAGGTTTAATCAGACACACCAGCAGATGCTTCCAGTTGTCATAGCCCAGCAGTCCTCTCCACTAGAAGGGACGAATGCATGGTGGAATGAATACTGAGACTCTTGCTTGTCTCCTTCCAGCTTTGGGATCGTTCTGGCAGAGATTGCAACCTCCAAAATCCCATTTGAAGGTGAGACAGGAGTATCTGGTTCCCTGCATAAAAGCCTCGCAGCACAGTGTGGTTCCCGTCTGGCACTGGATGCTCCTCCCTGCTCCTTCCCTGAGCATCCCAGGCAGGTGCCAGGGGCAGTGCCTGGTGTGCCCAACAGCTTCTCCTGAAACTCCAATATAGTAAAGTACAGCCTGCAGTAAAGCAACCTGCTTAAACCGCAAACATGCAAATATTTTTTGTTTCTATTGGATGGTCATGGGCAGTTAAGCATAAACACATCTTGCTCTACTGAAGCCCAACAGTGTCACGCCAAATACAGTGGGGTTCACTGCAGATGGAGTTTGGGTCACTTCCCTGCTGGCTTCTCCCTGCCACAGGCTGCAGGCAGGCTCTTGGCATGGCTGTGTGCTGGGTTCCCTCCCCAGCACCCTCCTGTGGCAGCAGAGCTCCATCCTGACACTCCTGTTTGCACTTGTGTAGGCTGCACTCCTGAGGAGATCGTGGAGAAAATCTGCAATCACCATTACTGGGACCCTCTTGGGGAAGATTGTCCTGAGGATCTGAGGAAAATCATTGAGCAGTGCCAGGCCTTTGACCCTTCCCAGCGCCCTTCTGCCGAGGGTGAGTGTCCCACACACCTGCTGCACAGGCCCTTTGCATCCCTCATCAGCTGCTTCAGCAGGCAGTTTGCCCCTTATTTCCCATATGAATTTGCCTGGCTTTGTGTTTTGGGATCCTGCCTTGACCTTCCTTTTTATGCTAACAAATCCCCCAGCTCCAGACCTCACACACTGACATTTATTTACCCATGCCATGACAATAATCACCAGGCTGTTTGTTTATTTGGTGTCACATAAAAGGAGCTTTTTTTATCAGACAAGCAGGGGCAGGAAGCAGGAGTCTGTGAGTTAATCCCTACTCAGGTCCTGCAGATCCCATAAGCTAGAGGAGCAGCCACAACACTGCAGGAGCATTTCCTACCTTGGGCTTTAGCAGTAAATTGCAGTCTTGGGCATTGCTCAATGACAGGGAAGCTTTCACTGTCTCTGAAGCTGGTTTGTGTCTGATCAGACAAGTAACTGGTCTCCAGCAGGAGATACAACAGCAACATCAGGAGATTATAGAGGAACGTTTCTGGTGTGTTTGAAGTCACAGAGGTCATATCCTTCCCTTGGTTCATCTGTCTAAGGGGAGAAACTTCCTACAATTTCATCCACTCCATCCTACAGGACCAGATCCATACAAGAGATGTGGGAAATGTGCCCAAGAAACCACTGAGTGTCACATCTGTGTGCTTCCATTTCCCACCAGCACCTCCCTGGCACAGGGAATAGCCCTGGCTGAAGAGAAAATGCCAAAATATCATTAGAGATGTTGACAAAGTCACATTGAAGAAACAGGATGGTTATATTACCCTAATATGACCCTAATCCAACACCTACCACTGTGTGGTGCTGAGCTGGGAGGACAGTTTATTGCAGCTGTTCACAAGGGTGTTTCCACAAACACAGCTACTTGTCTTTGGGCTGGGCTGTCTGCTCAGGCTGTCCCCTGCTCACCCCCGCCCCTCTGTGCTGGCCCCAGGAGAGGGTGACTCCATGTCCTGATCCTCATCAGCGAGGGAAAGCCGTCTTCTCATCTGTTAAAAAATCCCAAACAAGCCCACCACAAATCCTCTGTGTTGGTTAATGCCATGCTTGTGTTTTGCAGAGATTGTGGACTCGCTGGCTGACCTGGAGAAAAGCAGGAACCAAGGAAGTTAACTGTGGAAAAGGGGGCCGGGTGACCAAGGCAGCAAGCCCAGGGTGCCACTGGCCCCTCTTCCCCCCGACAGAGACTGGGGGCTCAGTGCTCCTGTGTTTGTTTGTGTGTGTGACACGAACACAGGGCTCCTGTTTGTGTGTGTGACACAAGCACAGGGCTGCTGCTTGTTTGTGTGTGTGACACCTTCCCCTGGTCAAGGGTCCGTGCCTGGGGAGAGAGGTGACTTGAAGAGAGGCTGCCAAGAAGCCTAGGGGGAGCAGAGGGATGGAACAACCGAGGGATGGAACTCAGCTTCTTTTATGAAGAAAGACTGAGGGAGTTGAGCCTGTTCAGCCTCGAGAAGAGACGACTGAGAGGGGACCCCATCAGCACCTGTCCGTTTGAAGAGAGGCTTCAGAGGATGGACCGGGCTCTGCTGGGGGGTGCCCAGCAATAGGACAAGAGCCAAGGGGCAGAAAATGATACATGGGAAGTTCCACTCGGATATGAGGAAGAACTTCTTTACTCATGGGTGATCATACACTGGAACATCGCCCAGAGGAGGTGTGGAGTTCCCCTCACTGGCGATACTCTAGAAACATCTTCTGCAATGCTGCGAAAGTGCTCTGGGACAATCCTGCTTGGGCAGGGAGGTGGGAGCACAGGACTCACCGCGCTCCCTTCCACCCGGACCCATCCCGCCATTCTCCTCGGCCCTGCCCGCGGGGCGCCGGGGCCCGGCTACCCTGGGGCCACCTCCGGCTTCCCCTGGGCTCCCCCCGGTTCCCGCCAGATCCTTTCTGGTTCCGCTTGGCTCACCTCGGGGTTCTCCCCGGTTCTCCCCGGTTCCCCCCGGACTTCCCCAGTTTCCCCCGGTTGTGCCGGGCTCACCCCGGGCCCGCCCCACCGCCATGGCAACGCCCCGCCCACCTGCCCCGGTTTGAATGAACTTGTGTTCCCGCTCTTTTCGCCACGCAGCGTCTCCGCCAATGAAAACTCGCTCCCCTGCTCTTGCCCCGCCCCCTATGCCGTCAGAGGTCTCGTTGCCCAATCCGCCGGCTTGCACTGCGGCGCTTTGACCAATCAGAGCATGCCGTACCTCCCCGCCTCTCGCCCTGTTCCTCCAAGTTCCGTTGATCAGACGGACAGAGCGATTGGCCAATGAGAGAGCGGAAACAGCTCCGACTCGCCCAATGGCGGCCGTCGCGGGCGTGGAAGTCAGCCAATAGGGCGGCGGGGGCGGGGCGGCGCGGCGCTCGAGCGGGCGGCTGGGCCCGGCGGAGGTGAGCGGGGGGCGGCGGGGCCGGGCGGGCCGTTCTGGGCCGGGATCGGGCCGGGGTCCCGGCACAGCTCCATCCCCCGGGGCCGAGTTCCCCAGCACGGCTCGTTTTCCCCGAGCGCTCGGGGTGCCTGCGGCTGCTGGAGCGGGGGGATATCCCTCTCTCGTGCCCTTTTAGTGACGGGCTCTGTGAAAGGGACAGCGGAGAATCCCCGCCCGTGGAGCGGGTGTTCCGTTCGGGCCATGTTTTGTTTTGGTGTTGTTAATTTGGTGTTAAAGCGGGTGCGGCAGGAGTCTGCGGAGCGGGGCCGGGTGCCCTCCGCAAGGGGAGGCGGCTGCCTGAGCCCTCGGCCCGCGGGGGCGAGCCTGGGGCTGCCGGCCGGGCTCGGGCCTCGGCAGCGCCCGGGGCTCCTCGCTGGGGCACGGGCAGGCCCGTTGTGGGGACTCTCCCTTCACGGGGCTGCCTGGCTGGAGGAAGGCCTGACTGGATAATCCTTTGGGCCAGATTCCAAGATTTAACCGTGAAAATGCCATTATTAACGTTTTTATAAATCTCACAGGCAATGGAGCATGTTGCCCGGGGAGGTTGTGGATGTCCCAACCCTGGAAGTGCTCCAGGCCAGGCTGGATAAGGCCTGGTGGGAGGTGTCCCTGCCCTTGGCAGGGGCGTTTGGGACTGTGTCTTTAACCCCTTAACATCATGATTCCATGTGGTGAAAATAAAGGGTTTTTTATGGTTTTGGGTGGCAATTCTATCATGAACATAGCACTAAAGATGCAGTACTTCATGGTTGAATATTACCATATCCTGGCCATGCAGCTGTTCTAGTGGGGGGTGGTAATGTCTATTTTTTGGCCTAGGCTGAATTGATAATCAGGACAAGAATGATAAAATTCTTAAGTTAGACTTTCTTAAAATACCTGTGTAAATATTTGAGCCTTATCACATCTTTTATTAGTTCTTGTATACATTTTCTAGCTGCTTTTTGTACACAGCTAGCATTTGTTCTCTTTATGCAGCCCTTGCTGGGTAAGTTTTAGCAGCTTGGTAAAACTGGTGTTTGTGCTTTGGGCTCTAAACAGTGCTAAAGTCTGCAATTCCCAAGGCTTTTCAAGTTTATGATTGCATAAGTACTTTTTGGAGAATGTGAATGATTTCCAGCAGCTTGCAGAATTTAGTCTAATCACCTCTTCCAATAAAGGACTTGTGAGATTTTGGTGAATCTGTTCATTCAATTGATGAGATAATCTTGAATTTTTTTGTGTTGTAAGAGCAGTGTGACCTAAGTGCTCTTAATTTGGTGGCCGACAGCAGCATGAGAATTAATAATGCACAAAATGCACTCTGTTTTTCTTCAAACCCTAAGGTAGTACTCCTATTCTGGACGTAACCTGAAATCCATGTGCCAAAGATGTAGAAGGGCAGCTACCCTTAATATATTTGCAGTTTTACTGCAAATTTCATGTTTATCCAGTCTTGGGCTGAATACGATCCACAAATGCTGCAGATAACTTGGTACCAGTAATGTCTCAGTCATGTGTTCTGCTGTCAGGCCCTTTCTGGTTTTGCCTGGTGTTGGTAAACACCTGAAAGGCTATTCAGTAACTGTGGGTAAGGGTCACAGTGATCTGTTACAATAAGGCAATTTTATCTGAAGAAGCTTGGATGTCAGTCAAGAGAGCAGTGCAGCAAAGGACTGTCCTAGAGCTTGTTCCTGGCTGTGTCTGTGGGTGCTTGTGCAGTGCTGCTTACCTGGGAGAGTCTCAGATATTTCCAACTGTTCTTCAAGATCCACATGAATTTACTCAGCAAGTAAATGATGGCAGCAAGAAAACATTAACTTTCCATACTCATCCAAGTGCTTATTTAAGTTGATTTTGCAATGTGCCTTTGGTGCTAGCTGCTGTTGAGCCAAAGACTTTGAGCCCAGGACTCTGGGAAGGTGCTCCCAGCTCACATATGAGTATTGACTTGTGGTTTAGCTCTGCTGCAAAGGACACATTTTCTCTTGACTCTGAATTCTAAAAACTTTTTTAGTCACCGAGTGCTATACCTGGTTCTTGCTACCATCAGGCTACAAGTAGAGTACACTTATAAGTAAATACGAGTTTTCTTCAACTCCTTGCAGAAATGGCTCAAGAAGAGATGGAAGTTGATCTCCACCCAGTGGCTGGTTACTCAGTGGAGACCCTGCAGACGCTTGCCCCGGAGCCCTCTGGTCACACAGCGCTCTCCTCCCACATTGCTGTGCTCGGGGAAGGAGGAGGCAGCGCCGCAGCCCTCCCTGCTGACGATGCTGTTGTTTCACCCAGCGCTGGTGCAGAGCCTGAGCTGCAGACGGGTCCTGCCATGGCCCCCAGCGGGCAGCAGAGGCTGCAGGGGCCGTTTGAGCAGCACCAGCCCCTGCCTGTGCCACAGCTCACACAGCGCCCAGCAGTGAGGAGAGCTCGCAGGCAGCAGAGACTTGGCGGCTCCCAGAGGACAATCAGTGCCAGGTAAAGCAGAAATGAAAGTGGGTCTGAGCTGCCCTCCGATCAAGTCCAGCATCAGTTCAAAACTTCCTTGCTTCCTCTCTTACAGAGCCCAGCCCAAGTGTGTGGCTAGGGCCAAATCCAGTGTACCACTGTACCTAACTTACCTTTTAAGTTCAGTAATAGCACAGCAACTTTTAGTCTCTTCTGGCAGGTTCTTTGCCCTTGTTAAGTGAATCCCCCTGTTTCATGTGTTGGCAGGGGTGATGTTGACCTCTGAGCCCTTCTACATTTTGAATTTTGCTTGCAGAGGTTCTGCTGCTGCTGTTCCCTCTGTGCAGCCAGATTCCTGTCCACGATTCCTGCAGCAGTACTGATTCTCAGCAGTTCCAGCCAGCATTTAGCTCCGTGGAGCTTCTGCTCTGGTTTGCATTTCACCTTTGATTTGGGGTCTGCCTGATTACATTTGCTGGTGATGGTTGCTGCAGAAACTTTCACAAACATACAAACTGATATTTTTCTGTAGGACTTTGTTGTCGGTGGTTTGGTTTCGCTTTGGTTTTTGTTTTTTGGTTTTTCTTTTTTTTTACTTTCAGACAAAATAAAAATCCTCTCTATTTAATACCATTTGGATCGGTTTAAAGGGGGATGAGTGGGGATGCTCTGCAGCCAGAAAGAAATCCAAATTTCTAGTTTATTTGTTTTTCACTCATCATTCTAGGTTCTGTACATGCCAAGGGTGAAATTATAATTAACTGGAGCATTGCTTTTAAATTCAGCAAGACCAAGAGCTCCTCTCCTCCCAGTTGATTAAACACAACTGTATTGTTTGCCCTTAGATTGCCTTTGAAGGTCACTGTAGTTGTGAGGGCTGGAAGGCAACCTGAGAAACTCCTTTGAATCTGAAGGATAATTGAGATGATAGCTGAATTGATGGGGGGAGAGGGGAGGATGTTTCTGTCTAGGGGTGAAGTTCCAGTAGAAAAGCAGAGGGAAAGTAGAAAGGCTAAGCACAAAGTAGTCAATGGAATGAAGCTCTGATCCAAGTGGTATGCATTTCCCAGTACCAGTTCCTCCAGGAATCAGGGCTGAATTAGGGTTGGAGATACAGATTAGGAGTTTCCTTAGGCTTATTAGTGAATGACACTCTCTGTTTTTCTCCTCTCCAACCCCACCATCCCCTTCTCCCCCGAAAGAAAGCAATATCATTGTTGTAATGAGAAGATTTTCTTTGAACTGAGCAAAATGGATTGTTGCTGATCGCTCACAATGTGGTCTATCCTATGTGCTTGCCCCCCTACCAGAGAAGCCCTGCCTTGATAACAGTGACACCTTCCTGCTGCAGTCAAAGCCTGGGAACTTTCCTGCAAACATTCATGGGGAAACATGGCGAGTCTTTAGCTTACCTGAAATGACTGTGGCTTTTGTTTCTTGCTTTTCTGGACTCAGGGCACCATTGGACCATTACTTTCAACTCAGTAGGACCCAAGAGCCATCTGCAGGACCAGTTCCACACCCGGAGTTCCCCCGCATTGTGAGGGACACCCAGGCACAGCACCCAGCCGAGACAATAGAAGTGAGTGACACTGACAGCAGCACTTCTGAGGAGGAGGAGGAAGAGGAGGAAGCAGTGGAGACAGCAGCACCACTGTTACCATCAGCCCAGGAGACTCCTCCAGCAGCGAGCTCAGGAGGTTTGTGCTGTTTTGGAGCTGTGTAGAGACTGATTTCAGACACTTTTCTTGCTGTTTGAAAACTCAGCAGGGAAATCCTCTCGAGCCTCTCAACAGACGGTGCTCAGAGATTTTTGTGCCCACAGCTGACAGGAGCAGGCTGCTGCCACACGGCTTCCTGGCAAGCAGCTCCTGACAGCAGCAGCAGCAATGGGTGATTGCTACCATAATGTTAAATACAATCTTTTTGTGTTTGCAGACTGCTGCTTATTCTGAAAGTTTCCAAGATTATTTGCAACTTAAATTTAGAGATTATTGCTTGCCATGCTTCCACTCCCATGTATTATTAAGGAGTGCTGTTGAAGACATCAGGTCACAGCTTGGACATCAGCAAGTGTTTTCAGAGAAGGATCTGATTCAGTATTTTTTAATTATTTGAGATTTCAGTCTGCTTCAGTTGATTTTTCATTCTTTTGTGACAGTTAGCTGAGGAGATGGAGGTACTTTTATTTTTCTTTCTCTTTCCTCATTTCTTTTTGTCTCACAATTCTTTATCTAAACTCGTGTTCACAGGCTGACACACACTTCGGTGACATTTTTTGTGATTAACATGCACAGTTTATGTAAGAGTGACAAATAGTTAACTTGCTAGTCACGGTTATTGATGCCCAGAGAATACAAGAACAAGGATATCTTTTTACTTCAGTCCCTAAGGAATGTCCTTATGATTGACTCTCTGCCCTCAGTTTTGGTTTTGATTGGCCAGCCCACCTCATTACCTTCTTTAAAAGGGGACATCTATGAGGTATCTTTTGCACAGATCCATTCTGCTTGCTCTGGGCTAGTTTTACACATGACAGGAGCTCAAGCTGTTAAGTGCTGTATATTATTGTGTGAACAATATGTTCTCTGCTGGATTTTCTGGAATTCCCTTGTTGCTTATATAAGCCAGTGGCTCCTCTTACAGCCCAGAATCACAGAGGCTGAAAACTTTATTGACATTAGCCAGGGTTAGGTGATACTTCCACTGGACGGAGAATATCTGCCTTGATTACTAAATGTGATTAATGACTCTTCTTTTGTCAGGAGCTAGAGGGAAGGCAGTGATTTCTGCTCCTTTTTTACTGTGCTAGTGGTGGTGATCTCCACATAGCAATTCAGTGTGCCCATGCCTCAACAGATGGGCTGACAGAGGCCCACCACAAAAACATGGGGAGAATACCAGCAGAATTGGTAGTGCAGACAATTACCAGCTGGAAAAGTGCTGAAGTCAGAGTGAATGGACAGGCAGCATACGGGAAGTGCTTTCTTGGCACATGAAATATGCATGCTTAGATCCCTTGGCAAAGCAACTTCTGATATTGGTGGCTGTCTTTCTCAGGGCATAATGATGCAGGAATATAATCTTACATCAGCCTAATTATAGACCAGGTCCGTTTGTTTTGTTCTGATCAGAAAATTCTGATAACAATTGCTGTCCTTAAAAGACCTCTCCTTTTTTGCTGAAATTCTGTTGCTTTTCATAAAAGAAAACATAAATTTTTTCAGCACTACTGATCATGTATAGAAGGCCTTATACACAGAATATGTCCAGGGCACTGATCTGAACCTTTGTAAGTAACCTGTGCTGTGTCACTACTTAATCTGTGCCCTGATGATTTCAGATCAAAGCCGGAAAACTCCTTTTCACCCCATTATGAATCAGGTTATTTAAGCAATGCTTTCTTTAGTTTCCAGTCAGGTTCAAGCAGAGCCACCTCAAGCTTTGTCTCAAGCTTCTGCAGTACACGAAAGTCATGAAGATGAGCCTGAAGTCCAGCAACAGCAAGTAAGGTGAACTAAATGCTTTTGGAGACAGATTATATATGATAAATGCTGCATTTTTTGAAACAGTTGTGTTGTATTTTTAATCCTAGACAACTCCACTAGAGAAACTGGAGCCATCAGTTCCTGTTGCACCTCTGGATGAGGAGGAAGGAGATACCTGTGCCATCTGCTTTGAGCAGTGGACCAATGCTGGGGAGCACCGTCTGTCTGCACTGCGCTGTGGGCACCTCTTTGGCTACACCTGCATTGACAGGTGGCTCAAGGGACAGGCAGGGAAGTGCCCTCAGGTAAAAAGGCTTTTATGTGCACTGGAAAGCACTTAAAGCACTTTATGTGTGTATCTAACTTGTGCCTCAGATGTGATCACTGTAAGTGTTACAGCTGGTTGCTGCATGAAGCTGCTGTCAGAAGTAACAAACCCCACCATTACTTTGATGTTATTAGGTCAGTAACAACTAGCAGTACTTTAAAGGATGGGTTATGACTTGGATCTTTTCCCTGAAGTAGAGCATTTGTGAGTAGCAGATGTAAAGGTTTGAGAGTTCAAATGCTAAACTTGGAAATGGTTTAATGCCCCAGTCTGGTCCTGGAGAGAACCACCTGGAGTGGAAATGGCAGATGGATTCCTAGACACAATTAACTAAGCATAATGACTGTGTTATTGGACAGGAAATATGTCTGAGAACTGCTTTGGAATAGTTAGGGTTGGAAAGGACCCTAAAGATCATCTAATTCAGTTTTCAGTTGATTAATCTGTTTTGAGCTGCATCTGCTTTTGCAGCCTTTAAGAAGATCAGTTTGTTGAGGAAGCTGGCAGAGAGCAAACTGAGAACCAGGTTACATCTTCTAATATCCCTTTGCAAGTGGTAAATCAGTTTTTGAAGGGTTTCTTTCCATGGTAAATACTTATCTCCTTTGATGAGGTCTGCACTTCTACGTGATGTATTTCCATTCCTTACTCCTTTTTTCCATGAAGGAATGTTGACAAAAAATAGGTCAATGAGTACCTTGTAAATAGGATTCAGTTCTGGCACTTTCTGAGTCAGTGGCTGGAAGCCCAGGGTTCCTTTGGCTTTGTCATTTTGAGAGCTTCTGTATTCTTGCTTGACTTTGCAGGATTCCCTCCTCTTAACAAGAAACTTCCTGTTGACGTGTGCTGTGACTAAACCTAAAGAATCCCTGTTGCCATAGCAAAGGCCCAAAGTTGATTTTTCTTACCTCTGTCAATTCTGTGTAAGCTTTTCTTCCCCCACTTCAGGCCCAGACAGAATTCTGAGACCTGCCTGGCATATTTACTCTTTGGAATTTTGTGATTGCTTTCTTCTTGAACACTAACATCTCAAGGGTTGCTTGCTCCCTCTTTCTCTTCCAATGATACAAATACTAAAAAGTTCCTGGGAGAACTTGCTCTGGAGAGAACCTTGAAGCTAAATCATCTTTCCTTCATTTTCAGTCCCCATCCTTTGCAACTGGGCATTCTCTGGTTGAATGGCCCAGAGCTGCGGTGCATGGTCTGTATACTAAGTGGCTTGAGTGTGAGTTACTGTGAAATTGCAGCATTCCTGATCCTGCCAGTGGCAGCTGCTGGCTGCCAGGAAAACTGTCTTGGCCATTTACTGCAGTTTTTACAAAGGGAGAGATGTTTTCTGCTCTAAGACACTTGCTTGTGATAACTTTGTGCTCCTAAGTAATAGACAGGTCTGCATTTGAAGCATACACAGTAATTTAATGTTTAGCTGAGGTTACTTGATCTGAGTATTCACCTGCCTCTTTTCTTATCAACAAAGAATATTTGCAAAACAAACTTGGAAGAAATTATGGCGTCTGTAAGTTCTAACTTGCCTTCTTTTTAAGGTGAATATAATGTACTAAATGATTGCATAAGCTAGAGGCATGAAATTATTGAAATCTCTGACTCCCTGTGTGTCACTGAAGTCAGTGAGATGTCAGTGTTTCATACAACTCTGGAACACTTTTATGGATTGGGCCTGTACAATGTGATTAAAGGAATATAGTACAGAAATAAGAGTTGGGAGTATGCTCAGGGGTTCCTAAATCCTTGTCTGTTGGCCAAGCATCAAGTCTTGGTGTTTTCAGACCTGAGGTTGGGCTGGTGTTTTGTTCTAGATCTTCTTGTTTTCACTTCTTTGTCTGATTTGGGATTTTTTGTCCCTGGAACTTACCTGACCATGCTGCATTGCTGGTGCATTAGCAGAATCATTTAGTGCAAGCCAAGGAGATGGATTATTAAAGGTGCAGTAGGATATGCAACTTTAGTTGTAGCCCTGCTTAGAGCTCTGGTGTCTGTTGAGGGAGCACCTTGCAGACATACTTGTGGCATTGTTTTCCAGCAGAAAGCCCCTCCTTTCAGAACTAAATAAAACCATACCTAGGGACTCGTAGGGATGCATAGTTTGGATAGTTAAATTCCTGTAGGTGACCTGAGTTTGTGTTTGATTTCAGTGCAACAAGAAGGCCAAGCGCTCCGACATCGTGGTGCTGTACTACGCGCGCACGCTGAAGGCGCTGGACACCAGTGAGCAGGAGCGCATGAGAAGGTACGGAGTCTGCACCTAAAGGTACCTGCCACTGACAGCTGCACTCTCCTGCTACTCCATGCTTTCATTTCCTGCATGGTCTGAAGCAATTTGTGCATTCCCTTGGGGTTTTTCAGGAGTGTAGCTACTTTAAAGAACCAAGGCCTTGCTGCGTTGCACGTCTTAATTTTCTTTTGAAACAGAATTCTTGAGTTTGCATTTTGTGGCCCTGAAACAGCAAAAGCTGTCTTGTGCTATATCCTGAAATTTTGTCGTGGGTGAACATGCAAAGTTGATGCCAAAAAGCTGTATATTGCTAATTCATCATTAGATGGGAAAAGCAAGGCATGATTAGGAGTGCAAGGAGGGTGAATAGCTGACCTTTTCTGCCACCTTTTCTGTATGCATTAAACAGAGTAATACCTCATATGAATCACTTTCCATCTTGCTTTGTCAAACTCTTCATGTAGCTTAACTTGCAAAAGGTCAGCAAGCATTACTATGACTCCCACTTCCCTTTCCAACTTAAATGTAGACTTTGTATTGAAAAAGGGAAAAGCAGGTGTGAAAATGGGGACTCATTTCTTTTCAGTAAGATGCTGTCACAGATACTATTCTGAAATGAAAATGCTGCAGATATCTGAGTTCTTCTGAGTCTTGTCTTGAATAGAATTTAATTGGGGTTTCTTCACTTGTCTACAACTATACCGCTGTTCTTTCAAGCCAGTCTTTCAACAGAAACCTCACTATCCTGGTAATTATAGATCAGAAATGATTGAGGAGTAACAGTCAGGAAGAGAAGAATCTCTCTTCTCTCCAGATTGCCACAGCCTGATGGTTTTTGAAGTGTACCTTTAGAAGGGTGATGCTTCTTTCACTGGATTAACACAGAAAAATAAATGATATATATTATTTTTTCAAAAGCATGGAAGACAGTTGGGTGTATAAATCTTGTTATCTCGCATGAAGGGGTTGTTGCCTGACTTCTGTTTGTGTCTCAGAACCTCACTGCAGCAATTCCCCACATGCCCTGCTCCTCCTCTGCCTCCTGTTTTCGTTGTAAGGCAGGGAGCAGTGACTGTCTGTGGGTCCATGGAGCTGCTGGCAGTGGCTGCCTTCTGGCACACAGCCACGAGTGGAGCAGAGATGTGTGTGTGCATGCATTAGTCTTGTTTGCACGTAGTCTTAAATTAGGTATAAGATCATGGGGTTTGTTTGTCACATGCAAAAAACCCACTAGCCTTCAGGCTTTGAGTACTGACATAAAGAATGTTTTGTGATTGTTAATTAGGCATTTCACCTGTTTCTTCTGCAGGGAAAAAAATCATATGAAAAAGCTATAAGGAAATGACAGAATTCTGTGCTTTGGAACCTCTAAGGAAGTGACAGAATTTTGTGCTTTGGAACATGCAAGGCTAGGTCTGTGCGTTTGGAAAATACTTAGGCAAGCTAGAGCTCCCTGCACATGAATGACAGAAATAGCTGGAATATTGCAGCTTTTGACGTACAGAATGCAGTGGGTAACATAGACCAAGTGTACAGCTAATTTTAAGGAGTGTTGGTGTTTCTTTCCCCACTTTAGCTATTCCTTCATGTAAGCCTGTATGAAAGAGAAATAAATTCAAGTAGCCTAACCAAAATGCTGCTGCTAAATGGCGTGCATGCGCTTTTGGGCTCAAGGTGAGGTAGTAAGTGTGTCTTCTTTATGGGCATTCACAGAGAATTTATGTGTATCATTTCTTCTGGTACAGATATATTTTCCTAAAATACAAGATTAGCTACTGGTAGTAGAGACAAGCTTGAAGATCTTGCTGTTGTATAGTTATGCTATGATGTGCTGTGTTACTGACACAGTGTATTACATGGACATAATGGTATAGGATTTGCTTAAGTGTTTCTGTAGGGGGAAGAAAATTGATTTCTCTTCCACTCTCCTCTGGTAAATTAGTCCTTTTGGAGAGGATGAGGAGAAAGCTGTTGGAACAATACTTGGAGTGAGTCATTCAGAACAATTACATAACTGAATATCTCAAGGTGAATGTGTTGGGTTAGTGCTGTACCAGGTTTTCTGTGACTGTGGATTTGCCTGAACAGGACTTATGGTGGGATGAAGTCAGAGGGCAGGAGCTGACAGCCCAGAAAAGTATCCAAGATAATACCCAGGCCTAAGGATTGCTTTCCTCTCCTTCCTGCAGCTCTTTAGAAAAGGAGCAAATGTTGCGGAGGCAGGCGGAGCTGGAATCTGCACAGAGCCGTCTGCAGCTCCAGGTGCTCACAGATGAATGCAGCAAACTCCGCAAGCAAGTTCAGGTGAGTCTCAAATACAAATACACAGAGTGTTTCTTCCTCTTCAGCCTGCCTTTTCCATCTTCCCTTAGAGGTGAGATGACAGGATTCCAGTTTTCGTAATCATCAAGATTTAGTGAACTCAATTGGTGAATCATCCCAAGCTGGTAAAGACATCCTGGGCTGGAATATTCATGTGTGCTACAAAAACTGACTTTTTCTTGTGCTTTTAAGACTTAATTGAACTTGCAGCACAGCACTAGAGTTGTTTGGCTGCTGCTGTTGCAGGTTTCCCCTCAGGTTTTGTGGTGCCTGGAGAGGCATGGTAATAAAGAACCAGACTTAGTCTCCTTGTCTTTTGTGTAGTTGCATCAAAATAAGCTTTGGAAATCTCTGTAGTAAACCTGCAATGCAACTTATTATCACCAGTTATTCAAGAGTCTTTGAGAAGCAGTTTGTGAAGAGGCATGGCTACTTGCAAAATCAAAAGAAAACAAAAATACCCTAGAGGTTTGGGGTTTTTTGAAGGTTAGTCAACATTTCAGTGTAACACCTTCTGGTGCCCTTGGACCTGGCCTGTCAAATAGGGGGGGCTGTACATGGCCTGAGCAGCTGCTGAGAGGCGCCTCTTAGGGCACAAATAATGGACTGTAAATTATGGGTTGTTGAATGACTGCTTCCTTCTGGCTTATGCAACACTGAGACATTTTGTAACCCATCCTAGCTGCTTTTTCAGGATTCCTATAAGTTATCGACTCTGCCAGTGCTTCAAACTGTGAATTAGCTGGTGCATTTCACCAGTGCTAGGTTTTCCAAGAGTCTGTTTCATTGCCAGTTTGCTACCTTTTGTTGAATGAGGCAGATGATATCCTCTCACTCTCTAGCAGCCTGGTTATTTTTAGGCTTTTCTTTATTCCTGGAATTTTTTTTATAGCCTTGGCTATTCATATCTGTACATTGAACAACATCCTCTTTGCTGAAGTCTTCCTGTGTGACATAAGATAAGGCTTTATAAGTTCTCTACATTCCTGCATGAAGCCATATGCTCATCATCACTAATGAAAAAACTAGTCCAGTTCAAACTTTGGCTTAAGAAAAATGCAAATAAGATAAAATTGCAGGTCCATAATGTTTTCCTGCAATTCATTTAGTCTTAAATGATGGAGTATCCAGTCTAACTGAATTGAAGTCACATGTTACAAAGATTAAGTACCCTGTGTTCTTTAAGCTCTGTTTCAGTATTTATTACTGCATTCATCATTGTACTGTAGTTGTTAATGCAAATGCTGGAAGCAATTTCAAGGTGCTTGTTTATACTGTGAATAAACTGGAAGTAAAACAATATACTGGGGAGCAAAAAAGTCAGCAGGAAGTCCACAGAAGTCTTTAATTTGTTTGATTGCATTTTGAGCAGATGCCTAATGAGCTCCTTGTTTTATGAGAAGTCATAGAGTAAAGTAACTCCTTGCACAGAAGTATTTAGATTGGGAGGTTTCTAGCTGAGCCCTGCTTGGGTGATTGCAGTGTAGGGTTGGGCTGTTCAGGGGTTTTTGTTGCTAATGCACTTGAGCTGTGCCAAGCAGCAGTCATGGCACTAGCTATGACCTTTTTTTAGGTTTGTATGCATTTTTCTGTGCTCTTACCCATTAAGAGTCTTGTTCATTGTACTTTGTTATTGAAGTATGTAATGTTATTGAGACTAGGAAATTGATGGTTTTTAAGTCTTTAGCTATATGAAAATACATGAGGAAGTGAACTTGAAGATGAGGGGAGCTCTGGAAGAAAGCCCTCAGGAGTGGGGGCTGTGCTGAATTGTGTCCTGCCCACCACACAGAGGTTCAGGCTTGTGTTTTGGAACCAATGCTGCTGACACCTTACTTTTACCTAATGTTTTTCCTCTGGGAGCAGAAAGAACTTGGGAATTAAATGTGACCTACTGCAGTACTCCTGAATCTGACAGCATTTTCAGTAAAAGTAGCTAATGATAAGTAAACCATCTCTGCCTTCTAGTATTAATATCACTGATCAGCTGGGGTAGGAGATCTGATTTTTGCACATGGGAAGCAGTAGCTCTCTTTGGGTATGGAGCAGGAAAAGGAGGACTGGCAGGGAAATTACAGGAGACTGCATGCTGCTGTGGAGAAGAAAGCAAATGTAATTGTGACCCTTGCAGAGATCAATTTACGTTTCTTGATATAATGGAAAATGTTTTTTTAAATTTTCGGAGCATTAAAAAAAATTGAATGGCAAAATAGCAATAAAAATTTGTGCATTCAATACCTCTAGAAAAAAAATAGGCTAATTGTTTTATTGAATAAAAATTGTTCATCTTTGTGATCTCTGTGTTCACCTCCAGTTGATGTCTGGGGAAGTGGAAGCTGGTATTTCATTGCTGTTGTTTATAGTGAAGCCAGTTAGAAATGCTCCACGTCCTTTAGACTGAATTTGAACCCAAACCCCAAGGTGGGAGGTGGAATGTCTGCAGTGCTGCACCACAGCTTGAGATTGTCCTGTCCTGTGTTTCTCTGTTAAAGGCAGGGCTGGGGCTGACAGCGCCAGGTGGCAGCTGTGGCTTCTCTAAGAGCTCTGTGGGAAACAGCCAGAGAGTGACAGTCATTGATACTTGCCTTTGTCTTGAAAGCTTCATATCAGCTATTGGGACTGTAACCTAATAACTCAAAACTGTTCTGAATTTATTGTAGCTGCTGGTTTTCCTTTCCTACTCATTGTGCTCTTCTCCTTCTCCTGTATGCTCCTCAAGAAGACTTTTGCTCTATAGCCCATTCTTTCCCCCTGGTGTGACTGTGTTCATTCATCACTGCAAAGGCGAGCTGAAATCTAGAGGCAGTCATAGCATGTGCAGAGAGAGGAGTCTGCTCTCAAGGCCATTAGTTGACACCAGGCATCAGGAAAACTCTGCAAAGCATCTTAAAGGAAAGTATAGGCTTTTACATAATGAACAGAATGTTCTTTTGAGCACAATTAGTGGAATTTGTCTGCAGCAGAGCATTTTTAATCACCTTGCTAATGTGCCTCCAGTAAGACTTCCTGGTTCTGCTGGGTTTGTCCAGTGTGTTTAAATATAAACATTGTATTAATAATCCTTGTGATTTTAATTGGCTGGTTTCCTTTTTAATAACTTGTGTGAAAGTTGAATGTTGAGTGCAGGTGACAAGGAGAGTTTTGTAAGGTCCCCAGAGCAACAGATCATTTTAATCTCTTCTGATCCCCAGTGGCTGTGGTCTCCACCCCTCACCTTTTAGAAATACTAAATTTATTAAATTTTTTATTAAAAATTGCTTTCTTCTAAGTTACCTGTGTTTTGACTGACTGCTTACTCTAAGCTTGAAGCTACAGCTTTCATCATAAGTATCCTGACAACCCTCACACCCCTTCTTCTTGCCCAGGTTGTCTTGTCTTTTCTTGCTCTAATAATCTGGAGTCTCCAGCTTCCTTTTCTTTCTTTTTTTTCCTTACATTTTTATATTCCCTTGGGACATTTGCAATGTGCTTGATGCCAAAGAGATCAGACCTCTGTAAAGTATCAGAACTGCTCTCCTCTTGAGCAGCTTCCAAAAGCTATAGGTCTTGATAACTATTAATGTAGAGCTTGAACTTTGATCTTGCCTTTTTGAAAATTGCTGCCTTTGCTTCAATGCAGGTTAAGTGGTGGTGGCTGGTTCACTATTGAGGCTGACTTGCAATTACTGATATATTCATAATATCATTCTTGTGACCCTTAATTGTTTAAAGATTACATAGTGTTTGAAGCAGAACCTGCGTTGCTCAGACAACAGAAAGCAAGTAGCAATTTTCCTCCAGTTTGCCATCCCTCTTAAATATCCCTGAGATTCTGTATTGTCTGGATTTGACCTTGGATTACATGATGGTCAAAATACTTTTTGGGAAGGGACACTTCTAGTTAACTCACAATATGCTGATGCCACTACCTTGATTCCCACCTCACCCCCGATGATCTCAGCAGAAAAAGGAATTCAAGGAATACCTTGTTCTTCACAGAAGCTGTTCTTGGCCATGCCTTTGCTGGATATTCTTGAGCATTCATCAGTTGAGGTGGAGGAAAAGAGGGGAGGAGGTGGTAGAAGAGCTGGAGCTCTTGAGAGTTGTGTTCTTCCTGGAATTTGCTGCACAGGGTTTACAAGAACAGGGTCATTGTCATTAAATAGACTGACTTGTTTCCTGCAACGCCCTTTGTGTTGAATCTTGGGCTTTTATTTTTTTATGGGGTATTCTGGAAATTCTGGAAAATGGTTTTAATTGACTTTCTCTTGTGGTTTAGGGGCTCATAATACTTGGCAGTTCATTCCCTTCTAAACAGCATTGATCTGGTAATAGTTGTTACTGGCTTTTATGTGTTGCCCAAGAGTCTTCTCTTTCACAGGGTGTAATATATACAATAACAGACTTTGAATACATTTTGCCAGTATTTACACAGCATTTGAATACATCTGTTGTTCACTGTCGTAGGCTATGAACTTAGAAATATAGTACTTCAGGAATAGCATGGAAATGGGACTATATTTCCCTTTTTTATCTGAGAACAAGTACAGTTGGAGCACCTGAAGTAGAGAGCACAGAAGGTGACACTGCTGGTGATGCATTAAAGCTCTTTGGGTTCTTTCTTTGCAGGAGCTGAAGGCTCTGGTGGCCCAGTACAACATGAACACTTCTCAGCAGCCCGGCAGCTCCCGCCCCTGCCTCGCAGGCAGCCTCCCCTCCAGCCAAAGCCAGCGCAAATACCACTTGGAAAAGGTGTTCTTGGTGTCTCAGGCTGGCAACTGCAGAGTGATGGCATACTGTGACTCACTGGGCTGTCTCGTGGTATCACAGCCTTCTCCACAGTCTACTTTTATTCCTGGTAATTAAGCAAGTCAACATTTGGAGGTTCAGAAGTACAAGTTACTGTCATTTCTGCTTTGTCCCTGCTCCCTGCTTTTCTGCTTGGCCTTTGCCTGTGCCTTGTAGACTGAGAATACCTGTAAGACTCCCCATACTTCATCTGGCCCCTGCACTGGTAGCCTCTACCTGGCAAAGGAGCTTGTTTCCCTGGCACTTCTATGGCAGAGTCCTAGCAGAGGGTCTGCAGCTCTCCTGCTGGAATGCCACATCCACAGGAAGGTAAAAGATGTGTCCTGTAATCCTTGCAAAGGTGGACCTTCTGAAAGAAGGGGCCAGGCAGTGGGGCTACAGAGATTCTTCCAGTGGTTAAGTGAGAAACACTGCTTCCCAATCTATAGGTGGATTGATGCACATACAGCTGATTAGTCAGCATTCTTAAAAAACAAACAAACAAACAAAAACCTCAACCAAAAGCAAACTCCTTTTAATATGAATGCCTGAATGCTGTTCCCTAATGAGGAAATAGGAAGCCAAGAAGTCACGGGCAGCCCTGATTTTGTCTCACTGTTATGTCCAGGGGCCAGTGACCTGACATCTGGACCAGTGCCAGTGGCTGTTTCAGTGCAATGCATGTGGCATTAGGAGTCTGAGAGCGCTTATTTGCCAAATACTTTCTGACTGATGAGAGTTACTCTATTTGGTTAATGGGTTTGAGGTTAATGTACCTTATCTAGGCATAACAAAGTGCTTTTCTGCATTTACCTGGTCTCATTTTTCTGGCATTTGTAGCCAGGACCGAATCTCTGAATGGAGGCTTTGTGGTGACTCTTGTAGCACACAGGTTAAGTTCACCTGTACCCATTCTTTGCTGTGATGCTTGTTCTCTTAAATAACCATGTAATCCTGCTCTTTGTGGTTTTATCTGTGCAAGAGTGTCTTTGAAGAAGCTGGCTAAAGAGCAGCAGGGCTTGTAACAAGAATTGTAGCACTGGTACTGAGTTTGCTGTTGCTGACTGGGATCCCTAAGGATTTAGCTTTGTTGCCATTTGAATTAAAGAATGATTTGTGGCAGTTCTTACCCAGAAGAGCAAATAACTTAAGTGTTCATCCCACCACAGGCTTCAATACAGACTTTGTAGTTCTGGCATAGAATAGCCAATTCTATGCATATGCTGCTTCTCAATAATCTGCTTTACCCTTCTTCTGTGGCAGGTTGTGGTGTTAAGATGATGAGCTTGTCCAACCTGAAGAGCAGCCAGTACATCCCCATCCACAGCAAACAGATCCGGGGCCTGGCTTTTGGCACTCGAGCCGATGGTTTGCTGCTCTCTGCTGCCCTGGACAACACTCTCAAACTCACCAGGTGAGCCCTGCCTGTCCCTGCAGAGTTTGGCTGTGTGCAAGAGGTTGGGTTGGATTTTGTTCTGTCTTGCAGCACTTGCTATTCTGCTTTCTGAAAGACACTGCAAAGATGAGATCAGGTCTGCATATTCTTCCTGCATGTGGGAACTAACAGGGGAGGACTTACTGATGCTTTTGCATCTTTAAGGTGGAGGTGTCATGGAGCTACCTCTCTCTGATTATTTTCCCATGGAAAACAAGTAATTCAGCACAGATCAGCCAGCTGTATGGAGAATAAATAAGATATATAGACATGACGTTTACTGTCCATTTGGTTTTCTGTTTCTGCAGGGAAATGTGAAGCCTGAGAGCTTGTACAGCATAAAGCAGAAATAAGGGGTGGTTAGGCTGGGCTTCTCCTTCCCTGCACTGATGTCGACTTTACTGATTTTAAACTTCTTGCAGATCATGGAATTCATCTGGGATATGAAATGCATAAACAGCATTGTTGAGCATGTGTTAGAGGCTCTCTAGAGCTAGCAGAGACATAAAGCAGCAGGTTGGAGACTAATTATGCAGAGACTGAGGGGAAAATGTGTCCAGTCCTGTTAGAATTTACAGCTTATGAGTGTGTTTTTTTGCTTCTCTGCTGCTCTTCAGTCTTAATCTTACAGTGCTTCAAAACTTTATTGGCTGATTGATTCTTATTGAGTTATATTAGCATCTCTGTGCAATCTGTCTGTCAGTATTGGGTTAGGCAGGATGTATCTGGTTTTTGACTAATTAGTCTCAATTCTTTCCCACAAGTGAAGCCATGAACAGAACTTAATCCTGCAACAGAAATGTACAGAATGTTTCTTTCCTGTAACCATGTTGAAACGTTTGCTAGACTAGTTAAAAGTAAACAAGACTAGTTAAAAGTAAACAAAACTGACTCTGATGCTCAAGTGAAAGTGTCTGTCAGATTTCTAACTGATTGGGATGATAATTCTTTTCATGGTTTAATCTGAAGAGTTAGCAGACACTGCAACAAGGAGCCAGACACTTCCATATCTGCCTCTCACTGCCTGGTTGGCCACATCAGAGCTTGTGATCCTCTTGCTTTTGTGCTTGATCCCAGAATATCTTGGAGTTAGGTGTTGACTTCAGCAGCATCTTCATACCTTTTCAGTCTCCCTCTGAAAGAATAGTCCTTTGGCAATCTTTCTTCTCTAGTTACTAATTCGTAGTCATCCTCCCCAAAAGAATTATCCAAGATGCTTTTATGTCTCCTGCTCTGGCTTGCAGTTGTTTAAAATAGCACTGTTGAGTTTGTTTGGTTTTGTTTGGTTTTTTTTCATCCTGTTGTTTTGACCCAGTCACTGCTCTGGTATCAAACTCCCTGTTTCCCCAGCTAGATCTTTGTAGTTGTTCTCCTTACACTTACCTGGGAGTAATTACTTGTTTCTCTGGAGTCCTGAGCATGATCACCTTCCCCAGGGAGAAGCACATGTGTTACAAAGGACATCCGGAGTTACTTTGATATGTGCAGTCTTCTGTGCTGTTCTCAGGGTGCAAATGCATGTTGACAATGCTGCACTTTGCAAATACATCCTGATCTGATACTTCATCTGCTATTCTGGGTTGTGCCCCTCTGTGGACTTCCTTCTTCTTTAGAAACTTGATTTGTAGAAGGAATAATTAATACTGTAAATGTACATTCAACTGTCCTTAGCCACTCACTGTCTCACTCTTGCTTAAACTGGATTCTTTTGAGGCATAAATACTGTTCCTCTTGTGTAAAAAGAGAGGAAATAATTAATGGAAGATGTAATCTGAAGAGATGAGCCCTGTGATCTCAGGAATATGTGGTATTACGGGGCTACACCAGCATTGCTTCTCCTAATTGTTTCCAGAAAAGTAACTTAGCTTTCTCTTGCCAGTAAGGCAGCTGAGACCCTGCTGTGAGATTTCCTCTCCCAGTCTCCAAAGATCAAACTGGAAAAAGAAGCATTGGCCTGGAAGAATTATAAATCACTTGACAATATCCAAGGGATTATTCTGTTTGGGTTTTTAGATTCATGTCTGGAGTAAAGGAGGAGTCAATTGAGAACTCAGTCTAAAGAGAGATGCTTTTGTCTGAAGACTTTAAAAAGCTAGATTAGCTTATTTTAATTATGCAGTTTTCTCATCAGTAGACACTTATGCAACTGGCCATCACTTTGCTTTTCTTCTACAGCTTGGCAACAAACACTGTGGTGCAGACATACAATGCTGGCCGTCCTGTCTGGAGCTGCTGCTGGTGTCTTGATGATACAAATTATGTCTATGCTGGATTGGTCAATGGTTCTATCATGATTTATGATCTGAGAGACACAAACTCTCATGTCCAAGAACTGGTCCCTCAGAAGTCGAGGTATGGCAGAAGGATTTATCATTCTTCTCAACTAATAAACATCAAGTTAAACACAAGTTTTTCCATAAATCACACAATTACAATAGTTTAAATTGTATTATGTGAATCTCTTGTTCAAAAATTCACATTTAGCACAAATGTGAGAAGTCTCTCATAAGGTTGTATGGTGTTTATATATGACTTATGCAGGTGCCAAGCACTTGTGCTCATTTTAAGGCACACAAAGGTCAGAAATAGACCCACTGGTGCAGTATAAACAGAAGAGCTGAATTTGTTTTGGAGCCGGGTTTAGTATTTAATTATGAAAGGACAAATTGCAAAGAGATGTGAAATTTTGATGCTTCTGTTTCTTATACTCTGGGAATCAAACACTGATTTGCACTCATCTGATCTATGCTGTCTGCTGCTTCTGTAAAACATAATGCTCAGTAATTAAGCTGGATTTAATTTATATTGACACATCCACTGGCACTCCTTGCTTGAAGGACCATCTCACAGCCTGCATAGGCCCTTTCTTTGCCATGCATTTAGAGAACTGGAGCTCTGCAGCAGCGAGCAGGGCACCAGTAGAGCTGCAGCTGACAGCTCTGACTCTTGCCAATGACCCTTCCAGGTGCCCCATGGTGTCACTGTCCTACCTGCCCCGGATGGCCTCAGCCTCGCTGCCTTATGGTGGGCTATTGGCTGGGACCTTGGAAGGAGCCTGCTTTTGGGAGCAGAAAGCTGGGAACTCCTACCGGCCTCACCACCTGACCCTGGAACCTGGGGGCTGCATCGATCTCCAGACAGAGATCAACACACGGCACTGCCTGGCCACCTACAGGCCTGGTAAGTACTGGGATGTCTCCAGGCTCTGACCACTGCTCCTCACTGCTTCTCACTGCTCTGGGCTGAGCTCAGCAACAGCCTTGGTGCTGTGGGCACAGCAGAAACACAGCACCTGCTCTTACTAGAGCCATGAGCATCTGCACATTGAGAAAAACTGGGGATGAGCAAAAGGGGGCAGGTGCAGGCTGGTGCTGCTTGTATTCCTACAGATAAAGCCTATCCGTGAGTACATTTTTCAAAAGTTACCTTTTTATTTCTACTGCACAGGTAAAAATAACCCATGTATGCGTTGTGTGATGATGGAACTGACTTGCAGCCCGCTGACAGAGGGCTCAGAAGATGTGGTGTGTTCTTCTAACCCGGTTCAGACTTTCAGTGCTGGTCCCACTTGCAAGTTGCTGACCAAAAATGCCATTTTTCAGAGCCCAGAGGATGATGGGAGTGTCTTTGTGTGTGCTGGTGATGAGGCATCCAATTCTGCTCTGGTACGTCTTGCTCCTTTCAGTGTGGTGTAGGGGTTTATTGGAGTTCTTAGGAGAGAAGCCTTATCAGTCACAGCATCAGTGTGATTTGGTGGGAATTGTCATGCACATTACCCTGCACTGGTTGGTCTGTTGTAGTGCTGTGGCAGATGTAACTTCCTGATGGGGTGGGACTCCCAGTCTTAGGCAAGGCTTGTGTTCCCCATCCATCAAAGGCCATGTAGGCAGTGAGCCCCTGTTGTCCCCCAGGGGAATGGGGTTGGGCACAGTGGCACAACAGGGCCCTGTGAGTGGTGTAGCAGACTCACTGGGATAGTTAGTGTGGTAAGTGCTGTGGGGAAAGGATGCAAGCTTTTTAGGGATGATGGGGAAGAGGACACGGGTTGCCTTTTGTATGAAAAAGTAGCCCAAATGCAGAAGATGGACAGCAGGCTGTGTGAGAGCTCATGAGTGGGGTCAGAGAGGGTGGTCAGGGTGGCATTGTGCTGCAAGTCTGTTAAAGACCAAGTGAGGTGTGGAAGTAGAGAAAGGATCCTATGCGTAAATTGAGGGAATCTTTTCTGGAGAGAGGAAGGTCTGTTCTGGGTAGGAGGGGAGAGTCCTGCAGTCCTTGACCTTGTCTGTCCCTCCCACAGCTCTGGGATGCTGGAAGTGGTTCCTTGCTGCAGAAGCTGCCAGCTGACCTGCCTGTGCTGGATATCTGCCCCTTGGAATTGAACCAAAGCCACCTCTTGGCTACTCTGACAGAGAAGATGGTGAATATCTATAAATGGCAGTGAGCTGTCCTTACACTCGCCACAGACTGTTCAAATATGCTGCTGATAACCCTACACGAGTGTTCAGTCCTGCACTTGCTGCTTACAGGAGACAGGATCCATTACAGCACCTTTCTGGCAGTGGGGAGGAACTGGGATGTGCTAGTGCCCAGAGCAATTCCTTTCTTCTTCTGTATTCCTCTTTAGGCCTGCCCTTATTTTTTCTTTTGTCAATTTTTTTAGTCAAACTCCACAAGCTGCCTCAGCACAGCAATAGTTCCTGGAGTGTCTCCAGTGTGCTATTGCACTTTTTTGCCCGCTGTGGATGCAGCACAGGGACTTTCAAATCTCTGCTACAAATGAATAAAATAAGAGGAGCTTGAAGACCTGAGACTCTCACTGCACTTTCTTGTGGAAGCTTGCCGTGATTGCTGGGTGGTGAAAAGGCATCTTGTAGCATTGCTGATACACAGTGTGAAAGCAAGTTCACTGCCATGGGGAGCACACTCCCAGTGTTCTGTTGAAGGTCAGTTGGCAGTTATTCCCTAGCAAGGATGGATCCTGGTTTGAGGCCATGGAGAGAACAGGCTTAAAAAATCTACAGAGAACCTTTTTCCTTTGTGTTTTTTTTTTTCCATGAGCATATAATTTGCACTGTAATTCCTTAATTCTCTGCCTTCTTTCCCTTCTCTCTTTCCTGCTTTACCTGCAAGCAAACTTGGACAGTTTGGTTGTGGAAAATTAAAATAGTACTGGAGAAGTACAGGTAAAGAAGAGGGAGATGATTCTTGTACTGTTGGCTGCTGCAGTCCTCAGTGTTCTTTCTTAAAGCCAGGAATGTAGTGAAACAGCCAGTACATTGGAAAAGAATGCTGGCTGCTTCTGTTGTTTGAGAGTAGGAGAGCTGGATTTTTTCTGTTTTGAGGAACCAGTGGAAGCTCAGGGATTTCATCAGCTTGTTTTTACTGACCTTTTGTCTTCCTTAAATGACAGTTTACAGCTCCACAACTGGTCACAGAGAGTTTCCAGTTGTGTTTGTGTGAATGTGCTGCAGCTACTGGTTTGTTTAAAGGCGAGCCTGTGGGGTGGGATCACAGCTGGGGATGTGTGGGCAGGTGCTGTCCTAGCACCTTACTGTAAATACTCATCTCCAGGTCAGACCATGGAGGGGGACTTCAGTTCCACTTTATATGTAACACAGTCAAACTTACAAGGATGTTGGAAGCTGCAGGACAAGTTCCCTGTGCTGGAAGGTTGTCCCTTGGCACACCTCTGTCTCTGGATGTGGTGCGCAGCAGCTGTCCCATTCAGATTGAGTGTGCCACCACTTCAGCTGCCAGGATAATTTTATTTGCTGAAGGCTTGGGCTTGCATGATGTGATCCTGTTTGTCTTAAAAGGGACTGAGAAGATCTCAACTTAACTTTATATTTTTCTGTATAGTATTTTGTTCCTATATTTTTATACTGTAAAAATAAAGTGTTTATTATTATCAAATATAACTGGTGCTGCTGTACTTTGAAAATAGGTCTCTGACATTCACTGAATGTCTTATGAATATTACCAAGGGTTTCCTTATGCAGGTGAGATTTCTCTTGCTTTGTATTATTTCCAGGTCAGACTGAGCTTCAGGCTGAAATAATGAAGGTATTTAGTGAATGAGTCCTCACTGAACCATCCTGATCCAGCCAGGTGAGGGGAAAGAAAAGGGTTGAGCAAGGTCAGGCTACAAACAGGGAACGTCTTTTAAATGAAAATGACTCACAGATATGAGAATTTTTGGCATTTTAACAATGATCAGGAACTAAGGGTTGGTAGAATGATATTGTGAGAAGGTCTCTGGTAACAGCTAAACCAGAAGGAGCAGGATGCTCTCTGCCATATTAGTACAATGAGCTTCTTGTTCTCAGCTATTCTCAGGCATCATTTATGTTCTGTCAACTCCAACCCCATCTTGCCACAAGAAATCTGGAAAGTTTTAAACATATACAGGAAAAAGAATGAAAATTTTTTGATTTTCTAGGTAGTCCTATGATTTTTGATTTTCTAACACTTGTTTTCTACTTTATATCACCATACAGGACTAAGAGATACAAACTTAAATGCTGTTAAAATAATGGAAGATGACACTTTCACATTCTCGGTTTTCGAACCTAGAGTGTCAGAAAATGTTCAAAGTGAGGAAACCTTGTAAAACTGTCCTACTCCCAAGTTTGCAGCAGGCTACAGGAAAGCACACCTAACGTGTGCAGAAAGCCATCAGCACTGAGTGCTGATAAAAGGTCAAATATGTTAATTAAATATTTGCTCATCTCTGTCTGGAGTCAAAGGGGCAGATTTGGGATGGAAGGATGAAAGAAATCAGTGTCTCTGCATTGTGCAAGGCAGCTGTCATGAGAGGCTGAGCTGCTTTGCTGGTGTTTCAGGCACGAAGCCACTATGTGGCTATTTCTGCCTCTGTCTCTGGGAAGATTTTGTTATCGTGGTGCAGGGTGGCCCCTTGGCAATTCCTGTAGTAAATCTCGTGTGAGGTGATAGGTAAAACCAGGCAGTGCTGTGGCTCCTGCAGACAGGGCTTTGCTCTTAGCTGTGCATGGTCATTTTGAAATATTTTTCTCCAGGCTATTGCAGAACAGTACCTTTTTAATTTTAGCTCCTGTGAAAGCAGGCCTGGGGGACAGTGCAGCACTGGCCGGAGCTGTCTGTGGGGGCTGCTTGGTTGGCAACAATCCAGCCCCTGCTGCTCCCTGTGGAGGTGTGTTGTGGGTGGCTGGTGGGGAAAATGAGGCTGGGGTTGGACAGCTATGCTTTTGGAGCTGGGCTCCGCATCTCCCTCTAACAGGGATGATCTGGTGTTGGACTGTGGTGATCCATAGGGTGAGGAAGCAGCCAGCTCCAAGCCTCCACATCAAGGAACTTTGCTGCTGTAGCATCTACCTTGGTTCTTTAGCTTTTGAAAAGACTCTGGTAAGATTTTGACAAATAATCAAAAATGTTGCAGATGAGAAAAGGTCATCTGCAAAGTGTGAGCCTAGAAATGAGCACAGCTTGCTCTGTGTGTGGTGTGTGTGTATGTGTGTGTGTGCGCACACCAGGGAGGACAGGCCCGTGCTGTGCCCTGCTCTGGCTGTACCCGCTGCTTCCTGGAGGGCGAAAAAGCAGCTACTTTGTGTCCCAAATCAAATTGGAAAAATCCCTGGCAATGTAGCAAGTGAAACAAGCAGCTTAAGCTGAACCTTGTTACACTGAAGTAGCCAGAGCGTCCCTGTGGGATTTCCTTTAGTTCTCCTTTTCCATTTGTGAGGAGACGTGACAAGATTTTCTGGTTTTGTAGATTTGCAGATTTTCTACTAAGGCAGTAAATTCCTTAAAAGACTCACCTTTCTGCTGGTTTGTGAAAGGGAGAATATGGGGAAAAAACAGCTCATGGGGAAAAAAGAGTTCAGCTGCCTTGCAGAGTCACCTGGAAAATTGAGCAGAGGGGGTCACAATACCTCAGCAGCAGGACTGCCCTCAGCCAAGCTGCTCTTGGCCCCTGTGAGCACTCAGGCATGCTGACGTCAACAGCCTCCCTCACTTATGATAACGATATTTATCACTGCTTATTTGCTTTTATGATAGTTAAAGATATTTAGACATACTGCTGAGGAGGCAGAAATGCCTCCTGCTCATGTTACTTTGCTGAAAGCGGTGTGCTGTGCTCGGATGGCAGCTGGAGCTGTGGGTGCCCTGGTGTTACAGAGCACTGGGTTCTGTGGCCTCTGGGAAAATGTCCTGGGGTTCATCAGGCACAGCATCACCTGCCAGTCGAGGGATGGGTTTATTCTGTTTTGCTCTGCTGCAGCCTCAGCCTGAGTCCTGTGTGCAGCTTTGCCCACTGCAATATAAAAAAGGCTATTAAGTTGTTAGAGAGTGTCCAAAGGAAGATAAGGAAGATGGTGAAGGACCTTGAGGGGAAGGCATATGAGGAGTGGCTGAGGTCACTTGGTCTGTTCAGCCTGGAGGAGGCTGGGGGGAAACCTCATTGCAGTTGCAGCTTCCTCATCAGGGGAACAGAAGGGGCACTGATCTCTACTCTGTGGTGACCAGTGACAGGACCCATGCGAAGGGCCTGAAGTTGTTTCAAGGGGAGGTTTATGTTGGATGTCAGAAAAAGATTCTTCACCCAGAGGGCACTGAAACAGGCTGCCCAAGAAAGTGGTCACATCACCAACAGTGACAGAGTTCAAGAAGCATTTGGCAATGGTCTCAGGCACATAGTGTGTCTCTAGGGGATGGTCCTGTGCAGGCCTAAGGCTTGGACTTGATGATTTTTGTGGGTCGCTTCCAACTCAGCATATTCTGTGATTCTGTGAAAATAGTGCCTTTAAGTGCAAAAGTAAAAGGAATTTGGGGACCTATGTCCTAGAAAGCTGATCTAATCCTTGGGACAAACTTTACAGGTAACATGCTCTCTCCAGCATGTGCTGGTCAAGAAAGAAGAAATGTCTCAAACTAATTTCAGTAATTATCCCACCCTCTGAAGCGTAAGTAATTTGAGGGTCCAGGGGATTTGGTCTTGCATCAAGTCCAATTTGGTGCTTCCACTAGCAGCAGAGGCCACAGAACAGGGAGCGAGCCCCTTGTGCTTCCGATGGCGTCAAGCTGGCAGCAGCACTGAGTGCAGTGCTTGGGAAAGCATAAGTGGAATTCGGAAAGAATTGTGGCAGGTTGGAGGATGGGCTGGAAAATTGCCCATATCTTTTTTCCTAATGGTAGGTGCTAACTGCAAGACAGATCTGAATCAGTATGGGGGGCAACAGTCTCTACAGTTATGGGCTGGGGCTTCTGAGGGTTTGTGAGGCAAATATGTGTCAATAGCATCACTCTTTGGGGAAAAAGAAAGGTCTTGTCAGGCTGAAACTTTGTGCCTGAGAGGCACAAAGCTCCCCTTGCGCTCAATACTCACAGGATTGTAGCTGAAATATTGTCTCCTCTTTGTCCACAGCTTCCTTGGAAGTTGAGTATTTCTGTTGTCTTCTGCTTATTTCCAAATGTGGATGAGCAGCAGGACTCTGACCTACAAGAAAACCTGAAACAGTGGAGCTGAACCTGTGTGTGTCATGCAAATAAACCATGAAATACCAGGCTGGAATTGTTGCCTTAGGCAGCAAGAAATAGCATTGAATGTCAGTTCAACTCGGCTCGCTGCAGCAGCATGTCTTGGTGGAGAGGATTGTCCACTGGGAAAGGCAGTGCTGAAGTTTTGGGGGATGCAGAGCTTTGGAGGGAGGCAGCTGAGCTGGGCTGCATGCAAGGGAGTGGGCCTCAGGGCACTGCGTGGAGGCTGAGCTGGGATTCAGAACTGCCACATGGGAGCAAGCAGTCTGTATCCAATTAAAAATTGGAGCAGCTCCTTTGCATGGACTGAGGAAGAACTTTTGTTCTCCCTGAAGTGGTGAGCTGGAGAGCAAGGACCCTGATGGGAAGGAGCGAGAGATGTCCCAGCAACTCAGCTCACCCCAGCCTCGCTTGGCAAAGCTGTGGCCATATAAATGGGGTTTATTATTTAAGGCAATGAGACTGAAAAGTGCTGCCCACTACAAAAGCAGAGGACTGCAAGCTCATAATGGAACACCCAGAAGGTGAAAACCTTACTGCTAAAATGCTTAAAATGAACCAATAAGGGAATTCCTGCCAAAGGAGAGGGGCTGTAGTTGTAAGGAGCCACTGGGGTTAACACACAGGCAGAGATATTGCTGTGCCCAAATAAAAACTTCCTCCTTGTTTAACTCACCGTGTGGACATGGTAAGCATAGGGCTATTTTATGAAATACCTGTTTAAAAGTGAGCAACACAGGATTAGTAAAATCTAAGTAAAATCTTAGTAAAATCTAAGGTTGGGAGAAGGTGTTCCTTGAGGAAAAAACTAATCTCTGGAGATGTCCCAAAGGTGGAAAGAAGTGAGCTGTAACCCAGCTCCACGGCTCTGTTCTGTCTTCATCCTGTGATGGATGAAGGAGCAGAGCCAGCTCTTGCACTGGGCTAACTCTTCAAATAATTCTCACTAAACCAAATAGGCTGCCAAGCACGGGCTGGATTTTGCAGCTTTTGTTTTCAAGTGTTCCCAGCTGCACAGCCCCTGGGTGCCAGCACAAAGCCACTTTCCCAAGCGCTGTGTCCTAGTATGACATTCAAACAACAGGAGCCCGGACACTCTGCTCCTCCCTCTCGTGCCCTTGCCTTCACCTGGATGACACGGCTGCAGGTTGGTGGCCACAATGGGCTCGAGGAGCTCTGGTAGCTCCTGGATTGGGTGAGACAGTCAGAAGCATTCCCAAGGGAAGGGTTTCTTCCAGGCAGGATGAGGCAGCCTGGGGCAGGAAGGGAGCAGCCCTGCAGCTCTGCTTCACCTCACCCAGCCAGGGCACACGCGTGGAGCATCCTGGCATGCAGGCAAAAGCTTCTGACTTTGGCCTGATGCCAGCTGGTGCTGGGAAAACTGCTCCTGGAGTCAGCAAGGAGGGGAATTGAGGTGAGATTCACCCTGCAGCCCATTTCCATCTGCTGTTGGAAGTAAATCTGAGATTTGGGGGCAAACCCATCCTAGGAGGGTGCTGTGAGCTGGCCCAGTGAGATGCTGGCAGGACATCTGAAGAGCTGTGGTTGCTGAGCTGGTGGTGGACTTGTGTCCCACTGCTGCCACTGCCCCAGCACTTGGACAGGTACTTTTTTACTGTGAAATGTTGGGTCTGGCTGGCTGCTCGGGCAGAGTGGGCTGCAGCATTCCCAAAACACTGCTCTGAGGGGGCTGTGTGGCTGCAAACACTGCTTTTAGATGATCCATCACCAAATTCAGCATCCAACCCCCACTTATTGCTCTAGGAGGAACTTGTGGATCCCACCTACAATGGGATCAGCCCTTGTAGACCATGTTTTGGAGACCTGATCACACCTACAGTCTGTTTCTCTCCATTCCCATGGACAAAGCCCAGAGCCACTATGGAGTGTGACATGCCAAATCCCAGCCCAGAGTGCCTGGCACTGACAGCGCAGGAGGTGCAGCCAACCCACCAACCTCGAAAATGAGCTATCTCATGGCAACCCCAAAATGTGTTTTTCTGCCCTTGGTCAGCTCTCTGCTCCCTGCAGCTACCCCAGGGCTGGCCCAAGCTCTTGGGTTTGTCCCATCCCCTCCAGCCAGCCCCGCATCCTGCCCCAGGAGAGGCCAGGCCCTGCATCCGTATATAGGCAGCAGATCCATGCCGTTGATAATTTGGCACTCAGCATGGAGAAATGACAGCAGGAAAGTTGAATGCCAGCATTTTATTAAAGATTTCCAGTGTTTTAGCAGCCAGTCAATTTTTTGTCTTAATTCTTACGTAGTTTCCCTTTAGTCTTCCGTATTTTTTCTTCATTCTTTAGTATTTTTTCTTTGGCATCCTCTGGTTTGCTCTTCTGCATTTCATCTCGTATCTCCTGTATTCTTTCTTTGATGTTCTGTATTTTTTTGTTGATGTCCTGTACTTTTTCTTTGTTGTTGCGTACTTTTATTTCACTCTCTGCTTTTGCTTCATACCTCAGTATTTTTTCTGCATTCTTTGGTATTTTTAATTTGTTTTGCTGTATTTTTTCTTTGTTCTTATGTATTTTATCTTTGAGCTCCTGTATTTTTTCTTTGTTTGTCCATATTTTTGTTACATTCTCTTTTTGTACTTCATAGTTCCTTTTTTCCTCTTCGATCTCCCCTGGTCTTCCTTTCTTCATCCGTATTTTCATTTCATTCTTCCATATATTTTCCTTGATCTTCTCTATTTTTGATTTGTACTCCAGTATTTTTATTTCATTCTTCTCTATTTTTTCTTTGATCTCCTGCATTTCTTCTTCAGTGTTCTTAATTTTTGCTTTGATCGCCTGCATTTTCTGTTCGTTCCTCTGTAATTCTTCTTTGTATTTCTGTATTTGTTCATCCTTGTCCAGACTTGGTTCCTCGTTCAGCTCACTAACACTGTCATCCGCAAAGTTCAGTTTCCCCATTACGTCTCCTACCTCCTCAGTTCCTGGGCAGCCGAAGTGCGAGTGGGAAATGAGATTTCGGGCAAAACCTCACCTCAGCTATCGGACACCTGCTGAGGGAGATGCGGGACCGGCTGCTGCCTTCCCGGCAGGCTGAGCACGCCCAGGCTCGGTTCCTCGCCTCCCGGCACCGCCGCTGGTTCGGCAGTGTCGCCCTGCCTGGTTGTGGGGTTGCAGAGGCCGCTGAGGGGATCCGGGAGCCGTTGCGGGAACCGTTGAGGGGCTGCGGAGCGGCTGAAGGGGTGCGGGGCTGCTGAGAGGTGCCGGGGTCCCCTGAAAGGCTGCGGGACCGCCGAGGGGCTGCGGGGCCGCTAAGGAGGTGCTGGAGGCTGGCGGGGCGGCGAGGGCCGTCGGGGCCGCAGAGCCGCGGTGGTTCCTCAGGTGGCGCCTCGTCCTCCTGAGGCGACAACGGCCGAGGCGGGGCCACCGCGCGTGCTGGAGGAGGGGCCAGAACGGGCCACGCCCCCTCTCCAGGAAAGGGGCGCGTCCCACTGAGGTGACGTCACGGGCGCGCTGATTTGCATACGCCGTGCGTGCCGCGGGGTGGGCGGACGGACGCCGGAGGTGGCGGATCCAAGATGGCGCCGTGCGGACGTGTCCGGAGCCGCTGCCCGGGCCCGGCGCTGCTCCTGCTGCTGGCGCTGGCGGCGCGGCCGGCGGCGCCCAGCCCTGCTGCCGGCGTTGCCGGTCCCGCCGGTGCTCTGCCCGGAGCGGGGCAGCCGGGGGGGCCGGGCGCGGCTGTCCCGCGGAGTGCCCGCGGCGGCGGGTCGGGCAGCGGGTGGAAGCTGTCGGAGGAGGCGGTGTGCCGGGAGGACGTGGTGCGGCTCTGCTCCAAGCACAGCTGGGCCAACAACCTCGCCGTGCTCGAGTGCCTGCAGGATGTCCGCGAGGTGAGGGTCGGGCCCGGGGCCGGGCCGGGCCTGCCCGCGGCGGCGAACAAAGAGCCGTGTCCGCGCCCCGCCGCGCCGCCGCCCCGCGTTTCCCTCATGGTTTGTGTTTTAAAGATCGGAGTTTGCGCTGCGGAGCTCCGCGGGAGGAGCGAGGTGCCTGCGGGGTGGCCCTGAGGACTCCGGAGAGCAGCTCCTCTTCATCCGCACCTCGGGGCTCCGCGCTGCCGCCCGCGCAGCGCCCTCCGGGCAGGGAGCGCTCTCGGGGGGATGGCTTTGTGCTCTGCCTCCGGTGCCTTGCGGCGTGATTCGTTTCTGGAGGTCTGGGAGAGCTCAGCCCGCGTAGTGCGGAGTGAAGGAGCCGTGCTCGCAGCAGCAGTGACCTGAGATGTTTTTTTCACGTTCAGGGTCCCACCTTCGCCCAGAACTCGGCTGCAGAGGCGGCTGCTTTCCAGTCCTCGGTTGTGCGTGTATGAAACTCGATATATAATCGTTAGACTTAGCTGACTCTATGGGGAGGTTAACGGGGCAATCTGTGTTGTTCCCAAACACCTGTCGTGAGCAGTTCTAAGTCCAGTTCAAGAAAAAACTGAGTTGCCTCCTCCGAGTCTTTCAGCTCCATCTTTTCATTCATTCCTGGGCTCATTTTGAAGCAGCCTGTGGGAGACGTGCCTTTAGTGAGCCGTCGTCGTCTCGAGGTCTGTGTATTCTTGGCTTCTCTACTGTAGAGTCCGGGAATGCCAGGCTGGGTCAGTTTTAATGACGTTTTGCCCAACAGGGAATGCGATTAGGAAAAACCTGGGCTCTTTTCTCATCCGTTTTTATGGGGACAGCAGATGGCAGTGGCAATGGTTACTGTAATCAAAGGGAATCTTGAACCAGTAAGTGTCAGTGATTACTTCTGGCTTAAAATGCAAAGCTAATTTCGATTTTAATCTAACTTAATGTTTTAATTCTGGGTGGGTAGTTAGTAAGACACTCGTGGTGGGTATTTTTAATGAGTCCTGCTGCAACATCTGTCACAGGTATGAAACGCTGCCTCCCATATGTGCTTTATGAACAACTTGCCCCTTGCTGTTCCTTTCCCCTGTCTGGGATCTTTTGGCCCCCTTTTAGGTAGGCATCCTGTCTGAGAGGATCTCGGAAGCTGACCTCACAGGCAGTACCTCACAAGCTGCCAGCCTGCCAAAAAGGCAAGCTCTTGTTCTTCCTTTCTTTCCAGTTTCATAGCCCCTCCCTACTCTTTTCACAGTTCCAGTGCTTGTTGGTTTTCTGCCATTTTAGTGAGGTGAACCCTTTTCTGGTCTAGTTTATTGGTTTTCTGCTGGAATAGTTTTGTAATTTTTCTGAGTTAAAGCACAGAGGGGTTGAGTGCAGGGCTGGTACACAGGGCTGTGCAGGGAGAGGGATAAGATCAAATCGAAGGTGAAGGAATCTTTTGCATCATGCTTTATTTTCAGCAAGTACAAACCCTTATGTTGGCTCTGCATATCTCCTGAGAACTCCACTCTTTGAATGTTATGTCTGCTTGTGGTTTTCCTTTTCCCATTCCTAAGCCTGCCTTGATGTCAGTAGTTTGCTGGCTGTTGGTCTTTTCTAGCTGTAGTGCTGCCTGATGCCCAGTGCTGAAGGTGAGTTTTTTTCCTGGGTGACATCCCAGGCATCAACAGGACATCTCAGGGCTCTTTTGGATTGAGTTTTTTCTCTGAAGGTGCCACTCTGTGGCCTTGTCCTTAGTTGTCTGTCAGCCTGCAAAGAGCACTCTCAGCTGGTCTTAACTCCCAGCAGTTTGCCCAGTAACACCGATGTGATGGGCTGCATCCTGATGTAAAAATGGCTTCACAGGGTGCTGCTTTGAGAAATTAATTAAAATAGCTGACTTCTGTGTATCCCTACTGTTTAACACTTGATATTTAGACTGTGAATAAAAGTCATGAGTTGTAAACATTGGGTAGCATTTCAGCTGATTGGGAATGGGGTCAGATGTTGTCTCAGAAGTTTCCTTTGCATTGGAGATGACGGCAGAGGAAATAAGTGACGTATGGGCTGTTGTTGATATAACTTTTACTTTTGACTCTAGAGCATCTGACTGCTTGTTTGGACAATACCAGAAAAGTGACAATTACGTTTTAAAATGGGTGAGAATCTATTCTGAGTCATACAGCCCACTTAAAACCAGTCAGGCTATAGTAGGTGGAGATTTGGGGAGTTGTTTTGTGTGATGCTCTCAGTGAGGGCAGTGTGTGGACACTGCTGCAAGGAGCAGGTAAGATTTTTAGATGCAGTTAGGCTGCAGAAGCAGCCTTTTTTTTCTCTAGGTGTTTAAGCTAATCTTATTTTTTTCGTAAGAAATGTTTCTCTAAAGTGGAGAAAATTCAGTTTGAAACTGGGAGTGTTACTATGAGGATTATCCATTGATTTTTCTTAGTCTGATACAAACAGGCTAGGATACTTCTAAATACAAATAACTAGGAGAAACAACTATTTGAACCATTCTTTTTCAGTCCATAAAATATAGAGAAAAGAGGTGGTGTGCTTGTTTTGTTAGTCAGTTTGAGTGCAATCACATGGTTTCAGTATCTGCTGATTTCTAGGGGTGGATGTCTTTGAAGTGCATCTTCCCTTGCTTTCATTGGGTAGTTCTGACTCTAGAGGAGCAGGAGTGTTGAGTCAGTGGTTGACTGGTACAGGAGCCCAACTTGTAAGGCAAATGTTGAAAGAAGCAGTTTAACACAAATATTCGGTGAAGAACAGTCTGACACATAGAAAATAGTAAAAAAAAACCCCAAACTCCACACCCCAAACCCTACACAAATAAAAAAAAACCACCTAAGCCAAACCCCCAGATAGTAAATTTTAAAGTTTTGGTTTTGGGAGGTTATTGGTAGGCTGTCAATTTAAAGTATTATCAAAAGAGTTATCTAAGCACTGTGTATTTTTAGAATTCTTGAAGAAAAAATAGTCAGATCCCCAGACTGATAACAAATACTTTTTACCACTGATTTTTCCACTGAGTCAAAGAAATGTTTAATTAATGTAGTGCAGAGTCTTCTTTCCTTTAGTAGTAGAAGGATGCTCCTTGATTGGAGAAGGAAATGGTCATGGTCAGAGCTACTCAGCTTAAACAGTTTTTACTATAATCAGAAAATAGAGTAAACCCCATTTTTTGGTGCATTTTGATGAATTAACTTTCTTCTAGTGAGAAGTATTCATGCACTAGATATATTACACTTTTGAGTGACTTAAATTTTGTCATCAAGATTTTAATTATTATTCACATAATTCTATGTCACGATATAAAAAGAGTAGAAAGGGGTAGTGTATATATATATTTTTAAAATTTGTGTTCCAAAGTGGTTTTTTTTCTTGGAAGGATTCAGGTTGCGAGCCTGTTTCTGGAAAGACTTCAGAGCTTGCATTTCACTGAACATAGGCTGCAGCCTTTAAACCCTTTTTTTGTGGCTTGCCTGTTAAACTGATTTGCATGGTGGTTAAAGTATAAATAAACCCATGAAATATTAATATATTTGCTAGGTAACGATTTTTGCTTGATTAATGATGATTTGCGCTTGAAACATGACCAAGTTGTTGAATTTGGGGTGGGAAACATTAAAAGGAATGAAAATAATCTTATCCACTGTGGGTCTCTTATCTGGTTTACTAGTGTAGCATAATTTTAGTTTTAGAACCTACATTACATCTGGTTAATTGGTGAGTGAATTTGATACCATAATTGTTGAGCATTGCCCTTATAAAGATAATGCATTAACATGATATAGAACAATATCATGCTATAAATATTGCACAAAAGGCTAAGTATTTTTTCTAGATCAAACAGTTGTGGTTAAGATGGGATTAGAAATCAAAGTTTGGGCCTCCTGCTACTTTCTTCATCCTGAGTGGTTCTGTTTCTTTGGTAACACCTTTATGGCAATGACAGTGTAATTGAGCCTTAATGCTCTGCCTTCTGGAAAAAATAGGACTCTCCTAGTGCTGCAGATTGTATTAAGAAAAAAACAAGTTATCATGAAGGCTGTGTATTTCAAGAATAGTATTTTTCCTTTTATTTCACTATTGTAGTTGGTGTAAAAGGCCAGAAAATTCATTTGATGTGACTTAATGGACTGAGGAGTGTGTACCATTTGACAGGTTGGGAACTGTCATATTTCTTCCATTTAAATGTTTTATTCCTCATTCTGTGTGTACCTGAGCTCCTTAAGTGATCTGATAAAGTAGTGTCAGTGAAATTATTTGTTTTAAAATTATAGATGGAGAATAGAAACCAGACAGTAATGCATGCTTGGGGTCTTCATCTGTTTGGGTTATACTGTAATTGTAGGAAAATTTGTGTGTTCCCAGTTGTTGTCCTGCTTCTCTGGTGTTTCTACCTTTTTGGTAAATGGATTGGAAATGTAAAGGCTTCCCTCAATCTTTTTGCTTGCACTGAGATAGATGAGTGTGATCTGTCACAGTAGCTCATTTTATTTTATTTTTCCTCTTTTTTATCTCCCTAATTTATTGACTTCCAGGTCAAAGGTTTTGTTTGACTCAGCATATGACATTATGTTATATTTGAGCACATACTCCCGTTATTCCATCTCTCTGTTTTCCTGTGCACAGGTGGAGGCTGGCATTTAAAGTTCCCTTTTTGAGATGTCTCATTTGTGGCAGCAAATGACTGGTTACCTGTCCAGAGCTCCAAGTAATTGAGGGCTGTGGATTAAACATGGAGTGAGGTTAGGCTAGTTCTTAGGAAATGCAAGTGGTGAAGACACTCCTGGCAGGGTTGACCATCTCTTTCAGCATTTATGGAGTTTTTTCCCCAAAATCCCCAGGCATTCTCCCTGGCCTTCAGGTGAGCTCTTTTAAGAAGCTGCCTGTTCCCTGGGTTGATAAGTCTGTGGTTGTGGGATGGAGGCTGTTCTGGTTCTCTAATCATTATTATTGCAAAGGAGCAGGCAGTTAGTATTCCAGTGCTACTCTTGCAGTGCCTACAGCATTAGCATTGGTTCAGATACCAACACTCAAAGGGTTGGGTTTTTTTAAAGGCAACGATCAGAAACCTGGAAGATGTACCTTAAGCCCTGCCAAGGGCTTTACTTACATTTTCCCTTCTTTCTAAAGGATATTGACCTGATGATCATTCACAATCTGAAAAGGACACAAGAGTTTAAGAACTGCTACTTTCCTGAGAAAAAGAAAAGGAGAATTCTTACCAGTATAGTTGGAGTTGAGCTAATTTAAAGGAAAAATGTGTTGCAATTTTAAGAGATTGAGTTAATTATTGCTCTGTAATTTGGCTCTATGAGTTGAAGCCTGTGACATCTGAATTAGAAATTTTCAGATACAGTTCTGTCTTAAATGGAATTTAATGAAGAATTTACAATGCTTTGTGGTAGATGCAAATTAATATGAATTGTGAATATAGTCCCTCCTGCTTTTCAAATTCGTGAAATGGAAGATACACTATCCAAATCAATGGAAGAGAGTGGCTGGACCTGGGAGAAAGGATTGAGATGATGAAGTTTTGAGAAACACATGAGCAACAGGAAGGCAAGGAGCACTGAAAGTTTTTCTCCTGAGGCTTGGCTTCTTACCCAAGATCAGCTGCATTTTTATTCTGAGGTTCTCTTTTTCCCTTGTGTTTGGATAGTGTAAGCCCAGTTTCCTCCTGGCTTTTGTAGTTCAGTCTTAAAGTAAAATACTAAATATACTTTAAAAGTTTGATTTGTTTTTAGGTTGGTTACTTTGGCATCAGCCTTTGGCTTCATCTTAGGATGTAGCAATATTTAAAAGTACTCTTTTCTTCTTGCTGAAGCCATGTGTGAGCTGAATAGAGGGGAAGATGGTCGCTGTCATTCCAGGCGCTGGACTGAATGTCTTGTGAACAGAGCACTGAGCACAGGTTTAGTCCTCCATATCCTTTTTCTTATCAAAGAGAATTATTTTTGTGAGGTTTCTTTAGGGGGTGGATTTGTTTTTCTTAATTCTGTGCTGTTCTTGGCAGGCTGGTACTTGTGGTAGCTGATTGTATATCAGTTTGGCCTGGGATGTTTGGCTCAGTAAAAGAGATTATCTTACAGGTCTGCTTCCTCCAGCGAGCTGGCACTGCTGGCCTGCTGCAGCTCTGCATACCAAGGAGAAAAGGAGGGGAAATACAAGGCAAGAAATAAAGTTCCATGCAGGCTGTGCAGCCTGGGCTTGGCTCAGGGTGCAGTGAGAAAGCCCTGTTGGGGGAGGTGATTTCCTGAGCCAAATAGCTGAATACATAGAAAAGCAAAGGCTTGGTCCGTTGTTACAGTACAGACAGGTACAGCTAGGCTGTGTTTTGCATGCACTCTCTCCTTCCCTTGTGCTGGAGGAAAGGAGATCTCTCTGGTGCTGCTTTGGGTTGTCATGGTTGGAACAGAATGTTTTGAAGAGGGATTATTCTTGGCAAATAAAGTGCTGTATTTGTTTTCTAGTACAGAGATGACTAGGTGTTCTTTATAGTCTAGCTTTCCTGCATGCATGCACCACTTTTCCAGTGGATTCTGCTTCTTTGGTCTTGGGAAAATGCACACTTGCTTTGGGAAAAAGCTTTGCAGTTACTCTTCCTAATAATATACCCCAAAGAATTAGATGAATAAAAGGGCTAGGTAATTGCCTTTTTATTTGAAATCTTGCTTTAAAATAGTTTTTTTTCTTTTTGATCTTCTGACTAATTCAGTTTTAAAGTCTGTGAAGTTGGTTGCTATGGCACTAAAATTTTTCAATTCTGTTAGCTGATAATTTTCTGTTATCATGGGATACCTTGATTTTCTGGATGCTCAGTTTATCAGTATCCATCACTGTGCATTAAGTGAAGAGCAGAGATCCTGTTTTCCCTGGGTGCTAGCTTGTGGCATAATTGCAACCTTTTTTCATCAAGACAAGAGATAAAAACCCATCCTGTTCCACTTCTGAGCAGGGGTGACATTCATAAAAACTGTCCTGGAATGCTGGTGTCTGAATGTCTGCTGCTCTGAGCTGAGGAGTCTCCTTCAGGAGTTAGAGATGTCTTTTTTCTCTGTACTGTCTTTAAGGGTTTTGTGCATGAGTTTATTTAATTTTTTTCCCTTTACATAAGTGTGTCTTGTATATCTTACAGCTTTGTGAGCTTAGGTTTCACCTGTTAGCATTTGAGTGCATTTCTTGTTTGCAATGTCTGCAATTTTGCCTTAAACTGAACACCTGATGCCTTTAGTAACAGTAGCCTAAAGCCTAATGGTACACATGGAATGTCCCTTTTGGCAAATAACACCATAGAGAAAAGTGACCATCATCATGCAGGACAGAAATGACTGTATGCTGCATTTGGAGTTTTTTTTGCGTCCTTACCTGAAGCAATGCATTGCTGAGAATTGCTGATGTGGCAAAAGGTACTTAATGCAATGTTTTCCTGGTTTCTCTACATACCTGGAGTATTTTACTCCTTTCCTAGTGGTAGAACTGTGTGCTCTTTTGTGAAAAACTTCTTGTAGTTTCCTTAGTTGATTCTCAGGAGTTTTGACTCTCTCTTAGAGAATGTAAGTGGTTATGCTGATGTAATTAAGTACTTATATGTAACAGTGTGGGTTAATACCAATAGCTCTTACAGCCCTGCTATGCAAAATCAATCAGGCAAATGTGCAGTCTTTTGTTTAAAAAATAATGACTAGCTTAATCTGGTAGCAAGTTTGCTGTCTAGATCTTTTGAATCTTAATAGGAAGCTCACCAGCCTTCATCATGCTCAGTAGTTTGCTAATTGAGGCTTTCTTTTCTACACTGTTCTGTTATTGCAGGGTAAAATGCTTTGCACCAAGTGAACTGCAAAACAAACTCAGCAGAGCATGCATTCTTCTAAGTGTTGAAGTAATTGCCCTACAAAAAGGTTTTGATGGAATTAAACAAAAGACAACAAACCCAAACCTGCTTGGCTTATAGACTTTCTGTGACAGTCCAGACTTGATTTGAGCTGAGTCAACTTTTGTTAGGCTGTTCTCAGCTGAGTTGAAATAACATCTGGAAGAAGCTTACAGTAAAGCTCTTTCCTTATCAAGTTGATTTTTGGGATTGTATCTGTGTCTGTGGCCTATGTATGTTGCAAAATCAAAAAAATAACTCCTTTCAAAGAAAATCGCTGCAACGCTGCAGTTGTCATAATTTGCAACAGGAATTGTTCATGAGACTGCAGTTCTTCAGCTGTGTTCATCGTGATCTAAACAAATCACCATTAATGTGATCCTCTTGTAAAATTCAGACAGGGTAGTCAAAATTAGATGTCTCCATCTATACAAGGCCCTGATTAACTGCAGGTGCAGAGAAGTGTTGACTCTAGTTTTATGTGTCAAGGATTTTATTTTGTTATTCACTTATGACATTGTGTTGACTTGGATGCTTTTTTGGTGATAGAATTATAGAACCATAGGGTGGTTGGAAGGGAGCTTAAAGCTTGTCTCATGGACACAAACACCTTCCACTAGATCAGGTTGCTCCAAGTCCCTCCACAATTCCAGGGATGAGGCATCCACAAATTCCCTTCAACTAACAGCCCCAATTCCTTTCTTGACTTTTCCTTTTGAACTGCTTCTAGGAACACACTGTGTTTTTTGCTTCAGCATCTGAGGTGTGTGAGGGGTGGATCTCTCAGTGTGACACAGGTATTCAAATTTGTGTTGACATCTGTCTTAACTTTCTGAAGCCTATAGAGCTGACTCTGCAGCAGAGGTCAAAGATTTTGTGAGTGTAGTAACATTGCTTACTTTTTAACTGGAGGCTTCCAGGCAGCGATCAACAGCCATCTTCAGTTGTTGCTGATCAGTTGTGTGAAGCAACACCAGGTTTTAAAGCTAAAAAAAAGAAAAGACTGAAACAGTTTTTTATGTTGTAAATCTTTCCTTCATTTTTATGAAACAGAGTACTGGAATGGGACTCCCATGGTGAATGCTTGTCCTGTCTCTAGGAATCACCTGGGAAGGGATGCTTCTAGGGAGCATTTCCCTCTACTCATTCACATCTCTAAAGATGTACACTCATTTTAATGTTACTGTTAATAGCCTTAATTAGATGTATATGTCCTACTAGCTGTAGGAATGATGGGATTCTGTACTTCCCTCACAGAATACAAAGCTTTACAGAGTTTCATATTTTTGCTTTGTGGTCTGTGCTGTAGCAGACATACAGCACACATATGGTGAACCATCACTGATAATGCTCTCACCTCTGACTCCAGAAATAGCAGCACTGTCTTGGGCAGAGCTGCCTGGAATAATGCAGGGTTTGTTCCAGCTCAGGCACTCAGCAGTGGGGCTTGAGCTTGTCCACATCAAATCCTTCTCACGTGCTCTGAGGCTATGTTGGCTTCCTTTCCATGAGCAACTCACAGGTAATGCTTACACAAAGTGGAAAAACATACAGCAAACCACAAACTACAGGGTTTTTTGTTTCCCTCCCCTCCTCCAGGCATTTGTGAAGACTTCCTGCATCCTCTTGTATAAAACCATAGTCTAAACTTGTTCTGCTAGGGAGGGTGCTGATGGAATTTAAATGCTTCTCTTTGTATGTCAGGTCTTCCCAAAGTAATTTCCCCAAATACTTTCCTCCCTCGAGGCATTCTAGTGAAACCTATCATAACTTTGTGATGCTCTCCAAGATTATTTAGTAAATGTTATCCTCTAATGTCAATTTTACTCACTGGGGTTCACAGTATCTTAGAATACTTGAAAAAGACATTTTCTGAGAACTTTCTAAGAATGCTGGAGAGCTCAGGTAGGTTGTGTGGTGCTGGCATGAAGCCAGGAGGAGGCTTCAACTTGAATTCCTCTGTTGTGTAGTTGGAAGAGAAGATGAGAATCAGTGCTCTAGTCACTTAACCTGCTGGGTTTTATCCCACCACAGCTGTGTTATCCAATGTGGTATCTGGATTGGTTTAGGGAAAATGGAATAGCCAAAATGTTTCTATTGCTTAGAGTTGTACATCATGAATAACTTTAAATAATATGGCAGCATATTGTTGCCATCTTCAAGTGATCATTTATCAGCTGAGAGATGGAGTTTGATCTCTGACTGTAAACACATCTGCTTTGCCTGCTGGGATCACAAATTTGGAATTGCCTAGGAGATCAAAGTTTTAGGTTAAAAAAATCCCCTCTGTGAACCTAATATGAAGCTATTTAAGCAAGAATGGTAAAAAAGGAAGATGTTAAGAGAAGGTAGCAAAGTAGCTTAGAGGCTGTTAGACATTACAATATTGGAGAACCTTTGTATATCCTAAAATCTTTGTCTCAAGTTTTAAGGCAGAGTATTATTTCATACACTGTGATTGTTATGATTTTAAATTGGGCCAGAAGAGTCTTTCTGAACTGAGCTTTTTTTCCTCAGGAGCCATTTAAAATAAACTTGTGGAGTCTGGCTTATGTTATGATCCACTACTTTAGAAGCCAGTGCTTCTGGAAGTACTCCTAAATAGCCCTTTTGGGCTTTGTTATGGTTGTTCTAAGTTCTTTCTTTGTATGTTCCACACTTCTTTTAGCATTAAAAGCTGTAAAATATGTCAAGAGATCATATTTGAAGAGTATCTAAAATATTGCCTCAAAGCCATCAAAACACTGCACATGAGTAAAATTTGGGCAGTGTGAGTACAGTGCTATTTGCTCTCTCATTTGTAGAGCTCGTTGCTTTGCTCTGCCCTTTGATCAAACCATCTGCCAGTGGATCAAACCTCTCTGGGGTTTGATCCATTGGTAGCACTTCAGACCTGAACCCAGGCCTTCAGCAGTGAGCTTCCTCCTGGTGAATCTGAAGCCCTGTGGACAGGGAGGCTGCATGGGTTGTTAGGAGAGGAGCACCTTTATCCAAGGAGATTGAGGCAGATGGAGAACTGACCAGCACAGCCACTCCCCTGGTCATGAAGCCACCTTGAAGCAGAGGGAAGGACAATGTCAGGGTTTTTCTCTTCTAGAAGCTGCTGTGCAGAAGCTGAGAGGATCCAGCCACAGGCAGACAGTGCTCTTTGCCATTGTTTTCCAGTTGGGACTCTTGCTTCTCATGGGATACTAGAGCAGTAGGCTTGTGTTGAGCATCTGAGCCTGTAGCCATCATTAACAGCCAAGGTGGACACTGTTTTTGTTTGGTTGTTTGTTTTAGCTTGGAATTTTTCATACATTCAAATGAACAATCCAAAGCTATGTTAGTCCAAGTCATCTAATTAAGACTTTCCAGAGCAAAGTACAGGAACAATCATCCCAGCTTGTTCTTGTCTGGAAAGTACATATTTTCATAGAAATAGACTGTAATATTCCTGATAACACTAATAAAATCACTGAATTGGTGGTGATGGTGAAAGCAGTTAGCTGGGAAAAAATACCAGTTTTGCAGAGAACAAACAAGAGACTTTGATTAGAATTTCTTGGATCTCATAGCAAATTGCTGGGATTTTGTCCATGGAAGGATTTATCTTGAAGTTCCAAGGTTTTAAGTTTGACATAGTAACAACAGAAAAGATGTTGCCTTTCCTTGGAAGAGATACATGATCAGGTGAAACTTCCAGAATAACAGTGACTTGGAGGATATAGAAATCCTTTCTGTCCTGGTGTTCCAGGCAGTGGTAGTTGTTAGCTGCTCCCTTACTACAGCACATCTTGCACCTTGAGCAAGGTGTGTGAGCAGGAGAGCAACTTCCACATCAGTTATCATTTCTGTGGAGTTTCCTGTAGAGCCATCCAGTTTGCCTGGATGAGAGGTGTGTTAGGATCCTGTGACACTTTGGGAGCTGCTGGTTCAAATAACTGTGCTTTGGTTTCCTGAGCTACAGCACTTGGCAGCACTGAAATGGTGTGCAGGCTGAGAGTGTGGGCTGGCAGTGAGTCTGTCTCCCTGCCATGAGCAGAGGTGAGGTTTGGTTGAGTTTGTTTTTGATTTTCAGCATGATATGTTCCGAAACAGTTGAGCTTTGCCCCTACAGTCTTGGGAGTGAGTAGTGTCTCTTCTTAATCGTGAGCAGATTGCATTGGTTTTTTTGTTAGTCTCTCACCTGAATGATTCTATAATACTTTGTTTGTTCTTCCTTACAATAAAAGATATGAACATGTTCAACACTTTCTTGCAAGACTTGCTGTATCAAAAGATAACAGGATACTGTGTGTCAGTCTGAGTTGCTCGATGTTCCACATCCTTTCTCACAGTCTGTTGCTAGCTTTAATCCATGGAAATGCTTTGTAAAAATATGGAATGATTTCTCTTGCCTGTAGCATCTCAGAGTCTTAAAAACATTGTGGGATTGAAATGGTGCTTCATCCTTCTTTTAGAGCAAATGTGCTGCATATTTTAGTCCAAAAGGAATTTTAGGACTAAAAGAGTAGTAATATGCTATTTCTCTACAAAAATGCCTGAGGCTCTCATGAAACAGCAGTGTGGAGGAATGTATTTGTTCTTAGTTTTGATACTCACATGCCTGGTAAATATTTAGGATTTGATTGCCATAGGCATTCCTCTTCCCTGAAAACTGCAACTCCTCCTTTTAATGTGACAGAGATACCCTGGGAATAGTTGTGGAGGAGGGAAGGGGCACAGGCAGCTTGTCCTCAAAGTCTCTAGACGATGTGTCTTGCCAAGTTTCTGGCAAATGTTTATGAAGTTGCTTGTAACCTGCAGCAGTCAGTGGATCTACTTGGGAGTGTAAGAGCCTGAGGTACGTGTGTGATGAATACTGCTCATGAGTTTGGGAATTCTGCAGTGCTCCCTTGGCTGCAACACTGTGGATGTATTTGGGTAGTTTTATCAATGAAACTCTCTGTTGGGAAGAAAGTGCTTGCTGAGGAAAACAACAGATAAAGTTACCAAAATAACCCTTGCTCCCTGGAGAGCTGCTGGAGGAGGGATGAGTCTTGTCAGTCACACTTGGATTTGAATAACATGACATAACATCCTATCAAATGGTTTAGGGTCAATGGAGCAGGGGGGCTGCACTTCCAGTCCCTCAGGCTTGCTTTGTGTTCAGAGCATGGTTGCTTGAGTAGGATGCGTGGGATTGAAATGTTAAATTAAGTGTAATAGTTTTAAATCTTGGCATGTGTCAGGCTTGTCCAAGTTTAAATAAATTGAGTGCAGAACTAAAATGATGTGCATCTCTTATGTGGATAGGAGATGCTGTAGTTGACTAATTGGTACATATGTGAGTGGGGCATGATTTTACATAAGGTGTTTGATTTTTTGCAAATACCCTTGTGAACCTGATATTTTTCTTCCTCTGAGCTATTAAACAAGTTGTGAGTTATCTGTTCTTATTTCTTAAAAACAAAAAGACTCCCCAGTTGACTTTATTTATGCTGTTTGACCATATACTTTTTTTGAGGAATGTGTGTCCTAAATGGTGATTTTGGTGGATGTTTTAAATAGTTTGTCCTGAAAATCTGAGGCAATACTGTTGTAGAGAGGAGAGGCAGTTGGCTCTGTCTGTAGAATGACATGAAGGACCATATTGGTCCATCCAATTCAGTAGTGAGTTCTGTGGCAAGTGGGGAATTCTAGAGATGTATCAGCAGTTAGAGCTAAAATTGTCCTGTGCGGATTTGGGATTCCCTATTCCCAGAAGGAGAAACAGCTTTAGCTAGGATATCTTTAGTAACAGTCTTTCTTTTGTTTGTTTAGGGAGCGAGCTGACCTGTCTGGTCACTCATCCAGAAATGTTTCAACATGAGTTTCTGAATGAGGTGATCAGCTCTTCTCCTGGGAGTGATTCTTCTGGATAAAATGTGCGTGTTTGGTACAGCTTTCAAGTAGGAGATGCAACTCTTGCAGCCTAAGATCTTGCTGCAGTGGTTTGGAAACAAATGAGGCAAATCTGTTTGGTCACAGAGCTTTTCTCTGTTGTAATGCTCATTCTTGAAGAAGGGATGGCCTCAAAGATGTATTTTGCTGGTTTGGGGAAGGAGTGGATAGTGCTGTGTTTCAGCTGGTAGACTCTGTGGCATTCAGTAGTGCCAGTAATAATATGGGCCAATTGATATTTATTTTAGGCTTTTTCCTTCTGAACCAAGTATTTTGTTTATCCTGTATCAGGGCAAGCTGATTAAAAGCTTATAATGAACTTTTCCTGGAGGTTTTTTCTGCTTTTACCAGTGCCTTGTTTGTAAGGTCAGCATTCCCTGGAGGTTTTCATGTCTCAGCCAGCCCTTGATACACATTTGTTGCTCTTGTCCCTCTTTTTATACTGTCTTTGTGATGTGTTAAAACCTCTGCAGAGTGCTTTGAGAGAGCATTCCTGGGAAAGCCATGTCTGGCTTTATTCTGTCATGCCTTGTGACACTCCTAGGAAGAGTGTTTTCAGGAGAAGCTGAAGTGTGATGGCTAAGTGAGGCTGCTTCAGGTGCTCACCTCTCTTAAGGTGAGGTTAAGAGTCTTGGAGCTGAGTGGATAGAGAAAAATCCTCTAAAACAGGATTTATGGGTGCTCATGCTCATGTTAGCATGAGCACCATACTCTGCAGGGGAAATGAGGCATGGTGTTAGGATTAGGCATTGCATGTTACCATCATAAGCCGTGGTGGTGGGTAACAGTTGGATGTCTGAGCACCTGACGGACTGAGCACTGATCTGACTCAGAAGCAGATTAAATCCAGGAGTAATAAATTTCTAACAGTTTTCTGCTTCACTGCTAAAGGTTGCTGCTCCCCTGGCCAGGGCAGCTGAACAAAACAACAGCTTTTGTTCAGGGAGAATGGGAGAGGGTTCCAGTGCGCTTGAATGTGAGTGCCGGTGCTCAGGAATAGCTTCAGGTGGTTCAGTAGTCCCTGCTCCAGATAAGCTCATCCTTGCAGAGATTTGAGCAGTGTCAACTCATCCAGGTAAAACCTGGTGGCTGAAGTTGCAAGTCAAGACCTTGTGGGAGGAGGGCGGTAGTGAAGTCAAAGAGGAGATGTTTCATTTCCATGTAATGAAAATAGGGCAAAGACTTGGTGAAGCCTTGATGGGAAAAGATGTCCATGTTATAGGAAACTGGGCTTAAAGGGGTTAAAATTTGTACCTGGGGCACGTGGCTGGGTAAATTAATTCAGATTAAATATCTAGGGAAGCTAATGAAAACATGTTTTAATGAACCCTGGCTAATTACTCTATTTAAAGTTCTTGATCAATACCCAGGAGATCTCAAACTGCTTGCAGATTGTTTTTTTAAAAAAACTTGCACATATATGTATTTTAAGTCTTCTGCATAAAATCAAAACAACTGGAGTTACTTTTTTGTAGACTTCTGGTTCACCAGGGCTGTATGATATTTGGAAGTGGTCTGTAAATTAAAGCTGAAGACTTCAGCATTTTCAAAAGTATTAATTGTGAATTTTCAGTGGGAAGTAGAAAGGAATAAATGGGCTTAAGGGAGCAGATACTAGGACAGAACAGAATTGCTGGAAAAATCTGTGGTGTAAGAGTGTGAGAAGGCAGCTGGGTGTGGTTTTCTAAGAGAGGAAAGAGTTCTTGTAAATACTTGCTGGTGCAAGTGACCTAAATAAAGACCACCTCTTACTCAGAACCTTCTTTTTGTTCAGAATACCGTGTATGAATTTCAGTGGACTCAACATTAATATTAAATAGAAATGTCAGGCAGGCAGCCTTACCCTAAAGGGATAAACTACTGTCTTTAAATTGGTTCATATTAAGGAAGTGGGGATATGTTTAGTCTTTTGTGATTGAGCTAATTAGCAAAACTGCATTGTGTGTTCATAGTTAATACGTCCCTGTGTGTGCAAATAGATAATGAATGCATAACCAAGCTTAGGAAAGGTAACTCTTCAGCAAACAACCTGCAATTCTGTCTCCTTGAGGCATGTTTCCTGCATTCTCCTGGTGTTGTGTGACAACTGCCAAGTCTGTCAGAAGGATTTTATTCCTGTCTGTGTTCAGTCCAGTGCAGCTTTTGGTCTCCTCTTGGTAGCAACACTGATTCTATCAATGTAAAAGTATCTTTGCACCCTGCTTTGACTGGTGTGGTGAGGGACTGGCTGTGCACAGGAAGGTTTCAGCAGCTGTCAGATGCACTAATGCTGCACTGCTTAAAGCCTTGCCCTCTTCCTGTGCTTTGGTGGCACAGGGGTCCAAGGAGCAGCATGATCCTTGAAAAAGGAAGTTAGAAGTGATCTCAGTAAGGGAATCACAGGTAGTGTTCTCTGTACTGATGAAGGTCAGGTCACACTAACTTAAAACCACCCACAAACCCCACATTGTAGGTCTTGATGAAGATTGTAAACCCTCCCAGGCTTCCACTGAAATGATTTAGTGGTTATTGGGCTGACTGAGTGGATTCTTTGCCTGGGAGCTTTTCAGAACTGAAACTGGCGATTAGAGGAACCATTTCTGAGGTATGAACAGTGTGCTCAAAAGTTTTTTAATTACATCCCAAAATTTGTTATATGGTAGAAAACTTGAGATGGAAGTTGTCACTTGCAGCCAGAGAAACCAGAGCTCAGCTGGGTCTTGAACTTTGCAAGAGGGAAGTTCCTGGAGCAGGCAGTGAGCAAACAGGGGCAAGGGATAACACAGAAATCATGGGACTTTGTGGCAGAATCGTGGTTTTCGCCCTTTTACAGAAAACCAAACACACCCTTCTCATAAGTTTGGCATCCCCCATTCTGTGCTATCTGAAAGCTGCAGTTGTGTAATGTTGTGTTAGCATACTGTTTCATTGAAGTTCTTGGAAAGATCACAAGATTGAAAAATAGCCAATAAGCATGGTTCTCCATATTTCTCCAGAAAAGAGTGGGAAAGTTGGAATGTTATACTTTGTGTCACTGTAGAGCTGGTTTCCCATGTTTTCTTATCTGCCATTTAATGTTGTTGCTTTTGTGCCCAACTCTTGTCTGCTTTGTTTCATTGCTGATACATCTCTTGTTTAAATAAGGAAAAAACCCCTGTTACATTATCAAGAGATTGTTCTAGCATGACTAGAGATAAAATTAACTAACAAGTCAGTTCTCTGAGAGGAGTGGCTTCAAATGATGGCTCACATTCCCATACTGAAAATGACCTGAGGCAGTGATATAAAAAGACAGGGGTGGGCATGGGATATCAGCTGGAGTGAAACCTTTCATCCAGTGGTGGATATGAAGGGACAAGATCTAACCTTAACCAGAAGATGTCTTTGTATGCAGAATTTTAACAATTCTTTCACAATTATAATTCTTCAGGGCTTTCTGTGCTCATGCAATTCAAAGCCAGTCTGGCTTGTGGCCTTTATGGGGCCTTTATGAACAGCTCAGTAAATGATTGTAATCACAGTGATTGTTTCCTGCAATCTTGTTAGTCTCCAGCAAGAAGGTGGGGATCAGATACAGACAGGTTTTCTAGCTGCTGGGTTTACTGATTTTCTTTTTTTAAATACCTTTTCCACCTCAATTCTCCTGGAATTTCTGAAGGCAAAGAAGCTGCTGTACAGCTGTGATCACATCAAAGCCTTCAAGTATATGAACAAAGCTTTTGAGAACAGGCAAATCTGTTCAGTAGTTTTACTGCAGTGAGTTCCTAGTGTAGATCCCAAGTACTGGCTGAAGGATTTTCTCTCTCTGTGATTTGGTGTCTGCTTGGATTTCCAGTGGCAACTGCTGATTTTCTTGAATCTCACAGCAGCTTTACATTCTCTTGCAAAGTTATTGTGGACCACATCTTTGAGTTTTAGTTCATTCAACTAGTTTGTGTTTGCATGCAATATTTCCTTTGCTGCTTTTTGAGGACCTCTTTTGCCATGTCTTGTTGCTGTGCTCAGTTAAGCCAGTTGAGCTGCTGGCAAGACCAAGCTTTGAACTGAACTCCTGATGGAGCAGCAGCTTGTAGGGCGGACCCAAAACTTTGATTGACCTTTAACTTGAACAGCCCAGCTCCTCAGACAGTGGCGCTCGTGATGGTGTTCATGATGAATAAAGATGGGGATGTGTAAAGAGTGGAGCAGAGTGGATCCTAGAGCCTGGTTTGAGCTGCTCTGCTTCAGTGTGTTTGGTCTCCACGCAGCATCCGAGCCCCACAGGCAAAATGGGCAAGGAGCTGGGAAGGACTTCTTAGATCAGTCTTAAACACTTGAGAGTGCCTGTTTGGAGCACAAAAGTTGTGTATGAACCTCAGCGTCTGGAAGTCTTTATTCAAGTCCATCAGCTTATGGATATCCTGAAAATTGAAGATAACGGTGTAGTGCTAAAATGAGGTAGAGCCTTGTAGTAGTATTTTTGTCTGTTTTGAAATAATTTGAAAGTTATTGTCTGATAATGTGAAGTGATCAGTCTTGGAAGTTCTGGAGAAAATGAAATGATTTCTCAGAAGCTGAGGTGCCAGAGAGTCTAATGTATGACAAACAGCAGCCGTAATTCAGTTTTATTAGGCTTGGCAACATAACACCTCTACAACAAAGCTGAAAGGGCATTTGATTTAAGCATAATACTCTAAGTATTAGAATTTAAAAGAAGATTCAAAGAGAGAGGATGCTATAGAGTGTGTTTCTAGGAAGTTAAAATGTCCATAACACCTTCTTTCCTTGCTGCCTCCTGTCTCCTTAATCCTGCCACTGCCAGTGAATGTCACTGCTGAGCAGAACTGGATGAAGGTGCAGATTTGAGAGCTGCACAGACCTAACCAGTTGCTAAGCTTTCTCTCTGGCATACTCTAACAATGCTTTTCTTTCAGGCTTGCTCTGTTTAATTTTGTACTGTGGTAAAAAGAGGCTTTCTGGTTAGACTAATTTACCATTATTTTCTCTAGCATTGCACAGACTTGCATATTTGTTTTGCTCATCTCATAAGATGTCTGATATTAAATCAGTTTTAGTTTTTCCAGATCTGAGATAGGCATGTATTGAAATGCATGCTCAGTCAGTGAAAGGATCATCCTGATATACTGTAAACTTCTGGATGGGAAAATTTCCTTAAAAGAAGGATACAGACTTTATGGAAATGTGTTGTTGTCCTTTCCAGTCAGTACAGAAAGGTTGTCTGGTTCAATTTTCTGGTGACCTGTTTCTAATTAACATGCAAATCAACCGCTTGGTGCTGGAAATCAGGATTGCAAATACAAAGTGCTAATATGCGTTAGGCTGGGAAATCCCCGGCATCTGTTAAAGCTCCAGCTCTGTCTGCCTTGTGTTTGCAGCTGCCTGCAGAGCGGTTCCCTCTGGAGAAAGCTACTGCAACCTGCTGTCAGACGGCTCCTTTGTCTCACTTTAAAGAGAACAGGTTTTAATTTTGTGATGTTGATGCTTATTGCCTCACGTCGGGAGTCGTTTGAGTGTACTTAGAGCCCTGGTTCACCAAAACTGGCTGTCGTGAAAACAGTCAAGATGAGCTACTTCAGTTATTTCCCCAGAGGAATTGCAGTGTTTAATGAAAGAACTTTCTTCTTTGTACTAGTGTTACAAGTGCCAACTAAATGAAGAAATTAGCATATTTATTAGTGCTTGTCATCACTTAAAATTTGGGTTTTCACTGAATGCAGCGTTATATTTATATATTTAGAAAGTGACTTTGATCTAACAGGTAGAGATGATTAATTTGGTAAGGGTCTGGTCAAAAGGGGGGTTGTACATTTCTCCTTGAAGCATCTGCTTATTTTCATGCTGCAAAACATCTTATTTTTCCTCTTCAGCATCTTTGTGCCAACATTACCTACTACCAATGATTGTAACAGCTGATTTAGTAACACATTTTGGCACAAGATGTATAAGGTACAATAAAACTCCACTTGATTTTTGCATCACAGCTTGTTTCTATGCTGGCAGTTGAGAGAAACCTTTTGTGCAAAGCGGGCAAATTTCAAGTGAAAAAAATGAAGCAAAAAAGTGCTTAAAACCCCTTTTCTTCATCAAAACACAGCTGAAACTTGAGCTTTGTAAGAGAATTATGTTGAAACATCAGACTGCCCACAAAATTTGGTCTATTTTTAAGTGGAGGAAAAATCACTTTTAGTTGTGCAAGTCAGTTCAAAGAGTTAAGAAATGTTTTGTTTGCAGACTCAGCTCTGAATTCCCCCAAAGCAGGTTGTCGCCCTGTTTCCTGTGAGCTGGCTCTGGCAGAAACAGTGGGAGTGTGTGCAGTCAATCCTAATCTGCCCCATCCCAAGTATCACTAAATTGCACCAGTAAAGGTGTCTGGAAGTGAATCTGTCTGAAATTTTGTACTAACAAGGTGGGGCGAAGTAGTAACAAAATTACTTTTGTAAAAAAAATGTACCTCAGATTAGCAGGGAGGTTGTTAATGAGCCTAAGTAAAAAGAAAGACTTCTGAAAAAACCAGCATGAATTACTTTTTAATTCAGGGGTGTTCTTGCCTAGACTGTACTTTTTTTCAGGAGATGCTATAAATCTGCCTGAGAAGAATTAAAGCATTTCAGCAAACCGCCTGTTGGCACTCTGCACTGTGCTGCTGCTGTGTGCAGCATGAACACCACACACCTTTTCTGCCTCTCCTGTCTTTACAGTGCAAAGCCTCACTCTGCTAATCCTGCTTCCTCTGAAACTTTAAATAGAAGGTGAGGAAGAGGGATCAAGTCTTCAGTTCAAATAATTGATGGATTAGCTCTGATTTGCTTATCTCAGAGGGCAGTAAGAACTGGCTTCCAGTGGTGAGCCCCACCTGCATTAGGAGGATCTTGCTTGTCCTGACAAGGTTTCCTGCTGCACAGTCATTGAAGGAGGCAGGCTTCCAGAAATGTGTGGGAAACTACCTGGGTGTTTTAGAGGGTGTCTTACTCCAAAAAGTCAGCAAATTTAGTGCCAGGTCTGGTTTTGTAGGGAAATTTCCTATTCCAGATGTGTGATAATTCCATGCTGAATCTTGTCCTCCAGTTCTGAAGTTGAACTGAGTACTTGTGATAACTTGCTGAGTTAAAAATACACAGCTAGTATTTCCCCTTAGACCAGGCAAAGCATCTTGCATCCACCTCCCCCTTTCCTAAAAGCAAGCCACAATTAATCTTGGTTTCCAGAAGCAATTTTTATTTATGGAGTTGCAGAGCTCTCATTTGCCTACTGCTGGTTGCATGTTCATCAGGTTATCCTTGTTCAGCACTTCACTAGGAATGGGAGACCTCGGATCAGTGAAGGACAGATCACTGGAAAGCATGAGAGAAAAAGATATGTTTCAATTAGTCTTTATCTTCCCAGTTTTGTGTTGCAAGAACAAGTGGAGCAGCTTGCTTTTCTGTCAGCAGTTGTTTTCTTGTGCAGTAGCAATTGGTTACTTGAGGAAGTAGGACCACAGATTCTGCAACAGGGTAGCACTGCTTGTACTCAGAGGAGAAGCTTTGCAAGTTGCAATGAGCTGAATCCTCTGATATCTTAAATTACTTGCAAATGTGTGAATCTGTGGGAAACTACAGATCTAGTGCTTGTGGTAACAAGCCTGGGAGCTTAGTCAGAGCAGAACTGCCTTTCTGGCAGTGGTTTAAGTTGGATTTGGTGCAGGGGCTCCCTCGTGGTTGTCGCATTTTTTTACAACTTGGTGGTTACCTGCAAAATGTTGGGTTTGCAAGTCTTGTGCCCTAAAATGTAATGACAAATATAACTGATGAGGAACAAACCAGCTTTTTGGCCACGCAGTACATTTAGCACCGGAAGGTGTGTGCAGAGCAGTGAAGACTTCAGAATAAATCCTGAAACACATTAATCCACAATTCACTCTCATTTCTCATCCAATTTGCCTGAAGAATTGGCAGTCACTTTGGCACGCTGGGCCTTTTTTTTTTTAATTTATTTATTTATAAAAATTACTCTGTTTAGAGTCAGACAAGCTGTTCTGTCAGCCTGTAAGTGTAACTTCCTCACAGGTTTGTGGTCTTTGGTTTCTTAGGGTAAGGGCTGCTCCCAGGACTTGAGATGGATCATAAAGATTTTTCTTGCTAGATTCTAGCCTGCTTTCAGGTTGGGCTGGGCCTGGGGGTTGTTTTTGAGGGAGCAGGTTCATGATGGTCCAGGCTGATCCAAGTTAATACTGCACTTACCCTGTGTCATCCTTTCCCCCAGCATCACTGGCCCTGGAGGCTGTTGAGTGTGAAATCATCTCGATGGAAAGCAAGAAATAAAAACTCCTTTCAGAAGTTTGTAAGGAGAAGCAGGGAGAGTGGTTTGGAGATTTTTTTGATCCTCCCTCACCAACTGCTGCATGTTATAATTTGCCAACTATTAATTTGTTTCCTGAGTTCTGACAGACTTCACTGAAGTACGTATAAAGCACAAGAGACCTTTTGCTTTGTAATACAGGTGCAGAGGAAAGCTCTGTGTCACTGGGCAGGGTTAGATGGACATTTAATTGTATTGCACCTCTGTGCACTGTGAGCCTTCCGTTGCTGCTTGCCCAGTGTGGGTGACAGTGGGATGTCAGTGCTTCACAGCTTGAGAGGTGTGAAAGATGATGGGCTTGTCAAGTGCTCTGCCAAGCAGTTGTACCACCTTAGTTGTGTAATACTCTTGAGTGTTTTATTTTGAATTTAATTGTTTTGAGGTTTGTCTGGGAAAAAATAAAGATAATTTCTTGTGCATAAATAGGTGAAAATCAAAGTTATTTCACAGTATTCTGTTCTTGACCTCAGTGTGTAGGCTGGTTTGGTAATTTCCTAGATTATCCATTATAAAAATATCCTTGTTAATCTGGTTGCCTCAGGTAATCTGGTAGATGCTACGTGATAGTCAGAAATGTAAACCTGAATCTCCTAAATTCAATTTTGCAGGCTTCAGGAAGCCTGAAAATGTTACTTTTGGAATGCCTGGGTTGTGATTAAATGAAAATTGTCTGATCATGGCAGTTCTTAATTTGCTCTAAGGCTTTTCTGTCCTTGCCTCTTGTTTTGGAGGGCAAAGAGGATGGAAGTAACGTATTGCTGTGTGCTGGAGTCTGGGCAAAGAGCACAGAACCATGTCTGTTGATGCCAAGCCTGGCACTCACCAGGCGTTGCATATTTAAAAATGTAGCTGATAAAAATGCATACAAAGAAAAAGAAAAATCTTTAAATGACCTTTACAAGCCCAGACTATTCCATGATTGTATGATCTTGCTCTTGCTGTATAAGTAATCTCTCTTCCTTATTGTGCCATTTGAGTTCAAAGTGAGTTTGTATAAGATTTTGTGTGATAACTTTCTAATTATTGGAGGATTGGAAAACCCCTAAGGGCTGTCTCTGAATGCTGAATAGGTGCTGGAGAAGATTTTGCTCTAGAATTCCTTCTCCATCTGCTCTTTTTTTTTAGATGCCTCAAGCTCTTGTTGTGTCTCACTGGGATTCTTACCCAAGTGATTCCATTGGACTGTTGAATGCTCACTTTTAGTATATATTTTGCTAAGACTTAATTTTCACTAAAAACATAAAAGTAAAATCAAAAGTGTCTCCTAAGAGGTAGTATCTGTTCTTGTTGTGCCAGGTATTCTTTCTTCATACACATTCATCAGGCATGCTCCTACTTCTTGATGTCATTTGGAAATATCTGACTTCTTCCTGAAGGAGATCTATTTGATAAATGTTGTACCTCTGGTATTCTGGGGTTTATCTCTCCTTAAAAACTGCCTTGGAAGAATTGTATGTCCATCCTCTACTCTGTATTGTGTGATAATCCTAAAATGCAGAGATAAATTAATAATCTGATGGGTACATTCTAAAGTTTTATTTTGCTTTTGCATGGAGATTGGCAGGGTTTTTCAGGCAACAGGTTTGATTCTCACCCTGAACAAGAACTCCTCAAGGCTATTTAAAGACATCTCAAGGAGACCAAAGCAGGTGGTTTTGGTCTCAGTGTTGGCCTGTGCTTACAGCATTCAGATCTCACCTTGCTCTGAAAGTTGTGCTATCCCAACAAGTTTTTCTTATCATGCAGATAGGAATCTGCATGCAAGGGATATGAAGGCTCACGTGGGGTGGAAAACTGCTTACCTGAGAGTACTGCTGTCACCTCTTCCCCTGAATGTCCCCAGCAGTATGCCACTGCCTTTTTGTGGGTGTGCAAACCACATCAGCTCAGTGTGCCACTTGGATAAGAACAGATCAAATTCTTTAAGTCCCATTCTCAAGCATTATCTGTTGGGGAAACATCTTTATCCTGCTTATTGGTTAGGACAAAATAATTTTCCCACATTACCAGGTTCTTCAGTGAAGATTGTCTGAGCTTTACCACCAGCTTACTGGAACTAATCCTGAAAACTCAGTATTGCCTGTTGGGCATTTCTCTGCCTTCAGAGATCAGAGATTTGCAGTTGTGCTTATTTCTTCAGCCACCACCAGGCCTCAGAAGTTCTGTACCTTGCTTGGCTGTGTATCTTCAGGTAGTTTAATAGTGTGTGACTATTGAAATCATCACCAGTGACCAGAGTCTAGAATGAAGTGTTTTAATACTATTAAGTGTTAATTGTTGCTGACTGAATCCTTAAACTTTGAAGTTCTCTTTTGGGCAGAATAGAAAATTCTGTTATAGCAAGAAGACAGCATAGTACTGCCTGAGTACTCGCCTGCAGCCCTTCCAGCCTGCCCCAGATTTTAGGTCTTTATTTCTGAGCCTTGTAATTGATTTTATTGTTTGTCAGGAATAATGGTGAGAAAGAATAACCAGCTGTTTCTAGAGCAGTTGAATTGTTGATTTAATTCCTGTGTTTTGACAGGTGAGAATTGTTCAGCAGTGATGTTGGTGGTGGTCCTGTGCAGAGCATTGTGCCTTGTGTTGGTACAGAGCTGTGGCAGTGACGAGCTTATTGCTGTTCTCCCCTCTGCTTCTCTCCCCCATTATTTTCTTTCTGTCGGTATTAGCAGAAAAGCTGTAGGTGTGCTCAGTCTTTTTAATTGCAGCTTGTCTTTATTCATAGCTTTTTAAGTAGGAGTTATGGAAACAGTAATTGGGAGGATTTGCAGGCAGGTGTCTGCCTCTCCTGTGTCCCAGTAAGACATTTTTTACTAACGTTGCTTTCCAGAAAGCTCTTCAAGCTCTCTTCTAAAATCCAGCAACAAATGTGGCTTTTTCTTTTTTTAATTTTTTTATTTTATTAAATTGCTCATCTGTACAAAGCTAGTCAGCTATAATTTCTTTGGCTTGAGGGGAACTGATACTGACCTGGCTGCTTACCATGGTATCATTTTAAATCCCTTGAATTACCATTACAGTTCAGAATTTTCAAGCAAAGTGCTTGGTTTTATGGCTCTATCTAACTATTGAGATGAGCAGTTCAAGCTGAAAAATCCTAGTGCTTTTTGGAAAGGAGCCCTCAAAACCACAACATACATTTAAAGCCAAGCTTCTGTGGCACAGTAGACCATAGACCAGGTACCTATGGAGAAATGTGCTGCACTCAGTGCTCTGGGCTTCTTCTGGGAGCAAGGTTAACAACTTAAATGTGTATCTAACTTCATAAGAAACTGCAGAGCTTTAAATAAGTAGATTTATGTACAGTTTTCTTTATTTTTATCCTTTATTCCATGTAGAGAACTGAAGAGAGGTACTTGGTTTGGTCCTGTAACAGGGCTTTTGTTTGCATATTCTGAAGGCAAGCAGAATTTTTATTTGGTAGTTTGTTACTAATCCCATGGAAACCTTGCCTTAGCACTGGCTGTAAAGACTTATTCATCATAATTTTTCTGTTGAATAGAATCAAAGCGATTTTATCCAGGGTTTGCTTTTCTTCTAGTTATATAAATAAAATATTATGATTTATCCAGGTGAAAAGTTCTGCATCTGTGTACAGCACCATGCTGGTCCTGTGCTTTTGAGGAAATTATACCCGAGCAAAGGTGGGAAAAAAATACATTTAGTTGGCATTTCAAAAGTAGTCTCTTAAAATGCCTGTGGGTTGCATCTGCCTTTCCCCTGTATTCCATACCCAGATTCCTAAATAGCTGAAGTGTGCCCTGTGCTGTGAATCAGGCCTGCCAGTGGGTTGATGACTCATTTCCTTATTGGTGCAGATGTGTATAGTAAACGTTTCTGGATAACTCTTCTCATATGAAATGTGTCTCCCCTATGGGAAATGTACACACAGCAACAGCTTTCATTAGGTGTGCACAAAAACTTCATCCTGAAAAAAAGCTCAAATGGCTTTTCTTTGTGAGGGGAAGGTTATCTTGGAGCAGTGGTTGAATCTTGGAAACTGCTGTGTGATCCCACTTGAGAGTTTTTTCTTTTTTTTTGTAATCTTGCTTCTCTGTCCATCTTCAAAACAAGCTGCCATTTATACCAGCACAATTCTTTAGGTAAATGCTATAAGCATTTATTTAAGTTTCAGTAAGACTCCTTTTGAGTGGCATGTTCTACCTTTTGGCCAAGAAGGAATGAAGCAGTACTATATTTTTCACGTCAGTAAAGGCATTAGCACAGCAGGTTGGCTGAAAATTGTTTTAGATAAAATCTAGGTGTGTATTGCTGAACTATAGCAGAAATTAGGTAGTAAAGTAAAATAAAGTGCATTAGCCATGTGGCACTGCTGGAGTCTCCAAGAAGAAAAATGGCATTTGTGGTTTGGTGCTGGTGCTGAAGTGTGTGACTGAGCACTGCACCTGGCAGCCCTGCTGTGAGTCACTGAGCCTGGCCGCCTTCGCTCGCCAAGACATTTATAACTTGAGCTGATGTTGTGATGTATAATCTGTCTGAATGCAGAATGCCTAATGGTGTTGTGAATCAGCTGGTTTCATCTTGTCTTTCTGGTCTTTTTCTTGTCATGGCTCATGTGAAAGGAGAACCAGACACTAGGGAAATCAATTTACCACAACAATTTGCGTGGCTCCCAGGCAGATTGATTTAAATAAGCAAGAAGCTTAGATTTGAATAATTTCAGTCTTGCTTGAACACTCTAGTAATCTTTCTAGAGCTTTCTAGTTTGGTGATACTATTTTGCAGCTAATCTTAGCTTTTATTGCTAAGCTTGGTATGTTTCCTGACTAAATTGATATGATCTGTAATTATTTAAATGCTTGCATGTTAATGTTTCTATCTTTTTTTAATAATGTTTTAAAATGGCAAGCCATTATCTACTGAATTACTTCTCCATGTGTTAAGCTGCTTTTGGATAGAAATGGGAAACTTAATTAAAATGCAGAAGATGAGTATTGTTGGAGTAGAACTAAAAGTACTCAAATACTGGATCAGAATAGTTGTTTTACATGGAAAAATGCTTAATACATCAGTCTAGCTTTCCTGGTCATTGTGACCTTTGAGACTTGGGAACAAGGAATTTTTTAAAATTTCTTCATTTTTAGAAAGAATTACTCTCTTGGTTTCTATTCAGAGCCTCATCCTCAAGGCATTGATGTGAATGCTGTTGTAATGGAGAATCTATTTTGGCTGTACCTGTGGAAAGGGCTCATTAGTCAGAAACTGGCAATGAGCTGACAGAGCAGGAGAAGGGTTTCCCTGGAAGTGTGTTAGCAGGTTCCCAAGTGGTGCATTTGTGGCTTTAACAGCAGAAGCACCCTCTGTGAGTCCCTTGTCACAGAGCAGTCCTCTGCGAGCCTCATGAATTTTCAGTTTGGTACACTTTGCCCAGTCTAGTGGATTGATGGTACCATCCTTCACATGGACTTGGTGATTGTTTTGGTTCTCCAGAGCAAGGAGAAAGACTCAGATTTTGGTTGCTTTTGCTTCCCTGAATTTCTTCTGTTTCTTGGCCAGAGGCAGGTGGTGGGTACCTCTCTGACTAAGGCTTCAGTCGGCATGTCCTCACCAGTGTTTTTTTGCCTGATCCAGAATACATGTATCTAAAATTCGTTTTACTGAGGACAATGGCAAAAATGGTAACTATAGCTGTTAAATTGTGGGTACAACAGGATGGACACTCTGCCTGACTGCCTTAAAGAGAGTTTCAGAACTTTGTTGAATGCCTTCTAGTTTTATTTATAATGGATGGTTGGCTGCAAAATTGATGGTAGGTTGTTTTCAGCTCTTATATGGAAAATGCAGCTCAGTAGTGCCCTCTGAAGTGCAGGGTAGCCTAGGGAGCAGGGTTTATTTTAGATGTGCATCTCATGGGCAGCCCTTCCTGTATGGGAAGAACTTGAAGTGGAAGGGGGGGGGATTGTGCTCTTTCTAGGACTCTCTAAAAATAGCCTTTCCTGCTGAGTTCAGCAGGCAATGGTGAGAATCCAGCAGAACAGATCTCATGGGGGAATCTCATCCAGGGTTGGAGAAATCCTCTGGACTGCTAAGGCAATGTCCTAATTCTCTGTTGCAGGAGCATTGCTGCTCACAAGCTGCTGTTGTGGGCTGTGCTGTGGACCTTAATATGAGTTAGCCCTTTGTGCTTATTTGCTTATTCCCCCTGTGTACAAGTGCAGTGTTGTTCCTTAAGTGAATTTATCCTGGCCTCTCTAGTTTAATGGACTTCTTTCTTTTGAATAATCAGAAAGTTTTCAACTGAGAAGTTGCTTTGGAAGAAATGGAGAATGAATAACAGACCAAGTCAGGCTTTTTCCTGGCATGGGGTGGTGTCTTAAAGTATTTTAAAATCCTGGCTTCTGGCCATTATTAGTGGTGTCAAGTCAAGAGCTTTTGTGGCTTTTGACTTGACATGGCTCTTCTCAGCTCCCATGTTATGTTTGTCATAATGAACGTACACTGGGATGTGTCCTATCAGTGTTCTCATTGCTGTCACCATAGCCTTGGGGAGCCTCAAGTTGCCATTGGAGTCTCTCAGCAGCTGTTCAGTACCTACAGCTTTTCCAGTGAGCTTGTGAATGTTGTAGTAAAGAAAGGATGGGCTCAGCTGAGGAAGGGTGGTGCTGGCCCCGGTCATTGAGCATTTGTCAGATTTGTTTTGGTGTTTGAATAGTACTGTGATCAAATTGACACATACAGGGGATGGTGAAGTCAGTGATTGCAGTTAGTGTTTAAGTGAGAGAAGAACTGAAACAGTTTATTTTAACAGCAGGGAGTTTCCCTACTTGGGACTCTTGTTCTTCACCTGCTTCTCACTGCCGTGAAGAAGTGAGTGATGTGCTGGGCCCCTGCAGATCTTCTGAGGAAAATTCCAGTGTTTTATTTCAAATCCAGCTGTTAGGAGTGTCTGCACTGGCTGTACTCAGGGTACTCTTGCTTTTGAGGAAGACTTCCCCGTCACATTTCATCTCACAGGCAGGGTCCAGGGGACTTTGTACTTTCAGGAAATCTCTTGCAGTATAATAGCACTGGACAGCTGGTATGTGGGGTCCCTTGTAAATCCTGTCCCTCTTGTTGGTATTGCCAGATAATAAAACTGATGTTGAATACTACATGGGAATTCTGGGCGACATAGACCACGCAGAAGATTAAAATAGTCCTGTTCTTGTGACAGCCAAGGACTAGTGCTGGGTGTTGTGTAAGAACCTCTACAGGCCTGTTCATCCATGTGTAATGTAATATCCATCATGTTTTGGAAGCAGTGATGTTAAATGTAATTGTTCCTCTCACCACTGTCCTGAAGGAAGAAGGGAAGACTTCAAATTAAAATTGTTCTTCTTGTGGTTTGTGGTTAAGGCTGAAGTGGCTTCTCTAAAGCTTTTGATTTTTATTGCCTCTAAACAGAATAGCTGGCAGGAGTTAAAAATAGCAGAGTCTGCTTCCCACCTGTTTGGATGCTGGTCTTATTTTGGTTTGGAGGTGGAATGCATGAATGTAAATCGTTAGGATTAAAGCAGCGCTGCTCATGCCCCGAGCACGGGCAGGAGATGCAGGAGATGCTTATTGTGCCTTGGTGAGGATGGGCTCCTGATTGATGTGACACATGTGCCTTGCTGGAAGAGGGGGAGGAAAATGTTCCTGGAGAGGGATCCTTGGGAGCACTGTATGGCTTTCCATGTGGAAAATTGGAGTCACGAGCGTGCACGTTGAGTAACAAAGACAAATATGAATATTGGCTGGTGGAGTGTTTAGAGCATTGTTCACTCTGCTGAATGAAGCAATAGCCCTTGGCAGGGGCGCCTGGTACTGGTTAGAGGTGCTCTCCAGCAGTGATGGTGGAATGGAGCTGCCAGCAAGGGGGGATGTCAGTGCTTCTTGGCTTTGCTCTGCAGCACAGCACTCACTCCCCTGGCCTGTGGGAGTGGGGTGATGAGTAAGCAGCCTTTGCTCTGAAACCTGCACTTCTCTGCTTTGGTACATGGAGCTTTTGGTGTGCACTGTTTTCTTAGCTCCTATACAAAGGATTTCTCTGGTTCCAGGCCATGTGCAGCCAAAACATGGTTCTCTGAAGAACAAAAGCATGGCTAGAACACTGTTTTCATCTTAGGAGACAGGGGCTTTACCACTCCACGTACAACAGCCTTCTATTTTGTGTAAAACTGAATATTGCTTGTGAACTTTTAGTGGCTTTTTGGAAGCTTTCCATAAAGTTAAGCTCAACTTGGGGTACTGTAGGGTATACACTGTCAAAAGAATTTGACTTAAAAAGATTATGAATGTATTTGATAAAAGCTCTTCAGTAGCTGCTGCACTGGAATTATTTTTTGAGACCTCCATTTCTTTCTTGGCTTGTTTGTCCTCTGCATCACCAGTGGATGCTGTGCAGTACTGCCAGTACTCATGCTATTGATTTTGCCTCTACTGGAATACTATAAAGTTTATCTGGGATGTTTCTGGCTGGGGTTAAGGCAGAATGCCATCCAAAAAGGTAGTTTGAAAATAAAGTTGTCTCAGCATAGCTTGTGGACTGCTTGATGCTGCAGGTGGAGATGCCACTGTGCATTCCCAGTAAACTTAGTGGTTTACTAAGTTTACTTAGCTGGGAGGACTCTTCCATAATCCATTTGTACTAACCTGGCAGAAAACTCTAAAATGAAAAACAGTTTTCTGTTGATTTGCTGAGTTTTGGATGGTGCAATGGGCTCGAGTCAACTACAGGAGTGAGGAGGACAGCAGTCTCCCTGTCACCTTGGTTGGTGGGACAACAGCTCTCCTTCCCTTCTCCTTTCATCCTGTCTTGTGACTCTGCCAGCATCCTTGCATGCCTTTTGGTCTCTGAAGCTTTTTGCTGGCATTGTGAGAGAGCTTTCCAGGAGCAAATCCTGAAACCTCCTGGCAGGATCTGCAGCTCAGTGTCGGTGCTATGCTTAGCAGCAGAGCTCTGTTGTGGAGGAGTGTTGTGGGAAACATTATATCTGGTAGCAGTGCTGCCAAACTTAGGTGGCAAACCCATAATTTCAAGGTCTGTCTTGTTCCACAACTCATTAGGACTGCCTGGAAAGCCTTTGAGAGGAGGAAGAGAGGTGATTAAGAGAAGAATAACCAATCATCTGGGGAAAATTTGCTTTGATTGTGCTGACTGTTGGAATATGCTCTGATGTGTGGATCTGTGCTGAAAGGAGAAAGGCTGAGAGGGCTCAGGGGCTTTGGAGTCCCCTGTGCAGGGAGGCAGAAGCAGCAGGGGCAAGGATAGCTGGTGTGAGAAGGCTGTGGCACTTCCAGCACGGAGCAGCTGTGCAGCCTCTGAGCACCCCCCCTGCAGCTTTGCACGGGTGGGAACAGACAGCTCAGAGAAAGCGATTTCCTGGTAGGAGCCAGCAAAGATATTTGCCCACTCAGGCAAATGGAATCTGTTCCCTTAAAATTGCACCTTGGTCTGTGGTCACTTCTGATGCACCAGAATTAAAGCTTGAACATTTTCTGTGCTTTTCCTGCCATGGTATTTGGCCATGGAGGGGTCTCTGCTGTGCAGGAAAGGTACACAGCCTGCTGAGGACCTTGCTCAACCTCAAATGTGAAACAAGCAAAACCACTTTTGACTTCTATCAAAGCTACAACAGAAAGAGTAGGACTTGCTGAGCTTTCTTGGTGTTTGAAGCAGATACTGAATAGTGGATCCTCAAAGTATGAGGGGACAAGGCCTGCTTCATCCTTGTCTCCTTCTTACGTGGCTGCTGAGCCAGAAGGACACACATGTTGTGCTGGGATTTTTTGATGTTGCTTTGTGCTATTTTTTCTGAATGAGCATACTTAGCTTAATAATGTCATACCCCTGGAGGATATAAAATGTCAGCAAAGGTGGAAAAGTTTGTGGAATGTAGAATTCAGTTAAAACAGCTTTAAAAAGTAGCAGCATTTGATGTTTGAGGTGATGTGCTGCTTGTGCTGTGTGTGTGCTAGATGACTAAAGAAATTGCTGCTAGTCCTGATAGTTTGTTTTTTTGCACAAAGTTCTGTGTATGTTTTGGTGTTTGTGTATAACTTGGGCTAATACATTTACATAATCTAGGAACACCTAACCAATGTGGACATAATTATTTGGGTAAATTATTTGCTGCATTGCAGACTTTAGCTCTGTTTGTAACTGGGAAAAATTATTTATATGAAATAAGCAAAGTATATGGAAGCTGGGAGTGTACAGCTTTGGTGCATGATATATCCACAGTTACCATGCTTTAAAGTGGCTCTTTTCAAAGCATGGATGGTAAATATAAAGTGTTTTTGCTGACATGACAACACGGGGTTTGTTTTTAGTACTAAGAGTTCACTGGCATTAGAGAGTATTTCAAGCTTGGCTTAACAAGTTTAACTTTCATTGCTCACTAAATGTGTAATTAAGTTACAACATCTTCTCATCTGTTTTGAACTTAAATTATCACTGGTTTTAAATTTCCTATCACACATGACTTTTTCAGGATTGCAGGATGTGTGAAAATGGTTTACTGTAGCCATATGCTTCTTGGCTCAGAACTCCAGGATGTTTCAGTAGGTTTGAAGCATGGGTGGTTGTGTGATGTGTGGTTTTTCTTTTACAAAAGCTGTGTTGATTCTTACCTAGACTACTCTATCTCCTCATGTTTCCAGAAATTCTTCTGCAGAATGTTTTCTAGTGGTTGCATTGGAAAGGGATCAGGTTTGCAGGAGGGTGGCTCCACCAGATGTCTCCTTGATCCCTACCTTGCATCTGGCCTGTGCTGTTTCCAGGTGTCCAGCAAGTCTACCTAGCTTGGTACCTGAGGATTGAATCACTTTATTGTGAGTTTGCTGTCCTGCCTGGGTGTGTTTGCTATGAAGAGGTGGCTGTTATCTGTGGGAAGTACACAGCTAAGAAGCCAATTGTCCCTTTATCAGCTCTCTGGCCTCCTTAGATGCTTCCAGGTCAGCAGGCCTACTCTACCATTTCTCTACAGATCCTGGTGATAAATGTCACCAGGACATTTGTCGTGGTGTTTGTTTAGATCAAAGTGAAAAAAACAAAAGATGAGCTGCCTGCACTGTGTGTCTGTGTGCACCATCCTCTGTACCATAGCTGACTGTGTGATAGTGCAGTGAACTGGGGGCCACCTGCACCTGGACTTCTGTCTACCCTCTCCTTCATAGGAATGCAGCTGCTTTCAGTAACATCTTTTCCTAATTGAATTATCTGAGGTTTTTGCAATCTTCCTGAATTTAGGAAGAGAACATCTACTGGGTTCTTCCCATCCATAAGCCAATTGCTTTTTTATTTTGCCGTTTTGCTCCATGTTGGTTCTCAATGACTTTTGCCTGAGCAGGTCCAAAGTCTGTTGTCTTCAATGTTTGAAGATTATCCATAGTTAGTATTTGAGATATGCCTGGTTCTTGCTTTTCAACAAGTTCACTGTTATTCTTGCCTTAAAAGAATATTGGAAATGTCTGCCATCATCCCCATAAGAGTAGTGGAAATGTCTGCTGTTATCCCATCTTCTGCCCTCAGGAGGGATTAAATTCTGGGAATCAAGGCACTTGAGCAGTTAACTTCAGACTCTTTCATTTGCATGATTTTTGCAAGGAAGCAAAGGAATCTTAATGCTGGAGATATAAAATAATTCCTGCAGAGTTTTCCCAAGACCTTGACTTCCACAGAGCTGTAGAACAGTTTGGCTTGGAAGGGACCTTAAAGGTCTTCTTATTTCAACCTCCTGTCATGGGAAGGGACAACTTCTACTAGACCAGATTGCTCCAAGCCTCATCCAACCTGGGCTTGAGCACTTCCAGGAGCAGGTCATCCTCAGCTTCTTTGGGCAACCAGCCTCACTGTTCTCATCCACATCAGTTGATCAGGATACTTAGTTTGCTTCTCAAAATCCCATGGTATGAATTATTTTTCCTTAGCATGTGATAAAGACCAAACCAAGTGTGTTTTTTAAACCCAGCTGGAAGGAGCTCTGACTGTCCCTGAGGGAGTGCCTGTAACTGCACCCCAGGCAGTGTGCTGTGCACTGGGTGGTGATGCATGACACTGGTTCAGTCACCATTTCCTGTTCCTTTGGCTCCCAGCATGATGATGGTCCATTTCTGCTGCTAAAGCACCAACACCTGGTGGCCTTTTGGGCCTGAGTAGTGGTGGTGGGCTGCTCACCTTGCTGTATAGTTCTAACCTAGTTTTATACTGCTGCCAAAGCAGAGAGGTTTAGAGAGGGATGGATGACTGTCATGGTTTTCTTCAGTGAGTTGAGATCTGGTGGATGGGAAAAGGCACTTTTAAACACAGCAGTGCCTTTGAATTTTTCTGTGGAGTTCATAACACTAATGCAATGTGATTTGTGGCTGTTGTTTGTGGTTGTATGGAAGAAAATGCTTTTGCTGTTCAGGTTTTCTTATATGTGGTACTTGTTCTAATCTCTGCTTTCCCAGGGAGGTAGGAAGTGGTGTTTGTTCTCTGGAATGTGAGTGTTAGTGCGTGAAGGAGTTTGGAGAACTTCTTACAGAACTGTAAAGGGAGGCAATATATTCCCACTGAAGCTGCTAAACAGCAAAGGCTTCTGTGAGCCCACAGGCACACACATTTTCTTTTAATCCTTCAGTTTGGAGATGTATGAGGAGTCCTTCTCTCTTGCTAATTGGTGGAATGTCCTTGCCATCAGCTTTCTCTCCTAAAATGCCTTGACTAGCATGTGGTGCTGGTTTAGGCTGCTCTCTTCCTTCCCCTTGCCCTGGGGGTCTTCTGAGCATCCGTGTTCCACAAGCTCACCATGTGGGACTGACACAATGCAGCTTTTCTTGCTCTTCAACTTCCCTTAGTGGTAATTTGAAACTTACTTTTTTTTTCCATGACTCTTACTGCATATAGTTCTGAAACTGCTGGTTTGGAAGGTTTCTTGGGTGGATGTGGTGCACAGAGGGTCACAGGCAGAACGTGTGTGGGTTGCACTGGGGATATTTTTCTTCCCCTTATTCAAACTCTGCCCTTCAGTTTATCAGACAGAAACTGAAAGGATTGTTTTTCTCGTGTTGCTTCACTGAAGTAGGGAGAAGCAGGTCAGCATTGCATGGACCCACCTCTCCAACACTTCCAGTGGTAAGAAAGGAAGAAGGATCACAGCTCTTGGCTAGCAGGGGGTCATCCTATTCCACATTGAAAGGATTATTGGCTAGATAATACACTTTGCATATTTAAGTACTGAGCTGTGAATGAATGCAGTACTAAAGCTTAGTTAAGGTCCCAGTTAAGTTCCATTACTCTTCTCAGAAGAGTAAGGCTAGATTTTGTTTCACAGAGCTGAGTTTTGCTACAGAGCACAGGAAAATCTGTTATTTCAATGTGTAACATTTTATTGTTGTGCATTTCAAGAAAAGCTTTTTGAAGCTTCTCAAGTCAGTGAGAACAGGTGTGTTGTATTTTTGTGCTCATCTTTCCAGGAAAAAACCCTGAGCTTTAATCTTTGGTGGATCTGAAGCAAAGGTTACCAGGTTGGAGGGTGCAAAAATAATTGAGGTGACCCTGAAGAGTTTTGTGGGAGTGCTCTCTGACCCTTACAAATTCTCCTGCCTGCAAATGTGTTAGGAAGTCCTGGCCTCTACAGCAGAATTCCAGTGCTAGCCTATGTATTTTTATAAAGAAACTACCCTTGACTAAAAGACTGAGACGGCAGTTTCAGTGGGGGCACTCTGCCTCCCAGCTTTTAGTAGTCTAAAACCTTCATCTGTTGCTGAAGGATGTGGGATGAGTGCAGAAAATTAAGGAAAGTACACTTTGTAAGTCACAATAGTGTTGGTCTTAGAGGCTGCTGTAAAATAAAGCAATTTGGGTGGCATCTTAGTTTTCAGTTGAAAGAATCAGTTCTGCAGTCTGAGGATAACTAGCAGACATCTGCTAGTCTTATTAAAAAAGTTGATATCCAAATTTTCAAATGTATAATTACTGTGGGAGATACAGTTTTAGATCATGTCAGTCTGACCAAACTGCAACTAATTACTGTAATCCTTCAGGTACCATTTTTTATGTTCAAAGTGGAGAGGTGATTTCTGCCACTTACTGCTATGAAAAATAAAAGTGCTTTAGTTAATAATGGCTGTAATCAAGAGCTTGGAAACATTTTCCAGGCTTGCTTTTTTCCTCATAAATTTGTGTTCATGTTCCCCAAAGCACCAATGGTACAAGTGTTGGTGTAGCAGATTGTGCCGCAGCAAATGTTGCACTGAAAAGCTCTGCTTGCTTCAAAACTGCTGAAATGCTGGTTCTCTGATGTCAGATCCCTGAGGTCTAACATTGTAGTGTCAATGATGTGTTTAAGCTTAGAGTGGTTTTGTGTCTTGTGGCTCTTAAAGCGTGTCTGGCGTCTTAAGTATCAGTAGAAGCAGAGACTTTATGAGTCAGGGTTGACTTTCCTGTGGGTGTGACAGCCAGGTGATTTTGTCCTGCCTTTGTGCTCTTCTGCTGTGGAGAGGAGATAGGAGTTTGTATGATTAACTTTTTTCAAGGAACTCTTCATTGTGAGAGCTACTCAGGCTGAAAGGAGAATGGGATGGTTTGCACTCAAGAGTTCTTTCCAAAGCAGCTCCCCAGGAGAATATAGTGAATATTTTGAAATGATCTATGAATATTGGATGTCACCAGTTCTCACAGTTGAAAGTATAAATCTTGGGGCTGCTTTGAACCAGCCCTTTTATGTACAACTGAAAGAAAAGATGTTACTTCTCAAATGGGGCATGTGAACATTTCAGTCTGGGGGAGGGGAGCGAGTCCTACTGTTCTCCTTCAGTTTTATGCACCAAACGAAGTTTTCTTTAAAATCCTGCTCATACTTCTTTGTTTTCCCTCAGGTGCTTTTTTGCCTTCTTAGTTTGAGCAGTTGTGGCAGATGCCAGTGCATTCATTATGTTTTTGTAGTGTCTACATAAATGCTGCTACTCTTGTGCTTTTGTTCTCTTGATACGCCTTAGTCTAAGGTACCTGTTCGTTTTTTGGTAATTAGGTATCATCACTCTTGTGATTCAGATTCTCAAATTTCCTGTCAATTGTGTCAAGTTGTTTATTACAGTGGAGAAGAGTTGACAGTATTTTAGTTTCAAAAGTTTAGACTCTTTGTTAAATGCATCACACTGATAGTAAACTGACACTCCTTTTCTTTCTCCTTTCAGCCAGATAATGAAATCTCTTCAGACTGCAATCATGTAAGTATTGCTTTGTTTATTCACTCTCTAGCTATGGCATTTGCACCTCCTGTCCCTTGTGAACCTGAGGTATTTTGCATAGTTTGGTACTTTGCAAAGGCTATTAATCATGACACATTTGGGTTTCTGTACTGGCCTTTGGAGGAAGAACACAAGGTGACTTCTTTAACCCAGTATAACCACATTGGTCTTAATGGAGACTTCAGAGTGGAACATTTTTAAGAACTTTACAAACTGTACTTCTGTATCAGGGCAGGATAGCAGACGTCTTTCCTGTTTTATAAATGGGGGGTGGTTCCCGTGTGTTACTGGGAGCAGTGTGATGTGTTCCTTTTGGCAAAGATGTGAGCAGTACTGAATTTAAACTCTTAATTTCAGCTGTTGACACCTTCTGTATTACTTTCACAGCTGCTAAATTCTTAGACTCGTTTGGAAAATGCTGTGGGGGTGTGATATTTA